>NC_044387.1:78641744-79280911 GCF_006542625.1 Nomascus leucogenys
TAAAGAAAAAGGTCAGATCACATACAAACGGAACTACATTTAGCTAACAGCAGACGTCTCAGCAGAATTCTTATAAGCCAGGAGAGACTGGAGGCCTATTTTCAGCATTCTTTAAAAAAGATATTTCAATCAAGAATTTTATATCCCACCAAATTAAGCTTCATAAGTGAGGAAGAATAAAATATTTTCCACACAAGCAAGTGCTAAGGGAATTCATTACCACTAGACCAGCCTTACAAAAGATCTTTAAGGGATCTCTAAACATAGAAACTAAAGAATGATACCTGCTACCACAAAATCACACTTAAAAGTACATAGCCCACAGACCCTATAAAGCACACACAATAGAAACTACAAAGCAACCAGCAAACAACTTCATGATAGGATTAAAACCTCACATATCAGTATTAACTTTGAATGTGAATGGCCTCAATATCCCCCTTAAAAGGCACAGAGTTGCAAGTTGGATAAAAAAACAAGACCCATCCTTCTGCTGTATTCAAGGGACCCATCTCACATGTAACAATACCCATAGGCTCAAAGCCAAGTGTTGAAGAAAGATCTAGCATGTAAACAGAAAACAAAAAAGAACACAGGCTGCTATTCTTATATCAGATAAAGACTTTAAACCAACATTGGTTAAATTTTAAATAAAGAAGGACATTACAAATGATAACGAGTTAAAGTCAAAAAGAAGCCTTAAATATCCTAAATATATATGCACCCAATGTTGGAGCACCCTGATTCATAAAACTACTTCTAGACCTATGGAAAGACTTAGCCACACAATAATAGCAGAGGACTTCAACACCTCACTGACAGTGATAGACATATAATCTATTTAACAAATTCTGGGCTTGAAACTAACAAAGAAACTCTGGACTTAGATTTGACACTTGATCAATTGGATCTGATAAACATCTGCAGAACACTCCACCCATCAACCCTGGAATATATATCCTTCTCATCTGCACATGGAACACATTCCAAGATCAACCACATGCTCAGCCATAAGGCAAGTCTCAATAAATTAAAAAAAAATTAAATCATACCAATGATACTCTCAGATCACAGTGGAATGAAAAGAGAAATCAATAACGAGAAATTTTCCCAAAACCGCAAAATTGCATGGAAATTAAACAATTTGCTTCTGAATGACTTCTTGTAAACAATGAAACTAAGGCAGAAACTTAAAAGTTCTTTGAAATAAGTGAAAACAGAGACATGACATGCCAAAATCTCTGAGACACTGCAAAAGCAGTGTTAACAGAAAAGCTTATAGCACTAAATGCCTACCTCAAGAAGTTAGAAAGATGTCAAATTAATGACCTAGCATCACACCAAAGGAAATAGAAAAACAAGAACAAACTAACCCCAAAGCTAGCAAAAGAAAATAAATAGCAAAATCAGAGCAGAACTGAATGAAACGAGACTCAAAGATCCATACAGAGTCAAATAAACCAAAAGTTGGTTCTAGGAAAGGATAAACAAGATCAGTAGACCACTAGCTAGATTAACAAAGAAAACATGAAAGAAGATCCAAAGAGGCATGATCAGAAAGACAAAGGTGGCATTACAACTGATCCCACAGAAATACAAAGATCCTTAGAGATTATATGAACACCTCCATGCACAAAAACTGGAAAATCTAGAGAAACTGTATAAATTTCTGGAAACACACAACCTATCAAGATTGAATCAGGAAGAAATTGAAACCCTGATCAATACTGAGTTCCAAAATTAAATCAGTAATAAAAAAACCTACAGCACAAAAAGCCCCAGACCAGATGGATTCAGAGACAAATTCCATAAGATGTACAAAGAAGAGCTGGCACCAATTCTACTGAAACTACTCCAAAAACAAAAAAATTGAGGAGGGACTTCTTCCTACTTAACTCTTTCTACAAAGCCAGCATTATCCGGATACCCAAACTTGACAAAGACACAACGAAAAAAGAAAACCAGAGGCTAATATCCATGATGAACATAGATGCAAAAAAAGGTAAACAAAACACTAGCAAACCAAATCCAGTCACACATCAAAAAGCTAATTCACTATGATCAAATAGGCTTCATTTCTGGGATGCAAGTTTGGTTCAAAATATGCAAATCAATAAATATGATTCACCACATAAACTGAATTAAAAACAAAAAACACATGACCATCCTAATAGATGTTGAATCAGCCTTCAATAAAATCCAACATCTCTTCATGATAAACAAAAAAACCCTCAACAAACTAGCCATTAAATGAACATACCTTAAAATAATAATAGCCATTTATTGCAAACCCACAGCCAACATCATACTGAACAGGAAAAAGCTAGAAGCATTCTCCCTGAGAAATGGAACAAAATAAGGAAGCCCACTCTCACCACTCATCTTCAACATAGTGCTGGAATTCCTAGCCAGAGCAATCAGGCAAGAGGAAGAATAAAACGCATGCAAATAGGAAACGGAGAAATCAAACTATCTCTCTTCATGGATGATATGATTCTATAACTATGAACTCTAAAGACTCCACCAAAAGCCTCTTGGAACTGATAAACAACTTCATTAAAGCTTCAGTATGCCAAATCAATATACAAAAATCAGTAGCATTTCTGTACACCAGTAACATTCAAGCTGAAAGCCAAATCAAGAATGCCATCCCATTCACAATAGACACACATACAAAAAAATAAATTGCCTAGGAATACATCAAACCAAGAAGGTAAAAGATCTCTACACGGAGAACTACAAAACACCGCTGAAAGAAATCATAGATGACACAAATAAATGGAAAAATATTCCATGCTCATGGATTAGTAGAATCAATATTATTAAAATGGCCATACTGCCCAAAGCAATTTACAGATTTGTCACTATTCCTATCAAACTACCAATGTCATTTTTCACAGAACTAGAAAAGACTATTCTAAAATTCATACGAAACCAAAAAAGAGCCCAAATGGTCAAAACAATTCTAAATAAAAAAGAACAAAGTCAGAAGCATCTCATTACCCAACTTCAAACTATACTATTATATAAGACTCCAGTGACCAAAACAGCACAGTACTGGTACAAAAAAGAATAGAGAACCCGGAAATAGAGCCACACACCTATAGCCATCTGATCTTTGACAAAATCATCAAAAACAAGCAATGGGGAAAGGACTCCCTATGCAATAAATGGTGCTAGGATAGCTGGCTAGCTTTATGCAGAAGAATGCAGCTAGACCCATATACAAAAATCAATTCAAGATGGATTGGAGATTTAAATGTAAGACTGCAAACTACAAGGATCCTAGAAGAAAACTTAGGAATACCATTCTGGAAACTACCCTTTGAAAAGAATTTATGACTAAGTCCTCAAAAGCAATTGCATAAAAACAAAACTTGGCAAGTGAGAACTAACTAAAATAAAGAACTTCTGCACAGAAAAAGAAACTATCAACAGAGTAAACAGACAACCTCCAGACTGAGAGAAAATATCCACAAACTGCATTGCATTCAACAAAGTTCCATTATCCAGAATCTATAAGGAATTTAAACAATTCAACATCAGAAAACAACCCCATTAAAAAGTGGGCAAAAGATAGGAACAGACACTTCTCAAAAGAAAACATACAAGTGGCCAAGAAACATATGAAAAAATGCTCAACATTAATAATCACCAGAGGAATGCAAATCAAAACCACAATGAGATACCATCTCACATCAGTAAGAATAGCTATTACTAAAAAATACAAAAACAACAGATACTTGCAAGGCTGCAGAGAAAAGGGAATGTTTACACACTGTTGGTGTGAATGTAAATTAATTCAGCCACTGTAGAAAGCAGTTTGGGGAACTTAAAGAACTTGAAACAGAAGCACCATTTGACCCCCATTACTAGGTGTATACCCAAAATAAAATAAGTTGTTCTACCCAAAAGACATATGCACTTATATATTCATTGTAGCACTATTCATAATAGCGAAGACATGGAATCAACCTAGGTAGCCATCAGTGGTGAACTGGATAAAGAAAATGTGGTACACATACTCCAAGGAATACTACATGCAATAAAAAATAATGAAACATGAATGCAGCTGGAGACTATTATTCTAAGCAAATTAATGGAGGAACAGAAAAGCAAATACCACATGTTCTCGCTTCTAAGTGAGAGCTAAACATTGGGTACTCATGGGCATAAACATGCAACAATATACACTGGGAACTAATGGAGGAGAGAGGAAGGGAAGGAGAGGGGGAAAGTGTTGAAAACTTGTTAGGTTCAATACTCACTACCTAGGTGACAGGATCATTCATATCCCAAAACTCATCATCATGTGTTATGCCCACGTAACAAACCTGCACATGTATTCCCTTAATCTAAAAGAAAAGTTGAAATTATACAAAAAAATGTAAAAAAAAAAAAGTCTAACTTAATCCTAAATCCTTAATCCTAAAAAAAAAAAAAAAAGAAAAAAGAAAAAGAGCTCCTTCCCACCCCCTCCTATCCTCAGTTTTGGTTATCAATGTAATGTTGAACTCACAGAATGATCTGGGAATTGTTTCCTTTATTTTCTAAAAATTGTGTAAGAATTTTCTTACAATTCCCAAATCTGTTATTTCTTCGCTACATGTTTGAGAAAACTTACCAGTGGGGGGAGAATGTGTTCCTTGCAATATTACCGCATGCTCTTTGTCTGTATATAATATGCAAATTGAAGCATGCAGTTAGATTTTACTTTATGTAATGTTACACCATGTGCATTGTTCAATGCTTTTAAATTCCCTTCAAAAATACTGATTTTATGTGACTACATAATCTTCCACTTTATCAGTGTGCTACAATTCATTAAACTTTTCTTCCTCATTAGCAGACATTTAGTTTGAGCCAAGGCATAAGGTTGAGTTTCTTTGTTATAAATAATATTTCAATGACCATACTTGTATATAAAGATATATACTCATCGCTAAGTATTTCCTTTGGATGTAAAGTAGTAGTTTATTGTTATTTTGCCATTATGTACATGTCCAAATTTCTTCACAAATGTGTCGCACCAATTTATAATCCCATCAGCAGTCTATCATACTGTCCTCCATGCCACATCCTTACCATCATTAAATATCGCCTTTTTAAAAAAGAACTTCAGCAGTGCTACGCAAGGACATGACATAGTATTTCACAGTTATGGTCAATTTTCTATATAATTATGGGCCAGATGTATTTCCCTTTTGTAAATTTTATCTCTATGTCCTCATCATATTTTTTTATCATGACTTGCTGAATCATTTGAGATTACCATTCAATTCTTAGCACAAGCTTTTTAAAACTGTCTTAAGTATTTTTAAATTCTATGTGTTTTTTTAAATCAAGTGAGTTTGTTTCAAATAAGCAATAGTAATACCCCAATATTTCTAATTAATCAATATTTCTAAATAAGCACAAGATTAGGCATAGAAAAGAAAATACTTTTTAAATCTCTTGCTTTCTTCTTTCACAAAGACCTTTAGTTATCATTTTTTCTTTGCATCTTTCACTTGCCTAGAATATATATATTTTGTATGAGATCCAGAGTAATCACTTTTCTCTAACATCCTCTTCACCTTTTTGAGCCCTCAATATGCACAATAGATGTGCCCACTTACACAAGTACAATGAGATGTGATGAAGTAGGGGAAAGCGTTTTTTTGTGGGAAAAGAGTGCCACACATGTTTTGAACGGACGGAATTTGACCCTAAGTAGACAGAGTCATATTCCAAACAAATAGGCCTCTATGGTGGTAACTTTCAACAACTTGAACTATGACGTTCATTTTAAAAGAATAACAAGATAATTGACAAGTTTTTCATAGGCTTTTATGGAGAGAGGGAAGATGTCCATGAAGGAAGAATTGGTGTTGAAATTATAAATGCTACATTGTTTGGGGAATTCCATGTCCAGAATCTGCCCTCTTAACAAGAGGGCAACTGTTTGGCCTTCGACTTTTAACAAATTGTGGTTAAGTTAAAACACTATCTGGAAATCCTACAGTAAATATCTGCATGCTATTTGCAACCATGTCAAAAAATGAGAAAAAAAGCATGCTAAAATAGAAAAATTATTGATCCAAATCATTTTGATTTTGTAAGAGTAATAAAGTAAGTGTAATAAAGACAATATATTTTTTAAAAGTAGATCTCATGCATATATGCAAACATTTTCCCTGATTATAGGTACAAGGGCTCATGACATAGTCATTTAAAAAATCATATATTAGATCATAAAAAAGGTTTCATAATTTCAAAAAAGTTAGAAATACAGAAAGCATTCCTGATCATAATATAATAAAACAAGAAATTAATACAAAATAAGAGACAAAAAGTGCTTCCACTTGAACATAATTCTTTAAATTAAAAAAATTAAAATTCTGTCATAAAAAACTTTAAAGAACTATAAGCCAAATACTCAAAATATTTGAAAAATAATGATAATGAACACATCATATAGTGACTTTGTGTATAAACTTTTTATCATAAAAAATGAATATAGAAACAAAAGCAGAAATTATAATATGAAAAAAGGGAACAGACAAGATTAAAACTAAAAAATAAAACAATAAAAGTAATTTAAAAAGCTTTTATTAAATCAATAAAATGGATTAAAGCCTTCACTATCCTAATCAAGAATAAAAGAAGGAAGAAAGCTATGTGCACATTAAAAGACATGACAAGGAGATAATAAGCATAGAAGCAGGGTAATTTTTTGAAGAGACTACTTTCCTAACACTCAGAGCCATGAGTTTAAAATTTGGATAAGATAGAACATTTCTAGAAGATACAATTTTCCAATGCTGATGAGAGTATATACACAAATCCTGAAAAAAAAATCAGTCAAATAGATATAAAAAATCTATCCCCAAAATAAAAAAATTAGGCCTTGATACTCTCAGAGATAATCCTTCCAAACTCTAGAACAAATAATTATTATACAAATTATTCTACAGCACATTAAAAAATAAAATTTCAAATTATTATTTTTTTTAATTTTTAAAAAATTAAGATAGGGTCTCACTCCATCACCCAGGCTGGAGTGCAGTGGCATAATCACAGCTCACTGCAGCTTTGACCTCCTGGGCTCAAGTGACCCTCCCATCTCAGACTCCCAGGTAGCTAGGACTACAGGTGTGCACCACCATACCTGGGAACTTTTTTTTTTTTTTTTTTTTAGAGACGAGGTTTCGCCATGTTGCCCAGGCTGATCTCAAACTCCTGGGTTCAAGTGATCCTCCCGCCTCAGCCTCCCAAAGTGCTGGGGTATGAGCCACTATGCCTGACCTAAAGTTTCAAATTATTTGAGTAAAGTGGGTTACATTGATATTAAAACATAAAAAAGACTGAAAATAGACAAACAAAATGTTGACCAACTTTACTTATTTAAGAAACTCTCAAATAGAATATTGTGAAGACTTTGCAGCAGCACATTGAAATAACAATACATCAGGAACAAACAATATTTATTCCAAACATACAGGGATGGCTCAATGTTATACAGTTTTTCATATATTTCATTCTTTTTGTAGATCTATGGCAAAAAATTACATGATTATTTTCCTGGATGCTGAAATAACATTTGATAAAATTTGTACCAATTTTTTATTTACAAGGAAAAAACTCAAAATGTATAAATTAGTGGAAAATATGCAAACATATCTGCACATGCACGTGCACACACACACACACACACACACACACACACACACAATCAAGCCCAGAAATCAGCAAGCTAAGTGGGGGAAAAAAATGAGGAATAAGATGAATGCCATTACCATGACTAATGAGCTGAAGGTATTAGCCTTTGAAATTATGACAAAAAAAGATATTAGAAGTTTACAAACATGAAAGGATGAGGTAAAATTAACCCTCTTTGCAAATGATATGATTATATACTTGGAAACCAACATAATTCTTGTTGGGGGAAAAAAACTGCAGAAACTAAATGGGGAAAAAAACTGGAAAACAAAGAAAACATAGATGTATTACTTGATAATGTTGGAGTGGAGAAGAAAGACCTTTTAATCATGACATAAAATGCAGAGGCCAAGTTATAATGGTGACCATTAAAAAGTCAGGAAACAACAGATGCTGGAGAGGATGCGGAGAAATAGGAATGCTTTTACACTGTTGGTGGGAGTGTAAATTAGTTCAACCATTGTGGAAGACAGTGTGGTGATTCCTCAAGAATCTAGAACCAGAAATACCATTTGACCCAGCAATCCCATTACTGGATGTATACCCAAAGGATTATAAATCATTCTACTATAAAGACACATGCACACGTATGCTTACTGCAGCACTATTTACAATAGCAAAGTCATGAAACCAACCCAAATGCCCATCAATGATAGACTGGATAAAGAAAATGTGGCACATATACACTATGGAATACTATGCAGCCATAAAAAAGGATGAGTTCATGTCTTTTGCAGGGACATAGATGAAGCTGTGGGCCATCATTGTCAGCAAACTAACACAGGAACAGAAAACCAAACACCACATGTTCTCACTCATAAATGGGAGTTGAACAATGAGAACACAGGGAGGGAAACATTACACACATGGGCCTGTTGAGGGGTAGGGGGCTAGGAGAGGGAGAGCATTAGGAGAAATACCTAACGTAGATGATGGGTTGATGGGTGCAGCAAACCACCATGGCACATGTATATCTGTGTAACAAACCTGCACATTCTTCCCATGTATTCCAGAACTTAAAGTATAATAAAGAAAAAAATAATGCAGAGGCCATTAAAGTTAGATTGATAAGATCTAAGCCTGAAGGTCTCCATTTATGACAACACTATCTACTGTTTTTTCCCTGTTTTGCTGAAACCAGATCTTCTCCCTAATAGCATCAACAAAGTAAGTTTTGTTACTTTTACCTCCATTCATGAATAAAAGTCCTTCCTGATATCTTATTTGATTCAAGCCCTGATTAAATTAATATTTTTCAAAACCATCATTTTTCTAAAAGTATTCATTTTTCTAAATATATCTGGTGAGCCTAAAAGAATAATTTGATTAAAAATTAATAAGATGCATAAAGAAGAAAATGTTTCTGCCTATAATATCTTTTAGTAAAGATTTGAAGTTTTTTAAAGATACTAATAGACTAACAAATGGTTTTTGTTTTATATTTTAACTTGGCTTTTTTAAAAAACTTAAATCTGCCTCCCTGATTGTATCAATAAAAATGAGGGAAAAGAACAAAGAAAACTATTTTTGAAGATAGAGCTCATCAAAAACAAATATATCTGTTATTAGATTCTAACTTGGAAAAAAAGAAAATTTAACCTTAACTTCCATACAGTATCTCTTACAGGTTTTTGTTAAAATATTTTCTTAATGCAAGTCAAGACCAACTTATCTTTACAGATATATTTAGAGGTAACTTAAGATTTAGGAATATTAACATATTAACCTTTTTCAGTGTTTACTGTCACTTTCATTTAATCATATTAATCTCTTAATAAATCCTGGGCTGGATTAACTGAATAAATGAGTGATATTACTGAATTCTTTCATTTGTGAGTAGATAAATTCTAACCTTACCAAAGTAAAAAAAAAAAAAAAAAAAAAAAATAGATAAATTCTTTCCCTTCATTCAGTGTTTAGGCTTCTTTACTCAGATCTAATTTAACTGACTGTAAGGCAAATATAAAGTCAATCTATTGATGAACAAGATGCTATGAATAAGAATTTTAAAAATAAAGTTATATCCGCCCAGCGCGGTGGCTCACACCTGTAATCCCAGCACTTTGGGAGGCCGAGGCTGGCAGATCACATGGTCAGGAGATTGAGACCATCTTGGCTAGTACGGTGAAACCCCGTCTCTACTAAAAAGACAAAAAATTAAACTGGCATGGTGGCGGCGCCTGTAGTCTCAGCTACTCCGGAGGCTGAGGCAGGAGAATGGCGCGAACCCGGGAAGCGGAGCTTGTAGTGAGCGGAGATCATGCCACTACGCTCCAGCCTGGGCGACAAAGCGAGACTCAGTCTCAAAAACAAACAAACAAAAATAAATAAATAAAGTTATATCAAATCACATAAATCTACTTTTGTATATAAATTTGGAAACGCCAAAGATATTTTTTTTGTCAGTCTGAAACTCGGCTTTAATTTTAAAATAATCTAGCTCAGGCTGAAGAAACTGGAGTAAGAATTTGGAATTTACCCTCTAACAATCATGGATCTCGAACTGTGGGGACGACTGCAGAAGGAAGACTAAACGAAGTCAGGACTTTGCTGCTTTGGAAAATGAGACAACACTGTTCAGCTTCAGCAAAAGACTGAGAATGACAGAGACAAATGGAAAACTGATATATAATTGTGAAATATTAAAAAGATTGCTGTTTATACTCTAAGTCATTAGAATGCAACTGAGTCAACATGTAATTTTGGGCAAATGATTTAACCTTTTGGGATCTCTGTAACTTCATCAGAGATAAGGGGAGGAGAAGCACAAGTTTAGTTCTCTAAGTAGGGGTTTGGACAAGATAATCTATTATCTTTGTTTTTTTATATCAGACTTTCGATTCTGTAATGTATGAAGAGGCAAAGGAGGTCCTTTTTTCCCTGTAATATCAACTTTATCCTTTTTTATTTTTTAAATCTCAGAGAAGTGAGTAGGAACAGATATCAACTTGAGTCCTTTCCCAACTCTATTTCCCACACAGTCTCTTGGGAAAGAGCTGCCGCCCTGACTGTAAGTGCTCCGTGAATCAAGCCCTGGGATTAAAGGAGAGCTTTTGCAATGATGCTCTGAGGTTTTGGCTCTAAGAATGAATGCCGGAATTTTAAGAGTTTTGACGTATTCTGTATCATTATATCCCTATGCTTCAATAAGTTTAAAATAAAACTTTTAGAAGAAGGGTTTCCCAAATACCCAGGCACTGAGGACTGCATGGTGACCTCCTAAGGAACTTTAAAAGAATACCCAGGGCCCCATCCCTGAGAGTCTCATCTCATGATTTGTGCATTTAAGAACAATGGGAAGGGGGAAACTTGAAAGTAACCTAATGCCTTTGCACTTCAGGCATCTGATACCTGGAATGGGACCCCATTTCCTCACAGCACTGCAAAACCCACCAAGGCTGTATCTCACAACCTTCTGAGGGACTTTGGATATTTTAAGTTGTTTCTGTTGGCATCATACAGCACAGAATACAAGGCCTATAATAAGAAAATAGAATAATTCTGTCCTCCCTTCACCTCCTTTCCTCACTACTTCTCAAACGAATCAACAACAAAACAATTTTGGTGATATTTCAGGAAAGGAATGTGACAAGGCCTGTTTCATTTTTAAAACAGTAGCTGTTGAAGCTATTTCCTTTGACTCTGATCAGACATTATGCTGCATTTCTTCCAAAGTAGAGTCGCTAATATTGTTTTTTAAGGGTTTTTTGTTGTTTTTTTGTTTTTTAACCTACTAAATTGCATTTCTGAAAATAACATTGAAATCATGGATGTGAAAATGTCTGGATTAGTGTCTGGCACTTAGAAGCCAGTTAATAAATGCACATTTTATAATGGAGAATTATTAAATTTATTTGTAAAAACAAAAACCCTTATTTAATAGATTTTATAGGCTTTAAGCTATTGTGCTTTGTGAACCTGGGCATAAATCAGAATCTTCCAGAGACGTAAACAGTATCATGTGTATTTTTTGTCTGTTCGTTTGTTTTTAGGGTTTTTGTTTTTGTTTTTTGTTTAAAGCAAATCACCTTTGCTCATCTTCCAGTAAAGCAAGTCCAGTCAACTCTGCTATCCACATGACCAGGGAAACTGTTGAGAGTTGAGGCTGTTCAATATCACATGAATTTTGCAGCACCAAAATATTGTGAAAATATGCCATATTTGGCTGCTAATCTATATGCTAAAAATTATATACAACTTATATGGTAACCCTTGTCTAAGAGCTGTTTTCAAATCCTATGGAAATTAACATACTTTTCAAGAAATTCTTGCCTAGTACATAAACTTTTCATCATAATTTCTATAAATTGTGTTATAGTTTCCAATAATTTTTTCAGGAACAAAATGTGAGTTTGTGAAAACTTAGATGAACCCAAGATGATTAGGAACATCAACACCTGAGTAGTTTAATTACATGTCTGTTAAATCTAATCTCTGAGGAAGAAGTAACAGGTTAAAGCATAATTCAATGAGTGACAAAAATATGGCTTACCTTGAGTTATGTTTTATAAATGACTGCCTATCAACATTAACAATTTTACCAAGATAAATAAATATATTGGAGGGGGACAATACACGGACAATAAATACACTGTGTTTCCATTTCTCAAGACAACACTGATGACAACCCCCCCAACTATTGTTATTTGGGAGCCCATCAGGTGTCAGAGTGCTCTATGTGCTGACAGATTTTAAGGACAGTAAGCAATTATTCCTGTGATGTGATTTAAACATAGCAAGCAGGCCAGGATGCCCTTCCAAACTCTTTACTTGTGTGATTGATGCCTAACATTCCAGAAAGCTTAATCCCTCAAATCAGAGGTTCTAATCAGCGTATCCTTCAGTGTTTTAAAATATTGTATCTTAAAAGGCAGATATCCAAGCCTCACCCCAGAACAACTGAATCAGTATATTTGCAGGTTGGATAAAGTATGTGTGAAAAGTTTGATCCCTGTGAAATACCAATCCCACTCCCCATCCCATTCACACTCTTAATAGAGCTCTCAATTAAAGCCATTTTCAAGCATTTGCATTTTAGTATGAATTATTTAGCAGATTTGGGCAGGGGGAAGGAAAATGAGATGAGTTCATCAATATAATAGTATAAAGACTCAGGTACAGATTGCAGAAAATGGTGGACTTATTCTCATATATTAAGTCTAGAAGAAATATATAAGAAAATAAAATCTTACAGGACTTAGAGTGAACAATCCCCCACCTCAATTTTTTTTACAAAGAAGCTGTAAAATAGTACATTTCTGTAATTGTTTGAAAGACTTGCAAAAACTTGCAAACTGGAGAAAAAATAAAATTTAAGTTGACAAATCACAAAAAAAACCCTTACCGAAAAATAAATAGCAATAATTAATATAGAGATAAATAATATTTTGCAGTGCTTATGAGCACTTACAAAGCACCTTTCACATATTTTATGTCATTTAAACATCAGACTGTCATTATTGTTTTGTAGAATTAGGTAAAAGTAGATATTGGATATACTTATCTTACAGATGAAGGAACTCAAAGAGGTCACAGGGCTTTGCCAAGGTCCCATCACCAGGACCCAGGAATCTATGATTGAATCTGTTTCCCTAATGTTAAATATTCCACTTACTATATCTCAGTGCTCCCTGGAGAATAATCAGAATCTGATCCTTTAAGATATAATTTCCATCTTTGTATTCTAACAATTAAAATATATAAACAGTCTTTTTCACCAGAAAAACAATCTTTTGGGGGCCTTCATCAAATCCTAAGGGATCATCTCATTAGTTGTTTCTTAGCTAAGTCACAAACTGTTGTTGTTGGTAGCATGAAGAACATCTGAATTAATACCAAAAGTCTTTGATATTACAGTAGGCTGCAGATTCCTTCAGGACCCCTTCAAGTCATCTCTATTCTACTGAGTCCGTGTCATTTGGACATAGGGAAAATCTGTTCGACTATAATCACCTTGTCTTCCAAATAAAGACAATGGTAGCCTCCAATCTTGGATTTCCAAATTTATCTTGGGAATTTCACTATCTACAATCTATAGGTGGGAGATGTGAGAGCAAAGTCAACACAATAATGGCTGACTCTTTTTCTGCTTTAGCTTCTATTTCTCTTTTGTTCTATGAGTCTGCCTAAATATCTACCAACTGTGCTCATCTTTACAAATAATTATCTTTGGTCTCATTGATTTTCTCTAATTTTTTTCTCTTTTTTTTTTATTTCCACCCTGATTTTATTATTTCTGTCTTCCTTTTTGGCACTGGATTTGCTGCTCTTATTTTCCCAGCTTCTTAAAGTAAAAGCTTAGACTATTGATTTTTTATCTTTCTTCCTTTCAACTGTAAGTGCTTCAAGTTATACAGTTACCTCTAAGCACAGACTTTTTCCTGTTGTTTATTTCCAATTTAATCTGTTGTGGTTGGGGAATATACTTAGTAAAATTTCAATCCATTTTAAGTTACTGAAACTTGTTTTATGTCCTAGCATAAAGTCTATCATGGAGAATGATTCAAGTGCATGGAAAAAACTGGATTCTGCTACTGCTGAGTGAAAGGTTCTCTATATATCAGGTCAAGTTGGATGATAGCTTTTTTCAATACTTCCACATCCTTATTCCTTTCCATTTTAGTTGGCTTGTCAATTACTGAGAAAATAATATTGAAATCTCCAACTATAACCAAGTTTGAGAGTTGTCTGTTTTTCTTACAATTCTGGAAGATTTTGCTTAATTTATTTAGGGATTCTGTTTTAGGCACATGTAGACTTATAATTGCTTAATCTTCCTGATATGTTGGGCACTTTATCAAGTAGAAAAATCTCATTCTGTCTCTAATAATATTTCTTCTCTTAAAGTCTACTTTAATATTAATGTAGCTATTCCAGCTTACTTAGAGCTAATGTTTGAATGGTATATCTTTTTTAATAATTTTACTTTCAATCTATGTATGTCTTTGGATCTAAAGTATTTCTCTTATAGCAAGCATAGGGTTAGATCTTCCTTTTTGCATTCAATTTGGCAATCTCTGTCTTTCGACTGGAGTGCTTAATCTATTTAAAGTAATGACTGTTATGGCTAGATTTATATTTTGCTATTTTTTTCTTTATCTCATGACTTCATCATTTCCTATTCCTCTTTTACTGTCTTTCTTTGTGATAAATGGACATTTTTAATATATCATATTACTTGGTTACTTTTAGGTATATATAAATATTTATATTTTACATGTATAATAATTCTTAATTAACTTTTTTCTCATTCAACATTTTAAATATGTCATTGCACACTGTCTTCTGGCCTTTTTTTTCCTGATAAAAAATCAGTCATTAGTTATGTTGTTTCCCTGTGGTTTGGATTGAATGTTTGTGTTCCTACCAAATTCATATGTTGTAATCCTGATCCTTAGTGCGATGGTGTTAGGAGGTGGGGCCTTTGGGAAGTAATTAGGTAATGATAGTAGAGTCTTCATGAATAGTATGAGTGCTCTTATAAAAGAGACCCCAGAGAGCACTCTAGCTCTCCTTCTGTGAGGACACAAAAAACAAAAATACAAAAAAAAAAAAAAAAAAAAAAAAAAAAAAAAAAAAAACAGGCAGACTGCAACTCAGAAGAGGGAACTCACTAGAACCCAACCCATGTTGACAGTGATTTTCTTCTGCCAATCACAAATCTGTTGATAAGAGCTCAGAGTATTGCGAGTATTCTAGAGCGTATTCAGTTACTGTAATTTTCCAGTTACTGTAATTTTCAACTGTAGATTTTCTATTTGTTTCTTCTCATATAGTTCCCATTTCACTACAAAGATTCCTTATTTAGTAACTCACTGTCATCCTGGTTTGTCTTAATTCTTCAGTGTTTACTTCTTTGAGCCTATTTATAATAGCTACTCTTAAGTCACTGCTAAATCCAATATTTATACCCATTCAGAGTCAGTTTCTACTGACTGCTTCTGTAACTAAGTATAAGCCACATTTTGCTATTTGAGTGTCTTATAATTTTTGTTTGAAATGTATACATTTTAGATTATATGCTATAACAATTTTAGATCCTTTATTTTTCTGAGGACTATTAATCTATTTTTTTGGTCTAAATTTACAGAATCTATCTGTGTTTGCTGATGTCTCTGCTCAGGATTTCTATTCTTACGTTTATTTTTCAGCCTGGTTTCCTAGGTGTTGCATCTTGTATCTGCCTAGCTAAGAGGTCAGCTTATTATTTGAGCAGAGGTTTTGTTCAAACACCTGGAGCATGTTAGGCTTCCAGCCCTCTCAATCCATCTGTAAGTACTTTGAAAAATATATTCAAAGTTGCAGCTTGTTCTCAAGTCTCCATAGGCCTTTTTTCCTTTTTATATTTCTGTGTCTGTTTGATCTCTCCTGCACATTTAGAGTTTCCCAGTGAAGCAACAGTTGTAGAGAGCTTATCTCAGCACTTCTATGGCTCCCTCGTTTCCAGACTCTGCCTGTGAAATGTCTGGCTAGAAGGCTTTCCCTGCTCATTCACAATTCAGTCCACCACTACTTTCAATTAGCAAAGCTGGAATTTGTGTCTCCTATCCTGATTGACTCAGTCTGTCCCCTTTAAGAGTAAAGCCACTGGTTTTTGCATCCAGCCACAACTTGTAAGACTAGGGTTCCTGTTATCTAAGCAGGGACTGGGAATGTGAACAGTCCCAAGGAGATGGCCAGAGATTCCTGCTTTCCACTTGTATTTTCCAATTTTTAAGAAGTCAGTTAGACTAGAAGTTGTTATTCTCAGTCCATGGATATTCAAGTTAGCCAAGCAAAAGAGAATACTAGTACATCAAACTTAGAACCATGGCTTATTCGTTTTTATGTTAGTACTATTCCTTGCAATAAAATGCTTCCTTCTCTCAGATAGGGAAAAAAAATATTTCACATGTATATATGTGGTACCCTACCAAATTAGATAAGCACATTTTAATTTACTAACTATACAGAGTCACTCCAAAGTAACTAAAGTACTCTAAGTCTAATTTGTTTTAGTAAAAATAAGTATGCAAGTATATTGGGCATAAGGAAATAATTTCCGAAAGAAATTCAAGTTCATGATGGAGTAGCAAACTTTAAACAGACATATCTAATAAAACTGAAGCATTGCTCAGAATATCTATAAATGTAATAAATATAAATAAGGAATTTAACTTGAGAGTTAATAAAAAAATTAACAATCCTTTAGAAAATAAATGGAGTTAATAAACGTAAAAACAGATTTTTATAGATTAAAAAATATTAAATTAATAGAATTTTTAAATTTAAGAATTATTTGCTTTTAAATATAACAAAATAGATGAATCATTAAAAGTTAACCAAGAAAAAAGAGTAGAAGTGCAAACACAAAATATTGAAATGTTTCTGTGGAAATAACTAGGAACAGAAAAGAAATTACCAGAATTATGAGTAGATATTTTGCTCAACTCTGCTCAATGACAATGAGAACTTGTATAAAATGGGCTATTTTCTGGGAACATGAAAATTAATTCCAGAAACAGTCAAAAATATTACTAACATTGATAATCTAAAAAATGTCACTATAAAATTATTCTTCCTGAAAATCCAAGGTTCAAACTCTTTCTCAAGGTTTTCTACCAAACCTGAAAGGAAAAGAAAACTACAATGAAATCCATGCAGTTTAAAAATACAGGGAAAAAACTGAAAGAACTCAAACACTCTTTAGAAAACGATTATAATATGGATCCAGAACCCAAAAACAATAGCAGGAACAAAAGCTCAGTAGAAATCAGTCTTATTTCATGATTATGAATGTGAAAATAATAGTAAACAGAAACCAAGAACACATTAAAATAATAATACAGCATGAGAAGGGTTATTTAGTCTAATGAGAGGATGGATAAATGTTAGCATATCTATGTATATAATTTCAAATATTAATGAAGGAGTCATTGAAGAAAAATCATATACTAATTTTCATATTATATATACTGAAAGAGCATTTAACAGAAAGCTAACGTAATTGTGAATATTGTCAATAACATGGAAATAAGTTGACATTTCAGTCAGCTATGTAAATCATGCTTGATATAGAAATATTAGCAGCATTTTAATTGAAATAAAGAATAATACAAGTATGTATTTTATTACTATTATAATTAACATTATTCTGGATGTATCAGTATAATTAGATTAGAAAAAATATATAAAATTTGAAAATTAGGAAAATAATATTATCTTTATATTTAAATTACATGGTTGTTTTTCAGGGAAAAAGAATAAACAAATCATCTGGAAAATAATTACAAGTAGTAAGAATTTCATAAAGCTGTGTACATAATTGAATGTGTAGAAATCAATAATCTTCACATCCCCAAAAAACTACCAGTTGGAAGACATAATCCATATTTCAGAAACAAAAAGAAATCAAATACCTACAAATAAACTTAGAAAGTATGCTAGATGTACAAACAGAAATACTTAAATGCCCCCGAAGGATGCAAAAAGAGATTTGAAAAATTGTGTTGGCTGGGCGCGGTGGCTCACGCTTGTAATCCCAGCACTTTGGGAGGCCGAGGCAGGTGGATCACAAGGTCAGGAGATCGAGACCACGGTGAAACCCCATCTCTACTAAAAATACAAAAAATTAGCTGTGTGTGGCGGCGGGCGCCTGTAGTCCCAGCTACTCGGAGAGGCTGAGGCAGGAGAATGGCGTGAACCCGGCAGGTGGAGCTTGCAGTGGGCTGAGATTGCGCCACTGCACTCCAGCCTGGGTGACAGAGCAAGACTCCGTCTCAAAAAAAAAGAAAAATTGTGAAGGCACAACTTGTTATTGAAACTTCATATCATAACATGTAAATAGGAAGACTTCACATCATAGGATGTTAATTCTATTTGGTCAACTTACAAATTGTTTAGAATTACAACAAAAAAATCACAAAAATAATTTATTTTTGAAACAAAACACACTGACCCTAAGTTTCATTAAAAGCATTATTAAGAGAGTTTTTCTTACACCTAGGATTTAGAGAGCTACAAAGAAGGCTTCTCTCATTCTAACATGAAAAAGCCAGATAAATACAAAATCATAAATTTCCTTGAACTTATCAAAAAGCTGATGCCACAGAGTAACCAAACAGCCTGAATATCCACTTTGGGGAAGGCTTCCACAAGGAGAAAGGGGAAGTATGGACTGTCTCATCTATGGCAGAATGCAGGGGAAAAAACTGAGCCATCAAAGATGGTAAGAAGAAATCACCTAAAATTTTTATAAATAACTAAAAACTTACTGTGGACCAGCACAACATTATAGAGCAGCTGATAGCTCCAGATACAAGGGAATTTAAATTTACTCAGGAGCTCTTTTCCATAGATCTCCAGTGGCTGTTCAAGAGAACAGGATAAGAGACAGGAGGACCTCCCCTGCTGGTGAAGGCATGGAGGAGGGAGTAGCTGCCATTGCAGGAAAAACAAAAACCCTTCTTCCCTGCCTAATCCCTTGTCTCATAAAGAAGCAAATGCTTCAAGGAGAGAAATAAAGCTGGTCAGCCCTAGGGCATAAGAAAAGATGCTTTGAAGAATTCCTTCAGCAGGTTCAACAATGGACTTGGCCTGGCTGAGGAAAGAATCGTGAACTTGAAAATGGGTCAACAGACATCACCAAAGCTTAAGCACAGAGAAAAAAAGAATGAATACAAACAGTATGGAGCATCAAAAAGCTGTGTGACAATTTCAAATCATCTAGATACTTGTAATTGAAGACCCAGAAGGAGAAGAGAGAGAGCACAAAACGAGAGATATATTTGAAAAGATATATTTTCCAAAAATAATGAAAGACATTTAAAAAAGATTCAAGAGGCTAAGCGATTGCAAAGCAAGATTGAAAAATATCATATGCCTAGACATACCCTATTCAAAGGGCTGAAAAAGATAAAAAGACAATTTTGAAGGCAGCCAGTGAAAAGACACATCACATTACAGAGAAACAAAGACAAAAATCACAGCCGCCTTCTCATCGGAAAGCATAGAAGTCAGAAGACATTGGAATCACAGCTTTAAATTTTTGAAAGAAATAAAAAAGCCTGTCAACCCAGATCTCCATGCCTAGAGAAAATATCTTTCAGCAATGAAGGTGAAATGCTTTTTCAGACAAATAAATATAGTGAGAAAAGATTGCCTGAAGATTTCATTGCGATTCTAACATTAAATACTTCTATTAGGACACTAGAGAAAGAAAAGCAAATTAATCCCAAAGCAAATAGAAGGAAGAAAATAATAAAGAATAGAAAATAAATCAATTATATTAAAAGTTTAAAAAATAGAAAAAAAATGATGAAACTAAAAGCTGGCTTATTTTTTAAATTAATACAATTGATAACCTCTAGCAAGACTGATAAATAATAAGGAAAAAGACATGTATAAGTAACATCCACATCCTACTGATATTAGGAAAAGAGAAAATATAATCATGTAGTTCAATAGTAAGACACAGAGCATAGACATAAAATAAAAACAGTGCTCCAAATACAAACAATAAAATTAGGAAATAGAAAAAAGAGAATATTAAAAACTGACCCAGCTAGATAGCTTGTATGGTTATAGAGGGAGCCACAGAGCAGTGAGCAGAACAGTGATTGTCTAACAATGGTGTTAAGAAAACTGCAACTTTATAGAGAAAGATAAATTTAAATTCTCATCTTGCGCCTTACGCAAATGAAACTTGGCATGCAAAGCATATAAAAATGTGAAATGTGATACCCTAAAGTTAATAAAAAATAAAAAACATACAAAAGTATTCAGCATAAAGTGAAATATTAATAGATATGAGTATCTAAGAATTGAAGATATTTGCTTTACAAAGAAGATTTGAGAGAAATATTAGGGGAGAACATTACAAGAAAAAATACAAGGCAATGTCATCTAGGATATGAATATTTTTCAAATTTGGAAATCATTTGGATTTCAAGTTAAAACAATGTACAAAATATGTGAATAGGAAGTGAAATGTCATATGTAAAAGAATTATTTATTATTTTATATCTAGCAAATTAAAATAATTAGGAAGCTATATGATGCCAAGTTTTGGCAAGGATAGGAAAAAATAGAAACCGTTTCAGGTGAAAGTACAGCCTGATATAGCGGATATGTAGAACAATTTGCAATACATAATAATTACGAGAATGACCAGCAATGCTACACTTGGATATAGAAACATCATGCACAGATCCATACAAGAGTATGTATTAATATGTTTATTACAGCATTATTTTGATCATGAAAGCTGGAAGCATCCTATGTGTATATTTCTGGGGAATAAATTTAGAAAAATTAATAGACATCTTTTTTAACTACTTAATAGATAAACTACTGAAATAAACACATTATTTAAAACTAATAGACATGTATCATGGAGCAATTCAGAACCAGTGACCATGAAGTGTGGACTAGAGCAATAACATAATGCTATTAATATAATTTTAAAGGCACACTCACAAAACAATATTTTACAGTTTACAAAAACACATACATATCCCAGAAAAAATAAGACACATGTTAAAGTGAAACTTATAGTGGCAGAGGAGTGAGGAAAAAATGGATTTAGGGATAAAAGATGAAGGAAAAGGCAAATAAAATACAGCAATAGAGGTGACTCAGCCCAATAGGATAGTGTGACACAACCTGCGTAATACAGCCTCTGTATTTGAGTCCCCCAACACACACTCATACATACACACCACTCACACAAACATATAGATGCACAAAAAGTTGAAAAAAATTATGGTATATTCATACAATAAAATATTATGATGTATTAAAAATAATGAAGTGCTGGATAGATACGAATCTTAAATGTATATTATTAAAGTACAATATCAAAGTCCTAACCTGTGTGAAGAACATGGTACTATCTGCATTATTAAAAAGAACATATGAGAAAATGCTTGCATAGCACAGTCTGACTCTGGAGGGACAGAGAAGAAAATTGTAACAGTGATTACTTCCAGGAAAGATAACTAGACATCTGTCAGACAGCAGTGGGAGGCAAGATTTACATTGTACTGCATATTGTTTCTTTTAAACTTTGTGCTTCACTTGCCTAACCAATCAAACACATAAATAAATTGTGTTGTTAAAGAAAACTTACACCAATAAAATAACTGTCTGCTTGAAATCAGCAATGAGTTTATTCTAGGCTAAGTTGCTGGCAGGACTAAAAAATGTAAGTATTTAAAAAGTATAGAAAATGCCCATGCTTTATTTCAAATTTATTTTGTGTTCAAATACAGCCCATCTTTATCTATGCCTGCAACTCTACGTTTTATAATATTCACTATATTACAATCCTTCGAAGTAAACCTTTGCTTTTGATGAGTCAGAATTTCATGTAGAATTCAAAATAATTAGTAGGATAGTAATCATTCCTTTTAAGATATACACCAGCATTTTCAATTTTAAATAGCCAAGGATCTCTAGATGCTAAGGGGCTCAAACAATTCCCCGTGTCAATACCAAATGCATTGAGTTGCAGATGTTCAGGGAAGCTTACCAGTGTGAGAACCAATTCCAATTACTGTCTCTCCCTGAAGTACTTTCATGCAGATATTCACTTTAATCTCAAAAGCCATTCACTTAAATTGTCCCTGATATGTCATTACTCATTGCTCTTTGGAACACTCTCAGATTTCCATCAACTTGCACTCAAAAAGCTCTAAGTCATTAAATTGGAGAAAATTTCTTTCTTAAGTCTCTCTATTCAACTCACTTCACTGATGGGGGCCATTTCTATCTTGGGACCAACTTACAAAAACTTCATATTAGTCAGTATTTCTAGAGCAGAATCTACAATTAGTGGAGCCATCAAAGATTGCCTTTACTCAGGATTTGGACAGTGACTTATTTTGATCATACCATCATCAAAATAAGTGATTTCCCTATTTTACTCTTAAAGAAGTGTACAAGAATAAGAAAAGAAAAATTGAGATAAATCCTAAAAGAAATTTATACTTTCCTAGATTTGGTTATCAAATTATTAAAATGATTAGAAAGATAAACTAAAATTTAGCTTAAAAAATAAAGCTTTTTAACTCTTAATATGTTAACAAAGATATCAGCATATTTCTTTGCTTAATAATTGAAATGGCAATTGCTAACACAGATAATACCTAGATTATAATGAGATTGTTATGCTATTTACAAAATTTGGAGAGAAACTCAATACCATTAACTTTGGTAATATTTTCAAAAGGAAATATGTTTAAGAAGACAAGTTGGAAACCCAGTGTTATTTCCAATTTTCACATAATAAAAGCAACAAAAATTAAAACAAAACAGACAACCTGGAATAAATCATATTGCATTTTCTTCCACATAGAAAGAAAATGACATGAGCTATTGTATTGTTTGATTTGTAACTGTGTAATCAATTTCTTTTTTTTTTCTTTTTTTTTGAGATGGAGTCTCACTCTGTCATCCAGACTGGAGCATAGTGGTATGATCGCCACTCACTGCAACCTCCGCCTCCTGGGTTCAAGCGATTCTCCTGCCTCAGCCTCCCGAGTAGCTGGGACTACAGATGCATGCCACCACACCCAGCTAATTTTTTATTTTTAGTAGATATGGGATTTCACCATGTTGGCCAGGCTGGGCTCGAACTCCTGACCTTGGGTGATCTGCCCACCTCGGCCTCCCAAAGTGCTGGGATTACAGGCATGAGCCACTGCACCTGGCCTGTGTAATCAATTTCAAATATCAGCAAGTTTTCTCTGTAAAGGGCCAGATATTAAATATTACAGATTTTGTAGGCCACTTGGTCTCTGTCACGACCACTCAACTCTGCCACTATAGTGCAGAAGGAGCCACAGACAACAGGTAGACGAATAGGCATGGTTGGATTCCAGTGAAATTTTATTTGGAAAAACAGGAGGCAGGCTACATTGGCCTACTGGTGTATGGTAGTTTGCCTACTCTAATCTATTTGATAGGCTTATCTACTTGGTTAATCTATTTGACAGATCTTGTGAGGAGTGTTAGGCTCAGAAACCAATACCGCAAAATCTGGTGCTTTGACATCATAACTAAAGAAGCTTCAGGGTCTCTCTGATGACCCCCACCTCCAACCACTCTCCCAATCCTCTGTCTCTCCCAAAGCACACGGCAAAGTTGTTCTCTGAAATTCCGTGATCTGCCTAAAGTCTGGACCTAACAAAGACAAAAACAGTTACCTCTGGTCCCTTCCCTGAGTTTTTATTAACTGGACTTATTGGAGGAGGAAAAATGGAAATCTGTCAATAAATCTGGACAGACTTCTGTCACAAACCATCGTCTGCTCTGAAAGCCCAAGAGACTTTATCCCAGGCCACTGTATGCCATTCAAGCCCATCAAATTCCTCTAAAAATAATTTACTAACCCCCTAAAATAATCCATACATCTACGTCTCCATGTCCCCTAACTAGAACGGTATATAACCATCTGTACCCCCATTGTGTGGTGGCTAATGATCCTCCTTTGTGCATGCTAATAAGTTTGTATGCCATTTCTCTTATTAATTTACCTTTTGTGAGTTGATTTTTCAGTGACCTTTCAGAGGGTGAAGGGGAAGTTTTTCCCTTGGCCCCTACAAGAGCAAAATTATTTCAAAACTCTAAATCTTATCAGCAGTGTACCTTCTGTGACTGAGATGCCCTTGATTCATGGAGGCAAAAGCACCCATCTAATATTCTGACATTGTTTGTTTTATATTTTATTCTTATGCATTAATCCTCCTCTCCTGTCAGATATACATCAGTTATAAGTGGTGGGTAAATAAATTTATTTTTTCATTTCACAATTTATTTTCTGATCTATTGTGAAGATTTCACAAAGAACACCATATGGTAAGAGCAAATATTCTACAGAATTTCAGTTCTGTTATTAGAATATTATATCATGAAGAGTAAATGTATGATAAAAATAACTGAAGGGAATTAGAGGGAAAGCAAAACTTTCATCATGGTTAAAGAAATACGTGCTAAATAAATTATGGAATTTGATTTAATTATACAAAATTCAATTAAATAGACTAAATTGCTTCATTATTGAATGAATAAATGAGTTATTGAATATTTAAAGAGAGCATGATAGAAAAAAGTCACATGCAAAAAATAAAAATAAAGAGAGCATGCTTAAGTTAAAAGGACTAGTAATAGCTGAAGGAAATTTAACCCATTTTTCTGTTTTCCCTCTTTTACAACCTCTAGTTTTTTTGGGAAACTTAGAGTCATTAAATGTCATGAATAAACAAGAACCTTAAATCTATCTTTATTTCATTTATTTTTACAGCCCAAGTTAAGAAAAAAAAATCAAGTAAATGAACGAAACCTCAGTGTCCACATTCTGTGTTTTTTCTTCTTGATGTCGTTTAATTCTGTTCTCTTTTGAGATTGTGTGGAATACGCAGAAATTGCCTACATTGTAAATGGTACCTAATAGACCAAACATATGTTAGTTTTATTCTGCTCTTCCTGGCACTTTCCCTGTGTATAACAAATAGCAATGCCTTTGCTCTGATTATGCAGTTACGAATGTTTTCTCTGTGCTCTATGTGACTAATAACCCTATTCAAGTGGTTAAAGGATACAATGAGAGGAATTTAAATAACTCATACGTTGATTAATATTTTGTGGGAAAATATCTATCAACTATAGGAATAATTCTATGACCCAGTACATTTTGTTCAGGAATCTATCTATTCTAGACTAGGGCAAAATAATTGATTAGCAGTGGAAATTTTAATTGTATTTACGTAGCATAATATTTCCAAATATCTTCACCATTATTAACACAATTTGTTCCTAAAGTTTTTCTGAAGTAGTTAGAGTAAGTAATAATACATTCATTTTGCAGATAAAGGCATGGGCTCCCAGGTGTTAAATGATGCATACAAAATCGGAAAATTAGCTAATGATGGAACTTAAATTAGAGCCCAAATGTCCTTCATTTCTTATTGGATGCACAGTCAACTAAACTCTACTACAATTAATAGTCGAGGTGTACACATCATGATTCACATTATAAATGTGAATGTGAATTGAAACACTTCAAACTGAAGTATCTTCCAAAGTTGGGGAGGATGCTCAATTCAGAAGAGCTGGATTGGGACACAGCAATAAAGGCCAGGAGTGAAAATGAGGAAAACATAGGCAAGAAGAGATCTTTTCAGGCAATTTATCTAATAACAATTTTAGGGAAAGAGTAAATAGGGCCTGACTCTTAAAATAAGGTTGGAAAGAATAAGATATCCCCAAACAGTAAATTGGGAGAAAAACAGAGATCTGTTGTCCCTGCTTTTATATACTCTAAAGAGAGCTGTAGACAGTTCCCTGGATTCTCCAAAAAAGTATTCAGTGAGAAGGCCCTACTTATTCTTTCTGAAAAATATGGGGCTTCAACTCTAAAGTGGGAGAAAAGTCAAACTTATTTTCAGCTCCTACTGGCTATTTTTCAGCAAAGGGGTATGGCATTTATGTGTATATGCCACCCAGCCTGATTTGTTGAGTCCTGAAAAAAAGACAAGGCAGTTTGCAATTGTCTCAGGATTTATTCCTAACAATTAGGAGGGAGCTAGGATAGTGTTAAAAGAGAGAATGATGTTCCTGAATGTAATTATCAGTCTTTCATGAAAAGAGTTTTTTACTTTGAAATAGTCTTATCTAGTATATTCTATGCCAAACACTATAGCACCGTTTGATTGATTAATTTATGAACATAGCAACTTCTTTAAAAGATCAGAAAAAAATAGTTTTTAGCAAATATTAGGTCTAATTCTCAATCACTGTTCTAAATCTTTTACACATATTATTTTATTTAATCCTCATGACAACCTTATGGTTTCTATGATTGTGTTACACATGAGGAAACTGAAGCTTTGAAGTTATTAAGTAACTTCGAGATTGTATAGCTACAAAGCAGAAGAGCCAGGATTCAAAACCAAATCTATCTCCCAAATTCAAGTTTGGTCATTATTTTATTGATGACATTTATTTTAAAAGTCAAGGCTTAAACATAGAAAAATAAAACTAATAGTATACAGCAGTATAGTTGTCAAATAAATAGCAGACTGTAAGCAACACACAATTTCTAAGTAACAAAAGATGACAGTGATGAAAAGGGGGGTCATGGCAAAATATATTTCAGTTAAATCTTGAATTTTTTAAAAAATGCGCATAAGTTGGTCATGGTGGCTCACATCTGTAAGCACTTGGGAGGTTAAATAGGAGGAGTGCTTGAAGCCAGGAATTCAAGAACAGTCTGGGCAACACAACAAGACTCCAGCTGTACAAAAAATAAAAATACTAGCCGGAATGGTGGTGAATGCCCACAGTCCTAGCTACATGGGAGGCTGAGGCAGGAGGATCTCTTGATCTCAGGAAGTCGAGGCTGTAGTGAGCTATGATCGTGCCACTGCACTCCAGCCTGGGTGACAAGCAAGAACTTGGCTCTAAGAAAAAATATAAAAAAATAAAAAAGAAACCACCCAACCACTCCAAAACATGCAGATAGATGGAAGGAGTTGGGGCATTTACCACGGGAAGTTAATGTGGAATGAATACATGAAAGAGGACAGAGAGGTAGGAATGCCCAAAGAATGTTCAAGAACAGGAATTAGGCCAGTCCAACGGAAATAAAATGATGAAAATGTATAGACACACACACATAAAATGACAAGACACATATTAATGGATAATCAAGGTTCCCATGTCACAGTTAAGATGCTTTGTCTTACTACATATAAAGCTTCTGTTTCTCCTGTGAGTCCAGAAAATAATAAGCCCTTCTTAGATGAGCACAAAGATAATGGAAAGACATTGTGCTGAGATAATGGTTGCATTAGTATAAGAATGAAAACAAATACTATAATCATAATGAACTATGCTGATGCATCACAGCTGGTCATCAATAGAGTCTAAATCAGGCTATAAGGTGAGAGGAAAAATGGCAAAGGGGTGTTGAAGGCAAAAGATCTGAACTGGTGCCAGGATGGCCAGATGGGCACAGGCCTTCCTCGGTCTCAGGTTCTACCAACTCCACTCCTCCTACTGGCCAAAGGGAAGATACCAGGGCTCTCATAGGAATGTGCTTTATCTTCATCAATGTCCCTGAAAAAGGAGATTATCATCACTATTTCTAATTCAATATCTTCTTCCCTCTGCCGCATCCGGTGCTGTGATTCTTCTTAGGTATTCACAGCCAGCCATTGTAGATATTGATCAGACATGAACACTGCAATCATGTTACTAAAAGTGGCTGTCGAGAAGAAAGGAGTATCAAAATTGGGGCACTGAGGATTCTTATAAAAGCTGTCCTCTGTGCCAGGAAGCAAGTTTCCCTCCTCTCTTCTGAACATGGTTTCCCATTGTCCATGCATGTCTGTTTGCTGGAAACAAGAGAAAACATTTCCTCTCTCCTGGCATAACAGGAAACTATATGTAGAAAAAAATAAAATCTATTGTCCATGGAAAAAATGTTAACAACAAGAGAGGTTTGACGTCTTCCCAGAAAACCATTCTGTGTGTGTGTGTGTGTGTGTGTGTGTGTGTGTGTGTGTGTGTGTTTCTGCAGGAACAGGGGTGGGAGATGGATATTGAACTGTGTTCATGCCCACATATTATATCCTCAGATGTCATTCAGAACTTACAGGAAGAACATTTTTTTAAAAAAACACCCAATATTCAGAGTTCTTTACAGACACCAAATGCATTATTACAAAATGCCTTTGGTATATCATTACTTTCATAAAGACTAGATGTTAAGCAGTTCTGTGCAACTGTGTAGAATATATACCCAAGACCACCATGCATCAGCCTCACCTGCTGGTTTAACCATGAAGGAACATCTTCCTTTGTTCTCTGCAGTCCTAGTGAGAGGTGACAGCATGCTGGCAGTCCTCACAGCCCTCACTCGTTCTCGGGGCCTCCTCTGCCTGGGCTCGCACTTCCGCGGCACTTGAGGAGCCCTTCAGCCCACCGCTGCACTGTGGGAGCCCCTTTCTGGCTGACCAAGGCGGGAGCCGGCTCCCTCAGCTTGCAGGGAGGTGTGGAGGGAGAGGCGCGAGCCGGAACCGGGGCTGCGTGTGGCGCTTGCGGGCCAGCTGGAGTTCCGGGTGGGCGTGAGCTTGGCGGCCCCGCACTTAGAGCAGCCGGCCGGCCCTGCCGGCCCCGGGCAATGAGGGACTTAGCACCCCGGCCAGCGGCTGCAGAGGGTGTACTGGGTCCCCCAGCAGTGCCAGCCCACCGGCGCTGCGCTCCATTTCTCGCGGGGCCTTAGCTGCCTTCCCGAGAAGCAGGCCTCCGGACTGCAGCCCGCCATTGCCTGAGCCTTCCCCCACCTCCATGGGCTCCTGTGCAGCCCGAGCCTCCCGGACGAGCGCTGCCCGCCCCCTGCTCCACGGCGCCCAGTCCTATCGGTCACCCAAGGGCTGAGGAGTGCAAGCACATGGCATGGGACTGGCAGGCAGCTCCACCTGCAGCCCCTGTGGGGGATCCACTGGGTGAAGCCAGCTGGGCTCCTGCGTCTGGTGGGGACTTGGAGAACCTTTATGTCTAGCTCAGGGATTGTAAATACACCAATTGGCACTGTATCTAGCACAAGGTTTGTGAACACACCAATCAGCACCCTGTGTCTAGCTCGAGGTTTGTGAGTGCACCAATCAACACTCTGTATCTGGCTGCTCTGGTGGGGCCTTGGAGAATCTTTGTGTCCATACTCTGTATCTAACTGATCTGATGGGGACGTGGAGAATCTTTATGTCTAGCTCAGGGATTGTAAACGCACCAATCAGTGCCCTGTCAAAACAGACCACTGGGCTCTACCATTTAGCAGGATGTGGGTGGGGCCAGGTAAGAGAATAAAAGCAGGCTGCCCGAGCCAGCAGTGGTAACCCGTTGGGATCCCCTTCCACGCCGCGGAAGCTTTGTTCTTTCGCTCTTTGCAATAAATCTTGCTACTGCTCACTCTTTGGGTCCACACTGCTTTTATGAGCTGTAACACTCACCGCGAAGATCTGCAGCTTCACTCCTGAGGCGGGTGAGACCACGAACCCACCGGGAGGAACGAACAACTCCAGACGCGCTGCCTTAAGAGCTATAACACTCACCGCGAAGGTCTGCAGTTTCACTCCTGATGCCAGCAAGACCACGAGCCCACCGGGAGGAACGAACAACTCCAGACGCGCTGCCTTAAGAGCTATAACACTCACCGCGAAGGTCTGCAGCTTCACTCCTGAGCCAGTGAGACCGTGAACCCACCAGAAGGAAGAAACTCCAAACACATCCGAACATCAGAAGGAACAAACTCCAGACGCGCCACCTTAAGAGCTGTAACACTCACCGCGAGGGTCGGCGGCTTCATTCTTGAAGTCAGTGAGACCAAGAACCCACCAATTCCGGACACACTAGCTGTGCAGGTCCAAAGAGGAAAAGATGGTTCTGTGTGAAAATAATGCAAATGAAACTATCAAGCAAACTATTTCCTCAGCATCTGAGGAAATGTACATGTACAATATATCTATTGTACAGCACCCTGTTTTTTCTCTATATTGCTTTATGTTATTACATTATGCCCTAAATCTCTCTACATGGATATGACACCAATACCTGAAATTCAATAGATTTACAACCAAACCATTAATATTTCTATTGCTATCAGATAATGATAGCAATGTCCTTCTAGCATCTTCACTTTCTTCCTCTTGTTCATTCTCCAAAATTCAGATGATGGTCATCTTTTCCACTTTCTGCTCCTCCTACTATGACCCTAATTCAGACTTTCAGCATATCTTACCTGAAAAATTACCATGACTTCATAACTGTCTCCTGTTTTATTGCCTCTTTCATACACTGCCAAAGTCTGCTTTTTAAATCTTAGATTTGATCATATTAATTCCTGGTTTGGAAGCTCATAGATTCCTCACTGCTTAAAAGCACCATTTCCTTGGAAAATTAGGTTTGGTTTGTGCTAAGAGGTTTAAAACAGTTGGGAAAGAAAGAAGGCCAGAACATATAGGAAAGTATAAAAATATTTCAAAATGTACAAAAATATTTTTACATCATTTGGCTTTGCAGCGTTTTTTAATGGACTTATTGTACAAAACAATACTATTTAGGGCAATAAGACAATATGTTTATCTGCTTATTTTTTCAAAAACAAGAAAATAAGTCAGAAACTAATAGGATTAGTTATGTGCAAGGGGTAAAATGGAGATTAGATCAAAGTGCGAGCTTTCCTTAATTTGCTAACTCTACGGTGGTTAGGTAAGAGAATATCCTTGTTCTTAGGAAATATATACTAAACTATTAATAGGTAAAGGAACATGGTATACGTGATTTACTCTCAAATGGTTTCGATAAAAATAATAACTGTATATGTATGTGTGAATGCCTGAGAGAGAATAAAATAAAGTCAATTTGGCATGGTGTTAAAAACTGGTCAATCAAGGGTAAAAAACCATTTTATTTTCCTTTACAGAACATCTATCACTTGCTGCTGAGGACAAACTAGAAGCCTTTATCCTCATTTCTAATTTCTAATCTCTATTTCTATTTTTTGTTTGTTTGTTTGTTTTTGTTTTTTGAGAGAGAGTTTCACTCTTGTTGCCCAGGCTGGAGTGCAAAGGCAGGATCTCGGCTCACTGCAACCTCCGCCTCCCAGGTTCAAGCAATTCTGTCTCATTGTCCTGAGTAGCTGGGATTACAGGTGCCTGCCACTACGCCCAGCTAATTTTTGGTATTTTTGTTCTTTAGTAGAAACAGGATTTCACCATGTTGGCCAGCTTGTTCTTGAGCTCCTGACCTCAGGTGATCCGCCTGCCTCAGCCTTCCAAAGTGCTGGGATTACAGGTGTTAGCCACCATACCCGGCCTCTAATCTCTATTTGTAATCACTGATGAACTTGAACCCCTATGAGTTTGGTAGTAATTCTGGAAAAAGAAAGATTGGCAGTGCTTGAGTAAAGTTCTTTATCTTTTGACCATAGGTTTCTGGTATTTGTTTAGCAAGTGGTTATTTTTTGCATATTTTCTTGTTGGTGGATATGTTGCAGGTAGTTAATTGTTACTGTAAGCTGTTTTCAGATTTATAGTCTGGCTTCTCATGTATGAAATGAATGTTTCTGAGTTTAAATTTCCTCATCTGCAGAATAAAAGCAGTTGAGTAATCACTAGATTACATCTCTAAGGTCCTTTCTTCCAAAAAAAATCCCTTCCATATTTTACTTTCTCAATCTTCTTTTTAATGCAGAGGAAATTTAGTTTTCTCACCCACAGCGTATCTATATCATGAGGGGAAAAATGTTATTTGTTCATGACTGAGGCGAAGTAAGGTCTGTTGTTATACTTGTTCCTTTCTATATAATTTTAATTTCTTAATTGAGCCTAGAATTGAAAGAAGCATATTATAACTAGGACTCTAAAAATAGTAACTCATGCCTAAGATTGCTTGCATTCTTCCAAGTAAAAGAAAATTGTTGAAATAATTGATTGGTTGCCAGTCAAATGCTTTTAATTTTTTATAATTTCTCAGCACTGGCCTGCATGGTCATTGTTACACAGGTTTGCTGAAGTGAAAATATGGCATTTGCTCGAAAAAAAAAAGAATTCAGTATCAAGAGTGATGTACAGAATAGATAATTTATACAATCTTTCCAATGGTAATCAGCGTTTGTTTTGTAAATTGTTGAGTAAATAATATAAAAGAATGAATAATTCAGAAACTAATATAATTAGTTATATACAAGGAATAAAATGGAGATTAGATCAAAGTGTGAGCTTTGTATTTCCTTGTCCTTTTCTTTTCCTGGGAGAACCTGAAAAGGACTGAACACAAATGCAGCTGAGAAGTACCCGTGGGATAAGAATGTGACGGACACTCGGTCTTATTGGGATTCACAGGATCTTAGGGTTTAGATGACAGAAGCTCACAGAACATACCCCAATAACTGCAGGTCTCCCAGGAAAATCAACAGATCAGCATTTTATTTCCCTTTTCACCAGTTACTCTTACAGGTCCTGAGATCCTGTGCCATATCTACAGATGTTACCTCAGAAAAAAATTAAGACATTTTATATTTAATTCATTTATTCAATACCCATGTATTAAGTACTTATTATACTTAATACTATATACTTAAGTGTTTGTGGTTCTGTGAATCACCAGACAGATTTCTCTTCTCAGGAAACCTAATGATTATAAGAAACATTTTACACATTAATCATGATTTGTTTAAATAAAAAGAAGATAATCTGTGGTAATTAAAATTTTGAAATGTAGTATTTTTAGAGTAAAAAGGATATGTATAAATGAGAAAATGCCAAGAACATTTTTTTTTAATTATACTTTAAGTTCTGGGATACATATGCAGAACGTGCCGATTTGTTACATAGGTGTACACGTGCCATGGTGGTTTGCTGCACCCATCAACCTGTCATCTACGTTAGGTATTTCTCCTATTGCTATCCCTCCCCTAGCCCCCCACCCCCTGACAGGCCCCGGTGTGTGATGTTCCCCTCTCTGTGTCCATGTGAAGAACACAATTTTTTTAACAAATAATTTATATTGTTCTTGGAGACTTTTGATGAATAGTCTCAAAAAATATACTGACAATCCTGCTTTCTTCTTAGCAGGATTTTCCCATGTTCTTAGCATTTTCACATACATTGTAATTTACCTTGCCAATCTACAAAAGCTTCCATGTTAAAAACTGAAGATGTATTTCCAAGGAACTGGTGGATCAGTATCTTAGAATACTGTTCTTTCACAGAAAATATTTTTATTTCCTGTAATGACATCCAGCCAACTTCAAATTTTTAGGATTCAGAACTGTAGCTGGTGTTGACAACATTGTTAATCTTCCTACACAGACATTCAAGGGAAAATTATTAAGGTACACTATGAAAAAGTTAGCATCATTTTAAAAAATCACTTTTACTCAAATAACATTGTCACTGTCTAAATGCCAAAGTCTTGTTTGTAAAAGTCCTATAATTTGTTAACCACTAAGCAGTTTTTGCTTTCTAAAATATTCTGTACATGTCTTTGAAAGAGAAGATAGCATTATTTTTAAAGTATTGCTTAATGAAATCATGTTTTGCTATAATAATTTATTTTGGAGTCAAGTATAAGTTATAATTGATAGTATTACATAAAACCAGTGTTATGTATTAGAACAAGCTCTACATCAAAAGTGGAAATCATTTTTTTATGTCAGTTAAAACTCATCAATTTTTAAAAATTGTTTTAGGGAGACTACCCTCATTCATTTAAAAAAAGTCTATAACTCAATAATAAAATGAAAAATTACTCAATTTAAAAAATAGACAAAAAGTCTGAGTAGATCTTCCTCCAAAGGAGATACATCAATTGCCAATAAACACATGGAGATGCTCACCTAATTAGCTATCAGGGAAATACAAATCAAAACCACAGTGAGACCACTCACTTGTCCCCATTTGGATGATTATAATCAAAAAGACACACCATGACAAGGATTTCCAAGGATGTGAAGACACTGGGAAACTCATACATTGTTGGTAGGAATGTCAAATGGTGCAGCCACTTTGCAAAACAGTTTAGAAGCTTCTCAGAAGGTTAAACATATGAGTTACCATATGACCCATCAATTACACTGTTAGGTATATACCCATAAGAAATGAAAACATGTCCACACAAAAACTCATATGGGAATTTTCATAGGAGAATTATTCATATTAGCCAAAAAAAGTAGTAATAACTTAAATGTCTATTGTTGAATGGATAGATAAAATGTGGTATATACACACAATGGAACACTATTCACCGGTAAAAAGAAAAGAAATATTGATCCATGCTAAAATATGGGTAACCATGAAAACACTATGCTGCATGAAAGACACCAGCCACAGAAGACTATATAGTGTATGATTCTAGCCACGTAAAAGTTCTAAAACAGGCAATTTGTACAGATAAAAAGTAAATTAAAGATTTCCTAGGTCTGTAGCTGAGAGCAGGGGATGATAGCGAGCAACCACTAATGGGTACTGCATATGGTTTTATTTGGGGGTGACAAAAAAGTTCTAAAATTGGTTGATTGCAGTGATGGTTACACAAGTCTATGAATCTACTAAAAGTCGTTGAGTTGTGCACTTTAAATGGGTGAATTACATGGTGTGTGAAATTATATCTCAGTACAACTTTAAAAATATCTAAATTAGAGAACATTCAGAAAATACAATTCTGTTATTTTAGTACATGTATTATCTCGAGAAAATTGGGAAAGTACCGTTAAATAATAACCATTGAAGTTGCTTTAAATGTATAAGATTCACTTATAATCAATATACTCATTGAATAAAAATTATTCTCTTGAAAAGCTAAAAATCATGTAATTTTATCCTTAAAAAAATTAAGCATTTTCTAAGACAGCACAGTATTAATTTGTTACCTACACTCTTTTCCCAGAATCATTAAATAATTATTAATTTAATGAAGCCAGATTTAACACAAAATTTCGTATAGTTTGTAGTCTATATTACTGGAGATCTATGGGAAAAAAAATTCTAAATTCCTATTTAAATATTAAATTATTCATGTGCTTATTCTCTAAAGTTAATTTTACAGCATTGCAATTAGAATACTATTACCAAAAATATTTGGAAGCCACCATATTCTTGGATAAAATTCTGAATACATATCCCAGTAATTACAGATATTAAAAACCTTTTAAGAAAAATGAGCGATGTGATGCAGCCACAAACACATAATAAGGTCATGTCCTTTGCAGTAACATGGATGGAAGTGGAGAGCATTACTCTAAGCAAATTAATGCAGGAACACAAAAACAAATACTACATGTTCTCACTTATAAATGGGAGCTAAACATGGAGTACACATGGACACAAAGAAAGGAACAATAGATACTAGTCCTATTGAGGGTGGAGGTTGGGAGGAGAGTGAGGATTGAAAAACTATCTAGTACTATGCTGGTTACCTGGGTAACAAAGTTATCTATACACTAAATCCCTGTGACATGAAATTTACCTGTGAAACAAACCTGCATATGTACTCCTTGTACCTAAAATAAAAGTCAGAAAAAAATATAAATAACTAGTGTGAATTAGAGAAGTTAATATTTTAAAATACTTGATTTAAATACTTTGGTTATGCTTTATAAATAATAATGTTCTGCCAACTTAGCTTCATCTAAGTTTTGCTATAAAAAAGAAAGAAAAATTAATTTCATGCCAAGAAATTATTAGAAAAAGAGGAGCATCTTGGCCACATATGATGTTGAAAGGATCTTTGTCTATTTGCAATTCTGGACTGAATAAATGTCAGATCAAGAATGGTCTCTTTGGAGACAGGCCGTGACAGCTGTTCAACGCTGTCACATAACTGCATAAGAGGAAGCAGAGGAATTTGCAAAGAGTTAGTGAGATAGATAAAGCAAAAATTGAAAACACATCAGTAACCAAACGAAAGAAACAAAAACTAAAAGAACTAAACTGGACACTGAATTTTAAGGGGAAAAAAAATTCTCTGCTAACTGCAACCTCCACCTCCCAGGTTCGAGCAATTCTCCTGCCTCAGCATCCCGAGTAGCTGGGATTACAGGCGCCTGCCACCATGCCTGGCCAATTTTTTTGTATTTTTAGTAGAGACAGAGTTTCACCATGTTGGCCAGGCTGCTCTGGAACTCCTGACCTCAGGTGACCCACCCACCTTGGCCTCCCAAAGTGCTTGGATTACAGGCGTGAGCCACCACACCCGGTTTGTTTGGGTTTTTTGTTTGTTTGTTTGTTTGTTTTTGAGATTGTGTCTTACTCTGTCACCCAAGCTGGAGTGCAATGGTGTGATCCTAGCTCAGTGTAGCCTCAAACTCCTGAGCTCAAGGGATCCTCCTGCCTCAGCCTCCCAAGTGGCTGAGACTACAGGTACACACAACCATGCCTGGCAAATTATTTATTTATTTATTATTTATTTGTTTATTTATTTTTGTGGTTGTGCTATATTTCCTAGGCTGGTCTCAAATTCCTGAGCTCAAGCAATCCTCCCACCTGCACCTCCCAGAGTTCTAGGATCACAGGCATGAGCCACCCTGCCTGGCCAGTTGGTTGATGGTTTTGTTAAGTATATTATAGTCTTGCTAACTTTCTCTCTACTTGTTCTATAATTTACTGAGAAAAGAGTATGAAATTTTTGACTGTCATCGAGGATTTTTTTATTTCTCCTTGCAATTGTATCAGTTTTTGCTTCACGTATTTTGAAGCCCTGTTATTAGGAATATCAATGCTTAAAATTCTTATATCCTTTTAATGAACTGACCTCTATATTTGTGATTAAAATTTTCACCAAGTTGGGAAAATTTTTTGCCATTATTTCTTCAAATATTTTTTTCTGCCCCTCCACTTCTCTCCTTCAGGAATTTGAATTACATGTTCCTGGGATTGCTTGAAGTTTCCCCACAACTCATTGATGCTTTTCACTATTTCAGTTTTTTTCTTTCTTTTTTTCATGTTGGATAACTTTTATTACTATATCTTCAAGTTCACTGATTTGTTTTCTTCTGCAGTGTGTAATCTGCTGTTAATTCCATCCAACATATGTGTCACATCAGACGTTTAGTTTTCACCTGTAAAAATTTGAATTAGGTCTTTTTCTGTGTCCCTACTGAACACATTGAACATGTGGAATATGGTTATAATGATTGTTTTAATGCCATTTTTGCTAATTATAACGTCCATAGCAGTTCTTGGTGAGTTTCAATTTTCTACATATTCTCTTGATGATGCATCATGTCTTCCTACTTCTTTGCATGCCTTTTAATCTTCAATTCGATGGAAAACATTGTGAATTTTTTCTCCTTTGGTGCTTTATTCCGGGATGCAATTAGGTTACATGGACATAATTTAAGCTTTTTTTCCTGCCTTTCTGATTTTTTTGGAGAGCTGTTCAGTCTAGGGCTAATAATTTCCTACTTCTCAGACAGGACCTTCCTTGAATTATGAGTTTTTCCAGTCTGGCTGATGGAACTATTCTCAATCCTGTGTGAGTGCCAGGTACTGTTCCCTCTAATCCTTTTGGATGGTTTTCTCAGCCTTAAATAGTTTTTTCATCACACACATGTGCTGAATACTCAAGGGAGTCATCTTCAGCTCTCCAGGGATCTAAGTCTGTGCAGCTGTCTTGTCTCCAGTACTCTGTCCTAAGGACGCTAGCCTCCTCAGTCTCCCCAGCCCCTCAGATGCAACTCTCCAACTCAGCGAGTTTAATGAGCTTCCTTTGGATTTCCCCATCTTGTGCTGCAACCAGTGGGCCATAAACTGGGGAAATGATAAGATAATCTTTACTTTTTTCTTTCAAGGATCATTATCCTTCAATGCCTGAGGCCCAGTGTTTTGAAAACAGTTTTAATATATTGTCTGATTTTTTATTTTGTTTTGCCTTTTGAAATTTTATCAGGCAGGGGAGTGTTTTCAGTCCTTGTTACCGTATCTTGGGCAAAAGAGGACGGTCTCTCCCACCTCTTATAAAACTGAAGGCACAAAGGAAAAATCAAACAGACAACGAAAACAGAAAAACTGAAAAACGTTCTCTTTTATCTTGGTTTGGTGATGTTCAATAACTGATGCATTAGCTTCCCATTGCTGCTGTTACAAATTACCACAAATGTGGAGGCTTAAAACAACACGCATTGATTATTTATAGTTATGTAGGTCAGAAGTCTGACACAGGTCTCAGTGGGCTATAATCAAGATGACAGCAGGGATGCATTCCTTCCCTGAGGCTTCAGGAGACAATCCATGTCCTTGCCTTTTCCAGCATCTGCAGGCCACCCACATTTCTCAGTTTATGACCTCCTTGCTCCATCTTCCAAACCACCAACTTTGCATCTCTCTAACCATTTTTCTGTAGTCCTATCTCCCTCTGACCACAGCAGAGAAAGGTTTTCTGCTCTTAAGGAACTGTGTGATTCAATTATTTAAGTGTCCCCTTAGATAATCCAGAATACGATCCCCATCTCGGGATTTTAATCACATCTGCAAAGTTTTTTTTTTGCCTGGTAAGGTAACATATTCATAGGATCTGGAGATTCAGATGTGAATATCTTTAGGGGTCATTATTCTGCCCACCACAGTTGACATCTAGTGGCTTAAATTTTACTGTTGTTAACTTTTAAGCAATGAAAGTGACATTCACAAAAATCCTTTTAAAAACATTCATTCAAATATAAAGTTTTAAGAAAAGAGGTATGCCAGTTTTTTCATCCAGTTATGAGAAAAATTAATTGGAGAGACTGCTTTCTCTGTGCAACTCACTGGCAAGCCATTCTTTCTTAGCTCAGGATCTTAGTTCTTTCTCAGTTATCAAGACTGAAATAGTAAAGTCTAGCATGCAGTGAGTTCTGTATGTTTCAGTGTTGTACCATGTGATTTTTAGCATTTGATCCTAAGGGTCTTCTCTAATTGTTTTTTATGTTGGTTAGTAATGATTCTCAAACCAATTTTATAAGTAAAATACCAGTAACATAATAATATCCAATATTTATCAAGCACTATTAATTCAAACAGTACCTTTAACATTGTGATGTTTAGTTTTTTGTGTCAACTTGGGTGGGACACAGTGTATCCAGAAAGTGGGTCAAACGTTATTCTGGGTGTTTCTTTGAGGTTTTCTTTGGATGATATTAACATTTAAATGGGTGGACTTTTGAGTAAATCAGATTGCCCTCCATTAAGTCAGTGGGCCTCATCCAATCATCTGAAGGTCTAAATTAGAACAGCCTCCCCAGGTAAGAGAGAGTTCTACCTCTGTAGCGTTGGCACCTTCTGGTTCTATAACAAGGTGTCTACAGACTTCACCTGCAACAGTGGCTTCTGGACTAGAACTGCAGCATCACTGTCCCTGAGTCTCCTGCCTGCAGCTGCTCCTGCAGATATGGGCTTGTCAGCCTCCATAATCATGTGGCCTGATTCCTCATGATAAATAATAAATATAACCTCTTTATTTATAAAGCTATATATAAATATATTTTTTTCTCTTGATAGATATATTCTTCCTCTTAATATATAGTTATATTACATATGATATATCTATGTATCCTATTGGTTGTATTTCTCTGGAGAGTCCTGTCTAATATAAACATGAATAGCTGCTTTGAGATATGAGATAGTTACTATCATCATCCCCATTTTTTATTAATAGAATTTTTAATTGTATAAATGTATGGGGTGCAATGTGATTATTTTATATGTTTATACAATGCAGAAGGATTAAATCAAGCTAATTAATGTGTCCTATTACCTCATTTATCATGTTTTTGTGGTGAGACATTTGAAATTTACTTTCTTAGTTATTTTGAAACATACATGATCATCGAGTACAGTCACCCTAGTATCCAAAACATATCTGCCTTGTCTAACTGAATACCGTCTAACTGAATACCCCAGTATCTCAAAACATATTGGCCTTGTCTAACTGAAACTTTGTACCTATTATCTTTATTTTATAAATGAAAAACTAAAGCAGAGAGAAGGTAATCTCCCCAGTGTTTTAGGGAGAATATGAGTAAAGGTAGGATTGAAGCCAGGAAAGCCTGACTCCAGGTATACACTCTTGATCCCTACTTTATATTGCATTTTAAATTCCTGAAAGACAGGGGACTATGCCTTAATATTGTTTAACTGTTCAAAGAATCTGGCACACAGCCAGCACATAGGCATGTAACACCTGGTTAACCAATGAATATTAATTCTTCTCACATCTTTATTAACCCATTTGGATAGACTCCGTCCTCCAGAGACTCCCCCTGATTTGACTCGGGGGGAGGTGAAAATGGAAGAGGTAGCGGGCACATGTCACATAACTGCCATTACATATTGGTAAAATGGAGAAGTAGTGTCATATAGTTGGTATGAAAGCTATTAACCCACCCTGGGAGGCTTCCTTATAGCTCCCTGATGTTTGTAGTTTGCCCTATAAATACACACATACATATATACCCAAATTCAGAATACTAGGCATGATTTATGTCTTTTAACATTCAAATAATTAAACCTTATTTTTTTTCACCAAAAGACTAAAAACCAGAAGATCTTGCCATTTGAAAAAATTGTTGATTGTGAGCTGTTGTGAAAAGCTTCTATACAGAAGGGGAAATAAAGACTCTCTTCCTAACATTGGGAATGCTGAGCTCAAGGCCACAATGCTCAGATTTCTCACAACTCTATCTCCCTCAATTTAGGAAGGAAAGCACCTGAGCTCTTTTCTATTACCTGAGCTCATTTCTATTACCAGAATGTGGTTTTGGTCCATCATCCAAGACAAAATGACTTATAAGAAGTTTTCTGCTTGTATTAATTCCTTAGGGCTGCCACGACAAATCACCACAAACTGGGTGCCTTAAAACAGCAGAAATGTATTCCCTTACATTTGGGGGTTGAAGTCTGAAATCAAGGCATCAACAGGATTGGTTTCTTCTGAGAGCTCTGAGGGAATACCTGCTCCTCTCTCCTAGCTTCTGGTGATGGTCACCAATCCTCGGCATTCCTTGGTTTGCAGATGCATCATTTTAATCTCTGATTCCATCTTTTCCATGTTTTCCTCTGTGTGTGCATCTGTGTCCAAATTTCCCTCTTTTTATAAGGATGCCAGTCACATTGGATTAATGTTCACACTCATCTTCACTTGATTAAATGTACACAGATCCCTTTTCTAAATAGGATCATATTCACAGGTGGTGGAGGTTGAATTTCAGTGTATCTTTTTTGGAGGGAATGCAATTCATCCCAAGACACTACCCTCTCCCCTCATACATGCACCTGTTGAAGAACTTATTAGTTACGTTAAGAATCATTGAAGCAAAGATTCTCTTTAGACCTGATTATCTGTATACTTTATAGAATTCTGTGTTTCAGTTTTCCTCTGAAGACCATCATTTCAGGCATAAAGGTCTTGACAGAAATCAAGAAAAATGTTCAGATCAAGCATTGGCCATAAAATACGAAATTTAGAATCCTTTATTCCTCAATACCATTTACACCTTATTCACCAACCACGTAAAGCTCATATAGTTTTCCTTTTTCTCTCATACTATCTTGTTGAATCCACATTCCCCTTCATCTGATTCATCAGTCACTTAATCAGCAGCTATTTTAAGGCCTTGTATGTGCTCAACACCCTACTAAGAGCTGTGAGGCCACCAAATATGCGATAAATATGATACCAAAAGAAATCAACAAATTCTATCTTTTCATTATGTTCAGAGGAGGAAACTAAGACCCAGAGAGGTTAGTTTTTTCTCTAGTTAGTGGCAGAGCCAGATAATCCTAAGTATTAATTGTACCTAACCTATTTTTATTTCTTAATTCACTATGACATGGTGATGCCTGCATAACTAACAAAAATATACATGGTATAGTATCATCTCAATTTTAGCTCTCCATCCCTAATTATAGCTAACTTCAAGGAGAGGGCTTCCAATTTTTTTCTCCATGTGAGGAATTCTCCCCTCTTCATGTCACTTTGAGGACCCAGAGGTACATTATAATGTGTCAACTTGGCAAATGTTTGCAGTTAGTGCTCTTTACTCTACATAATAAATAAAATTATAAGTGAAAGTAAAAACCTCCTCTAGGCTGTGTGCAGCAGCTTAACCATCTCGAATTTAGCTTTCTTCGGACAACTCTCCTAGTTTTCAGCATTCCAATTTGTGCAAATAAGTACTGAAGGGTTTGCTTGGGCAGCTGCCGATGCCTAGCTCTGAATATAAAAAAGATAGCTACACATAGAACAGTCATATTCTTAATCAAATAATGATTTATGCCCTTGTAACTGGGCAATAAAAATTCAGATGGACTTTTTTGTAAGTTACACCTTTTTCACTGCAATTCACTCATCCTTCCTCCAATTCCCATTTTCTATACAATCAAATCTTAAGCACTATTGCAGCTTTATATTTGTAGAAATGAATTTTTAAAAAGAACATAACTGATTTTGCCTCAATCTGTTTTTTTAAAGATCAAAGAGGAAACATTCAAAGGATGCAAGTATCTTTGCATCATTAAATACTTTCATTGTTTAAGCGAGGTATCCACGGTCGATGAAAAGGAAGGATTGAGGAACTATCTAGGGGAAGACAAAATGTAGTCAAACTAAAGGTAAAGCAACCCAGTTAAACGTATTTTAACTTAGTTACAAAGCCAAATATTCCTTAAGGATATTGCTAAACATTAATTCTGATAAGAATTAGATCAATACATTTGAATAATATAATCAATCTACATAAAGTAGCGTGAAGCCCACAAATCATATCTTTAACCAAAAATAGTTGTAGCACTTTTTTTCTTGGAAATAGCGACATAATTTTATTTGCACTCTAAATAAACTTTCCAGAGATACACTATAACATAACATTCAAATTAAGAGCTCTGAAGTTAGGTCCTGGATTCAAGGCCACGCATTGCAATTCACTAGTCATATGACTTTGGACAAATTAATTAACTTTTCTAAACCTTTCCTAATTTTCCTGTCTATAGAAGATAAATTATAAATAGTACCCACCTCATAGGTGCATTTGTGCCAATGTAAGGGGGTAATGCATGTAAACTATTTGGTGTAGTGAATACTCCATAGATCATTGCCAATATCTGCTTGAAAAAGCTCTGCTGAAGAAGTTATTTGGAGCATAAAATAATGGAAAATGAAAAATAATGGAAGGAAATGCAATAAAATGTTAACAGTGGTTAACATCCAAGGAGTACAATTATGAGTGATTCTTTTCCTTTTTTTTCATTTTCCAAAAACTTGTAAATGCAACTGTATTGTATTTATCACAGAACAATACTTCATGAAAGAAAGCTCAGGGCTAATACATTATTAAGTTGATGCGAAAGTAATTGTAGTCTTTGCCATTGAAAGTAATGACAAAGACTACAATTACTTTTGCACCAAATGAATATAATGGAAAACTTAAGTTACTGTTAATATTTTCTCTGTGTATGGAAACCTCCAGTCGCTAGAAACCAGCACTCATCCCCTTCACACACACCTCTTATTCCCAAATTAGGCTTTTTCCAAGTCTAAGTCCCACAGGGCACATGCACAAAACTCACTGTATGACATTGATTCAACCAGTTCTTTACAATGAAAAGAATTCTGTTTTAAAGCATCCCTAAATGTAGAAACTCGTGTTCTGTAGAATTCAAACAAATAAAATTGATTCATTTGTGTAAGATATGGTTTGGTGTTAATCTGTCAAAATGCTGGATATGCATTAAAATTTTTCTTGTAATATTTTGTCCTACTGTGAGTTTATTAAAATTAACTGGTATAGTTTGAATATTTTATTCAGGAATTGGGAAAAATAGATATTTGTTTAATAGTTGCAATGATTTTTTGACCATCAAGATTTTTCATGTCAAGTTCAATATCGTGGAATCCACATTGCTAACTAAAAAGGATGCCATGATTTTAGGTGGGGGAAATGTCACTTATTATTTATTTCTTTCTGTTTGTTTGTTTGAGTCAGAGTCTCACTCTGTCACCCAGACTGAAGTGCAGTGGCGAGATCTCGGCTCAGTCCCCTGGGTTCAAAGGATTCTCCTGCCTCAGCCACTCAAGTAGCTGGGATTACAGGTGCCTGCCACCACACTTGGCTACTTTTTTTGTATTTTTAGCAGAGACAGGGTTGCACCATGTTGGCCAGGCTAGTCTCAAACTCCTGACCTCAAGTGATCCGCCTGCATCGGCCTTCCAAAGTGCTGGAATTATAAGCGTGAGCCACTGTACCCAGACAAATGTTACTTATTTCTTAAAGATAAGAAATTCAGAAATGATTTAAAGTAGCTTATACAGATACATTCAGTACAAAAACTATGTCCACATAAGGGAAACTTCTTTGATAACCCAACTGATAACCTACAATTAGTTAATTGGTTTATGAAGAACTCATTTTAAGAGTATGCAAAATCCATTCATAATCACCATGTTAAAACCAGTTAAGATTATTTATTTTATATACATTTTAAGGTAACATTTTGTGGAAAAGGAAAAAAATGTTTATAAAGAGGTAGGTAGGAAGCTTTTCATAAAATTTCCTAACAAAGTTAAAAGATGAGAAGTTGGCAATGATAACTAAAATTTAATCTGGGTTAATTTTATTTTTTTCCTAGAAGCATTTCTAACAAAGCATCTCATGACTTCACTGGAATTGAAAAGTGTAAAATAACTGCATTTGCTTTGCATAAACCTCTCTGGAGATGCGTGGGCAGGGAAGACACAAAGGACAATAGAGAGCATATCTGTGTCCCCTAACAATATTTCACAGGTGATGTCAGGTCAAAATAAGCATCAGAGATGTCAGGAAGTAAAAAAATAAATCATGAAAGAAATCAGCCTGCTGGGACTTCTTATCCCTTGTGCCAACCTCCTTCAATCTTTCAGAATCTGTATGGGAAAGAGGGGTGGCCATAGACACTTCTTAAAAATGGGAAGTGGAGATTTAAGCATTGGCTGCCCATAATGTTGACTTTTTTTTCTCCTGAAAATATGAGCCATGTCCTTACCTATCTTCCTGAAACATGTCACACCCAATAGTACCCACATCAGTACAAAATACAAATAACCCTGAAGGCCCATGTACTTAAGAGATGCATTAAAATTAAGAACTGTGAAAAAATAGCTGCTGCTTACCTCCCATGAAGATTTGTGTTACTGTCCTAAATGAGAAATATTATTGTTTTGGCCATCATTCTGAAACTTTTTTTTTTTTTTGAGACGGAATTTCACTCTTGTTGCCCAGGCTGGACTGGAGTGCAATGGCACGACCTCGGCTCAACGCAACCTCTGCCTCCCAGGTTCAAGCAATTATACTGCCTCAGCCTCCCGAGTAGCTGGGATTACAGGCATGCGTCACCACGCCCGGCTAATTTTGTATTTTTAGTAGAGACGGGGTTTCTCCATGTTGGTCAGGCTGGTCTCCAACTCCTGACCTCAGGTGATCTGCCCACCTTGGCCTCCCAAAGTGCTGGGATTACAGGCATGAGCCACTGCGCCAGGCCCATTCTGAAACTTTCATGAGATCAAATGCAGACACCTCTGAGTAAGGAAAGTGAGAGGTGAGACAGGTAGAGATTTTGTGCCCGTTCAAGAAGCAAATGTATAATTTATGAACATCTTTCATCCCCACAAATGGTGAACATATTTATCATTATTTTTTAACTGCAAAATATTCTCATTCTCATGAATTTGTTTAAGAGTCATTTACTTGCAAAATGTTGAGAAACCTGTGTTCTGTTCTTGGCAAATAACCTTGGCATTAGCAACTGCCGAAGCAGATGCTTGTCCACACTGTTATCCAGAAAGAAAAAAAAAACACTCCAAGGTCAGAACTAGCTGAAAAAACTACAGCAAACCACAGATGAAGAAAAATACAGAAAATGAATGATGAACAAGAAGGGTGGGAACCAGTGATTCTGCCTGAATTCCATTGAATTTAGTGGTGTGTATTACTTATAGGAAGAAAGCAAGTAGCACCCACAAGCATTCATTATGATTAGCCTTTATCATGACAGTCTCACCTTGAATTGTAAAATTTTATTACACAGCTTTGAATTAGGCTAAAGTCATCACACTAATGCCAGCTTTATGAAATGTTGCAGAAGTTCTTCCGATTATTCATTGAGTTGAAATAATTTTTTGAAGTGTGATTAAATCCAAGCTCCAATCAGAAAAGCAGACTATTGACCCGGATGATCAAGCAACAACAAAAATTTGTCCAATGTCAAAGAGCTGGAAACAAATAGGACACATTTGCTGTTATAAAAGAAATCTCTGAAAATTTTAATGTTTGTTTCATCTGCACAAAACACACATCAAAAGAAATGCCACACAAATGCTGCACTTGTACAAGTTTGTTTTGGTACTTCTTTCTACCTGTGTCAGAGGCATTGGAACTGGACTGACTCCAGGTCGAACAGGGACTGGATAAAATGAGGCTGAGACCTGCTGGGCTGCATTCCCAGGGGGTTAGGCATTCTTAGTCACAGGATGAGAAAGCAAAATACAGGTCAAAAAGACCCTACTGATAAAAGAGAATTCAGTAAAGAAGCTGGCCAAAACCAAGGTAGGGATGAAAGTGACCTGTGGTCATCCTCACTGCTCATTCTATGCTAATTATAATGCATCAACATGCTAAAAGACTCTCCCACCAGCCCATGACAGTTTACAAATACCACGGCAATGTCTGGAAGTTACCCTAGATGATCTAGAAACATGGGAGGAACCCTCAGTTGGGGGAGCTCCCCACCCCTTTCTTAGAAAACTCATGAATAATCCACCCTTTGTTTAACATATAATCAAGAAATAACAACAAGTATACAGACCAGCAGCCCATGCTGCTGTTCTGTCTATGGAGTAGCCATTCTTTTATTCCTTCACTTTCTTAATAAACTTGCTTTCACTTTACTCTGTGGACCCACTCTGAATTCTTTCTTGCGCAAGACCCAAGAACCCTCTTCTTGGGGTCTGGATCAGGACCCCTTTCCAGTAACACCTAGATTTATAGAATAAGCTAATCGTTGGCAAAGGAAAAAAATGAACGTAATGTAAAGGTTATTCAGGATCAAAGCTAACATCTACCAAATGAATAATTTGCTCTAATTAGAATGAATTCTGTGGAAGCATTTGGAAATGTAATGGTCTGTAAAAATTGTAAATAAATGCTTCCTGACCAACTATTGCAGGTGATTGAACAGTGATTTGATTTCGGTGCTTAGTAGTGCTTACTTCTGCCTATCTGACTTTGCTTATGTTAACTTGGTTACGAATATCCAAGTTAATTTCCAGGTTTCAGATTCAATCTCTGTGCTTGGAGGTGGATTATAGAAAAGCATACATGGGGACCCAGTGAACATGTCAATTAGCCTAAAAGGAAGCATAATTTGTATTTCCTCCTGTCAGGTTCAGGCAGGCAAATATCCTGACAGAGATTTAAGAGTTCCAGGAGGTGGCTTCTATGACTGGTCTCCCAGGCAAGGAAAGGTGCTAGTTTTCACAGCTAACTCAAATGCTCTGAAAGCTGACTCTGGGCTGTTTCTTTTTCTTTTTTTTTTATTATACTTTAAGTTCTAGGGTACATGTGCACAACGTGCAGGTTTGTTACATATGTATACATGTGCCATGTTGGCATGCTGCACCCATTAACTCGTTATTTAGCATTAGATACATCTCCTAATGCTATCCCTCCCCCCTCCCCCCACCCCATGACAGGCCCCAGTGTGTCATGTTCCCCTTCCTGTGTCCAAGTGTTCTCATTGTTCAATTCCCACCTATGAGTGAGAACATGCAGTGTTTGGTTTTTTGTCCTTGCGATAGTTTGCTGAGAATGATGGTTTCCAGCTTCATCCATGTCCCTACAAAGGACATGAACTCATCATTTTTTATGGCTGCACAGTATTCCATGGTGTATATGTGCCACATTTTCTTAATCCAATCTATCATTGATGAACATTTGGGTTGGTTCTGGGCTGTTTCTTAACCTCTCCTCCAGCAGAATGGGATTGGAGGGTGCTACCAGCAAACAGGCCCAGGAGCAGAGGTGGGAGATGGTTATTGCTTCACTTCTTCACTTACCCAGACTGAAAGGAAAGCTCGTTTTCTTCAGTTTGGGTGACTGGAGATATTTAAAAAAAAAAAATGAATGGCAATAAAATCTTCAATAAGGGGGGCATTTCATAATGTAAAATTTTAGATTCAAATTTTACTAATATTTTGGCTATAGATTACCCAGTTCGTGCAATAGCTATTCCCTAATTGCTGTACTTTTATTAGGGAGCCACTTGATGCTTTAATTGTACTTTTCACATACCACCTAGTATGTACAAGATGCTAGACTTCTTAAGGGCAGATTTTGTTTTATTCATCCATGTCATCTCCACAGCATCTGTTTAGCACAGTGCCATAAACAAATGCTTGTTGCTGCTCTCAGGTCTCAGCACCACATCTCACTGATATTTCCTCACCTCTTGTGATGTAGAAATCAGATCCTATATTCCTCGGGTATATTAGTTTATTCCATTAGTTTATTCCAGGATTTACTTATTTTCTTCCAGTCCCCATTTCCATCCATTTTCTCCAGTCCTATTTTTTTTTCCTTTGGTCAGTCCTACTGCCTAATGATTAGACAGGTGACAGAAAAGATGCAAGTAAGGAAGATCATCAATAAATATGCATCATTTGATTGACTGAAAGTCATCAGAGGAGGCAGAACAAGAAAAGTCAAGGACGGTATGACAGAAACAAAAAACTATATAGAACATAAACCAAAGTGGTACCTTAGGGATGTCTGATCATCCTGTAAACACAGAACAAGAACTCCCTATATAAAATACAATAATCTAAAATTTACCATACAATTTGGTCTTTGTGTTCTGTGAGTCAGAGGCCTGCCATCATCTGTGATATTCACAGACTCTTGTCAGTGAAAAGAAAGGAGCCCCAGGCTTTCTGTTAGGAGCTTCACTAAAATATCCCCACCAACACCAGAGGCGCTTTCTCATTAAAGTCTCAGGAGTTTCTGTTTTTAAGGCCAGAAATCTTTTTTAAATAATTTTTTTTAAATGTACCTCTTCTCTTGACCAAATAAGGATATTCTTCCATAGAATAAACTGAGATATTGCCACGTTAGTCTCTTTGACAAATTCATGAATCCTTCAGAATTAAGAAGGTTAATGTAATTAACTTAACCCCAAGTTAAGAAGGTTCATTAGGAAAATTATAAATCCATATTGTTTATATTTTCATTGTTAAATATGGCTCTTTATAGTAATAAAATTCTGCACCATGGTGTTGTACCTATTATAACATAAAAATGCATAACTTATCTAATGGATCATTCCGTGAAATATAATAGGAGATGAATTCAAGGCACTCTTGACTTTCTCATTGGTTTGGTCACACAGCGTGCAAACAAGTCTTTACGGTGTTAATTATTCTCCCTTGTCATGAATAGATCTTCCTCTAGGGCTGAGATAGGGAAAGATGCAGGGAAAAGGATATGGAGCATTGAAAATTACTGTAAAAACCATCATTCTGAGCAAACTATCACAAGGACAGAAAACCAAACACTGCATGTTCTCACTCACAGGTGGGAATTGAACAATGAGAACACTTGGACACAGGGTGGGGAATATCACACATTGGGGCCTGTTGTGGGGTGGGGGCAGTGGGGAGGGATAGCATTAGGAGAAATACCTAACGTAAATGACGAGTTAATGGGTGCAGCACAGCAACATGGCACATGTATACATATGTAACAAACCTGCACGTTGTATACATGTACCCTACAGCTTAAAGGATAATAAAAAAAAGAAAATTACTGTAAAAACATTAGATTTTTCAAATTAAGTGAATTTTAAAATTAATTTCTTATCATCTTAAACCACATTTCAGTATATAAAGTCATGTGGCACATAAGGATATTTCGCCAACACCAGACCACACATACAATGGTGGTCCCATAAGATTAAAATACCATGTTTTTACTATATTAAGGTCACTAATGAATAGTCATAGTCAATTCTCAGTCCTCAGACACAGCTTCCTCTGCTACTTTTTTTTACTTTTTCCACCTGTCTCATTGGCTACTGTTTTGTTTTTTTTTTCCAGACAGTCTCACTGGTGCAATGACAGCTTACTGCACCCTTGACCTCCCAGGCTCAAGCAACCCTCCCACTCCAGCCTCCCGAGTAGCTGGAACTACAAGCACATATCACCATGCCAGGCTAATTTTTCTCTATGTTTTGTACAGATGGGGTCTCACTGTCTTGCCTAGGCTTGTCTCAAACACCTGAGCTCAAGTGATCCTCCTGCCTCAGTCTCCCAAAGTGCTGAGATTACAGGCATGAGACATTATGCCTGGCCAGCTACTCTTTTTCAGACTCCTCCATGACTAATAAACACCCCAAACTTAAAATGCCCGGAAGTAAACTTCCTCCCCCTACCCCTACCCCCACAATACTTGCCTAACCTCTGCTATTTTCTCTCTTGGTCGTTGTTGACTCTTCTATTTCTCTGAGACCAACATACAATCTGTTAATTCCATCTTCAAAATGTGTCAGGCATCTGACCACTTATGTTTACTGTCACTGCTCTCACTGTGGTCCAAACCACCGTCATCATTCACCTGGATCACCAAAACCGCTTCCTACCTGGCCTCCCTGCTTCTGCTCTTGTTCCCTACAGTATATTCAACAGACATCAACCAAAGTGATCCTATCGAAAAAGAAGTTAGGTCCAGTCACCTCGTTGTTCAAAATACATCAGAGTAAAAGCCCAAATCCTTACAAGGCCACTAAGTCCCCACATGGCCCTGTCCTTTGTCACTTCTCTGACACCATCCCTTGCAGCTCTCACCCTGGCTCCCTTTACTGCAGCCATGCTGACCTTTTGTTTTTTACAGAACAAAGCAGTGCCCCTCAGGACATTTGCAGTGGATGTTCCCTGGGTTTGGAATGCTCTTCCCCCAAATGCATGTGTAGTTCACTTCCTCACTGCTTTCTAGCATTTCCTAAATGTTCACCTTCTCACTGAGGTCTTCCAGAATCACCCAACTTACAATTAAATCCCCCCCGCTGTAGCAGTGCTGATCTTTCACTTCCTCATGTTTATTTTTCTTCTCATTCCACTTATGACCAGTTAACATTCTGTGTTACTGTTTGTTCGGTTTATCATCTGCCTTTCCCCACAACAATGTAAGCTTTAGGCGCATTTATAAGCTGTTATTTGTAAATTAGGCACTCATTAAATATATTTAATTAATAAGTGATTAACGTGCAACAAGAACACAGTATTTTTCCACAAAAGGCTGAGAAAGAGTACTCTAAAATGTCCCTGATCTTTCTATATATTTGTTCTTCTTTCTTGTCACCAATTTTTCCCTTGCCTCAAGTTTTCTTTCCCAGTGAGTGTCTGACAGGACATGCATCTTCAAGGCTTAGAAACCGCTGAGCTAAAGCCCAGCGTCAGATCCACTTCACCCATCTCACAAGGGATTCGGTCTCTTCTCAAGTGTCCTCAGAAGCAGAGAATTTATGTACAGCTCTATTGTGAAAGGGTTTATAAAATTAACATGAAATTAGGTTTGCTATAACTTCCAAGCAATAGTTCTGTTTTTGTATTTGAGGAAAGCTTTGAATAATTCTTTACCCTCTTCCACATGAAATCTCTTCAAGTATTAGAACAGAAAAATATATTCCTTTTGATTCCAAAGTCTTCAAAGTAGCATCCATTCCTCATATTAATTGAATGATTTAAAATTTTAGAACATAAAATTTAATCTAGAGTAATTAGATCTCCCAATAAGATACAACTATAGAATTAGAAGAGGTGGAAGCTGTACTAACATGCAACATGAACAAAATAAAGCCTGCAGAAGTTGGGCGAACTTGTCCAAGGTCATCCACAAATGGTCATGTTGACATCAGTTTCAGGTAAAGTGAATTTCCCCAACCCCCACCCCAAGAAGCATTCTCTCCACTACACCATATTTCCTCTCACTTGATTACTTTAACCAAAGTTATTTTATTTTGTCAGTATAGCTAGTGGATTATAATAAAGACTGCTGTTTTTCTAGGAATATCTAAACCATCCTCTGAGAAGGCCAAGGTAATCCATCCATGGAAGCAGCATTGCCCCTCCCTTATTCTGAGGCATTGCTGAAATTCTTTCCACAAGCAGAAAGCTCAACTGATTAGAATTCTTCCGAGATTCAAGATCCAAACTAAAGTTGTGAATAAAAATGCAGTATTATTCAAAGAAGAAGGCAGATAGCAAACTCCTGAGCTAAATAAATTTTTTTAAGGTTCAGGTTTTAATATTAACACAGTTAAAAACTACACACATTTTCAGGAAAAATATTATAAAAGTTACTGAGATATTGTCTTTAAATATACAAAATCTAAAGCTAAATAAACACTCATAAAGAAAAGCCTGCAGAATCCAGGGACAAAAAGCTTAGAGGTAAAGAAATAATAAATAAACAAAGAACACATTTAAATCAAATACTTACGAAGAGAATTTGATACCAATGCTTGGTATCAAATACCAAGTACTTTATAATCAAATACCTATGAAGTCTCACCAATATCCTGTGCATTCTCAGGATCTTAAATCTGAGCAAGAACCAAAGCTTTTCTTGAGTAGAAGAGATTCGCCAGAGGGAAGCAATCAATAGAGGATAGGTGATGTGGAAGATGCAGGAGTGCAGAAAATGCCTGCCGGAGGGAAGTATACCGCTTCTACTTGTTTTTCAAAATTAACATTTATAGCACTTTCTCTATGCTGGTGGCTGTGTTCTAGGCAATTTAAATGCATTATCCTATTTAATCCTCACAACAATCCAGTCAGCTAGGTATTGCTATTTTTATTCTCACTTTATAGATGAAGAACTTAGGGTTCAGTAGTTTGGCAACTTGTCCAAAGATACCAGGCAAGGAAGTGGCCTAATGGATTCAGACTCAGAACTTGTCTAGCCTCAGTATTGGATTCTTAACTACTATGCTTTGTTGTCTCTTGTTAAATTACTGAACAATTGAAACATCCACCTTCTCAATCATTTCCTAAGGAGACACTGAACCTCCAAGTTTCCCAGTCACCCCTCAGGGACTACATTCCCAGGCCTACTGCTCACTAGCTTTGTGAAATTGAGCAATGTCCTCAACCTCTCTGGGCACCATTTTCTTCATCTGTAAAATAACATCTCACAGACTTATTATAAAAATTAATTGCATTAATATATGGGGGAGCGTAGCCTCCCAGTTAAGAACGCTGGCTCTGGAGTCTGACACTTGTTTGAATCCAACTCTGCTTTCTACATTTGTTGTGATCTTAGGGGAGCTGCCTATTTTTCTCAGGCTTAGTCTCCTTGCCCACACATCAGAGACAATAATAGCACTTTCCTCACAGGTGGTTATAAGGCTTAAAAGAGAAAATCTTGGCAAAGTATCTGGCACATAGAAAGTGCTCAATAAACCTGGCAACTACAAAGATTAGTTGTTACTAATATGAGTAAATAAAACATGGTTTACTAGGCAGATGATAAAATAGAAATGTGTAACCTAAAAAAAAAAATGACGGTATGAAATTAACATTATACCAAGGGCAATAATATTTATAATAAGATGACTAAAATTGATTTAATTAAAAGCAAAGACTCTCAAATTGAACTGCAAAACCAAATTTAGAGATTTGCTACTTATAGAGATATATCTAAAGTCAGATGATACAGAAATATTAAAAATAATAATGTTGACAAAATATGTGTCATGAGTTGAAGAGCATAGGAAAAGAATATAAAATAATGTCTATGTGAACTAAATTGGTAGTAATGTTACTAAAGTGAAAAACATTAAAAATAAATCAGTCTATGGTCAGAAACAAAATAAAATTTTAAAAGTCATTGGGAATTCTAAAAATGATTTTAAGAGATAACATTAACAGTTACATACAAAATTTTCTAAGATTCGGATAATATATCAATTTCAACTACTTATGCAATATTTACCAAATATAATAGCATGCAAAGAAAATAAAAAATACTATAAAGACCACATTTGATTTTTTCAGTTCTGATGCAGGGCAGGCAAGCCCCAAAATTGGGGCGTAGACTGGGAGGATTCTTGACTTCGCCCAGAAAAGAATTCAAGGAGGAGCCAGTGGTGTTGGACAGCAATTTTTATTGAGAGGGCAGTGCACAGCAGCAGCAGAGGTCCTGCTCCTTATGGAGCAGGGTTACCCCACAGGAAGTGTGCTAAGTGGAGCACTCAGAGGCACTTCTGCGATCGTATTTGTACAAACTTTTAACTATGTGCAAATTAAGAGGCAGATTAGGCAGAAATTTCTAGAAAAGGGGTGATAACTTCTAGGTTGTCAGGTCATTGCCATGGAAAGGGGCAGTAACTCCTGGATGTTGCCATGGCAATAGTAAACTGACATGACATTGGCAGGTGCATCTTATGAAAAGGTGTTTCTGCCCTGTTCCTGTTTTAGCTAGTCCTCAATTTAGTCCAGTGTCCAAGCACCTCCTCTAGAGTCACATTCCACCTTCTACCTCAGTTCTACAAATCTAAAAAATTATTTTCTTCACTTAACAGAGTTGACACCTCATCAGTTTAATGGAATAAAAGCAAACTTAAAAATTAAGATAATCATGTTTCTTAACACTGAGTGAAATTTCTGGAGCCGAGGTTGAGTATCTTTGATTTGATCTGTGTTGTAATAGGGAGAGACAAAGGGTCCTAAGATCAAACTAACATATCAAGAAGCAGATTAGCTGTAATCCTCATGTTAGATATATTGGGCATGTGCCCTAGAGGTAAAAAATTTTCTTTAGGTAGTTTGAGTTTTTTTCTTTTTCCACTTGCCTGCAGTGAGTAGCAAAACTACATAGGAACAAATGTATTCACATATTAATTTCTAAAATATTTTCATATGCTTAATTTGCCTTCTGTAATTGCTGAAGTTCCTAAGGAATTGGTTTTAGACCCACTTCTCATCTGTCACTATTCTCTTTACTTAGAAAATCTCTCTTTTAAAGATATTCTTAGTGTTCTGCAGTGTTTCTTCACTGCACCTACACTGAATTATTTATGTTGATTGAGATTTTGGTTTTTTCTTCAATTTGAGAATGTACACCTTTGATCAATTTTGAAAATTCATAGGCATTTTCTCTTCAATTACTGTCACTTCTCCCTTCATTCTATCCTATCTTTTTGGAATTCCTAAGAGATGTGTATTAGTAATTCTCCTGCTTTCTTCATAAAGAGATTAACTTTAAGCTCTCTTTAATAATAGCCATCCATTTCTCTATAATCTGTGATATTTTCTTGGCTCTATCTTCCAATTTCCTAAGTTTCTGCCTAGTAATAACCTACCAATTGATTTCCATTGTCTTTGTAATTTAACTTATTATAATTATTTCAAGAATTCCGTCTTTTCACGGTCTGTTGTTCTGTTACATGTTAATTTCTTTCAATATTTTTATCATTTTCCATATTACCATTATTGTCCGCTTCAGATTATTTATTTGTTCAAATAATTACAGTGATAATTATCCTTTTTATTGTGTCTGTAATCTTTGGTTCGTGGCAAATGAATTCTTTACATGTTTTTAATTATGTACTTCTTTCGGTGGGGCTTGTTTTTTTTGCTGATGTTTTCCATACCTAGCTGGTAGTGAGAATGATCATCCAGAGAAATTTTGCATTACTTCTATGCTTCCCAAGGGTATCCCAAGGATCAACTTTTTTTACTCTCTCAGTTGGAGGGTTCTGACCTTCTTGGGTACTGCAAATTTGTACTCCAAACCAAAATGACATAGGTTTATTTGATTGCTTAGAGACTTTTTCCTAGACACTGGACAAATATGAGCTTCCATGTCAAATACTGGGTCAATGGGTGGATATTTAATGCCCACCTTTCACTGAAGCTTCAAATTACTATGGTCCAGACTTTATTGAAGGAGGTTTTCATAAAAAGCTCTGAATATTTGCCTTGGACAGTCCATACATAGGTATTAAAATCCAAGCCCCATGTCTATTTCCAGGTGTAGTAACATTCCACCTGCGTTACCAAGACAACCAAAGCATCCATTCCATGCTTACTGAGTTTCATTCCTTAAAAAATATATATATACATATACACACACACACACACACTATAGGATATATATATATATGGAATATATATATATATATATATATATATATATATATATATAAAATATATATATATATATATATATATATCTCAAATGGTAGGTTATTACTAGGCAGAAACTTAGGAAACTGGAAGACAGAGCCAAGAAAATATCACGGATTATAGAGAAATGGATGGCTATTATTAAAGAGAGCTTAAAGGTAATCTTTTTATGAATATATCCTCTTTATATATATATCCTAGTGTGTGTGTGTATATATATAATATATATTATATATAATGTAACATACATAATGTAATATATATATATCCTAGAGTGTGTGTGTGTGTATATATATCTCTATATACACACACACACACTCTAGGATATATATATTTTTTTATTTTTTTAAGGACTGAAACTTAATAAGCATGGAGTGGGTGCTTTGATTGTCTTGGTAACGGAAGTGGAGTGTTACTACACCTGGAAATAGCCATGGGGCTTGAATTTTAATACCTATGTATGGACTGTCCAAGGCAGATATTCAGAGCTTTTTATGAAAAACTCCTTCAATAAAGTCTGGATCATAGTAATTTGAAGCTTCAGTGAAAGGTGTGCTTTAAATATCCACCCATTGACCCAGTATTTGACATGGAAGCTCATATTTGTCCAGTGTCTAGGAAAAAGTCTCTAAGCAATCAAATGAACCTATGTCATTTTGGTTTGGAGTACAAATTTGCAGTACCTGAGAAGGTCAGAAACCTCTCGCTGAGGGAGTAATATAAAAGTTGACCCTTGGGATACCCTTGGGAAGCATGGAAGAAATGCAAAATTTCTCTGGATGGTCATTCTCACTAACAGCTAGGTATGGAAAACACCAGCAAAAAAAACAAGCTCCACAGAAAGAAGTACATAATTAAAAATTAACATGTAAAGAATTCATTTGCCATGAACCAAAGATTACAGATATATATATATATATATGTGTGTGTGTGTGTATCTCCTTATTGTAGTGTGTGTGTGTGTGTATATATATATATAATATATATATGGATATATATATCTCTTTCTATGGAATAGATATATATTCCATATATATGGAATAGAGATATATCTATGGAACAGATATATCTCTATGGAATAGAGATATATCTATGGAACAGAGATATATCTATGGAACAGATATATCTCTATGGAGTAGATATCTATCTATGGAATAGATATCTATAGATATCTATCTATGGAATAGATATCTATAGATATATACCTATGGATAGATATCTATAGATATATACCTATGGATAGATATCTGTAGATGTATACCTATGGATAGATATCTATAGATGTATACCTATGGATAGATATCTATAGATATATATATGAATAGATAGGTATCTATAGATACATATATGGAATAGATAGATATCTATGGAATAGATATGTATCTATGAAATAGATATCTATGGAATAGATTATATATGTGGAATATATATATATCCTAATGACTGCGGATTTTCTTTCCTTCCTATGCTCTCAGCATTAACTATATAATCTTGTTATATTTATCAGTTATTTCAAAGAAAGTGCGGGACTTTCTGTGTTTATTTGATATACCATTTTGATGTAACCGAAACTTCCTAAATGATTTCTTCCACTTTCATGAATTCTAAATTTCATCTATATTCCAACAACTTCCAAATTATATTTCTAACCCAGTGGTTCTCAGTTGGTGGTGGTGTTTATCCCCAGTGGGTATTTGGCAGTGTCTGAAGATATTTTTGGTTGCCATAGCATGAGTGGCCTACCTCTGGTTTCTAGTGGGTAGAGGCCAAGAATACTGCACAACTTCCTAAAATGCCCAGGAAAGCCCCCACCCAAAGACTTATCTTGGCTCAAAATGACAATAGTGCCAAAGTTGAGAAACTGCTTTTGAATCTCCATTTGAATGCATATTAATATATGTTAAACAGAATCGTGTTTTTGTTTTTATTCACCAAACCTATTTCTCCCCTGACCTTTCCCATCTTACTTGATGGCACCGTGATGAAGCTGATTGCTCAGGTCACAAACCTGGTAGTTTTTCTTGAAACCTTGATAGCCCATTCTAGTTGATTTTACCCCCTAATAACACCTCATTTTTTATCTCCACTACCTCTAGCATAGTCTACCATCTCTCACTAGGGCTACTGGATAGTCTTCTAGTCTGTCTCCACTTTTCTCAGTCTTGCCTACCCCAGTTCATTTTCCACACAGACGTCGAGGAGATCTTCTCATTGCACGTCTAAAGAATCCAAATTCCTTAGCAGGGTCTTCAAGGGAGGCATTCATGATCTGGGCCCCGCTGATCTCTTTAACCACATTTTGTGGCTGTCATTCATTATGCTTTAGAAAAGTTAGCAACCGTATTTTCTGGATGATACTGAACCTTCTTCCAGGTCCAGAATTTTTTGCATATTATTTCTTCTGCCTGTAATGCTCTTCCTCCACTTCAAGCTTAGATCTCAGTTTAAATATGCCTGCCTCTGGGAAGCTTTGTTGACCCCTCAACCTGTAACACATCTGATATGGTTTGAATCTGTGTCACTACCCAAATATCATGTCAAATTCTAATCCTTAATGTTGGAATTGCGGCCTGGTGGGAGGTGATTGGATCATAGGGGCAGATTTTCCCCCGTTATTGTCCTTGCAATAGTGAGTGAGTTATCATGAGATCTGGCTGTTTAAAGGTATGTGGCATCTCCTTGCTCCATCTTGCTCCTGTTCCCATCTGCTTCCCCCTTTACCTTCCAACATGATTATAAGTTTCCTGATGCTTCTTCCCCAGCCATGCTTCCCATACAGCCTGCGGAACTATGAGCCAATTAAACCTCCTTTCCTTTTAAATTACCCAGTCTCTACTAATACAACATCCTTTCTGTTACCTTTTAGAATATTTATTGCAATTTTCAATTTGACTGTACATCTTCTATCCTAAATGTAAGCTTCAAAAAGTCAAGAACCATATCTGTTTTGTTCACTACTTCTTATTGGCCCTGGAATATGTCAGGCATTCAGTAACAAACAACATTTGTTAAAGCAATTAGTTATCACCTACCAGAAATTTTAACAGGAGTGATCACTAGGCTAACGTCAGCTGAAGAGGTTCTCTTAGTCTTGAATTCATAAGGACTTCAAGTTTAGATGCATATGACTGAGCATACACTGTAGAATAACATATATATATACAATTAAAAATAGTTAATGCATTGGATAATATAGAGAAATATGCCTATAATATTCATACATATGTTATAAGTGCATATATGTAAATTATATACATCTTTATGCATATACATATGCTCATATATATTTGATGAATTTATGTATATTGAATATATACATATGTGTGTAACAATATATCTTATATAATGCATTAAATCCATAGATATTATATCATGTAAATATATATACATTATAATTTGGTTCTAATATTCAAAAGTAATATTGGAATTGGTGAAAATTTTATGTAGCTGTGACATTGGAGACATCTTTCGTCCAGGTGCTTATCACATTTATTGTCCTGGTTCTGAGTAATTTGCTGGTTTTTCTATGCTTCAGAAGGTCCCATATCCAATACCAAACTTCTTCAGAATAATCACTTTATGTCTTAGTCTCTTTCTTTTCTATTGTCTAACATTCAAGTTTTTTGCTCATTATCAGTATTTTTATAACTTAATATTTTGCTACTCTTAACTGGAAACTAGGTGCTTCAAGTTTTTGGATTGTGATGGGGAAATACACTAATAAAAACAAATTAACTACTGTAGAAGTGCATGTCGTGATAAATAAAATTTATGGAGGTTTGTTTTTCAGTAATAACATCTTGTAAAATGGCTTTTGTCTTAACCACTTCTTTGAGAATAGCTTCTCCCTCTCACTTCTATGTTATGTCAGTGGAATAGATTTAATAGATTATCTTGGCTTTATAAGAAAGAACACAGCATCCTGAAAAAGCACCTCATTCCCTCAGAGAAAACTAGACTGAAGTCGTGAATTTTCTATTACTTTGTGTGTCAAATTCTCAGATATCCCCTTGGCTACGAGCTTCAATGCTGCTTGATGTTCCTGATGAGATGGCAGCATGGAGAATCCCAGGATTATTAGAAAAAACCATGCTTGCCTATGAAGAGAGACATTTATGTTTTTAACTCTCAATCTTTCCCAATTGTCAGTATAAGCCAACCCTTATATAAGCCAACCAAATAGATATTGGGTTGTTGAATATACATTGGAGTGTTACTGCTATTTTTAAGAGTGTTGTCATCCCTACAACTCGTAACAAGAGTGAAAAAATAATATTTCAATCAAAGCAATGATATCAAATTTTATGAAGTATCACTTTTTGGTCATGAAAATAAACGGTTTTATATGACTCTGAATGAAAGTAAGAATTCTTTTCAGTACAGAGCTGATTTTATATGAGTTTAAATCCTTTCTTTGTTTTTTCCAATCTCTTGCTTTAAAACACACTAACTAATCAGTTGACCAAGCTCTACTGGCCATTATATCTACTTGCAAACTAGCAAATTCAGTTTTCAACATAACAACACAAAGTAAAATGAAGTGGAATGCTGTGATTTTAAGGGGGCTTTGCCCTCCTTTGTTCTGTGAACTTTGCCTGCTTTCACATCACAGCAGTCTCACAGCCCTTTGTTCAAACTCACAACATCAAATGTAAAGAATGGCTTTACATTGTCATTTTCTTACCGGAGGAATCCAAATGCATCAAGAAAAATGCTCATCAAGGCTTGGAACAAAAAGAGGTATTTATTTTACATGTGCCCTAGTTCTGTGTAACTCAGCATCATGACAAATGGGTTGGGATTGCAATTGAGAATTGAAGTTCTCTTCACCTCCTATGAATCATGAAGCCCAAACGCATGGCCCAACATGATAACCCTTTTAAATATTAGGTACTGATACTGGGGAACATTAATGATTACCACCATCTCATACACTTTAGTAAAACCAGACCTGAGAGAGATATTGCAGACTTAGGCTGTTTGCTCTATCATGTGTCTGTTAGTCAATCTTTCCACTTACACACCTGGCTATGGTTTCTATAATTTATCCCACTGTGGATAAGAAATACAAATTATTTCAGGGAAGCCAGTTTGACAGAGTAGAGAGAGCACTGGATGAACTTGGGAAGATGGTGTGGCTCAGCTGTCATAAGCATAAGTGGGGAAGTCCAGCCGATTTGTATCTGAATCCAAGGCAGTTTGGTCACTTCCTGGCAGTTTGATCTTGAGTAAATTATTAGCTTCTTCATCTTTCCATTTTCTCATTATTCTGATAGAGTTGTTGTGAAGAATAAAGTAGATATTATTTTTGAAGTGAATTGTGCCATGCCTCTCTAACAGTAAGAACATGACACAAGTAGCTGTTATTAAGGTGGCACATCTGATACAGGTTTTCCTGTCCGCAACTCTCTAGACCTCACAGGCAATCATGTTCCCAATGTAAATGGAAAATTTATACCAGATGAGTGCAAATAAACTGACCAAGTTTCCAATTGTGTCATTTTCTCTATTATTTGCCCCTTGCTCTTTCAATTGATTTTAATGGCATCCAATACTTACATAAGAAATATTTAAAGAGTTGAAAGATAAGACAGGCAAGAGGTTTGTGGAGGTAGTCAGCAAGGATGAGGCTATCATTTGCTTAGGTAGTAGGAAAAAAGCTATGGATCTCTTTGAGAGTAACGATGCAGTGGAGGGATGTAGGGAGGGCACTCAGGGGAGTGAGTAGGGCACATGAGAAGGGTCAGAATATCAAAGGGTGCATCTCTGCATTCCAGCCAAGAGCAGGAGAGGGTCAGCATCAGTGAGAAAGGGAAAGATACACCAGAGACTTTACACAAATGATATGTCTGGACATTGCAGAAAAGTTACCTCAATAACTAGTAATAACTAGTCAGAAACTAGTTATTACTAGTCAGTATAACTAGTCAGAAAGTGCCTTGAAAAGGCTCCTAGAAAAAAATAAATTGAGGTAGCAATTTTGCAATACACTCAGAAACAAAGTGCAAAAAGAAGAAAAGAGGATTGCCAGTAATGGAAAAAAGAGATTGAGGATGTTGAAGGCCCTTGAAGGGGACTATTTTGCAACAAAGGAAAGCCAGCTCACAGAGAATGGCTTCCTGAACTTCCTCTCTGTTTCCCATTTCTCTTCCTCTTCAAAAAATGTCATCCATTTTATTCAAGGCAGAACAATTTGCCAAATGTTCTATTTAAATATTGGTTTTAGAACATTTCCTGATTTAAAAGTACACTACCAAGATTGGCAAAAATCCAAGCTATTTCTTTCTGTAGTCTTTGTCATGATTTATAGGGTAGGTTTTTTTCTACCAAGGATAAAATGGAAGACCAGAATGTAAAATTGCACAAAATACACAATTGCTGACCAAAAAAAAATACATTGGCTAGAGCTATCGCGAAGGGTATTTTATATTATTCAAAAGATTCTGATTATCTTTTCAAAGATGTCTGAAAATTAATGTTTTTTTTAATAGGAACATTTGAAGAACAGAAGGGGAAGACTAAGGGAATTCTATATAAAATAAATTTCTCTTATGTATGAATAATATCTGGCTAATATTCTTGATTCTGTTATACACACAGACATTAACTGTTACAGTTTAATGATTAAAGGCTTGAAGAAAGGAAGTTACTAGAGACGAATGCATTCAATTCTTGTTCCCTGAGCTATCCCACGACCTAAAGCAATGCCTGGCATATAGTTGGCACTCAATGAATATTTGTTACACGAAGGAATAAATAAAGCCCTAGAGAAATCAAATTAGCAAGTGAATTCTTTAATCATCGCCAGCTGAGTGCTACTTGGGCCACAAAAATCCCAAAGTATAAATGGAATCTCATGGTTTGGGGTAACTCAGCCTGAGTTGAGCCTCTTATCCTGGTCATCATAGTAGTTTGGTGTATAGGCAACTGTGAAAATAAATCAGTCTGTTCATTATGAAAAGAGAAAAAGAAAACAATCTAACTCTTTATATGGATTGGCTGTTCTGTATGTGTGTGTGTGTGTGTGTGCGTGTGTGTGTGTCTAAATTTTTCGCAGTGATGTATCCTCAGGTGATCTTCTCTCTGGTTTAGATCAGCCTCTTTAGAGAAGACTACTGGTGTGACTAACGCTAAGGAAAGTATATCTAAAGCCTGAGGCGCATGTTTTGCATAGTGTTTCTAGAACGTTTTTAAAGCTGTTTCCCTTAGCAACGATATTTTTCTTAGAATGGCTAGTAAATTACCTTTGAATCTTAAAATACATAATGGTCCACAATTATGTACAAAAACACTTCAAAATTAGCCCCATCCTACTTCATTCCTTGATTATCTCATGCCTATGTAACTCCTAAAGCTTTCTAAATTACTTCTCATGTCTTCCTTATTCCTTTCCACAACATACACACCAATCTACTCTAACAAACATCTTCATCACATGGCTGCCTTTTTAAAGAATTTGTAATAACCTCTCAATAAAACAAAATAGGAAAAAGAGCAAAACATTATTTGTTGCAAATCACTGAAATAAATAAAGAGGATGAAACTATGGGAAAGAATGCTACATTTAGCATAAAACTAGTAAAATTACTACCAAAAATAGAGCCTAGGAGAAATAGCAGATATATATAGTAGCATTTATGCCAATTGGAGGAGAACCAAAAAAACTATGCGTATTTCCCAGGTAATAAGCAATGCGTAGCTTTTTTGTTTTTAATTGGGTTCTAAGATACCTAAGAAAGATCTTTTATTTGGTCCTTCAAAGACTGGAGATAGGAGGAAGGGGGTGCATATTTGTGGGGGTCTAGTTCTGCAGCATGGAAAAGCACAGGAGGAGGGCTGACTTAGTGTCTCTAGAGATACTCTGTCTCATTGTTCTGAGAACAAAGCCCTAACCTAGTATCTAATGTCTTACTATTGTGAGAGCAAAGCCCTAACCTAGTATCTAGAGATACTCTGTCTTATTATTCTGAGATCAAAGCCCTAACCTAGATATGCTGCCTGGTAGGTAGGGAGGGAAGTCAAAAGACAAGAACAAAACAGTAACTGCTGCTGAGCACAGCAAATGCATAGTATATCCCACACAAAAGTAAGGAGCAATACCTGTGCTCTAGAGCAGCACTGGCCAACAGACATTCTACAGTGATGGAAATCTGTATCTTGATGCTGATATGGTAATGCAGTATTCAATGTCAATTAATTTAAATTCAATTCCAAAAACTTTAATTTCTCTGAAAACCTAGATCAAAACAAATACGAAAAATTTATAGCAAACAAAGCACTGAAAGATGAAAACTGAGCTAGAAAAGCAGAAAAGAAACTTGAATATAATAAAGTAATTGGAAGAATTAAAATTAATTAGAAGCAATAAGAAGTAGAATAGATATTGCTGAAATAGAATGAGGTATATAAAGAAAACACTTGAGGAAATAGTACATATAATAAAGAAAAAAATAAAGAAAAGGAAGCAAAGAAGGAAAATAAAATTGATTTGAAAGCAGATTCCGTATACACCTCATAAGTTTTTCTTAACCTGAAAATAGAACAAACAAATAAAACCAAAAATATGTTCAAATATATATTGTAAAATCTTCCTAAAATAAAGTAAAACGTAAATATGTTGATAGCATATTGTGTTTCAGGAAAACACAATACAGAATGACCAACTTTAAGACGAGTCCTGAGAATGTATTCCTCAAAGAATACATGAAGGAAAAATAAATCCGAAAACAAAGAAAAAAAATCAAGAATAAAGAAAGAATTCAATGAGCCTTAAAATTGGAAAGCAAATCACCTAAAAGTTAGAGGGAAAAAAACAGAGTTGCCTCAGAAATCTTATCTCAATGTTCAGTGTCAGATGACAGTGCTAGAATATGTCTACAGAATTTCAAGGGAAAAAAATAAGAACTCCAGATTTTATATTAGCCAGATCATTATTTACATACATAAACGTAACAGAACGAGATTCACAAATGAACAAAGCTCAGTGAAGATGGAACTTATGAGTATGTATGTAAAAATTGCTTGATAATGAAGCCAGTAAAAAATGAAATGAAAGAAATAAAATAAAAACATCAGGAAGGAAGAAGTTGTAATTGATGGTGGGCATGAAATCCATTCAAATGTACAACTAATGCACCTGTGACAGAGTAGGAAACAAAAAGTAAATATTGAGGATAGTAACAATGTAAGAATGATGGTAAATTTCTTAGAAGTTAATTTGTGAATGGAAGAAGTAGAGGGAAAATTTAAGGGCACAAACTTTTTAATCTGTCATAGGAAGAATAATGATATACTTTCTAAAACTGATAAATAAAAAAAGAAATTTCTTTAGAAATAAATTATAGATTTTCTGTTCATTGCAAGTATCAGAAGAACAATCCATTTAGATTAAGCATTAGCTAAAAGGTGAATTATAAAAGGATACTCAGTCATTTCACAGAAACCAAGAACTAGGAGGAAACAATAGAGCAACTAACAAAGAAATCAAAAGCCACAAGATTCCTTTCACATCAGATCCTCCTTGGGTATCTGTTTGCATATTTCTTCTCTCTCTCTCTCTCTACCTACGATGAAGTTTCTCCAGCTCACATAGAAGAAATCATGGCTAAAATCACTGGAAGATTATACATTATTACTTTAGTCTTTGGTCCTGGTTTCTTTTCCTCATTTTCAGTTCTAATATTCTAAGGGAGTTATAGGTTATAATGTTAAGTGAAATAAGCCAGGCACAGAAAGACAATATCACATGTTCTCACTCATATTCAGGACTTAAAAGTTATTTCATGGAGGTAGAGAGTAGAATAATAATTACCAGAGCACTGGGAAGTATATGGCGGGGGTGGGGAATGGGAGGGATGAAGAGAGGTTGGCTAATGAGTACAAACATACAGTTAGATAGAAGGTGTAAGTTCTAATGTTTGATAGCAGAGTAAGGTGACTATAGTTATCAATATACTTTTAATTTATTACATATTTCAAAATAGCTAGAGAGAAGATTTAAAATGTTTCCAACACAAAGGAATGATAAATGTTTCCAGCCATGCATATCTTAATAACTGATTTGATCATTACACATTGTGTATATATATCAAAATATCATACATACCTCATAAATATGCACTATTATTGTGTATCAATTTTTAAAAAGAAAAAATTTCACCATTATAATAACATAAAATTCGGAGGGAAGTATTCAGATTGGCCCACTTAGGTCAGGTGTTCAATTTTGAACCAATGAATTATGACATGAAACAGAGCTGAAAAAGAAGATTGTGATTTGCCCAGCTTAAGTCACATGTACATCACTGGACCTATTCACTATGGCCTGGAATCCAGGGCAGAGGTGAGATTAGGGTGGATTGGGGTGGAAGGTTCCCAAAAGTAAAAGGTTATTGGAAAAACAATAATAAGTTTAAGCTGTGCTGTCTCAGATATAATGAGAGGTGCCACGTGTAGCTTTCACCATACACTGCAGTTAACATTATTCACCAGATATTTCTAGTGTCTTTCCTTTCCTGGCTACTTTTGTCTAGTGAGTTGTGTGTGGAAGTGAAAGGCCCTTCAGAACTTTGTCCTGCTCAGGCACAGAGATGGAAGCATTCAGGCTGTTCCATCAGCCCGGGTCTCTGGGAAAGGGAGCTTTGAGAAAGCCACATGAAGCTCAGGAGGAAGAAATATCTTGGGCTCTGAAATAAGTTGTTTAGGTGAAGAATAAACGTTTGAGGTCATGGATATCTTAATAACCCTGATTTGTTCATTACAAATACATTACATTGTATGTATGTATCAAAATATCACATGTACATCATCAATATGGAAAAGTATTATGTATCAATAAAAAGAAAAAAGGCTACCATTTTAATAAAATAGAATAAAATTCTACAAAGAGTAAAACTCTCCTGCCAATCTGTGATGGGCATGTGCTATGAGAAATCTCCCTTTGTGTTTTAAGCCACTGAGATTTAATGGCATTTTGTTACCATAGCTTTATTTAACCTACCCTGACTGACACTGAGACTGCACTGCTCCATGGCTGCTGACTATATCATGGCTAAAACAATTCCACTCTAGTGCATTTTGCTATTCTTTCTCCTCTACTGCAGGTAGGGAGAAACCTACTTTCCATTTCTTTGATCCTCTTTCAGAGGAGGCTCCCACAAGATTCCTGAGGTGAATCAGCTTCTTTTCAGTCCAGGTTATCTTCTTAAAGAATACAGATAGTGAGTCCTGGGACAGAGGATGGAAAGCACAGATTTGCAAGCAGTCTTATCAGCAACAACAACCCATTTTAAAATTCTCACCCTGATACTTAATTTATTAGATGCTCCCAGATTTATTCTTCACCTCTACATTTTAGAGCTCAAGATGCTTCTTCCTTCTGACTCTCATGTGGCTTTGCTCAAGGATCCATTGTTCCAAACCATCAGACCTCCTAGGGCTATTACCAATGTCATACAATGTGGCCATAAATTACAGTACAAGGAATTTGACAGAGAAAATCTTCATAAATGAAATGTGAGAAAACGGTAAAAGTGTTACCCTTTATAAAGGACTATCAATGGGCTAAAGCAGTGGTTCTCAACTGGGAAATGATCGTGCCTGCCAGAGACATTGTGCAATGTCTACAGAATTCTTTGCTGTCACACTTGTAGGGGCTGCTACTGGCATCTAGTGGGTAGAGGCCAGGGCTGCTGCTGAACATCTTGCAATCCACAGGTCAGCTACCCTTGACAAAGAATTATCTGACTCAAAAGGTCCCTAGTTCTGGGATTTAGAAAACCCAGGCTAGCCAGAACTTCCAACGCTATGTTGAATAGGAGTGGTGAAAGAGGGCATTCCTGTCTTCTGCCAGTTTTCAAAGGGAATGCTTCCAGTTTTTGCCCATTCAGTATGATATTGGCTGTGGGTTTGTCATAGATAGCTCTTATTATTTTGAGATACGTCCCATCAATACCTAATTTATTGAGTTTTTAGCATGAAGCGTTGTTGAATTTTGTCAAAGGCCTTTTCTGCATCTATTGAGATAATCATGTGGTTTTTGTCTTTGGTTCTGTTTATACGCTGGATTATGTTTATTGATGTGCATATTTTGAACCAGCCTTGCATCCCACTTGATCATGGTGGATAAGCTTTTTGACGTGCTGCTGGATTCGGTTTGCCAGTATTTTATTGAGGATTTTTGCATCAATGTTCATCAGGGGTATTGGTCTAAAATTCTCTTTTTTGGTTGTGTCTCTGCCAGGCTTTGGTATCAGGATGATGCTGGCCTCATAAAATGAGTTAGGGAGGATTCCCTCTTTTTCTATTGATTGGAATAGTTTCAGAAGGAATGGTACCAGCTCCTCCTTGTACCTCTGGTAGAATTCGGCTGTGAATCCATCTGGTCCTGGACTTTTTCTGGCTGGTAAGCTATTAATTATTGCCTCAATTTCAGAGCCTGTTATTGGTCTATTCAGAGATTCAACTTCTTCCTGGTTTAGTCTTGGGGGGTGTATGTGTCGAGGAATTCATCCATTTCTTCTAGATTTTCTAGTTTATTTGCGTAGAGGTGTTCATAGTATTCTCTGATGGTAGTTTGTATTTCTGTGGGATCGGTGGTGATATCCCCTTTATCATTTTTTATTGCATTTATTTGATTCTTCTCTCTTTTCTTCTTTATTAGTCTAGCTAGCGGTCTATCAATTTATGCAGCCGAAAGACACATGAAAAAATGCTCTTCAGAGAAATGGCCATCAGAGAAATGCAAATCAAAAACACAGTGAGATACCATCTCACACCAGTTAGAATGGCAATCATTAAAAAGTGCTGGAGAGGATGTGGAGAAATAGGAATGCTTTTACACTGTTGGTGGGACTGTAAACTAGTTCAACCATTGTGGAAGTCAGTGTGGCGATTCCTCAGGGATCTAAAACTAGAAATACCATTTGACCCAGCCATCCCGTTACTGGGTTTAAACCCAAAGGATTATAAATCATGCTGCTATAAAGACACATGCACACGTATGTTTATTGTGGCGCTATTCACAATAGCAAAGACTTGGAACCAACCCACATGTCCAACAACGATAGACTGGATTAAGAAAATGTGGGAATATATACCATGGAATACTATGCAGCCATAAAAAATGATGAGTTCATGTCCTCTGTAGGGACATGGATGAAGCTGGAAACCATCATTCTCAGCAAACTATCACAAGGACAATAAACCAAATACCGCATGTTCTCACTCATAGGTGGGAATTGAACAATGAGAACACATGGACACAGGAAGGGGAACATCACACACTGCAGCCTGTTGTGGGGTGGGAGGAGGGGGGAGGGATAGCATTTGGAGATATACCTAATGTTAAATGATGAGTTACTGGGTGCAGCACACCAACATGGCACATGTATACATATGTAACTAACCTGCACGTTGTGCACATGTACCCTAAAACTTAAAGTATAATAATAAAAAAAAGAAAACCCAGGCTAAAGTCAGGTTTTAATTAGAAATTTGTCCTTAATTAGGAATATTCTTCTCTGGATGCTGCCACATCCGTCCTCTCTAAACATAACATATTTTTTTTATCCGAGATAAAACTTTTGGTATCGCAAGCAACAAAGGAATACTAACAGCAATACACAATAAGAACAGCAAATAGCATTGCCATAATAGCCACCAAAACTCCTGGGAAATTCCTAACTGTCATTTGTTACCTGATTAAAAGAGAAGAAAATTGACTCCCTCCTAGGAGGAGCTACAAATTATTTGCTCATTCTCTTTCAAAAGAACTGAATCTTGCAAGCTTAATCATACTGTATTCTCAGAAAGTTAGAGGGAATATCTGGATCATAGTTGTTTCTCTTTTCTTTTCTTTTTATTATACTTTAAGTTCTGGGATACATGTGCAGAACGTGCAGGTTTGTTATACATGTGCCATGGGTTTGCTGCACCCATCGACCTGTCATCTACATTAGGTATATCTCCTAATGCTATCCCTCCCCTAGCCCCCAACCCCTCCACAGGCCCTGGTGTGTGATGCTCCCCTCCCTGTGTCCATGTGTTCTCATTGTTCAACTCCCACTTATGAGTGAGAACATACGGTGTTTGGTTTTCTGTTCTTGTGTTAGTTTGCTGAGAATGATGGGGTTTTTTAATACTCTTGAGAGCCTGAAATGAGTGTACAGAACACGATATCTTGTTCTTCTAAACAGAAGCAGAGCCAATAACGTAGGGTACTTTATAAACCAAATAACGTCTGGTGTCCTGAAGCTAAAGAAACTGTCGGCACATCCTGCAGAATCACAGCTGTTTCAGTCTTATTTAGTGACTTGTCCCACTCTCTGCAGCCCAGTTTGCCTTTCGAAATATAGCACAGCTGGCTATTCTGCAGCAGTGATTAAAGCCACTGACAAGAGAAGTTTTTTTTTTTTTCTGTTTGTTAGCTCTTTGTCTCAAAAGCTTTAGAAATCTTGACAAGCACTCTCACAAAATACAGATAACTTTCTTAAAAGAAGACACATAGAGATTTCCTAATGTACACATGACTGCATATTTTTATCAACAAACTAAATACACTTTGGAGTCGTGAGGATAAAATGGTGCCTTTCTAAGATGAAAAAAAAAGTTGAACAAATTTAACCACATGCAATGCCATTTTAAGAAAGGATTCCTGTGACTTCATTGGCTTATCATGTGCATTTTTAGGTTGCAAAACAGTCTGCCAGCAACCCTTCTTAGTCAGACCTTTCTTACAGCAAAGCCCTATCCCAGAGGACTAAAGAGCTTAAAAATTGGTGAAGATGCCATATTTTGACACAAGACAGCTATGTGTAAATTGGAAGTGGGGCAAAAGGTTACATAAGCATAGACACTTCAAACTCCTCTAACAGGCCAAGGAGGACAGTAAGAAATGGTTACAGTTCTTTGCATAAATGTCAAGGAAATAATTCCTTTAGGAAAAATTCATTCGTTTAGGAAATTGTTTAATAAAAAGCAGGAGCATTATGGTGATGCCCAGAAAACCACTGCAGTAAATCATTCAACATTGACTATATTTCTCCCATACTCCAAGACACAACTTTTTATTATACTTTAAGTTCTGGGATACATGTGCAGAACATGCAGGTTTGCACATAGGTATACACATGCCGTGGTGGTTTGCTGCACCCATCAACCCGTCATCTACATTAGGTATTTCTCCTAATGCTATCCCTCCCCTAGCTCCCCACCCCCTAACAGACCCCGGTGTATGACGTTCCCCTCCCTGTATCCATGTGTTCTCATTGTTCAACTCCCACTTTTGAGTGAGAACATGCAGTGTTTGGTTTTTTGTTCCTGTGCAAAACACAATTTTAAAAGTGACTATCTGAGATCTTTTGTATTTCACAGCAAATAAAACAGGTAACTGGTATTTTTTAATAAATTAAAGTTGAAGTGAAAATAAACTCGAAGGTTTGTTTCTATAGTTGATTAAGTAAATGGTAGTGAATTTGGAATTGATGGCATGGGCTGAAAATGTTTAAGAATTGGTAAAGTAAATAGTCTCTCAACTTTCATTGGTAAATAAAGTATCTCATTAAATATTCTTTACCAAAACCTAAGTTTTCACCTTTGCATAAAAACAAAGCTTTTAAAATATATTAGGTGAAGATCTTCTGAATGCAAATAATATAATTTCCCATCTTCTTAAATACACTGGAAAGCAAGCTTTCTTAACCTGGGAGACCATAGACCTGGGAGGGAAGAGCTCCATAAATGGGTATCTGCAGATCTGAGAGCCCCATGAAACTATGTACAGAACTGTATAGACAGCTGAACTTTTAATCAGCTTCTCAAAGAGATCCAGATCCCATAAAAGGCTAAATACCACTGGTACAACACAGAACATAAATTAATTCATTTCTGATAAATCAGTATATTCATTAGGTTGCAAAACAGTATTAATCTATTATTGTAACACGACACTGGAACATGATGATGTCTGCAGAACATATTGAGGTGATTAGATCATTTAGCCACAACGTGACTCTGAACTATCATTTCAAGCAGCAATCATTGACAATAAACTACAGATAGGCAAACTCTTACTGTGAGTACCAAATCCCCTCTCTAGTCTAATAAGAGTTCATTTCTGGACACTTCTCAAAAGAATTGTTTTCCTACGTTTTTGCTAATAAAGATATAACTTAAAGTCCAATTACAGGTCTTGATTGATGATTAACATGTTTAAAATTTACTTATTAATTCATGTATCTGCATTGTTTAACAGAGCATAACACATAGTAAATTCTCGATCAACTGTGCAATGTAATCATCAAAAGTTTCATAACATAAGTAGCCTTCTTGTTTATTCTGCTCTCCAAATGTTCATAAAACAGTGCCCTAAAATTATTACTACATATGAATATGCCTATGTAAAACCTTCAAGGTTTATAAAGTTGGGATTTCTTATTTTATCTTGGTAGATAATAAATCTGAGAAAATCTTGGCTTTCTAACTTTCTAAGTCAGTTTTAACATTGAAGATTCTAGGTCAACAGTTTGTATAGACTGGGGCAAGTCACTTTGCCTCACTAAGCCTTAGTTTCTCCATCAGGAGGATGAAGTTGTTGGACAAGATGCTGACTTCATGGTCACATTTTATTATAAAATTGTGTAAGTCAGCCAAGTGCTGTGGCTCACGCCTGTAATTCCAGCACTTTGGGAGGCCAAGGCAGGCAGATCACCTGAGGTCAAGAGTACCAGACCAGCCTGGCCAACATGGTGAAACCCCATCTCTGCTAAAAATACAAAAACTAGCAGGGTATGGTGGCAGGCGCCTATAGTCCCAGCTACTCAGGAGGCTGAGGCAGGAAAATCCCTTGAACCCAGAAGGCAGAGGTTGCAATGAGCTGAGATCTTGCCACTGCACTCCAGCCTGGGCGACAGAGCAAGACTTCGTCTCAAAAAAAAAAGAAAAAGAAAAATTGTGTAAGTTGTATTTTGAAAGTTTATTAAAGTAAAATTTTCCAAAATGTAAAATCATGACTCTCAAGCAAATAAAATTATATGGCTCTGTGGTCAAATGTTTATTAAAGCAAAATTTTCAAAAGATAAAAAACTGATTTGTATGAACATGTTAAATGAATATAAAGATTTTATTCAAATAATCAACTAATGATGGAACCGGTGACATGGTAAAAACCATTTAAAAGAGTATTTCAAAAGCTAAATATTTATAGGCAATATTAGGATAAGATTGTTGGACTAGATTTAAAACTGGTTAATGCCCAACAGAGTAATAAATTGTAATCACTAAGGTTATCTCTTCCACCAGAAGGAAATTATTTGCATCTCTATGGAACAAAAGTCTACAAGTCTCTGCCCTCCTGCATTGTTAAGTAGCCCAAGTAGCAGAAAATTAAGCCCAGCATTGCACTGAAAAAAACACACAAAACTCTCTTCTGGCTATTTCCACGTTTCAAATAATTTTTCTGACAAGTCAATTCTTTCTTTTTTTTTCTTCTTTTTCAACATTTATTTTAGATTCAAGGGGTAAATGTGCAGGGCTGTTACCTGGGCATACTGCATGATGCTGAGGTTTGAGATATGAATGTGCCCATCACCTAGGTGCTGAGCATAATACCCAAGAGTTAGTTTTTCAACACTTGTTCCCCTCTAGTAGTCCCAAGGGTCAATTTTTATCATCTTTATCTGACAAGTCAATTCTAGTTATCTTTCACGAATGAAAGTTCTTGATTATTGTTTATGATACTTAATTTTTTAAAAAAGGTCTGTATCATCCTTATTTGACCCATGTTCAATTTCCATATAATTTTCAGATGAATGCTCTAAATGTGTGCTTGTTCTGTGCTGACATAAACATAACAGAACCAAAGACAAAAACCACATGATTATCTCAATAGATGCAGAAAAGGCCTTTGACAAAAGTCAACAACACTTCATGCTAAAAACTCTCAATAAATTAGGTATTGATGGGACATATCTCAAAATAATAAGAGCTATCTATGACAAACCCACAGCCAATATCATACTGAATGGGCAAAAACTGGAAGGATTCCCTTTGGAAACTGGCACAAGACAGGGATGTCCTCTCCCACCACTCCTATTCAACATAGTGCTGGAAGTTCTGGCCAGAGCAATCAGGCAGGAGAAGGAAATAAAGGGTATTCAATTAGGAAAAGAGGAAGTCAAATTGTCCCTGTTTGCAGATGACATGATTGTATATCTAGAAAACCCCATCGTCTGAGCCCAAAATCTCCTTAAGCTGATTAGCAACTTCAGCAAAGTCTCAGGATACAAAATCAATGTACAAAAATCACAAGCATTCTTGTACACCAATCACAGACAAACAGAGAGCCAAATCATGAGTGAACTCCCATTCACAATTGCTTCAAAGAGAATAAAATACCTAGGAATCCAACTTACAAGGGATGTGAAGGACCTCTTCGAGGAGAACTACAAACCACTGCTCAGTGAAATAAAAGAGGATACAAACAAATGGAAGAACATTCCATGCTCATGGGTTGGAAGAATCAATATCGTGAAAATGGCCATACTGCCCAAGGTAATTTATACATTCAATGCCATCCCCATCAAGCTACCAATGACTTTCTTCACAGAATTGGAAAAAACTACTTTAAAGTTCATATGGAACCAAAAAAGAGCCCGCATCGCCAAGTCAATCCTAAGCCAAAAGAACAAAGCTGGAGGCATCACGCTACCTGACTTCAAACTATACTACAAGGCTACAGTAACCAAAACAGCATGGTACTGGTACCACAACAGAGACATAGATCAATGGAACAGAACAGAGCCCTCAGAAATGATGCCGCATATCTACAACTATCTGATCTTTGACAAACCTGACAAAAACAAGAAATGGGGAAAGGATTCCCTATTTAATAAATGGTGCTGGGAAAACTGGCTAGCCATATGTAGAAAGCTGAAACTGGATCCCTTCTTTACACCTTATACAAAAATTAATTCAAGATGGATTAAAGACTTACACTTTAGACCTAAAACCATAAAAATCCTAGAAGAAAACCTAGGCATTACCATTCAGGACATAAGCATGGGCAAGGACTTCATATTTAAAACACCCAAAGCAATGGCAACAAAAGCCAAAATTGACAAATGGGATCTAATTAAACTACAGAGCTTCTGCATGGCAAAAGAAACTACCATCAGAGTGAACAGGCAACCTACAAAATGGGAGAAAATTTTCGCAACCTACTCATCTGACAAAGGGCTAATATCCAGAATCTACAATGAACTCAAACAAATTTACAAGAAAAAAACAAACAACCCCATCAAAAAGTGGGCAAAGGACACGAACAGACACTTCTCAAAAGAAGACATTTATGCAGCCAAAAAACACATGCAAAAATGCTCATCATCACTGGCCATCAGAGAAATGCAAATCAAAACCACAATGAGATACCATCTCACACCAGTTAGAATGGCCATCATTAAAAAGTCAGGAAACAACAGGTGCTGGAGAGGATGTGGAGAAATAGGAACACTTTTACACTGTTGGTGGGACTGTAAACTAGTTCAACCAGTGTGGAAGTCAGTGTGGCGATTCCTCAGGGATCTAGAACTAGAAATACCATTTGACCCAGCCATCCCATTACTGGGTATATACCCAAAGGACTATAAATCATGCTGCTATAAAGACACATGCACACGTATGTTTATTGTGGCACTATTCACAATAGCAAAGAGTTGGAACCAACCCAAATGCCCAACAACGATAGACTGGATTAAGAAAATGTGGCACATATACACCATGGAATACTATGCAGCCATAAAAAATGATGAGTTCATGTCCTTTGTAGGGACATGGATGAAACTGGAAAACATCATTCTCAGTAAACTATCGCAAGGACAAAAAACCAAACACCGCATGTTCTCACTCATAGGTGGGAATTGAACAATGAGAGCTCATGGACACAGGAAGGGGAACATCACACTCTGGGGACTGTTGTGGGGTGGGGGGAGGGGGGAGGGACAGCATTAGGAGATATACCTAATGCTAAATGACGAGTTAATGGGTGCAGCAAAACAACATGGCACATGGATATATATGTAACAAACCTGCACATTGTGCACATGTACCCTAAAACCTAAAGTATAATAATAAAAAAAGAAAAAATAAATAAAAAGAAAAAGAAAAAAAAAGAATTTCATAAGACAGTGTGTAAATAAATCTACATCTAGGTATTTTATTCGTTATGTATAAGGTAAAGTATATTTAATGGCACAGTAGAATAAGCAGACTATGATTACAAGTCAAAAGATTACAAATATAATGATGATATCAAATATATGCACACACAAACACAATCCAACAAAATTCTTGACTCTCTTTCTTTTTTCACCACTAAAGATAGCAAACATTCCTCTGTACCTAGCTTTGAAAACACATCTACAAAAGCAAATGAACTCATCTGTAAAATAAAAAGCACATATCCTTAATTTCTGATGTTTTATTATAGATTTTTAAGATACATATTTATGTTTATATTATTAGCTTAAAGAAAGTAAGTCACACAAGAATAAGCTTTTGCATGTCTGCTAAGGTAAATTATTGTATTATAAATTTGTTATGAAGTTATAAATAAAACACATATTGTGCTTATGTGAATGAAACCACAGCATAATCGGAGTGCATTCGAAATGCACAGAGTATTCTCATTGTTTCAATAAGACAAAAGAGAACATTACCTATTAGAATTAAAAGCCTGGCCTTCAGCTATCCATTAGTCAAAAATAATTCATCACGAATTACTCATTGATTACAAAACAAAATTGTTAAAAAGCAAAGGTGACTAAAATAAACATGTTGCTGGGCCTTTCATTTAATAAGCATTTTGGAATAACTGGAGGCAAATAAACAAAGTTAAACTCTCATGTGGGAAGACCAGGCTGCCCAACAGCATTGTAGCTTGAGACTCAAAGTTTAAGCCGGCTTCTAAAAAGCCTGTTAGTACTACCATCAATATGATAAATTTGGATCAAGATGGTAAAAAAAAAAATGTTTTAAGCAGTAAAAATGCAAATACGCCACCTTGGTAAGACAAGATGTCAGGCAACTTGCCAAAAGAGTTATTTCAAGTCAGTGGCTCAAAGTAGAATTCCAGTCTCTAAACTTTTGTTAGGCTAATTTTCATTAAGAGGATGATTTATAAGAGAAGAAAAGGATCTTAAAAATCCCAGAGACAGTGAGTAAAAGTGGAGACTCAAAAGAGCCAAGGAGTACTATAAATCTGTAGAAGCAGAGGGAGGCACTCAGGTCAATAGAGGGAAAATTGAAGAGGAAGATAATCCAAAGCTCAACTGTCCAGGGGGTAAGCACAGCCCATAAAGGTGCTAAAAGTAGTACACGAATGTGAGCCTAGAAAAGCTACAATTAGATTTTCAAATGATCTCTCTCTCGTTGGTCCATCTTCTCTTATACTTAAAACATTATTTTGACATTTTGTTCTACAACTGTATCAATTAGATCTATAGATTTTTTTCAAATCTAGCCTCTATTGTAATGTTGTTAGTAGTTCCCTTTCACACAGATACTGAGTTACCCTTGACCAGAACAAAGAAAATGTGGTGTATTTTAGCAATAACAGACGTAACTGTGAAAAGACAGGAGAGAATGTATTATAAACATTCTCAAATCGTATTTTTAAGCTTTCAGGAAATGAAAAAGTCACAAATTGAACTTTTAAATAAGGAGTAGGATGTGTAAGGGCAGGAGGGTAATGGTAATCTATTCTGAATTTGAAACTCTATGTGAATATCTACCATATGTGATGATCTTGGATATTTGCAAAGGACATAAAGATGCAACACATGAACCTGATTTGTCCATGTCTTCCAATCTGATTTAAAAAGTGTTAGAAGGAGTTTGGAGATGATTATTTGAGGCTTGATATTGTCCAAATTTACTGTTTTAGTTCTAGTCATGAGGAAAATTGATCAGAGGCAGGTTTTAACTTATTTTGTTCATATTACTCATGTTGAAATAAGCCAGATAATATATTGAAACATACTCGATATTTGGACCAATTCTCAATATCTGGGCAGTAACCATTAAATCAAATTAAATATAACTACATAGAACAAATTTTAAGGAATTTACTATTATTAATAAAATATACATAAATTATATTACATTGTTTGTAAAAGTAACAAAATTTTTAAGAGACATCAATTTTAAAATGATACTCTTTAAGTACATTTTCAGATAGGTAACTTCATACTTTAAAATTATTTAATTTCTCAGCCACTAGATACAAATTGGACCAAAATAGAGAGTAAAACTCTTTAACATATAAATTGTCAGATGTGAATGACTTCCATAGGGGCAACAAAATAAATTTCTAAAAAGGAATGGAAAATATGATTCTTGTACTTAAATCGCTGATTATTTACAGACACAATAGAAAATATACTGGTGATTTTGCAAATAAACCAGCATTTCTGTTTAAATGTATGGTCAGCTCTGATGCTCTTGCAGGCTGTGGGTCTCTGTTCCAATGTAGAGTTGCCTCAGGGTAGTGTAGAGACTGCTCTATGTTAACAATCAGCAACAGAAAAACGTCAAGAATCATTCCCATTAGTATTTGGTCAGAACAGTCAAAATGGCACAAAATATGGTTTATTAATGGAGTCAGTACCTCTGGTTTGCACTTTTCTATTAAACAACATGACAAATGTTTTCAAAACTTAGCTAGAATAATAACTGAAACTTCTGTTGTCAAATGTTCAGACTCACACATAGCATGATGTTAGAGAAAAATATAAACAAATATTTCTCTAGTTTGTTTTTCAAAACTTTTTTAAGTACGCATACAGTGCTCAGTCCCATTATAGCTACTTGGTTAAAGTCGTTTATTTTATGTATTCATCTACAGTGCCTCATTGCTAAACGGGCTTGAGGTTGATGTGCTTGATTTAAAAACAAAACCAAAAATGCATAAATATATCTAACACCCTAGCCAGAGATTCTTTTGTCATTCATTCATAGGTAATACTTTGACCCCGTGTGCATTGATATAGGTGATAAGAATTTTGGCTCTGTGTTCTATTACATCGATAAGCTTTTCAATTCCTTGTCTACCTCCTTGACTTTCCCAATACACTTTATCAAGAAACAGAGACTGAAGAAGTTTCTGCCGTAAGTGCTGGCTCTTCAAAACAGAAACTGCAGAAGCAGGAAACCTGAAAAGATAAAACGATATTTCAATCTTCGTAATTGCTTGGGAATAGTACTCCTTACCCAACTGTCCTGCCTTTCATTAATCTCACATAAATCACACTAACAAATGGTATCTTTGAGAACCAAAACATTTTTGTCACTGCCAAGGGGACACTTCTCTTAATAATAAAATACTAGAAGAAAGTGTTTCCAGTGAACTGAATATTCTACACCATTCAGAACATGACAGACATCTTACTTAAGTTCATTCTGTACAGTCAAACAAAGGCATGGAATTGGAAAGGATTCTATTAGACTGGCAGAAATACTTTTCTTAGTCTTAGGCTCATTTCACCTGTGGAAACCCCTTTAATCTGTCAAGTAGAACGGTATCCTCAGATGTGTCAAGGTGGGATTTTACGCAAGAAAATATGAGAGACAAATTGATAATGACAACTTCAATAAAGTATTCTGCCTGAATAGAAGTTACACAACTGAATTTATGTGAAATAATAAAAAATGTGTGTACTAAAATGAGGTAAGATTCATTCAAAAACATCAAATTAAAGAAAGAATTGTCTTTGAGTCATACTTCTGGAACTCTGAGGATTTAGGATCATTTTATTTAACTGGAGCATTAAGATGTTTTCAAATAAATTTAGCAAAACTCAAGTTTCAGAGGAAAGTTTTAGTTCCATAATGAAAGTCTCTCTGGAAAACCTAAGACCAATTTAGAGGGGTCTTTGCTGAATTACCTTAAAAGAATGCACTGTGCTTGCTTTTCTTCGTTTAGAAAGTAGAAAGCCAGAAGTCCAGTATATACATTATCTGAAGGACTTAGCAAAATTTCTAGATCAAAAACATAAGTAATATTTTGCTAAATCCCAAATTTGACATTTCTCAGTTTTCATTAAAATGCTGATAAAAACACAGTAAAAATATTGTTTTAAGAGTACATTTCTAATAAACTCAGTTATACCTCAAAAACTATAGTAAGAACATATATACTTGCTTAAAGAGTACACTTTGCCAGAAATTTCAGGCCTTCTAAGCACCTCTTCCAAATTTCAATGGAGCACAATGGAGATGGCACAGAGGGTGCCCGAAAGCCAAGGATCAGGTGCTCTAGCAGTTCTGATGCTGCAGAAAGAACAAAGGCCACAGCGCTGGACATGCTTAATGCGTGTGAGGAAGTGTGGAATGAAAGAATGTTTATAAGATGCTCTGAGTTCCCTGAAGACATTACTATATAGTTTAGGGCCTAACCTTTAGGGGCTCTAGTATTAAGTAGCATTTTTGCTTTATGAAGTATTAATAATCCATGAATTGTCAATTCTATAGCCCTTCAACTAATTTAGCTGTAGCAGAATGTATGAGATGAAATCGTTAAAACCATTGGATCTCCTTAGTGGCTAATCCTTTTCATAAAGGAAAGCAAAAATATTACCTGTCTCTGCACTACATTGATATAATAGTAGGAATATTCAATGCATAAATCGGGGATTAGAAAAGCCTTCATTTTTGCTTTTCAATGTGTGAATTATATTTTCAAAGAAGATTTAACTTCAAACCCATTACTCCTCATAATGCATTTAAACGTAAATCTTCTTTGAAAGAAGAAATAAAGATATTCACATTTACATGAATATATGAAATGGATGGACTGTATTCTTCAGGCACTGCTAATTCTAAGAGGGAATTTAGGGATTCAAGAAGACCCTGTAATATCACCTTAGTAAGTGATGTCTTAGGAAAGTAAATTTTCCCATACATAAAATTTCCTTAGCTTAAAAGAGAGGACCTGCCACATATCCTGCCTTCAATCCACAAAGAGATGTGAGAAACAAGAGTCAACAGGGCAGGACCCGGCAAAAACTTATAAAATCGTGTCTCATAAAACTCTCACAGGAACAGTATTGCTCTTAATGCTAAAGTACATAAAATCCACACCATGTAAGTCATAGTGTTTAGGAAGAATGATTGAAATATGCTCCAGAATATTATTAACAAGAGTAATGGTAACAGAGCACACCACAGTTACTACAGAAATAACACCACAGTTATTACAGAAAAAAAAATACTGGACTTGGATTTGGAAGACTTGGGTTCTAACCTCAATTTTAGGCTTGCTCATGCTTTCCAGCAGTCACCTAGCTTCACACAGCTGGTTACCTATTTTACCAATGAACCCTCTATTTTTAGGTCTCCAACCTACCGCAGTCTCTTAGTCAATCTGATTTCTGACTAAGATGGGAAGTATGGAGAGTGGCTCTGCCCACTATGCGGTGCAGCTTGAAATCCAGCCACAATTTCCACTGCTGGGGTTGAACAGCTCATGCTTTATAGCTGGGTTCTTGCCATTACTAAATGTCTTAATTTCCTTTATTTCCAATAGATGTATGATCAAGTGTGCTATGAGCAACCACTGTGTTTTAACTTCTGCATTGCAGAACTCCTTCTTTGGTTCCCTCTCCACTCTGCATTCTTTCTGAGTCTTGCCGGATGTCCCCAGATCTTTGAGGTCTTCCCTGAATTCTTGGTCAACCCTATGTAAATAAATAATTCTTCCCTAACTAGCCTCCATAAGCCCTCTCTTTCAGATGTTAGATACTTTTCCCCTTAATCTATGTCTCCTCGAAGGATTTCAAAATGCTGAAAAATCCTCCTGCTGAATTCAACAGCCAGCTTTCCTTTGAGACTATGCCTTACTTACCAGATTGGCTGTCATTTTCCACTGCATTCATAAAAGTCACTTGAGTTCATTATGAATTTGGACATTCTGCTATGTCAATATTTGCACATCTATTAGTTCTTCCCATGTCCTATCTTATGCCTAATAATGGAGCCTCTGCCACCTGCTTATCCCTGCTCTGCCAAATCCTATGCCAGAGGTCCCTGCATTCTTCCAACAAAACCCACATGGATTTTCACAATGAGAACCAAGCAACATCATGAATGTGAAATGTAGCATGCACTTTGTAGGCGGTATTGGTTGTTGATAGAGGCGCCATGGCTGCACTCTGGTTCTGTTCTTCTTGGGTTTGTTTCCCTTCTTGGGTCTCCATTCCCAGATTCCACATTCACAATTATTTTCAAGGGTTAAAATGATCATACGTAAGATGTGAGTTTTCTCAGAACCTTGCTACTTATCTAACATAAATGTGATGTCCTGCAGATGTTACTATAAAACTTACTCTTTGATGCCTTCTAACAATTTGAAGTTTAAGTTATCTTCACTCCTGTCAAAGAAACCCTTGTTGTCTATAAAAACCAAATGCCTTGGGTCATGCTTTCGCTGGATAATGTGTGCTAGAGCCACAGAACCTTGGTCATCACATTTTGGCCTCAATCCATTCTGTACGCAGGCATCTTCCTTGCGAGGTCTGAATCCACAGCAATTTGTATCTAAGCGATTATAAATCTGTAAATGGAAAACACAAAATCCAAGATGCTGAATGAAAACAAAACTTGGGAAAGTTACAAGATTTTCAAAGACCAGTGCTTTCTGAATAGCTGACTTGCCAGAATCTAAGAGGGCCAGGCTCATTTAATTAAAGGAAACTGTCAGAACAAGTCCAAGGTTCATATCCTTCTGACTCAGTCATAGTTATAAGCATTTCCAGCTTCTGCTAATAGATCCAAAGTCAGATTATCCAAGTTAGGCATCTCCACCCTAAATATTCAAAGTTCCCACTGACATCACATACAGACACATGGCCAGCAGAACCTCTGACTCCATGCACGACAGAAGAAACACCATTGTACTTCTATGTGTCTGGAAGGCTCTGTCTTGTTTTCTCCCTCAGGTGGCTTATGGGAAATTGGAGTTACTTCATTGCCACAAAAAGTTTATTGCATCCCCTACCCTATCTGGACTTCAGTATTACAGTAATCTAACTTGAAATTACATAGAAGAGATACACCTAATGCTAAATGACGAGTTAATGGGTGCAGCACACCAACATGGATACATATGTAACAAACCTGCACATTGTGCAAATGTACCCTAAAACTTAAAGTACAATAAAAAAAAAGAAATTACATAGAAGAAATCTGTTGAAAAGATGTGAGACCCAATCATAAAACCTAAAAGCACTATCAAAATGGAGGCCACAGCTAGATTCTAAACAAGTGAACAAAATGGGCCTACTGAAGTTTATTATAGGAGTTAAGGATACCACCCTATAGAAGAGGGTAACCAGATTAATTAGAAAAAGAAGAACTGTTTAATTCCATTTCCTTTGGGCAAGGAAAGAAATAATATTTATGAATCAGGTAAAATAAAGCCTGGGCAAAGAAATTAGATAAATTTAAGTCAAATCTCTGTTTTCACACTTCTGAGCTCTGCAACCTTGTGTAGATTCCTTTTCATCACTGACTCTCAATTTAAATGCCTGAGTAACAGGAATGATACTCTTTACCTTGAACACCTGGTAGAAAGATTGATGAAAATATGTGTACACCCTCCGTCCCTGTCCCAAGCATCTATAAGACACTCAAAAAATGAAAACTACTGTTACCCTTGTTGAAACACACCTACATGCCATCCAAAGTTATTTATCTCAAAACAAGCTTCTAAGACAAAGAGTAATTTATCTTTTTTTTTTTTTTTTTTTTTTGAGAAGGAGTCTCGCGTCTCACTCTTTCACCCAGGCTGGAGTGCAGTGGCGCAATCTGGGCTCACTGCAGGCTCCACCCCCCGGGGTTCAAGCCATTCTCCTGCCTCAGCCTCCTGCGTAGCTGGGACTACAGGCGCCCGCCACCTCGCCTGGCTAATTTTTTGTATTTTTTTAATAGAGACGGGGTTTCACCGTGTTAGCCAGGATGGTCTCAATCTCCTGACCTCGCGATCCGCCCGCCTCGGCCTCCCAAAGTGCTGGGATTACAGGCGTGAGCCACCACGCCCGGCCCTATCCATTTTAAATGAAGAAAAATTCAGCCTTAGAGACATTAAGTAACCTGCCCTGGGTAGAATATTAGTAAGTAAGTAGCAAAGTTAGGATTTAGACATAGATTTGTTTGTCTCCAAAATTCCACAGTTTTTTTCCCCAGTACATCATATTGAATGGTTTTAGGCTAACTACTCAAAAGATGGCTAGACAGACACTGCCACTTTTATTCTTTTGGTATTAAATTCCCATCTTTTTCTCGTCCTCCTGTGCTTCTGCAGCTCCCATGGAGCTGTCTAGGAGACCAGCTGCTTAGAAAGGGGTGCAGAAAAGCAGTGCCAAAATTTAGCCTACTTTGGAATGACCATTTATTCATTTATCCAACAAACACTTATTGAACATCTTCTACATCCTATCAGTGAGCTAGGCACCAAGGCAAATGTTGCCCATGGTCAGCACCTCTCCACCATTACCACTTCCAGTGGAAATTGAAATGGTTATTTAGTTTTCCTTTGCTACCAGAGCAAGCTTCAAGAACTGGACAAGGGACTTTCTTCTCTGTTTTCTGTATGTAAATGGACTTTGTATCAAATAGCATGCTTGAGATCAAGGATTGTAAGAGAAGTTAGCATAAGCCAATTTTCTATGCAGTTTATGTAAAGCTGGTCGCATGAGTGGCAAGCGAGAGACCAAGCATTTGCACCAGTCAAAGGGTGCACTGCTGGCCTAGAAACAGTCACAGAAAAGGAGGGTTCTGTCAAGATTGGTTCCAAGTCACTGATCCATGGGACCATAAGTCTAACCCATAGTTTATCCAAAAAGTCACACAGGCTGACTCCAGGGAACAGTAAGTTACCACTGCTTGTTAAGGTACATTTGATTGACATGAGAATAAGAAGGTTTCCCAAAGGTGAGCAAGAGTGCCCCAAACAAATTACTGTAGGTTAGAATAGCAGATTAAATTAAAAAAGCACAAATTAGAAACTTTTAGAAAACTTTATTGAGCCCTTCTCAATTTCAGTCATTTTATGCAGTACCTTCACTGACTGAATATAAGAGAAATCAAATGATATAAAAAAGACTGCATCTGATTGCCAATTATTTAAGTTCAGGTCAGAAAGAACATGAAAACTAACTTTTCTATAAGCTGCTTCCCTGATCACCCTTTTTTTAAATACACATTAACTAATAATTCTCAAAGAATCTGTATACCATTTTATCATCATCATTGTTTTATCTAGTTACATTAACATTAAAAATAAAAAAACGTAAATCTTATTTAATTTTGACTACAACATCAAAGTCTATTATATCGGACATATGTGTTTTGAATATAACCCATAAAGAAAACGCTACCAAACATTTCTTAAATGCTTCTTCGAACCCTAAGTTCTTCCATCATTGTGGATTTCATAGTAGTGGGGAAAGGACTAAGATACATAACTACATTTGTACTGTTTCTATAACAAAACCATGAATATAATATATTTATGTTAAATAATAAGCTCTTTAGAGATAAGGCCCTTTCAGTACTTCTGTAAACATTATATTTTTCTATTTTTAAACTACACAAAAGCATTAAAGTTTGAAAAGATTGATTTAGATCATCTTTTTATTGCCTTACCAACATTAGATTGTTTGCTACAGTGTACTTTTAAAGTACTTCGCCTGATCTAATTTTGAATCACTCAACAGTCTGTGATGATTTCACCACCTCCCTGACAGACTGTTGTGCCATTCAGATCTAAGAGACATTATTACTGAAAACAGGTGTGTGTGTTCGGCCCAACTTCTCTTACAGAAAATGTTGCCACTCATTTTTTTCAGATCTATATATGTACTTGATGCGCATGTGTGTGTGTGTGTGTGTGTGTGTGCGTGCAAACACTGTGTGTACACCTACAGATGTAAAATCAGCTGTAAGGTCTCAAATAATCTAGGTTTTACTTTGTTTTCCTTATCCTCCAACTATAGTAAATTATGTCTTTGTATTATTGCCCTTGTCTAGCAAGGGCTTATGTACCTCTTAATTCATGTTCTCTAGCTCTTCTCAGAATTTTGTTTACAGGGTTCCTTTTGAATTCACGTTCAATATACCAAAAATAACTTCACCACAAAAACATAATGTACTCCCTTAAATTCAGTGCCATTTTGTTAGGCAGTTAATTTAGTTTTCTATCGAGCATATTTATGCTTACTTTTAAGACAGCTTATCTATTTTTTAAAGCCTAATAAAGCATATCCTACATAGCTATGAATCCATAATATGGTTTTAATATATTTGTTTAGTGCATACATTAAAACAATCACTTAACTACTGCATGATTAAACACTGTAGTGCACATCTACGTGTCTGTGTAGGTAATTATCCTACAAAGAAGGCTATTTGGAGATACATTTTGTCAGCTAAGCAATAGTGAGTGTTAGTCCTCATTATTGCTGCTTGTTCAAATTCACATCTTATTCTTTAAAACAGGAATATCTTTTCCAAAACTAATCTTCTGCATCTTAAAATACTGCCAATCACCAGTTTCCATAAAATGAGTCTTTCCTTTCTTAGGAAAATACATCTTTTCAATGTTTACCTAACTAAAATTATACTCAGAAAAACCCAGGTGTTCCAGCCAAATTTTTTGGTGGTGGTGATGGGATATTTTTAGATATATTTCCTTCTTCTAAAGTTTTTTTCAAATTCCATTTTCCTTTGGTAGTTAGTTTTGCCTGTAGGAAAAAAGCATCTCATGAGTGATTCAACTTACGCTTGCAGCACCTACACAAGGATGCCTCTGCAGCACTGTCCTAGTTCCCCAAAACCCATTAGAAATCTGAAGAAACCTAAAGATGTTCCATCCCTATGCACACTACCACACCAGCTATGTCTTCAAAAATGGGTCTATCAAGAAATTGTGTCAGTTTCTTCATATATTCTTTTTCCTCAAAACAATATGATTAAATCACTAATTTCAGGCAATGCTTGGATGAAGGCAATAAAAAGTACTATATTTTGGCCGGGCATGCTGTCTCATGCCTGTAATCCCAGCACTTTGGGAGGCTGAGGTGGGCGGGTCACGAGGTCAGGAGTTTGAGACCAGCCTGGCCAACATGGTGAAACCCCGTCTCTACTAAAGATACAAAAAAAATTAGCCGGGCGTCGTGGCATGCACCTGTAATCCCAGCTACTCAGGAGGCTGAGGCAGGAGAATCACTTGAACCCAGGAAGCGGAGGTTGCAGTAAGCTGAGATCGCCCCATTGCACTCCAGCGTGGGTGACAGGGTGAGACTCCGTCTCAAAAAAAAAAAAAGTACTACATTTTTATTTTATTTATATATATAAAATGCTGCTAATATTAATAATAAAAATATTAATAGCAGTTTTATATTGAGTGTTTAGTATGTGCCAGGAACTGTATACTTAATGCTTCACATGTATTATTTCATTTAATCCTCATAGTAACCTTAAGACATAGGTGATACCAATAGTCTCATTAGATAAATGAAGAAACTGAGGCAAAAAAGGGCTGGTTGACCTCCCCAAGGCCCCTCAACTCCTAAATGACAGAACTCAGGATTCCAGTCCAGGTATCTACAGCTTTAAAGTCCATGCTCTTATCCATCCTGATTGTATCTCTCAGGGGTGGTCTCCAAAATGATACTGCAAAAAGGAGGTGCATTTGTGTAGAATGTTAAATGATATGGAATTTAAAATATTAGTTATAAGGGTTTCATCAGAAATACAAAGAACTTCAGTAGGATTTCAGAGAAAAACTCATGAAGGAGATGACATTACGGTTAAATTTTAAGAGCCAGGAAGTGTTAGCTAAAAACCAGGCAAAGGCATGGAAGTAAGAAATCCAAAGGCATCTTTAGAGATACAATGAGTATATTTGGCCAGTGCTTCTCTATGTGGACTATTGTTTTGTTAAAAAAAAGATTAATCATTACAGAAATAAAATTTTTGAAATGGAAAATATCAGATAAACATCTTGTTAGATTCAGCAGACAAAATTATTCTATCAAATTATTATCAAAGTTTCTAAATGCTTACTTGTAACTTTGCATTATCTCATCATGAACTGGTATGAAGTGGCATGGGTCCTTGGATCATACTTTGAGTAGCGCAGTAGGAGACCACATTACTGAGAGTAAGGGGAACATTAGGGCAGGTAGTCAGAGAGAAAGGCGAAGAAGAGTATTGTTAGCTAGGTGCAGTTATGTGCACCTACAGTCCCAGCTACTCAAGAGGCTGAGGCAGGAGGATCACTTGAGCCCAGGAGTTCAAATCAAGCCTGGGCAACATAGCAGGACCCCATCCCCCCACCTCCCAAAAAACGCACTGTGCCTATTAAAAAAAAAAAAAAAAGCTAAAAATGTTTTATGTGTCTGCAAGTTTCATTTTTATTTTCTCATGCAGAGCTGGAAGAAAGGTTGAAGGCAAGGGGGTAGGGCATCAGGTGAAAACATTAAAAGAATGAAAACTAAAGGGAACACAGGCAGAATGTACTTGACAGCTAAAAACAGGGCAAAATGAGGATGTTCTTCCTAACATAGGAAATCCCCATCATCCAAATGTTAATCTCATTCAAATCTGTTAGTTAAATTAGATAAACCTCTGTTTTTCCACCTCTGTTTTCCACCTCTTTAAGGGTCTAAGTGAGGGTATAATCACAAGTGTGTATGTAGGTGTGTGTGTTTCTGGTTTAGTAAGTCAGCATCTTAAGATCCTCATCATCTCTTTTCAAATGATTTGTTTTTAGCATTTAAAAACTGCATCTTTAGAAAGAAGAATGCATATGAGAGAGAGAGTATAAATATGCAATAAGACATGTAACTGGTGGAATTTAACATTCACCATAGTAGTTCACCCAATGCCTAGCACATAGTAGGTACTCAATAAACGTTTGTTATTGAAAGAACCCTGCTGAAAGTCGGCACCCACTTTGTATTTGGCTATTTACAGTGCTCCTTCAAAGCACTGTTTTGTATTGGGAAGAGTCAAATAAACAAAATGATGGTGGCTTATCACGATAATGGATTTTTTTTTAATGTAGCATACACTGAATAAAGTGCTACAAATAATTCCAAATAATGGAATGGCCTGTGCTTGTTACATGCTTTTGGTTAGTTTCTTTATGTGGGTTTAAATTAACTAACCATGGATAATGAATTCTCATATCTCACAGAGGGTCTGCCATAATGCCATGTATGTAATAGGCATTCAATAAATACTTACTAGGCAGGTTGACAGAAATAACCAAAGGAAATGCTTTTCTATAATTAGCAGTTTTCTGGAAGATTTCTTTCAATCCAAGTTACCTCATTGGATATCTCATTTAGAAAAAAGTTCCATTTTCAACAATTATTTTAATTATTTCAAAAAGGGAAAAAGACAATGAGAATTGTTATCATTATCAGCACCCCTTCAGACAGACAGATACAAAAACACATGGACTTATTTGTTTACCAGCTAATAACTTACACTAGAAAATCCCTTTACATGAGCTTGTCTTGATGAAAACCATTGTATGGTTGCCATATTATCAGTAGAGCTAGAGTTGGCCCCATATAGTCTAATGAGTGTATAAAGGGACACTAGATTGTAGCGAATGCAACCTCAGACAAATCCCACAATCCCATGGCACTTGTTAATATAGACACAGCCTCATACTTGGGGAGCTATACAAAGCAAAAGCCCACAGTATTCCCCCCGCTCCACCCCCGCCAGCACCTGTATCACCTGGGAACTCTCACCGCATAAAATAATGAATTTCATTTTTGTTCTCCGCTGCCATGACAACAGGTGCCTATTAAATTAGCGAGAATGCATATGTGACTCGAAGAGCAGTTGATGCATGAAAAGAAATGTAAAAATAGTCTGCAATATAGAAATCTAACAATGGGCATAGGCTCCTTTGTGCCTCTGCCTCTGTAAAGAGCATTCATTGCTCTACTCCACCTCTACTTTCGAATTCCGTGTTTAAAAATAAATGTCAGTGTATACCAATCCAGGGAAGAATCTCTAGTTTCTTCCACATTAATTAATAAATGACACGTAATGACACATTATTTATTTATGTATGAGTAAAAATATTCTAAGGTTATTATACATTTGGATTGATTTCTATAGATGTAATGTTTAAAATCCATATACTGCACCTCTCAATAAGAACCAGAAGCCAAACATCACGATGCCACAGAAAGACTGGAGTCGCCAGGCAAGCAACAATCTATTTTTGGAGAAAGAAAATTTATGTTCTATAATTTGCACAAGCAGAGATACATGAAAATAGTCTCTGTCAAAGACACATCCATTTTCCTGTAAAGATTTAAAAACAACACTCAGACTAAAAAAAAAAAATAATTTTTGCATTTTATGAAATTCTGATTTATAGAATGAATTGCTATTAAGCAATAAATTTAACATGGAAATGAAATAACCTTATTGTAATAAAATTTTTAAATGCTTTTCTTCAGTGAAGTAAAGTACTACTATTTGGAACTAAATCTATAAAATAGAATTAGAAATAAGTAAAACGTGTGCATTTACATCTGAAGGAATAGTATCACTGAAAACCTTTTTTTGCTGAACTCGATGTGTATTACTTTTCTTATTAACATAGTATTTCTGTCAATTTTTTTCTATAATATAGATTTTTAAAGGAAAATGACAAAAATAAGTAAAGATAAGCTAAATGACTATATTAAAACTCAGTTTTGGTTATGGTTAACAGAACCTAATGCAGCAAACAAATCTAATAGCCATTTTAACATATTTTTTATAAAAATCAGTTCCTTTTTGAAAAAATAAATTAATTTTGGCAGCCTAATTATTTTCTGGCCACTAAAAATAAATTTTGCTTTTATGAATTAAACTTTTCTTAAAAATTACTTTTACGTATACATATAGAATTTTCCATTCTATGTTTCTATGCTTCTTGGGTTAGAAAATAGCTACAAAATCAAGCCCTTTATATAACCTGGCTAAAATATTTCAGAACACTGCTAAAGCACTTTACATTAAAAGTTCCTAATCATCAAAATAATCCAGAATGGTATATATTTTTCCCATATTACAATTGAAGAAAAACGTTCAGAGAGGATAGCAACCTGCCTAAGGAGATAAAACGAGTGACTCGTGTGGATTTCAAAAGACATCCGCCTGCCTACACCACGATACCTCCCCTGCTAGAAAAGACAAAGTTCTTGCTTTCATGAAGATTACAACTTAATGCCTCTAAGTATGATTCACTGGGTATTCTCTATAGCAACCAGCATTATACTTTATACAGTGCAGGTATTTTATAAATGTTTGTTGAAAGAAATCAAAGAACGCATACCAGCTCCACTCAGCTCACCCATTGAAACAGAATGCAGATAGCTATCTGCTAAAAGGTCTGTTTTCCCCTACCCATCCTTTTGTGGAAATCTCAAAATCTTAAAATCACAGAATCTTAGAATCACAGAAATGTAATACCTTTGAAGTTACTAGATCTTATATAGACAAAAGGGAGTTTATTTCAGAAAAGATAACCTAGAGCAGTGGTCTTCAAACTTTTGATTTCAGAATTCTTTGACACTCTTAAAAATTACTAAGGACCCCCTAAGAGTAGTCATTTGTGGTTATTTACCATATTAAATGAAAAATTAAAGCCAAGAATTTAAAAAATAAGTATGCATTAAATTTATATAAAAATAATCTATCATATGTTAATATAAATAACATATTTTAAAGGAACTTGCTATACTTTCCAAACAAATGAGAGAAGTGGAATTGTTCTTTCAAGTTAAAATGGCATTTAATGAAAAAAGCAGCTAGTTCAGCTCACAATTCAAACAATTACATAAGTGGTTTCCTCAGGACAACCATTGCACTATGGGATACAGTCAATGTGCTTTACACATTCTCATTTTGTCATGCAGGATATTAAAAGACAGGGACTTACAGGTAGAGATTTTTAAAAATTAATAGATTTTCATTGCTTCAAGAAAAATTTTATGGGAATCTGGAATTTATTTCATGTCCTACTTTTCTTCCTGTGACTGCAATGGCAGTGAAGTGTACAATGACCACTAGTACACTTTGGTGCCTGCCTTTATTCATGCTAAAGCATCAACAGATTTAACCACTACTGCATATATCAACACTGAAAAAGCGAAAAAACAAAGTTCTCAGTATTACTGTGAAAATAGTTTTGCCCTTATGGACTCCCGGAAAGGCACACAAAAACCATGCCCCAAACAGTTCCATTGAACTTGACCATACAACAGTAACAATTCTTGGAAGCTCCATATATCCCTTAGTGATAAGTGTCCATAAACATCATGAATATGATTGGGAAGAGCATGAAACTAATAGAACACTTACCCTATTTTTGCACTGGTTGAACCAGCTCTCACTTAACCCTTAACCCTCTCTGAATATACTTCTTCATTAGCCAATAATGAGTCATAAATTTTAAAAAATACATACAAAAACCATATACATTGAGCCCAATGAGTATCTGCCTGCCCTCTCAGATGTTCCTATGAAAACACTATCACGTTCATTTTTCCAAAACTGTTATATTTGCATCCTACCAGACTTACTCAGAGGCTCAGTGCTTTGACCTCTTGCTTTGCTCGAACATACCCATCAAGGTTGGTTTCAGACTGTCTATGGTTCAATGGCACAGGCTCAGTGAAGAAGCCAATCCCAAAAGCTAGTCTCAGCAATACGTTAAACAATGTTTGAATCTCAAATGGTTATTTATGAAATCACACAGGCTTCCTCAAGTCTCTCATCTTTCTAGCCCAGCTATGTCTATAACTAGACTTACGATTGAAGCATACTAACTATGCACTGATCAATTTCAACATAGTCTAAAAAATTCACCACAAGGGTGGAAATAAGCAAAAGAGACATAAAATTTAAAAATACATACTTCACTTTTGATTAATAATAAAATTAGAATGAATCCAGCAATGCTCAACTGGTTGTCACTTAGCAATTTGAAATTATAAATATAACATATTTGATCAGACATTTCCTTCTTTAATTCAGACGGATTCAAGAGCAAAGACTTATGTTAACCAATTTTCTAGTGTACATGTTATGCAGATGAGGCTTTAGAACAACAACACCAGCAATCTCTGAGCATGAGTGCTAGATAGTAGGTGGAAAGAATATATTAAGTTCTAGAGGCTTTCAAGCTGGAAGCAGACATATGAGGAATCTATATGTTTCTTAATGGAAGAGATATGCTTTGAGACAAAGATCATTCTGAAACGATGTGTACCAGCACTTGTTATAATGATCCATGTTCATTATAGAGGCATAGCTTATGAGATATTCGGCCTCAATAACCAGAATGTATCAGAAAACATTCAGAAGTACCTTCTGGTTATTGAGGACAGGTATCTCATAAGCTATGCCTCTATAATGAACATGGGTCAGGGTGGCTAGGCTATTCTTTTTCTTAAAGTTGCCTTCATGAAAAAATGCTTAAATTATGTGAAGTGAGAGAATGTGATCTTAAGTCAAGTCTCCACTAGAAAAATGATGTTAATGCCCAAAAGGGAGATTCATAGGTCTGTGCCTTTGTATTTACTTTTTTTTTCTTTTTTTTTTTTTTTTTTTTTGAGACGGAGTCTCACTCTGTTGCCCAGGCTGGAGTGCAGTGGCGCGATCTCGGCTCACTGCAAGCTCCGTCTCCTGGGTTCACGCCATTCTCCGGCCTCAGCTTCCCGAGTAGCTGGGACTACAGGCGCCCGCCACCACGCCAGGCTAATTTTTCTGTATTTTTACTAGAGACGGGGTTTCACTGTGTTAGCCAGGATGGTTTCTATGTCCTGACCTCGTGATCACCCCTCCTCAGCCTCCCAAAGTGCTGGGATTACAAGCGTGAGCCACCGTGCCCGGCCGATGTTGTGGTTTCTTACAGCACCAAATACCATAATGATCAGCTCCACACTGTAGAACATTCAAAGAAAGACCTATATAATCTCTACTACTAAAGGCAGTGGTGAATAGACCATGAACAAGAGTGTGGGGCATATTTAATCAACAGTGGATAGACCAGACTACAACACACACAACATGCATACACACACACACACACACACACACACACACACCCCGTATGAGGAAATAGTGGCAGACAAGATTGGAAAGTCAGCAAATTAGGTCATGGGATTTATTAAAAGCAATGCTATTTTTTTTCTATATAAACTGTACCTCTGGGTAACCAAACAGGACATGAGGTGAAATTTCTCTTTAAAGAAGTAGTCTAACTAATAAATGAAGAATAAATGATATAATTAATTTTTCAATTCCCAGTGAACCGGTGGATCAATGTGAACATCAATAGCTGCTATTGTCACAAAAAGGACTAACCAGATATGATGTCTTCTGATAAAAGAACACACCACTATCTACAAAGAAGACTTGACAAAATAAATCAAATCTAAATTTGATCATCAATTCAACACCAATCTATAGGGAATATAGACAATGGAAGGGAAAAAGAAAGGCACCACAAAAGTATAACCAGCAAAATCGAGAGTGTGAACTCTACAAAACAAATGATCTGGTTTCTTCAACAAGCTATTGAAAGGGAAGAGAGAAGATATAGAGATGAAGTCCATAGATTAGAAGACACACCAACCAATCACAAAGTGTTGGCATTATTTAAATCTTGATTCAAATAAACAAACTGAAATATATGAACGGCACTTATGAAACAAAAATGTGGCCACTGATTGGATACTTGACTAAATCACTGCTCAGTTTTATTTTGGGTGTGATAATAGTAATGTGCTTATGTGTTTTATCTTCTAGTGATACATACTGAAATATTTACAGATGAAATAACATAATGCCAATTATTTTCCTGAAATTAATGTGGATGTGGAAAGTAGATAGAGATAGAGATTTAACAAGCTGGATCATGAGCTGATAATTGTTGAAGCTGAGTGACAGGCACATAGGGGTTTATTATAATATCCTGTCTTCTCTTGCATATGTTTAATTTTCCATAATAATTTTTTGAATTTAAACTTTATTTTCCAATCAAATGGAAGTCTTTCGAGATTTTATTTTGCAAGTGGCAATATGATTAAAAGGGAAATAGGAAAGATAAATTCAGCAATGATTTGCACATTAATTGGCAGTTGGGGAAGACTAAAGACCAGGAGATTAGTTAAGATTCTCTTAGAGCATCTTGATCTACATTGACAAAATTCTGACTGAGGTAACATTAATGGAAATGAAAAGGAAAAAGTGACAGGAATGATTTTGAGGAACATCAAAGTTCGCTGCTACTTGAATATGAAACACCAAGCAGGGAAAGATTAAAAGATGACACAAAAATCTCAAACATGGCATATTTTAAAAATAGTAATGTCATGAATAAAAATAGGCCAGTCAAGATGACAAACTGTTAGGTGATGAGGTAACGAATTTACTTCTAGACATCAAGTTTGAGAGGATGAAGTGACCACTTGCTATTAAAGTAAAATATTGTTTAGCTACACACGCATAAAAAAAAATATCCTTTCTGCTGTCTCCTGAAATGTGATGATGTGTTTAAAAATACAGTGTCATAAATAAACACCATAATAAAATAATTGAATAGAATAAAAATATAAGTCAAATGTCCCTGTTACTAATATTAAAATAGCCCAAACCCTTCTTTGATAAAATTCTACTTTTTTGTCATGCTTTACCATTTGTTTACATTATTCCCTGCAAAAAAAATTCATGTTCCTTGATATCATAAGTAGATCTGTATATGTACTTATTTTACATCACTTTCCCTGTCTCTACACATCTAAACATATAAAGCAATGAACACATCATAGGTCCCCAATAAATACCAAGTTTTCTGGCCAATATGCTCACTTATTGCAAGCAGTACTCAGAAGAATAAGATTGTAATGTTGCCAGAAAATTTGGAAAGTCTTCTGAAGCTTCCTTAAGTAAGATAACATCATTATTTTATTAAGTAGTATCATTAATTATCTTAAGAAACATCATCAATACCAAAATAATTTCTCCTAGTGACAAACTATGGAAATATATAAGTAGAAACTGTGTCTAAGTCAGACTTTTGAATTTCATTTATGACAAACCTAGTTGTACACTATTAAAAGTCTGTAATAACCACAATACCATTCAGTGCTTAGCATGTCCATACCTGAAAATTTGGAATTTGTCATTTTTAATCCCTAGCATCATACATTCCCATATCCTTTACCTTAGTAAGTGATTCCTTGTGACCAAGTGAACCACTCTAATTACCTCCATAAAAAGAAATTGGGAAGATGCCTCAAAAACAATAAAAAGCAGAAATATATTGTTCTCTAAACCCTCTGATTCTTGATAGTTTTTGCTCCCTAGATCCGCCAATTAAGCATGCTACTCAATACTGACAACTAATCCCAGACTTTCTTTGCTACCTGAAGCCAAGACAACATCCAGCTACATCATCTCTCACTGTTTGCTTGAAAACAAATGTGAAACTATTTCATTCGTTTGCTTGAACTTACCAATAACTACATGGCTAGAGGTCATTTAGTTTGGCAGTATTCTGATTCAGCAAAACAATAAAACCAACCCAAACTATTTGAAATCCCAATGTCCAGGACCCTGGCGCACTATGTCTCTTGCTGTCATAGCACCTGACTGTGAGTGTGTTTCCTTACTCGCCTCTGACAGCTGGCAGCAAGACCCTTGACCATCAAGCAGGAGAAAAATCCTCATCATTTATCAAGGGGGCCATAGTTGGAAACTTTCTTTGTTATGCACATAGGATGTTCCTGCAGAAACAAAGATCTTTCCATGAACAGTAGTAAGTTCCCTCTTGTTTCAACAATGATTGGTTGGAATTTTTATTCTTACTTTTATCACACCATTAAGTGGGGAAAAGAAATGCACAGAATCAAAAATAGGAGAAAGTAGGACAAAGATGAACACCTCTTAATCTAATTCATTAGATTCAGGAAATAATTCTTTAGAAGTCAGGTAAGAATTAGGAGGACAGAGTTAAGTTAAAAGAGACAAATCTAGGAGGTAAGGCATACCAACTCATATTCTTGTTGTCTGTTGAATTTATGAATATAAGTTTATTGCAGCCATCTGAGAGAAAATCACCTTTAGGGAACAGGATATTTCTGTAAGCACCATTTCTCCCACTCAGTGAACTTTTTCATACCTTCAACCCTTTGCTAAAATTCCTCTCTCTTATAAATTCTCTTCCCGTCTCTTACACTCACCTAATTTCTGCAGGTTTTTCCATTTCTGGATTACATATCACATTTTCTGTCTATGCTCTTGAAATTTCTTTCTATAAAATATTACTCTTAATTATGACACCTGCTATATTCTGCTGTGATTATCTGTCTCTTCTACTAGATTGTATAACTCTTGAGGGCTGGGAAATAGTCTCATTCATCTTTTATTACCAGCACTAAACCTACTCAGTGTCTGGAGCAGATAAGAGCTCAGAAAAGTCTGTTACGATCAAGTGAAAAGAAATATATGCAGCCTTTTTTTGATGGTAGAAAAAATATCTCCCAAGACATATCTTTGTTGGTCCACCTCTATGTTAACACCCATTAATTTATCATTAAATAAACAGTTATTCTTAGAAAATGTAAGTATATGAAGAATGACATCAGTGAAAATATTAAATATTTTTTACTTGTTTGATTCTTTTATTTTCTAAACTTCTAATTCTCTTCCTTTAACAAAACTAAATATACATGTATTGTGAGAACACTTTATATCTTTCACTTTCAACATTGTTAATCTGATACTTTGGACTTACTATTTTAATATAACTAGTTTTTTTTTTTTCAATAAACCATGCCCTGAGTAAGTGTGACATTTCCAGACACTCTGCTGTTAATAGAATTGTTACGAAGTTGAAAAAGACAGGGACTTGCCCTTGAGAAATTTACAGTTTGTCAAGACAGACTAGTAAAAAATAATTAAAACTTAATAGGCGAAGGCCTATAATATAAGTACGAAAGTCCAGATGAAATTATTTGGGAATGGCTTATAATTTAATAAATAAAAATAATGATAATATAATACAGTTTATTTAATTCTTACTTATTTCTACTCTTATATCTGGATGATCAGTTGCTTAATTCATAAGCAATACTTATTGAGTGCCTACCATGTACTAGGCATCATTCTAAATGCTTTATGTATATAAAAATATTTAATCATCTCAATAGCTCTCTATATATGCACCATTATTATTCCTATTTTACAGATGAGGACACCATTGCAGAGAGAGTTTCAAGCAACTTCTTGAGGTTAAATCAGTAGTAGCAGAAATGGTACTGAAATGTAGCTGACTGCAGAGTCCCAGTTCCTAACACAATACAATACAGTGATACAATACAGTGTCTCTTTGGTCAAAAAGCAAGTTTTCTACCTCCTGAATGTGTTCCTGTTACTTTATATAATCTTTTGAGAGAAGTTTGACCAAATCTTGGAGACTCAAACACTCTCTAGAATACTTCTCTTTGTCATCCTAATGGAGGTGAATTTTTGTCTAGGCAGTTTATACCCCCACGCTTCAAGAATAAAAGATTATTTGTGCTTCTCTCACATTTTACAGACCCAGTAAAATGGCATAGCCTTTGTGAATGTAGATTTGTTAAATGGGTGAAACAAAAAGAATGCTGTGTACAGAAAATTAACAACTGGGTTCTGTATTCCCTTGCTCTTGCTCTGGCATCATAGAGCAAGTGATTTTAGATTGCTTCAGGCATAACTTTTCTAAGATTGTTCACAAATATCCATCCAATACATTCCTAAATACCATTTAAATGAAGCATTTATTCTGATTTAAAATAAAATTTTCAGTGTAATTGATGAGAAAGAGTGTATAGATAATAATAACTATTTACTATGGCATTCAGGAAAAATGGCCTAAGTTTGCCCATTTATTTATTTATTCAATACACTTTTTTGATTGATATGTTCTATAAGCATTTGATGGCCAGGCACGGTGACTCATGCCTGTAATCCCAACACTTTGAGAGGACGAAGCAAGAACATCACTTGAGCTCCGGAGTTTAAGACCAGCCTGGGCCACATAGTGAGACTCTGTCTCTACTGAAAATCAAAAAATTAGCCAGGCATGGTGGCGCATACCCATAGTCCCAACTACTCAGGAGGCTGAGGCAAAACGATCACTTGAGTTAGGAGACTGAGGCTGCAGTGAGCTATGATCATATCAACACACGCCAGCCTAGGCAACAGAGCAAGACTCTGTCTCAAAAAAAAAAATTAAATTTAAATTTAAAAAAAACTTGTATGATGGTGAATACAGGAAGTAAAAGAATCAAGATATGATTTTATTAAAAACAAGCAAAACTCCTCTGGAGTAAGATCTACTGTAAGCCAAGTCAAAAGAAAAACAACAAAGTAAGAAAAATTATTTAAGACATAGGATTGACAAAGGTTAATTTTCATGATATACAAAAACTTTTTATCAATCAATAAGAAAAAGCTACAGAATACAATAAAAAAGCACAATGATTTGAATGAGCAATTCACAGAAAGTAAAATATAAATAATCAATAAATATTTGAAAATAGAGGCTGGGTATGGTGGCTCACGCCCAGCATTTTGGGAGGCCAAGGCAGGTGGATTGCTTGAGCCCAGGAGTTTGAAACCAGACTGGGCACAATGATGAGACCTGTCTCTAAAAATAATTTTTGAATTTTTTAAAAAGTGTGGTGGCATGTGCCTGTTGTCCTAGCTACTCAGGAGGCTGAGGTGGAAGGATCACTTGAGCCCAAGAGTCTGAGGTTGCAGTGAGTTATGATCACATCACTGCACTCCAGCCTGGGGAACAGAGCGAGACCCTGTCTCTATTTTAAAAAAGGGAAAGAAAATATAATATCCTCAATATCACTCAAAATGAAAAACTGAAAAATATAAATAACACCCCATCACCATCTACAAGATTAGCAAAAATATTAATTTACTTTCCACTTCCCACAGTTGGTAAGAGAAAAGGAAAGAGGTACTTTCATACCTTACTATTGAAATTGTAAAATGCTGCAACATCTACAAGAAATTGGCCTCTTACCTTTTGCACTGTGGGAAATAAATAAATATTGAATGAACAAAATATGGAAGTCCATTCTCTCAATTGCTATCCCTGTATATATAATTTGACAAATAGTATGACTTTTGTAAATATTAACCAAATTAACTTCTAATAATGAGATTAACTTCTGATTTTAGCTTTGTGCTTTAGCCATAGCTAAAATCAGGAGCTCCAATCCTGGTGTTATAATTTGAATAAGTTCTAGTAAAGTCTTGCAGAGACCTCAACCTTATGGAGCATCAAAAAAGAGAAAGGCCCTCCCACCCCAGGCAGAAGGAGCAACAGATTTGAAATATTTATTTTTGTTGAAAACTCCTAATAGTGATTTCACATGTTCATATTCGTCCTAAAGACCACAGACAATAGGCATGATAATGATTAAAGCTGCTGATGTACTCAGAAGAAGACTGGGGATCAGCTGGAATTTGTTCTTGTTCAGTCAGGAACATGTATGAACAGTAGAAAGTTACAAAGTAAACACACATCTTGGAGAAACATCTCTCTTCCTCTATGTTGAATCATGTCTCTTAGAGGCAGCAAGCATTACTACTCTGCTCAAAGAACTCTCTGCTTCAAATGGTATATTTAGAATGCCCTGAATGTTATAAGAACAGTACCAATCTTACATTTTTACTCATGCTTTTCCCTATCCTCTCAATCATTGACAGCCTACAATCCTACTCAAACTCTTCCTCCACTATTTTATGGCAAAGTGCTCTTCTCTTTTGACCTCATAAAAATTAGAACTTACATTATGTCATCCAGCAATCCTTGGATCTATCATTCATTTCATGCACTATATATATATATATATTTTTTTTTTTTATTATACTTTAGGGTTTTAGGGTACATGTGCACAATGTGCAGGTTTGTTACATATGTATCCATGTGCCATGTTGATTTCCTGCACCCATTAACTCGTCATTTAGCATTAGGTGTATCTCCTAATGCTGTCCCTCCCCCCTCCCCCCACCCCACAACAGTCCCCAGAGTGTGATGTTCCCCTTCCTGTGTCCATGAGTTCTCACTGTTCAATTCCCACCTATGAGTGAGAACATGCGGTGTTTGGTTTTTTGTCCTTGCAATAGTTTACTGAGAATGATGTTTTCCAGTTTCATCCATGTCCCTACAAAGGACACGAACTCATCATTTTTTATGGCTGCATAGTATTCCATGGTGTATATGTGCCACATTTTCTTAATCCAGTCTATTGTTGTTGGACATTTGGGTTGGTTCCAACTCTTTGCTATTGTGAATAGTGCCGCAATAAACATACGTGTGCATGTGTCTTTATAGCAGCATGATTTATAGTCCTTTGGGTATATACCCAGTAATGGGATGGCTGGGTCAAATGGTATTTCTAGTTCTAGATCCCTGAGGAATCGCCACACTGACTTCCACAATGGTTGAACTAGTTTACAGTCCCACCAACAGTGTAAAAGTGTTCCTATTTCTCCACATCCTCTCCAGCACCTGTTGTTTCCTGATTTTTTAATGATGGCCATTCTAACTGGTGTGAGATGGTATCTCACTGTGGTTTTGATTTGCATTTCTCTGATGGCCAGTGATGATGAGCATTTCTTCATGTGTTTTTTGGCTGCATAAATGTCTTATTTTGAGAAGTGTCTGTTCATGTCCTTCGCCCACTTTTTGATGGGGTTGTTTTTTTTCTTGTAAATTTATTTGAGTTCATTGTAGATTCTGGATATTAGCCCTTTGTCAGATGAGTAGGTTGCAAAAATTTTCTCCCATTCTGTAGGTTGCCTGTTCACTCTGATGGTAGTTTCTTTTGCTGTGCAGAAGCTCTGTAGTTTAATGAGATCCCATTTGTCAATTTTGGCTTTTGTTGCCATTGCTTTTGGTGTTTTAGACATGAAGTCCTTGCCCACGCCTATGTCCTGAATGGTATTGCCTAGGTTTTCTTGTAGGATTTTAATGGTTTTAGGTCTAACATATAAGTCTTTAATCCATTTGAATTAATTTTTGTATAAGGTGTAAGGAAGGGATCCAGTTTCAGCTTTCTACATATGGCTAGCCAGTTTTCCCAGCACCATTTATTAAATAGGGAATCCTTTCCCCATTTCTTGTTTTTGTCAGGTTTGTCAAAGATCAGATAGTTGTAGATATGCGGCATCATTTCTGAGGGCTCTGTTCTGTTCCATTGATCTATGTCTCTGTTGTGGTACCAGTACCATGCTGTTTTGGTTACTGTAGCCTTGTAGTATAGTTTAAAGTCAGGTAGCGTGATGCCTCCAGCTTTGTTCTTTTGGCTTAGGATTGACTTGGCGATGCGGGCTCTTTTTTGGTTCCATATGAACTTTAAAGTAGTTTTTTCCAATTCTGTGAAGAAAGTCATTGGTAGCTTGATGGGGATGGCATTGAATCTATAAATTACCTTGGGCAGTATGGCCATTTTCACGATATTGATTCTTCCAACCCATGAGCATGGAATGTTCTTCCATTTGTTTGTATCCTCTTTTATTTCATTGAGCAGTGTCATGCACTATATTTTCTTAACTAAATAGTTTTTAAAAAACTTAGAGTGGGACAGTGAGGATAATCACGTTGTACTACTTTGCTACCATTGTGGTTGTTTTCTTCACTATAACACACAATAGATGTTGCATAAATGGAGCTTCCCCCAATAGAAAATAAAATGATAAAGGCAGTAGGGTAGAATGAGATTTAGTTGAGGGGTTCAGAATTAAAATACATATCACTAGAGAACATAAGAGTTTGTCCTGTATTCACAATAGGTTAGCTCTTAGGATGTTCATCAGCTTCAAACCTCAAGGTCCTTTCTCATAGACTTCACTGCCAGGTTCAAAATTTACTTTCCATTGTCCTTCTGATCATTCTCAGGAACTTCAATATCTCTGCTTACCACTCCCCAAACACTTGACCTCATAGTGAGAACTTTTACCTACTTCACTCTAGGTACCTTCATTCATTCTCCACTTTATTACTATTACATTTTATCATATTGACTTGTTTCATTAATCCAAGGATAACTTGGTAGTAGTTATACAACAATGGCTAAAAATATGGAATCCACCATCAGCCAGATTTGATGATATCTCTGTTTAGGAACTTACTAGCTATGTAACATTGAACAAGTTAGATAATTGTTGAGAGACAATTCTTCATGGCATTTCTGCACATCTTAGATTTTGTTCTGCATGCATTTTTTTTTTTTTTAAGACAGAGTCTCACTCTGTCACCCAGGTTGGAGTGCAGTGGCGCGATCTCGGCTCACTGCAAGCTCCGCCTCCCAGGTTCAAGCCATTCTCCTGCCTCAGCCTCCCAAGTAACTGGCACCACAGGCATCCACCACCATGCCTGGCTAATATTTTGTATTTTTAGTAGAGACGGGGTTTCACCATGTTAGCCAGGATGGTCTCGATCTCCTGACCTCATGATCCGCCCACCTCAGCCTCCCAAAGTGCTGGGATTACAGGCGTGAGCCACTGCGCTCGGCCTCTGCATGTATTTTTAAGAGTGTCAGCACACCAGAGAATATCTCCCTCTGAGATGAAGGGCAGATTTGTTTCCTGACAAAGATAATAAATATAATGTATCCATCTGAGGCAAATATTGGGCAGGTTAGCTAGCAGCCCCTTAGAGAATGGGGGGTTTCCTAAGCTTAGAGTCTCTCAGCAGTGACATAAACACACTATCTGAAGCATTCACCAAGGCCACTCTATCACCCCAATAGAACTTGAGAGGCAAGGGAGCATAAAACTGATGCCACCTGCTATATCATAAGTAATAAAGTCATTTGTCTCTGACCCAGGAGTCTCATATCTTCTGCTAACGTCTATCAACCTGTGGCAGACCACCTTGTTAGCTTCCAAGTAAAGTAAAATCCCAGACTCTTCATAGTTCTTGATAATAACTTCTCTGTGCTTCAGTATTCCTACCTATAAAATGGAGAAAGGATGCCTACTTCACAGAACTAGTACATTAATAAAATGGAATAATGAGATAATGCATATACAATGCTTAAAACCAGTTACAGCCTCATAGCAGGACTCTTGAACACTCTTTAAGGAGGCAGAACTTGGTGGCTGCTGACCACCTCCTTGCCAAGTCAAATGTCCTACTCCCCAGTTCAGTCCTTGCTGGTGTCTCTGCACCACTGACGTCAGAGATCCTTCTCTCCTCCATCAAAGTTCCTATTTCGTAGACTGTGACTCTGTACTAAACTGGTTTTCTTCCTACATTTTTGTCCTTCTGCAATTTCTTCCTCCTACTCACACTCACAAAATAATGAACTAACAAAAGGATAATGTTTTCCAAATGTTCTAAGGCCATCCTAAATTTCCACAAGATACTAGTTAACAATGCAACAACAGAAAAGTTTTTTTTCTAAAGTGGGTGAAAGGAAAGGGAGTAATCAGAATAAGGGGGTGGAGAAAGTCCTGAGATATTTATCAAAGGGAGAAAAGAGTCAGAAGAAAACCTTATAAAATGTGAGGAGTCACACAATTATGTAGATGATCAATATTTATTATTCTGTAATGTAGAATCTTCATGAAAAATTTGCAATAAATTTAATTGGAAAGAAAATAAGGAAAATAAGTTACATGGCCAACTGACCATTGAAACACAGTGTGGAATATTTGGAAGAAGACACTTTCACCATCAACAGATCCCAACAAATCCCAGCTCCAGCCTTCAGTGGTTGTAAGAACTTGAGTGAGATACTTAACCTCATCAAACCTCAGTTTACTCACCTCCCCAATGGGGTAAGACTATTCCTCATAGCTCAATAAATGGTAGCTATGATGAGTATGATTATTGCAGGATGATGTGAACCAAAAATAAAATTCTAAGCCCTCAACCAACTGCATTGACCTCTAAACCTGGGGCAATCTACAACCAATACCACAGCAATAGAAAAGATCATTCAAGGCTACTATAAACACCTTTACGCGCACAAACTACAAAACCTAGAGGAGATGGACAAATTCCTGGATATATACAACCCTCCTAGATTAAACTAGGAAGAAATACAAACTCTGAACAGACCAATAACAAGCAATAGTATTCAAACAGTAATTGTGATGGTTAATATTGAATGTCAACTTGATTGGATTGAAAAATGCAAAGTATTGTTCCTGAGTGTGTCTGTGAGGGTGTTGCCAAAGAGATTAACATTTGAGTCAGTGGACTGGGAGAGGCAGACCCACCCCCAATCTGGGTGGGCACCATCTAATTAGCTGCCAGCGTGGCTAGAATAAAGCAGGCAGAAAAGGTGGAAGGAGCTGACTTGCTGAATCTTCCAGCCTTCATCTTTCTCCCATGCCGGATGGCTCCTGCCCTCAAATATCAGATTCCGAGATCTTCAGCTTTTGGACACTTGGACTTACACCAGTGGTTTGCCAGGGTCTCTCAGGCCTTTGGCCACAGACTGAAGGCTGCACTGTCGACTTCCCTGCTTTTGAGATTTGGGGACTTGGACTGGCTTCCTTGTTCCTCAGCTTGCAGATGGCCTATTGTGGGACTTCACCTTGTGATTGTGTGAATCAATACTCCTTAATAAACTGTTCATATATACATCAAACCTATTAGTTCTGTCCCTCTAGAGAACCCTAACCAATACAGTAATTAAAAAATTGCTAACAAAAAAGTCCAGGACCAGATGGATTCACAGCTGAATTCTACCAGACATTCAAAGAAGAATTGGCACCAATCCTATGACACTATTCCACTATAAGATAGGGAAAGAAGGAATCATCCCTATATCATTCTATGAAGCCAGTATCACCCCAATAGGAAAACCAGGAAAGGACACAACAGAAAAAAAGAGGAAACTACAGACCAATATCCCTGATGAGCAAAGATGCAAAAATCCTCAGCAAAATACTAGCTAAACCAATCCAGCATACCAAAAAGATAATCCACCATGATCAAGTGGTTTCATACCAGGGATACAAGGATGGTTTAACATATGCAAGCAAGTCAATAAATGCGATACACCACAAAAACAGAATTAAAAACAAAAACCACATGATTATCTCAACAAATGCAGAAAAATCATTTCACAAAATCAAGCATCCATTTATGATTAAAACCCACAGCAAAACTGGCATAGAAGGGACATACCTTAAGGTAATAAAAGCCATCTATGATAAACCCACAGCCAACATTATACTGAATGGGGAAAAGTTAAAAACATTCCCCCTGAAAACTGGAACAAGACAAAGATCCCACTTTCCCCACTTCTAGTCAACGTAATACTGGAAATCCTAGCCAGAGCAATCAGAAAAGAGAAAGAAATAAAGGACATCCAAATCAGTAAAGAGGAAGTCAAACTGTCACTGTTCACTGATTATATAATTGTATACCTAGAAAACTCTAAAGACTCCTCCAAAAAACTTCTAGAACTGATAAATGAATTCAGTAAAGCTTTGGGATACAAAATTAATGTACACAAATCAGTAGCTCTGCTATACACCAACAGCAACCAAGCTGAGAATCAAATCAAGAATTTAACCCTTTTTACAATAGCTGCAAAAAATAAAATAAAATACTTAGGAATATGCTTAACCAAGTAGGTAAAAGATCTTTACAAGGAAAACTACAAAACCGTGCTGAAAGAAATCATAGGTGACACAAACCAGTGGTAACACATCTGATGTGTGTTTGGATGGGTAGACTTAATATTGTGAAAATGGCCATCCTGCTAAAAGCAATCTACAAATTCAATGCAATTCCCATCAAAATACCACCATAATTCTTCACAGAACTAGAAAAAAGACTCCTAAAATTCATAGAACCAAAACAGAGTCCACACAGTCAAAGCAGGACTAAGCAAAAAGAACAAATCTAGAGCCATCACATTACCTGACTTCAAACTGTACTATAAGGCTATAGTCACCAAAACAATACGATACTGGTATAAAAACAGGCACATAGACCAATGGAACAGAATAGAGGACCCAGAAATAAAGTCAAATACTTACAGCCAAGTGATCTTCAACAAAGCAAACAAAAACATAAAGTGGGTAAAGGACACCCTATTCAACAATTGATGTTGGGATAATTGGCAAGCCACATGTAGAAGAATGAAACTGTATCCTCATCTCTTACCTTATACAAAAATCAACTCAAGATGGATGAAAGCCTTAAATATAAAATCTGAAACCATAAAAATTCCAGAAGATAACATCTGAAAAACCTTTCTGGACATCAGCTTAGGAAAAGGCTTCATGACCAAGAACCCAAAAGCAAATTGCAACAACAACAACAAAAAAGATAAATAGATGGAACTTAATTAAATTAAAAGCCTTCTGCATAGCAAAAGAAATAATCAGCAGAGTAAACTGACAACCCACAGAGTGGGAGAAAATCTTTGCAAACTATGCATGACAAAGGACTAATATCCAGAATCTACAAGGAACTCAAACAAATCAGCAAGAAAAAAAAAAAAAAGAAACCATCCCATCAAAAAGTGGGCCAAGGACAAGAATAGATAATTCTCTTAAGATATACAAATGGTCAACAAACATATGAAAAAATGCTCAACATCATTAATGATCAGGGAAATACAAGTCAAAACCACAATGTGATACCACCTTATTCCTGCAAGAATGGCCATAATACAAAATAATAGATGTTGGTGTGGATGTGGTGAAAAGGGAACACGTTTGCACTGCTGGTGGGAATGTAAACTAGTACAACCACTATGGGAAACAGTGTGAAGATTCCTGAAAGAACTAAAAGTAGATCTACCATTTGATCCAGCAATCCCACTACTGGGTATCTACCCAGAGGAAAAGAAGTCATGATACAAAAAAGACACTTGCACACGCATGTTTATAGCAGCACGATTTGCAATTGCAAAAATATGCAACCAGACCAAATGCCCATCAATCAAGTGGATAAAGAAAATGTGGTATATATATACCACAGAATACTACTGACACATAAAGAGGTATGAAATAATGGCATTTGCAGCAACCTGGATAAAATTGGAGACCATTATTCTAAGTGAAGGAACTCAGGAATGGAAAACCAAACATCGTATGTTCTCACTCATAAGTGGAAGCTAAGCTATGAGGATTCAAAGGCATAAGAATTAAACAATGGACTTTGGGGCCTCAGGGGAAAGAATGGGAGGAGAGTGAGGGATAAAAGACTACACATTGGGTACAGTGTACACTGATCAGTTGATGGGTACACCAAAACCTCAGAAATCACCACTAAATAATGTACCCATGTAACAAAACACCACCTGTCCCCCCAAAACCTATTGAAATTTAAAAAAATCAAAATTAAAAAATAAAAGTAAACCTGAATACTAGTTCAGGCCATGATGGGAATGGGTGGTTGGGCATGCCGCCTTATACACTCTTCCCTTTGGAATTCAGGCACAGTTGACCGGCATGAACACTAAAACAGAACTTAAGACCGACAAAACAGACTCTCTTTGTAGCAATAAGATACCAGCATGACAGACAGTGGGCCCTGAAAGAAATCAAAGTATTTTACCCCAAGATGTATTTCTTTGATATATTTTGAAATGGCCCTGCCAAGCTGTCCTTTGTGCAGAAAATCTACATTCTGTAGAGAATCCCCTTCCCTTTCCAGATCTTTTTCCTGGTCCAGGAGAGATTAAGAGTCTGCCACCTCTTTAAGTCTGATAAGAACATCTATCTGAAGCCTGCTACCTGGAGGCCTCATCTACATTTGGCCGTTAGGGCCAAAACCACAATTACTTTTGCACCAAGCTAACAGAAGTCATCACCAGCTTCATAAAAACTCCAGGTGCTGAATATTCCTTAGTGTCAGGCTAATATAACTCAGTGCCAGTCTTAGATAACTGTTTGCTTGATTTGATAAACTTACCTGTAACAAAAAATCAAAAAGTGCCATCTTGGACCACTCATGATGATGTATTTCAGTACAACCCGATTCAGGCTTGGGTACTCGGCCATTCTGCCAGCATTTCTTTTTCAGCAACTGCTGATAAGTTCCCCAGGTGAGCTTAACAGAAGAATGGGTGTCATTACTTGCTGGAGATAAAGATGCATCCCAGAGAATGATGGGGCATGGGCGGCCATCTATGGAATCAGAAAAACAAACACACTTTCAGCACACTATTGACTCAGGGTGTGTCTTTGAGCAGGTCATTCACTCTTTCACAGTCTCACGCTCACCTATCAAACGTGAGAGTATAATTTGACAATATTTTATGATCCCTTTGTCTTCTGAAGTTTTAATACTTTCATACCTCAATGCTTCCTGTTTGAAGTCTCATAAAGCAGAAAGTTATTGTTAGACAATGAAAAAAATTTTAAACAAGATACTTTATAGATGTGGCAGGAATAGGCTACTAAGCACGAATAACAACGTCCTACGGTTAATGTGGTTTTATTCCACATCTAAAAGCAGCCACCACAAAAAGGGAAAGAATCCAGACATTTATAATTGTCTATTCAATGTCTGAGTGGAGCTGCTCTTTATTTGTAATAACAACTGTCTGATTTTCTGAGGCCACATTATGATGTCAGGAAGAAAAAGAATTTTTAGAAGTCGCAAATTTGAAAGTGAAATTGTATGGTTCACACCAATCACTATAATCTCCAAAGACGGAAAAAAAAGAGGCAAGAGGTTTTTTTCTTTCCTGACAGAAACTGTGCAAGCACAACAGTGCTCTTGGTAAGGGATCATTTATTCACACACAACCTCAACAAAGTGCATTTAAGCAAATGTCAGTTCTTCAACTGCATGTTCATAGATGATCTTTTTTAACTTGTCCCTCAATTTGTTTTGTCTCACTCTTGGAAGTTTAGAAATGCAATTTCTTTCATTGCTAAACTTTACAAAGAATTATGGGCCCCAGTGAAATAATCATAAACAAGGAAGACCATGATCCAGACACATTAAACAACACTTCAAGCTTAAAACCAATAACATCATTCCCAAGCCCCCATTTCTGCCCAATAAAGTCACAAAGAGATGGTGTGGAGCAGCTCTGCTTATAACTCAAAAATCAGAATGATGCGCCTGATAAAAACAACTAAATTACAAAGATCCAATAAAGCCCACTTAACTCATTCTTAACAGGCCTGAACAACAGAGGCCTCTGAAATTACAACTGGAATGTTCAGACTTGTCACAGGGATTTTTAAAACCTCTCTTAAATAGCCTTGGATGTTCTCAATATATAACTTTATGGCCTATTAGAAACTTTTATTTTGCCACCTTACTGTCTTGCCATCTTGTAGAATTCTTATCTCCAGTCTTTAACACAGGAAACAGTCCTCCTCTCTAACCACTCCTGAGTTTGGTGTTATAATAACCTTAATAGTTTTAATAGCGTTCACTTAAATCATTCTAATCATTTGCATTCCAGTTCTGTTCAAAGAAAAATCTTTCTCCCTTTAGCCTTGCAATGTAGGCCAGGGCATGTGGAAAGTCTATTGGATTATGGAAAATATGCCACAATCATTGATACGAAACTAAGAGAAGAGTAGAGAAAGAAATGTGAGCTATAACAAAAGAGCTTCATTTGTAGCACTCTCTCTCTCCTTCCAATGTCTTTTTACCTTAGTAAATGATTTGGGGTTCCTGGGGCCTAATTATCTTCTTAGATATCAGATAATTTTAAATGTGTATATCCCAAGTACAATGCCAATTTATTTTAAAAGAATAAATTCCAGGTAAAAGCAATCCATCATGCTGTGGAAGACAGCACTGGGCCAGTATAACCAAATACAAATAGAAAACACACACATAGCCTCCAAAGGTGTGTACTTCAGACATCTAAAAATAAACACCAAGAAGCTCTTTCTATCAGTGTCTTTGAACCAAAGTTATACACACACAAAGAGCACTTTGCATGCTCAGGGCTAGAAGGTATTCAAAGGAAGTTGAAACCTAACAGTGAACTTCAACACAAATCAACACACGGGTCAGAGGGACAGCAGTTTCCTCAGCAATTCATATAAGGCCTTTGGAGAAATATGGAAACGATCCACATAAACAATTGAAACCTGCTGGACTGTTTTTCTTCCCTTTAGAAACATTTGTTTCTAATTGTAAAACTAATTAAAGGTAAATCCACTCATTTCATGAAATATAGAAAAACATAAAAATGTATAGCTAAGAAAATAAAAATCACCTATAACCTCATCTCCCAGTAATTGGTTCTGTTATTTGTATATTTACCTCCAGTATTTTTCTATCCCTTTCTTTCTCATCTGAATAGGTAAACTGCTTCTAGAATTTTTTTTAAAGAGTATAACTTATGGTTAGAGCTCAGACTCTGGAATCCAACAAACTTCTGGTCACATTATGTCTTCATTTTGTAACGTTAGAGAAGTTATGTAACCTTTTTAAACCTTGTTTTTCTCACCTGTAAAATGAAGCAACATCATACATTCAAAACTGACCTTTTTAGGAAGAAATGAGTTCGTGCATCTAAAATTCCCAGCATGGTGCCTAACATAAACACATGCCCCAGAAAGGTTTTGCTCTGATGATTATTACATATATACATCACATAATCACATAAGTCATCAGGCTTCAACTGACCTTTACCATTTCTTGAGCATTTACTGTGCACTAAGCACTGTTCTAGAACCTGAAGCTACATACATAAATAGATAAATGTCAAGTTTTTTGCTTTCATGGAGCTTACACTTCTACCAGGAGAAAGAGGCAAAAATTATGCAAAGAAAAAAAGCTATTTGGGATCATCTTGTACGTAGAGTTTGCCATAATTATTTCACTAAATATTATACTATAAATATTTCTTTTAATTATTTTTAAATAGTACCAATTTAATTGTAATGCAATAATCTAGCCCAGTGATCAGCAAATTTTATAAAAGGCAGATAGTAAATATTTTAGGTTTTGAGGGCCTAAAATATCACAACTGTTCAACTATGCAACCGTTTAACTCCAGTGCAGCCCAAAAGCAGTCATGGACAATATATAAACAAGTGGTTGTAACTATTCCATTAACATTTTATTATGTATGCTGAAACTTAAATTTCATATGAGTCTTAATGGTTATAGCAATATCACTAATCTTTTGATTTTTGTCAATCATTTAAAATTATAGAGACTATTTTTAGTTCACAAAATAAAAAAGGACAGTAGGCCATTTTTGGCCCACAGGCTATACATTAACCCCTAATTTAGTTTATGGGTATACTGTATGTCAGTCACCATTTCTCTATTTTAGATCACCAAATTTTTGGAATGACACATTTTCTATACTAATCATTAAAAAGGTGTTCTCAAACTGCCAAAGAAAGTGTTCGGCTGATAAGTATAATTGGTTTTCAATTAATAGCCTATGTTTTTCTCCCAATCCATCCATTTCCCCTCAGCAAAATATTTTGAAGGCCGACTATCGCATAAAGACATTCTTTCCTGCCCTGCTAGAAATCAGTGCACCTCAGGAAAGGGGATTTCCAGAGAACAAGAAGAAAGCATGGTGAGCAGTAAGACAGACTGAGTCACAGATGGCTGTGGTTCCTTTCCACATACAGGCCTTCTTACTACATATATGTGTGTGTGGCCCTTGCAGGTAATAATAGTAGTCAGTATAACTCCAGATCTCAGAGCAATGAGTCCTACTGTGAGGAGAATTCTTTTAATATATGGCTTTTGAAAGAATTAAATGAATCTTGATGGATTTGAAGAGATGACAGAAAAATTGCCTCTGAAAACAGGAAACTGGTTGAAGCAACTTACCCTGAAGTGTTTCAGAGATAAGAAGCATTCATCTCTCCACATTCAGGTTTGTCAAAATGATGCAGTACTGGACTCTCTAGAGAAATCTCAACAAGTGAAGAGATAAAATTCTGTCACAGTGGTGAGAAAGCGGGTTTTAAAAGATATGTGGGTGTTCATGTGAATTAAAGGTTATATAGCTGTCCTAAAAAATGAGACTTGCCAGGAAAGCTTCTTTTTTCCTGAAATCTGAATATTTCTGCTGAATTTTGATGCTCTCCCAAGTCGTTTTTTATTCAAAAACACAAAGAAGACATTCTTCTGAGAAGATGAACATGAAAATTCACTTAGAATGAGTGCTTTATACAATCTTCTTTGTCTAGATTTATTAAATGCCCTTCACTTTGAGCACTGGCTGAGCGGTTTTATGGAATTATAGGTGAATGCTAAGCATGTTGGGTGGAGCTATGAATGTCTGTGAGCATTTGTCACTGAGCAAAAATGAGAAGAAAAGTCTTGAGCTCTGAAATCAAAAGTTCTTTCTCTTGCACGGGCCATGTTCCAAGACTCCTTGTGAACCAGATAAAAAGCAAGTGACAGTCCAGCTCAAGTCCTTCATTAAAAACAACTCTATAATAGCCATTGAAGAAAACAAAAGCCAGTCAAACTTGAGTGGCATCTTTGTTATAGGAAGCAAATTCTGTTGGGCCCCATTGCAACTGTCAATAATGCATTGAAGGAAAACTTTAATGCGAAAAGAAATAAACCTCCATAAGGTTTCATGATTTTTAAAAACAGTAGGTGGGGAGGTAGGAGTCTGTAGATTACACAGGCATAGATTTTACATGGCCAAACAAGTCCTGAATCTAGGGACTTGCCCTGGAGCAAATTAAAACCACAATAAGATATGACTTCACCCCTGTTAGAAGGGCTATGATCAAAATGACAAAAAGATTACAAGTGTTGGTGAGAGTTTGGAGAAAAGGGAACCCTTAGCACTGCTGGTTGGAATGTGCATTAATACAACCATGATGGAAAACAGTATGAAAGTTTCTCAGGAAACTAAAAATAGAATTACCATACTAACCAGTAATCCTAATTCTGGGTATCTATCCAAAGGAATTGAAATCAATATGCCGAAGAGATGTGTGCACTCCCATGTTCACTGAAGCACTATTTATAATAGCCAAGATATGGAAGCAACCCTAGGTGTCCATCATCAGAAAATGGATAAGAAAAATGTGTTTTGTTACATAAACTTAATGAAGTACTATTATTCATCCTTTAAAAAGGGAGAAATCCTGTCATTTGTGACAACATGGATGAACCTGGATGACACTATTTTAAGCAAAATAATACAGGCACAGAAAGACAAATACTGCATGACCTCACTTATATGTGGAATCTAAAAAAGTTGAACTCAAAAGTAGAGAGTAGAATGGTGGCTACCAGAGGCTGGGAGAGGGGGTTAGATGGGAAGAGGGTTGATCAACAGGTACAAAGTTTCGGTTAGACAGGAGGTATAAGCTTTAGTGATCTATTGCACAGAATGGTGACTATAATAAATAATAATACAATGTATATGTCAAAATTACTAAAAGAATATATTTACAATGTTTCACCCCCAAAAAAACCTATGATTTGAAGAAGCCTAAAAAAAAATTAGTTAAAATTTAAATTAAAAAAAAGTAAGGTGATGGATTTTTAAATTAGCCTAATTTAATAATTCCACATTGTAAACATATATCAAATAATCACATTGTGCCCATAAACATATACAAATATTATTTTTCAACTTAAAATTAAATTAAATAATAAAGAAATATATCTCTGGGTGATTCAGAATACGTTTCATATATTTATTTATCTAACTGTTTTTCACTTCATAGTTTGTTTTCTCTAGGCCTAACTGAGTTAAAATAATCTCCATACTTCCTCAGGAGTTAGCTAAGTGTGAAGTCAAGGAAGCAGGAAAGGAGAATGTCTTGTGGCTTCATTCATCACCAACTACCTAAACAACCTAAATCGCCAGTTCTCCTCTGAAAACAAAGCGTTCTTTGTTCTGACAAATGGGCAGTAACTTCTGCTTTCTAGGTCTGCCCTGAACTTCTGCTGTATAAATGGAAACTCCAAGACTCTTCCTGTCTCAATATTCCACTTTGAAAAACAGGAATCAAATTTGACTTCAGAGGGTGGTGATGATGTGGTCACTGTGCCAGACTCTACAATCACATTTTGCAGATGAAATCTTGGTCACATCAGGGTGACTCAGTCCTGGGCGATTTAGCATTTGTTAATCCAGTTAAAGGAGCCATGAATTCCTGACTTCAGTGACCTTCTTACTTCTTACAGTGCAAAGCCCATGACATCACTCCCTTTCTTCAAACCCTTCAGTGACTCCCTATTTTCTTCAAGATAAAGTCCAGGCTCCTTGCAGGACATAAAACACACTCATTCTCCACTTACCACAGCTTAACCCACATCATACCCCCAAACCCTAATCTGTTGTTTTTCAGAACTATTTGCAATTTCCTGAATACACTCTGCTTTCACACGTTTTTCATAGTCTATTCTCTCTATACTTTCTGCACCCATCCCATCTCTCACACCACCCACAGTGACTTTTAAGAACCAGTTCTGGCATTACCTCTTCCAAAAGTATTTATAATTTCCCACTCAACCCCCTACACACACATTCTAGGCTAAATTCTCCCTCTTTGTGCCTACAGGGCCTCCTAAAAATATCTCCATTGAGGTTTTTATCACACCTTTTTTGTAAGGTAGGTTTGCTTCACTGTCTCCTGTCTTCCAAGCTGAGAGCTCTGAAGAACAGAGACTACTTCTTAGTCCTCTGGATCTCCAACTTTTGATGCAGTGTCTAGAACAAAGCAAGCACTCAAAAATTCTGAATGCAGTTTTTCAGAATCCCCTAATGTTCATGGATAGCTCTTAGAGTCTAAGGAATGGTCCATGGACCCAGAATAAAAATTTGCCTGGCATGACATCCTAGTAAGGTGTAATTTCACTGTCTTCACTCAATATGAATTGGGAAGGATTAGAGAAAAGCTTGAGACATAGAGACAGGGATGTGCAGAGGTTTTGATGCCCTCATTCTGTCCAGCTTGTGCTCAACTATCCACTCCCATGTATCTCTTATATACTGGGACAATGAAAATAGGGGTGGTGGAAACACTACTGCCTCTCTCCTTCTGACCCCAGATCACTATCATGAGAAGGGGAACAGTTAGGCATCATGGCTACACTCAGGAATCAGGCGACAAGGCAATGGGAAAAGTGGTTGCAATTTGGATGGATGATTAACTGGGAAAGCCCCAGGCTGCAGTCATTGGAGGCTCACAAATGATGTGAAGGGATAGTGGGAGGCAGTACAGCACAGCTTTGAGGAATGAGGCTATGGAGTCCTCTTGACCCATGTCTGTATCCCAGCCCTACTGCACGCTACCTGTAGGCTTTCAGGGAACATATATTATTCTTTCATCCTCAGTTTCCCCTCAGGAAATGTGTACAAGATCATCTGATGCAGGGGACTGTTGTGACATTTAATAAGATAATGGATGCAAATTGCCTAGCACTCCACAAATAAGAGATCTCGTTATTATCCACTATAAGCTCCAAGGTCCTTCTTTAAATGAAAATTTTAGGCGCCCATTTATTCTACTCAAGTAAACATCAATCTAGACAAACCAACTAAGAAAATCTAAAGAAGCATATCACAAAGAGCTACATCAGCTTAGAAATGGCGTGAAAAAGGTAGCATTCAAGAGTGTTAGCTGGGCGCAGTGGCTCATGCCTGTAATCCCAGCACTTTGGGAAACCAAGGCAGGTGGATCACGAGGTCAGGAGTTTGAGACCAGCCTAGCCAACATGGTGAAACCCTGTTTCTACTAAAAATACAAAAATTAGCCGGGCGTGGTGACAGGCACCTGTAATCCCAGCTACTCAGGAGGCTGAGGCAAGAGAATTGCTTGAACCCAGAAGGCAGAGGTTGCAGTGAGCCGAGATCGCACCACTGCACTCCAGCCTGGACAACAGAGCAAGACTCTGTCTCAGAAAAAAAAAAAAAGTGTTAGTATGTGTTAAGCAATGTTATATTTTATACATATTAACTCATTTCATTCTCATGACAGCTCTAAGGTAAGTAATGTTATCATCATTGTTTTTATTATCATTATCCCTATTATGCTAATAAAATATAAAGCACAAAAAGATTAAGTAACTTATCCCAGGTCACCTAGCTGGCAAGTGGCAGAATCAGGATTCACCTGCAAGGAGTCTACATTGCCCGTCCACACCCCCAAACACAAAGCTATTTAAATTACAAACTGTACCACTTTTCCCTAGTACCTGGGGCAGTGCCTCACACATAAAAATGCCATTGAATTGAATTGATTACAAACACATTGGAACTGTAACAACTCTTTTTTAACTTAGGTAGAAAGAGCTATCTAGCACTCCTGCACCTGTGTGGTCCTTACATCAACTCAGAGACAGCAGCAGATTCACTCCCACTGAAGAGCCCACCTCCTTGAGCTTGGGAAGGTACTTAGTGAATCTCACATCGGTGACAGGAAGATTTCCTCCAGAACACTGAACTCACACATGGCCCTCTAGTGTCAGTGCCACGAGAGCAGAGATTCCTGACTGTTTTGTTCACTGATGCAGCCCCAGTGACTAGAATAGTGGCTAGCACATAGTAGATGCTCAATAAATACATGTTAAAGGAAGAAAAGATAAATGTGATCCTGTAGAAGACAATAGATTGCATGGAGTTAAGGCACATGCATCTCTTATGCAGTGGGTACTGTGGCAACCATTAATCGCCCCTTTTATCCCAGCAGAGTGTGGGACCAAGGATGAATTACAGAAGCACAGCAGAGAAGGTTGCCCGGTTCCCCGTTTGCCTATGAAGTTATGTAGTGAGCAAACAAGAGGAGACTGGAGCACAGCGCTGCTTAGAGCTGAGGCTCAGTAAACTTTTGTTCACTGATGAATGAATGTATTAAGCTGACCAGCTCAATTTGATTCATAAAGAAATAGCCTTAGGGCTTTTCTGAGGAAGAACACAACATACTTTCAATCCAACTGTTTAAAAAATAAAACATGATTACACACTCCTAAATAAATATTTTCAGAAAGTTTGCCTATATGTCAAAGATTTCTAGGATTTGGAAGCCAGTATGTTCCCAAGTTGTGAGGACATCCGTGTTATTCTCAACACTCCCTGCAAAACGACTGTGTCCTTACCTGAGAGCCTGAAACAATATAAAATGCAAAGCTGCCATCCCCCTGCCTCGGCAACTGCACATTCATCCAGAACTCACAGTGTTGCTCACATAGGCTTGAAAAGAGAGGGAAAAACATGCCATATATTTCTCCTACTTTATAATACGAAGAGGCAATACAACTTGGAAAACAGTGAGCAACTTGGGATCTACAATGAATTTAAATGGAAGTTTGTGGGGTGCCTGCAGTTTGTCATCTAAGCAGCCTTGACATACAGAATTCCTGGAACTAGGCTACCTTAATTCAGTCTGACAGCTTTGTGGCAATAAAGCAGCATCCTAAAAATAAAGCATACATAATGCATCTTCCATGCTGGGCATGAAAAATAGTACAATGCTTAAATGCTACCAAAATGGTGTCCCTCGAGATTCATTCACACTACTGTGCAGACTACAGGGGAAGCTCTGGCAAAGCTGCTAAATCAAAGATCACAGAAGGGTGCTGGGTTTTCTCTGTTTTTATTCTCTTGATTTTTACATGGACATAGTCTGCTTTGTCTAATGCTAGATAAATACTTTAGGATATTTTTGCTTTTTTAATTATCGAAATGTATCAGGACCACACAGTATCTGGTGACTTTTATAATAATTTGAGACTCTTGCAAGGACAATTTGGCAGAAAACAAATATGTTTATCACATTGATACACACGTGATTGTTTATGGTAAACAAGAAAATCTGGTAAGCACTGGCACCTTGGCTTGCATTAAAAAAACTTGTGGCAGTGTTCACCATGATACATCAATACTGCATTTGAGTAAAAATATTGTCAATATTAGATTATTGAATAGAAATAAGAAATTAAATAGAAATGTTGGCATAGTGGTAAAATCAGAAAGCATCATGCTAAAATGTGTACATTTTTGACATTATCCCATAATTGTAGTAAGTTATGTTTGTGAGGTAGTGTGGGTTAACAGAAGCAACATGAGGAAACTTCAGTGTCAGAGACAGAATTGGGCACAAATTCCAATTTCATTGCTCTCTAGGTACGTGACGTAGGGCACATTTTATAAGCTCACTGAACCTCAGGATTCCCCTATTTAAAATAAGAGTAATATCTGCTGTGTAAAATTGTTAGGTGGTATAATAGACAACACACATCAAATACAGTGTAAATACTATGTGATACATCACACTAGATTCTTTGTCACAATTGAAAAATACTTCATTATTGCACACAAACATTTTAAGGCCCTTTGATGCTATATTTTAATTCATTTTAAGACTTCCTACACAGAAACATATAGGATGAAAATCTGCTCCAGTGGTAACTGTTGGATCTTATATTGTGGCACACTGCTGGCTCTGCCTAATGACTATCTTGCCCTTCTTCAAGTGCACCCTTCTCATTTTCTAGGATATCTTGGAGCATAACCTGTCAGAAAATAGTCTATTATAAAGTACAACACCAGTAAGTCCACTAATTTCACACATCTTTTTGTATTCAAGAAGAATCATCTAGAACTCATCAAGTCACACAGTCATGATCTTGTCCCAAACTAAACTGAGCTAGCTGATTGGATCACCCACACCAGTTCTGCCAATTTAGAAAAACCCTAAAGATGAGCTTTACAATTGGAACTCTTTGTCTTTTGACTAAATCAACAGAGAGCTTTATGTGAAAGGCTAGGGCAGGCAGATCATTCAAATCACAGCATTTGATTCCTTTTTACATCTCCCTTTTCACATCACATATTCATTTTATAATTACTCTGGGCCTCAACTTCCATATTTGTTAAATGTTTGTCAGTGTCCCCAGGCTCTATGACATCTGGGTGCAGCTGGCAGAATTTGTATGAGGATTTAATGAAATAATGCAAGCACAGTACTTAGAATGGTACCTGGTATATATATCTAGGAAAATTCAATAACTCTTAGTTATGGTTAAGGTTGCTTTGTCTCCTTGAGGAAAAAAAGGAGGTTCCCATAGCTATATCTGTGCATCAGTGTATAAGTCATCTGTTTCATTATATTAAATAACTAAACTTTCTAGTAGGCTATGGTGACAGAGAAAGACGATGTACCTTAGGGCCCCTTAAAGCATTTGTTGAGGGAAGCAGATTTATGAAAAGAGAAAAGACTTGGAAGTTAGAAGACAAAAATTTTTGCTGGACAACTAACTCATCACATGACCTTGAGCAGTCTTCTTGCCTTTCTTTCAGCTCTAAAATGAGGTTTAGAAAGTCTACTGTATAGGATTCTTAGAAAAATTAACTAAGACAACTTAAACATCTAAATTCAACTTGCAACACAGACTAACCACTTTCTTGGTGCCAGATATAAATTTATTTTTGTAAACATTAATTAAAAGTCAGAACAGAAACAACATTTAGGGTAGATTACTTACAGCCTTTGCTGGCTTCTCACTCTCTCAAATATTAAAAGATCTACTCCCAGACCAAGCCAGATCATCAGAGAAATATATACCTAAATTAAATCCTATTGTTCCTCCTGCAGAAAACTCATTATCAAATTACACTAGAGTGTGATGCCAACACACCACATTGATAGTTCTCACAAGAATAAGCCCTGTAAACCTTTAATTTGCATTGTAAGGAGGCTACCAGAAACATTTTTTATTACCTCCACAATTCCTTATGAGATCCTCCAGGAGAAAGCCCAGCCTGGACTTAGGACTAAAAATGTTATTACGTGTCCTAAGTATTAGAAGCTGGTGGCTTCCAGTATAGTTTTACTGTTTAGAGTCCAAGGAACAAGAAATGAACGCATTCCTTCATTCATTCAAAATATTTATTGAGCATCTACTATGGGCCAGACTCTCTACTAAGATCCAGAAATGCAATTCTAAAGAAAACAAGAAGTATCTTTGCCTTCACAGACCTAGAGAGTAGTGGGAAGGAACAGATGATTAAACAAATGATTATAATACAAATATGTATTATATAATGATATAGAGCAAGCTGAAAAAGATGCTGGGTAACTAGGTAAGATCTGTTGCCTCCCTGGGTGGGCTGAGAGGCTCAAATAAAGTCAAACTCTGACCAACAGAATAGGAGGGCCCTAGAAGAAATCTACACACTTCCGTGGAAATAAGGGAAGAAAAACACAGTGAGGAAAAGACTAGAAATAGGTGGATGGGTAGAGATACTGAGAACCTAATGCTGTCTATATCATGACCAGAAGTGTTCTAGTTATGTACTTTGCATCACTATAACAGTCTGCTTGAGCAGAATTATATTGTGTAGGGTATTCATAACTATATGAAACCATTTCATGAGCCCCTGGAGAAACTGGCCTGACTTTGTGACTCTAAATGACTAAGTAGAAGAAGGTATCAAAGAGAGAATGTTGTTTGAGATATAATCTTAGGGATTTTATTTATTAAATTGAGTCATATTAGTATAGCCTTATCAGTTTATTTCCATCACCACTCCCATATGAAAGGAGAGAGAAATATCCAGGCTATATTGAGATTATAAACCCCGCCTTCAAATGAATTTTTGTTCTCAAAGATGCTGGAAACTCAGAGCAAATAATTAAATATCTAAGAGGGACTGTGATTACAAAAGTTTATTTGAGCAGTTTTAGTCATAGTCCTATCACATAACGAAGTAACACATGAAACTTGGAGATTACGTGAGGAATTCAATGAACTTGGTACCTCATGTGCTTGGTACAATAATAATAATAATAACCAATATTTATCGAAGGTTTGTCTTGTGGCAAATACTGATTCTAAGTGTTTTCCATGTATTAACTAACAACAATCTCATATGGTAGGCAGTATTGTCATTTTACAGCTGGGGAAACTGAGGCATAAAGAGACATGGCAACATTTCCAACTCGTATGATTGGTAAGTTCAAACCTAGTCAGTCCAACTCCATGGCCCAGGCTCTTAGCCACTACTGTATTCTCCCAACTTCCATCCAAGAGCGTCTAAGGGAAGCTCAAAGGACATATCAGAAAACCCTGCCTCAGGATATACACAGGAGTTTATCTTCTCCTCTCTGGGGCCTTTATGACGTGAAAATGAATGGGATTACAGCATAACAAGGGGGATCCTGTGCCCTACTCTGCTCAGAACAGTCAGTGTGTGCCTGTTGTCCCAATGCCCACCAGCATCTCCTTTCATGCCACATGGTTCCAGTTTGGATAATAAGTTACATACTCACCTAAGTCCAGTGGCTAAGAAGTTATGTTCTGAAGTTTGCTGGGTCTACAGTCAAAACCCAGCTTAGCCACCTACTAGCTGTGGGAGTTGAGGCCAATTACTTTGTCTCAATAAGCCTCAATTTCCTCATCTACTAAATGGAAATAATAATAGTCCCTACTTCACAGCATTGTTATGAAAATTCTAGGAGCCAACACATATGAATCAATTTGTATAATCCTTAGCAAATTGTTGGCACCCAATAAAAATTCATTTTTATCAACATTAGATTAAATGTTTGAGAAGGTTTCTTATATTGGCATAATCGTGGTGGACTGCTTTGTAAACTTGAGACATCAAAGCATACCTGTGAATCTGGAGCACTTAGACAAGAACCACCATCAGTAAGGAATGTCCAATTTTTCTAAGTAAATCACTGGTACTTCCAGGAGTATCCATTCTACAACGAAATTATAATGCTAAAGCCATTGGAAATGCAGTTTGGGTCTCAGCCACTCCCAGGGATTTTAATCCATTCCATTCTAGCCTCCCTGGGAACCTCACTGAAATGCTAAATTTCATGGTGACCTGGAGAAAGTTAAGTATCCTTTCAGTTTATAATCTCTTTGGAGTACATTTTAGCCTCTTGGGCCAATCTGGATTCAAAGTTGTAACTTCTGGCATCATTCTGCATTCAAACATAAGCCACTGACTCACTGTACTTTGTATTCAAGCCCTGGAATAGCTTTAATATTCAGAGAATATCCTTTATATGGCATGGGCATGACCGCAGACCAATCCTTTTGCTGGCAACTGCAGCAACTGGCTACATATGTTAGAACCTGCCAAAATGTTTGTCACCCAAGAAGGGAGAATCTTGAAAGACAGGCTCAATAGACCATAGTCAGGGGCTTGATAAAACCACAGAGCTAGTTAGTATACATACTGAACAAATTACCAATTTTTGCTCATTCTTTTTATTTGTTAAATAAAGAGGTTAAATCCATTGAAAAAAAAAGGGGTTTGAACCTAACATGGTCTGGCTCTGCGCCGCTTAAGAAGATTCCATCTGCTCAAGAACGATAACCCGCTTCCCCCTTACTTTTAAAAACTTCTACTTCCTCCCATAGTAACCTATTTAATAGTATGCCTGACTGTCAGCAAGTTCTTTGCCTCCAGCCTAGCTTCCTCTCCTCATCATGCAAATTGCCGTTGGCTTTAATTAGATTTAATAAGCCAGTGGGAAGTGCAGCGAGGGAAATGGAGAGCAAAGATTATACAGTATGGGCTTACTCTTGCATGTCCAATACAGCATTTCCCTGGAACTCTCATATCCTCCCAGGCTGGGAAAATAAAGAATGCCAAGCGCATGGAAAGACACGCTGCTGCTGCTGCTGTCCAAATGTGAACCGTGGGTGGAGAAAAATCATTTAGAAAAAGAGAGTGAGGGAAAAGAGAAAATGAACCAGAATCTCCAACAGCTGCAAATAACGAAGCATGTGAATCTGTTACCTTGGATGAACTCTGCTTTCCTGCTCACAGACGGCAGGGTCCTGTTGAGCCCCAGGATCCTGTCTAGGTGGAAGGCAAACACCTCACTCATGTCCAGGGGCTGCTTGAGAAGCCCACAGGGGCTAGGGCCGCAGCGGAGCACAGCGCCAGGTGCGCCCCCGTCCAGCACCAGCAAACGGGCTCCGCTCTTAGAGGACACAGGCCGGAGCCCTGCCACTGCGCTGTCCGCCAAGAGTCGCATTCTTCGGATGTCATCTTTGCTCAGCCAGGAGGGGGCGCTCTCGCTGTAGATCCTAATGTTGCTCTCCCTGGAGCTGGGCTGCAGGAAGTCTGGGCCTCCGGCTCGCACTCCCGGACCCCGCACCAACCTCCAGGGTCGCTCTCCAATCTTAACCAGGTTTGCTCCCTGAGCGTACCCAGGTGCTACAGCATCAGCTTCCCTTGCCGCTTCCTGCGGCTGAAGGGATGGTCCGACCAAAGCCTCCTGCCCTGGGGCAGCCGATGCCACTGCATGCTTTTTCCTACGCTTGGGCTTCACGGTGCCACGGATATTGGCAGGCTTGCTGCGCTTGGAGCGTAGGGTAATGTACACCACATTGGGCTGCAGAGTGGACCCATTGCCCTGGGACTCTGGAGGGGCCAGGGTACCATCCAGGGGTATCTCAGGGAAGGATGGCTCGGCGGTGTCGCGGCTGCGATGTGGCCCCTTCTCAGCCGCCTGTCCGTGCTGGAGAGAGGCCCTCCCCACCTGGCTCACCAGGAAGCCCAAGTAGATGGCACAGGCAGTGCCCAGCAGAAGGTTTCTCCGGGTCCTTGGACGCCGGCTGCTCCAGAGCTTACGCACCCGCGGGACGCACAGGGAGCAGATGAACCAGTTTATGAGCTGCCCCGGCTTGTCTGGACAGGTCATTTCTCTGCCGCATCCACATGTTGAACGGAGTTTAAAGTCTGCAGTTGGCTCCTGCTAATGTGATGCATGGTTTCCTGACTTCAGCTGTCGCGTCCGCTTCAGGATATAAGTGGTCTCCAGTTGGCAGAGGTGGAAGGAAAGGGTTGGTGATGAAGCTGGGAATGTTTCTGACACAACAAACCTTTTAAATTATCAGTCTCCCCAAGGAGAAATGCGGCTTGTTTCTGGAAATGAATGGATACAGAGTTAACTGAGTCACAATCTCAAACCATTTAAGTTCCTCTACAAGAGTCAAGAAAAAAAGTAATCATTTCCTTTCATAAATATCACCACTAAATGTTTTTAAAAATAAAATTTAAAAACATGGAAACGAGATAGATGTATAGGTTTGATAGTCACTTTAAAGTAGTGAAAACAAGCCACAAAAATCCAAAAGTGTTTTATAACTTGTACCTAGAGTCATTTAGGTTGACTCTGAAGCAAAAGCGTTAAAATGAGACAAACCTGGGCTTTTCCTTTTTGAAATTCAGAAAGAACTTAAGACAAGTAATAGATGATTTTTTAATACTCTATAACTATACCATTTTTATTTTTTAAAGTCCTGAATTAACTAAGTACCAGCAGCAAGTATTAACAATAAAATTTAGAAACATATTCTCTTAGCCTAATGGTAGAAATTTTTCTTCATATTAATAATATGTTCCATTAGCTTACATTGTTAGTATAATACAAAGCCATAAATGTCCATATATCTTGGAAGCAGTTGCATTTATTCTGTTTCTCTCTCTCTTTCTCTCTCTCTCACACATACACACACACAACACAACACAACTCTGACTGCTTTTTATTTCTTTTCTTTCCACCGAAGTCAGCTGAAAGAAAATAAAAGCATCTCTAGTTCTGTTTTTTCACTATTAAAAAGAAACAGAAGAAACTCGTAAGCAACCTTACTTACACAGCTGGCCCCATGCTTGGCTCCAGGAAGAATGTAATCTTGACTCTAATGCAAAGAACTTTTAAAGGCTGAGGCATGTAAGTAGAACATATTTCATGGTCAAGAGTGTTCCACGTTTCAAACATTTCAGTTCAGCTTTAAAAGCTCCCTTGAAAACTACTGATTGCAGAGCAAAACTTGGAAACTGACTGCTGCATGGTTTTAAGAGATATAAAGCTTTTAAAAACAATAGTTAACAAAATAAACTTTAATTTAAATTCGGAAAAAAGAAATGCCGTAGAGAATCAGTTTTCATTCAAATAAATTTCCACTTATTTTTAACCCCTGGGAGCCCTCTAGTGTCCTGTTCGCAAACAGACTCAGAAATGTCAGTCTCATGAAGTTCAAAAGATCGAGAGTGTTTGCTATCTTGGTGGAGCAGCCGCAGCCAAGTAAGTAACTTGTAAAATGAGGAATGCCATCAGCCCTCGAGTGGCCATTCCACATAACTTGGGGTTACAGCACAAGCATTCCCAGGAACTACTCACCTTACCATCTTGGCCGTTTCATTTGTCTTCCACCAGTTCTGGAAAAAGAAGGCCTAGAAGTTCAGAAAAAAAGGTAAGAACGAGTTAATATAAACGAGGGGAAAAAACAGAACAGTGAGGTAAGAGTGCACATAGATAAGGAAAGACATTTATAGTGTGCAGTTGCACGGTGCAACAGTTCACAAAAAGAAGTCGTGGATTCTCTCTGATTGGAGGTTTTTTGAAAAAACAGGTTAGGGATTGGCCTGGGTGGTTTTTGTGTCCTAGCACAAAGGCAGGGGCTGATGACCTTGGGGTCTCAATTAAACTATGGCAAACAGAATCAAAAGGCAAGAAGACAGAAAGGGGACAGGGATTTTTCCTCCCCACAGAGAAAGAAAGTTGTGATACTGAAGAGTGGGTAAAAGATTAGCATATGGTGTATAATCCTAAAAATACTATATTTTACAATGCAAAAAGAGCAAGGAGTTGGAATATATATGGAAGGAGAGAATAAATGTCCAAGTGGTAAATTGACAAAAATTATAATCGGGCTGTTATTTCAGCACTCTAAACTCAGTCCTTTTTTCCTCTTTAAAAGTCCTGCCACATGGAGGAACAAGAAGGAGCAATCCCAATATTGACAGTAGCCTGGAAGTACCTGGATATTTTGGCTAAACTTTGTGAGAATTCAGGCATCAAAACAATTTTATTTGCACTCAAAAACTCTTAGGCACACACTTCCATACACACAGAATAATTTTCTTGATAGAAAATGTGAACTTCTTGCAAGGAAACCATACCAAAGCTGAATTTTATAACCATCTTACTACTTCTACAGTCAAAGGAATAACTGACCTGGCTCTATAACAATTAAAAGTAAGCCTTTGGCAGAAGCCAGTTATAATAAGCAGACGTCTCCTCTAGCTGTTTTTAGAGCTATTTTTTTCATGGAGAAATGCCTAGGAGATAGGGAGAGTTGTGTGAGTTAGTCAATTTCATTGACTACCTTCCCACCCCCACTCTGAAAATGTCTCCTAGAAAAAGAACAATACACTGTCCCCTGCTATAGCCACAATAGGGATTAATGGAGGCTACACTATCTACTCTGTACTATGATATTCAGAGAATGGGCTGAAGAGGGAGGCAGACTGGCTTTAAATTCTCCTCATTTACCTCTTATCTGTGGTCCCCTGTGGCAAGTAATCTTACCTCTCTAAGCCTCAGTTTCCCCATGTGTAAGAGAAGAAAAATAATAGTACTTACCCCATCGGTTTCTTCTGATGATTGAATGAGATAGCAACCTTGGAATGATCATTTGAAATATTCAGCAATGTGTTTGTTTTTATCCCCCATGATGCCTCATTAAACTGCTCGGAGGCCTCTCTCCTCAGCCCAGGCTTTGAAAGATAGTCACCATTGCACCACAGCAAAGCTATCATGGTAGAATTGAGGACAAGCACACTGAATTATTTGTAGCCAACATATTGATTTAGCCAATATAGTGGATAAATGGGGCTTGTCAGATATAATCGGAACACAGTTTTAGTGATTCCCCCCACTGCCCATTGAAACCTGTTCTGTAGCCTGATATCTCTTTTCAACTTTCTTAAATGGAAACTCAGGCAGGCCCCATGACTTTTCCAGTCATATTTAAATTTTTTTAAAAGTTCTCCAGTTGTTAGTCATAGACATACAGACACGTAATATACATAAGCTAATTAATATGTTTGATTCTATATCATAGTCAATTTTTTAAAAAATTTCTTTTAAATTTCCAGAATTTCTCCAGAAGATAGCAGTCCCTCAAAAAGCATAACCAAAATCTACTGAAAAGGGACAGAGGAGATCCATCTTACATTCTTTTTTGTTCCTGCCTAGAGCCCTTATTCCTTAACCACTCACCCAGCCACTCACCCCACTTTGAGCCTGGCTCTGGCTGTTCCAAGGTAGTGGAGAGAGAGAAGCAATAATAGCAGAAATGGCCTTGCTACTCCATTGATACTGCTGCAAATTAACTTATAAGCTCTCCAGGTTTGGCAGGTGTGTAAAGCTGACTCTGCGATAGTTACTTCAAAGACACCACTATCAAAGCATCTCTCTAGCTGGCTGTTGATGGCCCCTTAGTCCCTTGGAACTTGGTAGCCTCCTGTTCTGTTGAGATCACCTGATCTCTCCAGGCTGTTCTCTTAGGCAGCATTTAAGCTGACCCGCAGGCTGGTTTTCTAACGTGGGCCTCTGTGTACTGCCCCACAAGGGATCCAATGGACATGGTCACCATCATTTGCTCCAGCAACCTCAGACTTCCCAATGCAGCAACCCACTTCCCTTAGCACAGCGGATCCATATCTCATTTTCAAATATAGAAGCAATTGCCATCAATTGCTCATGGTCTCTGTTGAAACTGAATGGAAAGGTGTTTTTTGCCATCAGGTAGCATGGGATACACAGAAGTTTAATTTAGTTTTAGAAAAATAAAGCTAAATTCCTTGAACAAGTGTTAGTTGGAAAATTTGTTGCCACAATATAATATTCATGTATAACTTACAATATAATCTGTGAGTGCACATATAGAATTCAAAGCATTCATTATTATTAATATTGTTAGATCAGAGAGACTAATAATTCTCATGCCTAAAGTACTTTCTCTTCTTAAAAAACAATGAGAGAAATAAAGTGAAAAAGTAGACAGTAAGATAATGGTAGGGACCATTAGAATTACCTGGGGACTTTTTATATCTTTATGGAGGGGCAAGGATGGTAGTGGAGAAACAATATGAGCAGAGCAGGATTGTGGGAATGTTCTATTTCTTCATTTAGATGGGATTGATCTAAGTATGTTTATTTTGGGATAACACATTGACTATACATTTGTGATGTCCGTACTTTTCTATATTTATATATATCTTATCCTTCAATCAAATTGGAAAAGGTGGTAGATAAATAGCTACTAACTTTATATTCTTTATACCTTGTATATATGTTATAAATCTATATAAAAGGAGAGTAGGACAAATAATTTGTTTACAATAAAAAACGCATGTTACTTCAGTCATTTAAAAATTGTTTAAATATTAACAGTAAAACCCCTGAAAATTTTAAAAATATATGAGTGTCTAGGCCCCATCCATCCTCCCAGAGATTCTAAATGATCTAAAGTAGGGCCCAGGAATCCACAGTTTTAAAAGCTTCTAATGTGCAGAGTTATAATTCACTGCACTATGAGTTAAATACTTAGTTCTAGGAGCAAGTTAACACCTTTTTACAATTAAATGATGTCTTAGGTTTCACTGGCAATGAAGTAATCCGTAAATCCTTCAAGGCTTCCAATAGTAAGATCCTAGTTTGGTAAAGGCTATTTGCCTTCAGTCTGGGACAACTCCTGAACCAGATTAGTCAATCGGGCCTCATTCTTCCACCCACAGCACTCATTTCCCCCATTCCTGGCAGGTGTGTCACTTGTTGTGACTATGTGGCAGCTTGCCCATCTCCTGAGAGCCCTTGGGAAAGTGAAGGACAATATATAAGGACTCCAATCACTGAAAAGCTTAAGTATTAAGTTTTTCCTTGCCACTGTTGACCCAGGTTTGTTGCATAGATTGCAGACCTGCAGATGGATACCTTGTTCCTGGTTCAGTGCTGCCCAGACTCTTCCACTAGGGGACCCTATCCCTTGCTCCTCATAGTCCTGACTTCTAGGACGCATAACCCTATTATAATTATAATCCCAGCATTAGCATAGGTTCCTGGGTACAACCTTTGCCCTTCTTATTGTATGGAATTTGCTAATACCTTTGCTATCCATTCCAACACCAGGCCTGGACAGCAAGCTGCCCTGCCTGCAGCTGAAAAACTTCTAACTTAATAATCTTTGAAGTTTTGTCATAAAAGTGTTAAATAGTACTCTATATTATATTTGTCTTTTGAACTGTATGCAAAAGAAGTTACATTGACTATATTTTATAGAAATATGTGCACTTTTTATCTGACACTTGATTGCTCACCCCTAAGGACATCATTCCTGTTGACCTAAACTAGTACATCTATTTGCAGTAGGAGAAGTGCTTTTGGAGAAAATCACCTGTCTCCTCAGAACTGGTCTTACAAGTCTATGAAGTAACACTATGTGCCATAGCCTGATCACTCATATATGACCAAGAGAACACCAAATAAGCATATTTCCAGCAGATAAAAAGCCTGGCATTGCATTGTATTAGGTATTCTCTCCTCTGTCTACTATTATACCATGCACCTTCCTCCATTCTCCTGGTATGGAAATCTCTTGCAATAATCCATTTGCCTCATTTCCCTAGGAACGTTTGTTCCATTATTCGATGTTGTGTCTGTGTTAGAATGGTCCTGCCACATGACCAGAAGCTGGGTGATGTCTGCGTGAACATACCATGATATGGTAAACAGATAAAACGTATGACAGCCAATTTTGCATATATTTGAAATGATAGACATGTATAAAGTTATTATTTCACTTCTTAATAATTAGATAATTTATGCAGATTAGAATAATTTGCATTTGTTTTATAGTTCTAAAATCTGATAATTCATACAGTCGTCATGGAATAAAGTAAGAATTAGGAAAATTGGAGGTTGCCCTGGGTTTCTTCAAAAAGCCCCCACACAATCTAGACAACTAAGCTTCCCTATTTCAGAAATGGGCACTCAAGGTCTCGATACTCTGCTCCATCTGTGTCCCCAGGGCACACACACAAAGGAGAAACCAGGACAGACACACTGGCTCTAGGTCATTCTTGGCATAGACAGAACAACCCACGCAGCAGTAGTTTTCTGTCTTTGTAAAGGGGTAAAGATTGGATAAAACTGCTCAACCCTTGGGCTCCTTGCAGGAAACTAGTGCAGACCAAGAAATTATTTTTTTCTCTCCTCAACTAAGGTATAGTTTATGTAAAAGAAAAAAATCTACAGAGTACATTTAAAGGAAGGAAAGGCCCCTGGCTTCACTAGATTAAATTTGGGATGTTAGAAATGCATTGGGATTATACACAAACACCTTAAAGTGCAGGAGAAAATGTAGAAAGAAATTTGGAATCCTTTATTCATCTGTATCTGGTAGTTTTGGAACTGAGTTGGATCACCTATTGTGATTCAGACATATATAGCATATCTGATACAATGTTGGGGTATGTAACTACATACACAAGTTCCAAGAATTGATAGCAAAACTGGATTGGAAAAGACAGACTGGGTTAATGTTACATACCCTACCCATTCACCCACACCCACCTCCCCAGCACTATGGATTCAAGCACCAGAAAAGAAGAACTACAGGAAGGCACTGATGGAGATATTTTCATACATTATTCTGTGCAATATCAAAGCATCAGCAGCCATTGGCTTGCAAGGTGAGGAAATATGATGCAGAGTCAGGGAGCATCTCATCCTCTCCATCACCTCTCAGGTATTGCAACTTCTGGAGCATGGGTGGGTAGCTCCCATGGTGTGTACTTCATGGTTACCATAGAAAGCAGCAACGGCAGCAGGCGCAGCAGTAAGTTGCCCATAAGTAGCTGCACAGAGAGAAAACATCCATGAAAGAGGCTTGTGTGTGGTAACCAGAACTGCCTGGGTTATAAGCATATGAACTACAAGACTAGGCATCCCTAAGACACAATAAGTGCTTTTTGGAGAGGTGCTGGAGTTCTTGTTTTATGCAGGAGAAGGTAAAAGTCAGTGCAGTTCAAGTCACTCCTGCCAAAGAACGCTTGGTAGCCATGGGCTAGAGAGACTTAGAGAAATGTACGTTGCACAACAGTTTAAAATGTATTGAAGTCCTACTCAATGCTTGTCACTAAAGCTGGATTCTCTGGGGAGTATGCAATGTGTAAGGCACTGCCTGGACATTAATTGAATGAACAAATTCATGAATGAATGAACAAATGCATGAATGAATGAACATATTAAGATGGTAAAACACATCCAAAGGCCAGTGGTTCTCAAAGTGTGGCCCTGGACCAGCAGCATCAGCTTCACCTAGAAATTTGTTAGAAATGAAAATCCTCAAAACCCACCTGAGACCTATGGAATTGGAAACTGGAGGACAGTCTTATTTCAATACAGATATTGAAACAAGCCCTCCGGGTGACTGCCCTAGTGAGAAGCCCCAAAAAGAATGGGGCAGGCCAGGGGGGAGAGAGAAAGATGCCAAAAGAAGAAGGACAGAAAAGCAAAAAGTTGAGAGAAGAGTTAAAACAATATTTGCAGTTTATCTAAGGTTGTTCTATTCCTTTTCCCATCTTTATGAAAGTTCCATTTCCTTCCTGATATTTTATGCTTTGGATCGAAAACACAGAATGTGTTAACATCACATACCCTGCCCAGCCACCCACTCTCACCTACTCAGCTCTATAGATTCAAGCCCCTTCTCAAAGCAAGTTCACAGCATGTAGAAACTGGAAAAAGAAGTAATTTGAGAGAGACTGCAGTTCACAGCACATGGAATGAAAACCAGGAGCACTCATGGCTGGGTGTGGAAGGACTGCCTAAGGAAAAATGCCAGAGAAAAATCAATCCTCAACAGCTCATCACCAGTTATGAATCCATAAAGACTCCTTTTATAGTAAAATCATACTGTTTTCCAAGAGGCAGTCATCAGGTTCCCATGGTCATGTAACGTAGCATAGCCAAAAATTATAAGCCTAAAAGCTTTTGGTTAGAAGCTTGGAATAGGTTCTGAAATAAAAAGAAGAAAAGATACCAAGGAGTATAACACAGAGAAAAAAAATTGAATATTTTTGTAAGAATGAACATGTCGTTCTCTAAATATAACACACTCCAATTATTTTTCCACAGGAAATGACCAGTGCTTTGGTTAAGAATGCACATTATACTGCAGTTCTCTGGGGAATGAAGCCACCCTTGACTGAGGTAATCATTAATTCTGAGGCAACTCCTTGTTTTATCTTTGCACTAATTGCTTAGAGAAATAGCCAGACAATATAATTTATGACAATAAATCTGCATTTAACTGAGTTAATGAACTTGTAAACAAAAAGATTCCTATCTCAGGTAGGTGCTTTTGGCAAGATATTTAATTTTGCCCAGTTTCCTCATCTGAAAAGCTAAGAGCATTGTATCTAGTATACAGAACGGTTCTAATAATTAAATTGCACGTTATATGTAAAGCACTCAGCACAGTGCTCGATATACTGTAAGACATAATTGCTCATTCATTATTTTCTCTTTTCTTGCAAGGATGATACTAATGGCTAGGCACTCTCTAAAGAATAAGACACTGTTGGTAAGACTCATTGACCAACACATGATTTCAGGTTCAAGAAACAGTTGTATTATTAAGTTACTAATGCAGCAAATTATCCAGAATTTGCTTCACTATCTTCTTTTATACTTAACAAAAGACTTAAAATATAATCAGGAATGTAGTCTGCACGTTACTTTGGATTCAAATCTTTGGCCATTTTTGCCTTTGAAATTTAGAACTAGTCTATGGTAACCTATGAAGCTATAATGAGGTAAGTCATGGCAATGTAATTGAAATAGGGGGGTATAATAATTGAATACTTGTTTTACCTTTCTTAATAATGGCATCGATCTCATGGAGCTGGTGTGAAGATTAGATGAATTAATACATGCAAGCCCTTACCATGCCAAAAAAAAAAAGTTGGCTTTGTCATTATCAGGTGGGGAAAGACAGACCTTAGAAATATTCATTTATTATGGTCAAAATGAGATTCAGAGTTGGTCATGCCCATTTATACTTTGATCAAGGGAGAGGTCATCCAATTATTGGATGGATTTAGTCAGTTCTCCTGGCAGGTATCTCCTTATTATGGAGAAACCTGTAATCGCTTATTAGAGACTGAAGTATTTGTTGTCATATCTTTAGACTCCTCTATTATTCTTTTATTTTTTTCATTTAAAATATTTTTGGAGGAACTATCATGTGATAGACATTGTGCAATCACTTTGGAAGTAGCAGTTAAAATGATATACAATGGCGTAGCAGTCAAGGGACTTATAGGATCCTACCTTCTAGGCTGGACTCCCTTCTCAAAATTTCATTTCTATCCTGTTCTCCACCTTCTTCCTCATCTACCACCCTGAGAACCTGCCCAAACCGAACAGAAATGTCGAGTTTCAGGTCTCGATTCTCCCCATTCTATCTGTCTCAATATAATTAAGTAGACCATGCCTACTTACCTCAAATATGTCAATTCTAATCATGCTAAATTTGTCTACCAAGTGACAGTAATGGACTGCTTTGGGTAGTTTTATAGATAATTCATTTTCATTGATAAATAATTCACCTACCAATCTGTCATAAGTTTCAAACTGAACCAAAGCTTATTTCCACTTATTCAATTATTGAACCGTGGAAAAAAAGACATTCTTCTTTTCTTTTCTTTTTTTTTTTTTTTTTTTTTGAGACAGAGTCTCGCTGTCGCCCAGGCTGGAGTGCAGTGGCGCGATCTCGGCTCACTGCAGGCTCCGCCCCCTAGGGTTCACGCCATTCTCCTGCCTCAGCCTCCAGAGTAGCTGGGACTATAGGCGCCCGCCACCTTGCCCGGCTAATTTTTTTTTTGTATTTTTAGTAGAGACAGGGTTTCAATGTGTTAGCCAGGATGGTCTCGATCTCCTGACCTCGTGATCCGCCCGCCTCAGCCTCCCAAAGTGCTGGGATTACAGGTGTGAGCCACCATGCCCGGCCTCTTCTTTTCATTAAATAAAAAAAAAATGCTTTACAATTAATTGAATTTCGGCTAACAGGTGGATAGATTTATTTCTAAAATGTGTAGCTTTGTAAAATAAAAAAGTTTAATAAGTTGAGTTTGGAATTTCTGCAGCCAAAGCATATACGTGTCTGAGAGGCTTGGTGAACATAAGTTCATCATGAAACATTTTTATTTCTTTTCAAGTTTTCCACGGAGAGCACAATTCAAAATTAAAATGTATAACTTTCTGTTTCAAGCAGTATATATGGTCAGGCTGGAAACTCTCAAAGGCCCTCTTACCTAAAACCTAGACCCAGAATAAATAAGGAAAAAACACATATAATCCATCGTTTACAAATTTCCTAAAAGTGAAAGATTCTCAAATTTAAAACTTCCATAAATGACATCAAGGTATCTGCAGTTAATATTAGAAATCACAAGCATACAAAGAAAAAGAAAACACAAAGAGAGAGAGAGAATTTTTGGAATTACTTGAATCCAAACATAAATATAGATAGATAAATATAAACCGTATAAAGGAAGACAAAGGGAACATGCAACGAAAGGTTTTAAAAATGATTGGGTACACATTAAAAAGAAATCTTAAAATAACATTTAGAAATGATAAAACTGTTCAAATTAAAATTCACTGGATAAAATGTTGGACCCTGGAGTCAACAGTGTAGCTTACATTTAACTAAACCTCCTACCAAAAATAAGTCTAAGAATTGGAAAAAATATATATATAAACAATCCTCTGAAGGCATTGGAGAGCCAGTGCAAGTAATATTGAGCAGCTAGAATCCTTGAAAAAGGGAAGCATACAAGATGTATTCAACATTCACCTCGGAATTTTCCTCGGGGCATTTTCCAAGTTGCGGTGAAGGCGAAAAGAGCCCAAGAAAGAAGGAGTCACACGTCAGAGGAGAAAAGTCTGGCGTTTCAGGATGCCAAAGGAGCTCTGATTTGAGGAACAAACTATTGAAAAAGACAGGAAGCTAAGAGAGTGTCCCCAAATTTGCATCCTAAGTTCCCTCAAACTGTGGGTAAATTTCTGACTTGTGCATGTACAAGGCAAGCCTTCAAGATACGTAGTAGGAAACAGCAAACAGAAAGCTCCAATGCTGAGCAGAGATTTCAGCAGCTGAACGGCACTGAGGAGTTAGAGATTAGAATTAAATCCAGAGGGAGCATGCTAACCCAGGTCCAGGACTTGGGCAAAGCTACTTTCTAAGATTAATGGTCACATCCTGTAAGTAACAAATTAAAAAGGTCAAGTATAACAAAGCTTAAAACTAAGTCTCAACTGGATCAAAGTCATTCACTGAAGTGCTTTATCACTAAAAAACAAAAACAGCACTTTCGTGGGAACATCATACAGAGAATGTACAGTATGCTATCTATATTCTGAAAACCCACTGAAAATTATAAAACATGCCAAAAATAACAACAGCAAATGACCAACACAGAGGGAAAAGGCGGGAAATTTAGAAATAAATTAAAAAAAAAAAAACAACGCAGGCTCCATCCTTCAGGAACTCGAGGAGACAGGCATGCAGCTGCTGGCACTCAGCCTGAGCCTAAGCCTGACGCATCAACTCTCCGTCACTTCCTGTGCCTGCACGCGCGCTCCGACTGCATGCCGGATTTCCGGGCTCTGTGCTACTGGAACGCCTGGCTCTTGCAACTCACAAGCCTGGGAAGCCGCCTCTCTCCAAAGGCGTTTTACCTGTGCTGTCTGCGCAAGCTGCCGTCTCCCTGCCTGCCCATCCGAGCATGACCAAGATGGTACGCTGCCAGTGGCCATCTCCATAAAGGCAACTGAAAAGTTTCATACTGGAAGCTCTTTGGCTGGCACTCCCACAGTTCTATGAAATAAATTTACTTAAAGCTCTATGAAATATGAAAACTTTGCCCTGCTCTTTGACTTGCACAAATTTTGTTTGTATCATACATTAAAAGAGAGAAAAGGACGGCTTGCGATGGCATTATTAACTAATGGGGCACTGCAATTTTTACCAGGAGATGAGCTATGCTTAGAAGGCTCAGACTTTTTAGAAAATCATTGCTCCACTTGAAAAAAAAAAATTGAAGGAAGGCAAGAAATTTCACAACACAGTGATAAACAGTCACCATCTTTATAGTATCCATATATCTATTCAAAAATAAAACATTTTTCCTAAGACCTATATGGTAAGTCAGTAGATAAGAAGCTTTTGTAAAGTGCTACTTACTGGTAAGCTGACTTATATGAAGTAGTCCTAATGAATAATGAGGGTTGACTAGTCTGTTTGAAACTGTGCCTGTGAAAGTTATAGCAGTCTTATTTAAAGTGTATTATGGTGCTCTCTTGCTTAATTGAATCTTTAACATTGTAGTATGCCACAACTATAAAGTATTAATGATATTATTACCAAAACAAGAAAAAATTATTATTTTATTATGTCAAAAGTTTAAATAAAATGTTCTGCTGCCATTGTTCTAACTGCCCAGTGTATTAGCACTCCTTGATGTGCTTAGAAGGTGGATCCATGAATTCCTTAGACTTTCTGCCAGAATTAAAAAGTATCTGATTAAATGGTGAACAGTAAGTAGACTGAGGCAAATTTCCAGTGATGTTGTCATTTTTTTTTTTTTTGCTATGCCTTTAGCTTGAGGATTACAACACAATTCTGTTTAAAACAAAATGGCATTAGTTCTTATCTATTCCCCAGATTGGAAACCTATTTTAAGTCAATATTTTAAAGAAATATGAAGCCATAACAAAAGCTACCATTATTTTTGCTCTGAAGTGCTAGTTAATGAATGCAAAGAAGATATAGAGATTTAGAACTATTCATCATTTAATGTTTAATGGAATTTATTTTCAGTATATTTTATATGGGTAATTTTTTTTACCTCCTCTAAAGAGGAATAATGTTTATTGATTAAAAGTGAAAAATAACGGTTTAGACACCAATTCTTTTTCAAGATCTTTGACTACATTACGCATTGTAGAATGGATTTTATTCTTCATGAAATTTTTTAGTTTCCCTACCGGTAAGATAGAGATAATGACTTAGAGTTCTACAGGAGACTCAGACTTTAAAATACTTAGATTGATCGATAAAAGAAAGTAAAGCAAAAGATAAGGAGTGGTAGAATTTCAACAGAAAATTAGAGGCTATAAAAAATCAGTGGGGCCAGGCGCAGTGGCTCATGCCTGTAATCTCAGCACTTTGGGAGGCCGAGGCAGGTGGATCACAAGGTCAGGAGTTTGAGATCAGCCTGACCAATGTGGTGAAACCCCATTTCTACTAAAAATACAAAAATTAGCCAGGCATGGTGGTGCGCTCCTGTAATCCAAGCTACTCAGGAGGCTGAGGCAGGAGAATCGCTTGAACCCAGGAGGTGGAGGTTGTAGTGAGCCGAGATCACGCCACTGCACTCCAGCCTGGGTGAGAGAGTGAGACTCTGTCTCAAAAAAAAAAAAAAAAAAAAAAAAAAAATTAAGTGGACATTCTTAGTCTGAAGTTTTTCAGAAATCTGAAATTTAAAAAAACATTTATTTGATTTTAAAGGCAGATAGAACAAAGCAGAACAGGAGGTTTATGAAATTAAAAACAGGTCCCTAGAAAATATTAAATATAAAAGCAAAGTATTAGAAAAATAAATAGAAAAAATTAAAACCAAGTGTTTAAGATATGTATTGGACACGGTTAAAAAATCAAACATAGGTGTAACTGGATGACCCAAAGAAAAGAGAAAGACATAGTGGCAGAACAATATTTTAAAAGATGATGATAGAATTTTCAAACTCAAAAAACTCATCAACCCAAAGATTAAGTAAAATCATTGAATTCAATACAAGATATGTACAAGGAAATTATCAATAAACACCTCATAGTTCACTTATTAAAAAAACAAAATATATACAATTGAAAAGAGAATTTATAAACTAAAAGGTAGGTCAGAAGAAAATACCCAAACAGACACACAGACAGTTAAGAGGATGGAGAATCCAGAAAGGGCATGAGAAACTTATCAGATATAATTAAAAGGTTTACTCAAGGTACAGAAAGAAAGGAGAAGAAAATGGGACTAAAACAATATTTGAAGAGAAAGTAGCCAAGAATTTTTCAGATTTAAGAAATGCTACAAACCTCCAGAAGGATAAACACATTTCCATTTTATAAGAAGCAAGCAATATAAAGTTTGGATAATTGAGGTTTCATTGTATTTTTGTGGAATATTAGAATGGGAAGAGGCCTAAGAGATAAACTAAATATAATCCACTGATTTTATACAAGCAGCAGCTTGAGGGGCCTACCAGTAAATAACTTGAGAGTCAGACAGAATCAGAACTCTTAAATTCAAATTAAGTGATATTTTCATTATACAAGACTTTCTCTCCTATTTAATTTTCCTAAATCAACAGCTTTATCAGAACATATAGAGCATTCTATCATTTTAAATATAGATTTTCCTAAACTACTTTTTAAATCTTTCTTGTTGACTTTCATAATGTCAGGTATATTGATAGTGAGAAAGAGTAATGTTAGTCACTTGTTCAAGATCACATGTTAGAGGTCTATTCAGATTCAACTTCTTCCTGATTTAGTCTTGGGAGGGTGTATTTGTCGAGGAATTTATCCATTTCTTCTAGATTTTCTAGTTTATTTGCATAGAGGTGTTTGTAGTATTCTCTGATGGTAGATTGTATTTCTGTGGGATCGGTGGTGATATCCCCTTTTTCATTTTTTATTGCGTCTATTTGATTCTTCTCTCTTTTCTTCTTTATTAGTCTTGCTAGCGGTCTATCAATTTTGTTGATCTTTTCAAAAAACCAGCTCCTGGATTCATTAATTTTTTGATGGGTTTTTTGTGTCTCTATTTCCTTCAGTTCTGCTCTGATTTTAGTTATTTCTAGCCTTCTGCTAGCTTTTGAATGTGTTTGCTCGTGCTGGAGAGGATGTGGAGAAATAGGAACACTTTTACACTGTTGGTGGGACTGTAAACTAGTTCAACCATTGTGAAAGTCAGTGTGGCGATTCCTCAGGGATCTAGAACTAGAAATACCATTTGACCCAGCCATCCCATTACTGGGTATATACCCAAAGGACTATAAATCATGCTGCTATAAAGACACATGCACACGTATGTTTATTGCGGCACTATTCACAATAGCAAAGACTTGGAACCAACCCAAATGTCCAACAACAATAGACTGGATTAAGAAAATGTGGCACATACACACCATGGAATACTATGCAGCCATAAAAAAGGATGAGTTCATATCCTTTGTAGGGACATGGATGAAACTGGAAACCATCATTCTCAGTAAACTATCGCAAGGACAAAAAACCAAACACCGCATGTTCTCACTCATAGGTGGGAATTGAACAATGAGAACTCATGGACACAGGAAGGGGAACATCACACTCCGGGGACTGTTGTGCGGTTGGGGGAGGCGGGAGGGACAGCATTAGGAGATATACCTAATGCTAAATGACGAGTTAATGGGTGCAGGAAATCAACGTGGCACATGGATACATATGTAACAAACCTGCACATTGTACACATGTACCCTAAAACCTAAAGTATAATTTAAAAAAAAAAAAATCACATGTTAGAGGCAGATCAGGGACTAAAATTCAGGTCTCTGAACTTTCAAGCACGGAGTGTTTTTCACATGTATTTTTTTTTTTAGATGGCATTTGAGCACTGCAACTGAAACCAAAAACTACTGTTCTTTCACCTTCATTTTTAGCTTTAGCTATTATTTGTTGTGTGACCCATACAATTTTTTTGTTTGTTTTGTTTTGTTTTGTTTTGAGACAGAGTTTTGCTCTTGCCGTCCAGGCTGGAGTGCAGTGGCATGATCTCGGCTCACTGCAACCTCTGCCTCCTGGGTTCAACCAATTCTCCTGCCTCAGCCTCCCGAGTAGCTGGGATTACAGGTGCCCGTCACCTCACCCCGCTAATTGTTTGTATTTTTAGTAGAGACAGAGTTTCGTCATGTTGAGCAGGCTGGTCTGGAACTCCTGACCTCAGGTGACCCGCCCGCCTCGGCCTCCCAAAGTGATGGCATTACAGATGTGAGCCACCGCACCCGACCAATCCATACAATTTCTAATCCAATTCTCTGTATTATGTGAAAGGGGGGTGGAGGAGTACAGGAGAGAATGGAGAAAGGAACTATGATTTATTGATAGTAGACATCTACCTTTTGTCTACCTAACATTTTTTTCCTCATTTCTTCTAGTAATAGACCCCATCACTGTCCTGGATGTAAGAATGAATACATGGCTAAGCTATGGCAAAGACAGTGTATCTCCCTGTTAGGACAGCAATTGGTCCAGGGTTGAGAACTTTACTCAAGCTTGGAATATTAGCCTTCTTCCAGGACTTTTACAATGAGAACATTTACTCTCTAGTCATGAAGCGATGAGTTTATGATCCCAGGAAGAGGGATAGTGCGCATCATTTCAGCCAGCTTGACAAAATGAAGTCACTGTTTAGAAAGAAGCACAGGAGGAGAAGGAAGAGAATAATACAGATTAGAGCCTCTAGTTCGATGTTCCATCTTCCCTGTCCTTACCATAATTAATGTGCCAATAAATTTACCCTTTTGCCTAACAAGCTCAAATTGAGTTTCAATCACTTTCATTTCAAAGATTTTTTTATTGATGCAGAGATTTGTACCAGATGGTCCCCAAGTTATGGCTCAACTTACAATTTTTCAACTTTACATGTAGCAATTGAAAGCTACATGCATTCAATAGAAACCATACTTTGATCTTTTCCGAGGCTACAGATATGAGATGATAATCTCCCATGATGCTGGGCGGCAGTAGTGAGCCACAGCTCCAAGTCATGTGACCACGAGGGCTGAAAAATGATACTGTACTCTATCATATATGATATTCAATAAATTACATGATATATTCAAGACTTTATTATATAATAATCCTAGGGTTAGATGATTTTGCCTGACCATAGGCTAATGTAAGTTTTCTGAGCATATTTAAAGTAGGGTAGGCTAAGCTATGATATTTGGTAGGCTAGGTGTATTAAATGCATTTTTTATTTAGAATATTATGAACATATAATGGATTTATCAAAGAGGTAAGTCTAGGAGTATTTATACTTAGAACTGAAATCTTGTCAATTATAGACTTTAAAATGTAGAACTTGCTGAAACAAGATGGGATACGGACAATGCAACTCACTCCATCCCCATCTGGGAGTACAATGTGCCTGTTATGTAGTGGAGTAGTTTGAATAGTGCCTTCCAAAAATTCATATCCACCTGGAACCTCAAAATATGACCTTAATTGGAAATGGGGCCTTTGCAAATGTAATTAAGTTGAGGTCATACTGAACTACAGTGGGTCCTAAATCAAATGACTGGTGTCCATATAAGAAGAGGAGGGGTCACACAGAGACACAAAGAAGAAGGCCATGTGAAGATGGAGGCAGAGACTGGAGTGATGCAGCTACAAACCAAGGAAGCCAAGGATTGTGAGAGCCGCCAGAAGCTAGGGAAAGGCAAGGAAGTACTCTTCCCTGGAGTCTTCACCAGAAGCATACCCTGCTGATACCTTGATTTCAGACTTTTAATCTCTAGAACTGTGACAGAATAAATTTCTGTTGTTTTTAGTCACCCAGTTTGTGGTAGTTCCAGGAAACTGGTACATGTAATAACAAAACAGTTGGTTAAATCATTGCCTATTGCATTTAGGATTCAGACAACATGCCTGCTATGTCTGAAATTTTAGAAAACAGAAAAATAGGCAGATACTTCACCATGTTCATACTTCTTATAGATTGCAGGAAGATGCTGGAGAGAAATAAGCTTTAGTTAAAACCGACTCATCTGAAGAAGACTCAGAATATTTGACTTATAAAACAGGTGACAGATGTAGGTTTTGTGGGTCTGACAATCATACAGTTTGGAGGACCCTATTTAACTAAAAGAATACAAATTTAGATACTAAAGAGAATATTTACTAAGAAAATACATAAAAACAAGGTACAACATTTTAAAAGTTGATAAATACCATAAACATCACAGTTTTTAAAATTTAATAAATTACTATTGTTAGTATCATCATTAACTGCCTGATACAGCTTTATAATATTTATTCTACATTTTTTGGCTTGATATTCTTTGAGAAGTTCTTTATGTAGCAATGATTTTTTTAATACTTTCTCTAGGAAGGATAGAAAAATAACCTAGTCTTTAATATCATTTATTGCAATTTATTTTTTGTTATTTAAATTTGGAAAATGTTTTTCCTTTTCATGTCTAGTTATTGAATTTTGCTGCTTCTAAATATCTCCAGTTTCTTGCTCACATGGCTTTTTGTCTGGGAACAAGCCCTCAGAGAATCCCAACCCTTTGATATAGCCAAGTATGCCTGCCCCAACATAACACACACATACACACACACACACACACACACACACAACTTCTGCAGCACCTGGTCTAACCTGTCCAGATTTCACTTATTTTCTTCACTCCTTCAAGTTTGGGATTTGTGATGATAAATAGCTATGAAGCCTAATTCTTAGTTCCCCAGTCAGAGATGAGGGCAAGGAGTAGTTCAAGTTCTTCTCATTGGGGTTAAAGATAAGGTCCAGAGGCCAGGCACGGTGGCTCACGCCTGTAATCCCAGCACTTTGGGAGTCTGGGGCAGGTGGATCACCTGAGGTCAGGAGTTCCAGACCAGCCTGACTAACATGGTGAAACCCCGTCTCTACTAAAAATACAAATATTACCTGGGTGTGGTTACACGCACCTGTAGTCCCAGCTACTCAGGAGGCTGAGGCAGGAGAATTGCTTGAATCCGGGAGGCGGTGGTTGCAGTGAACCAAGATCGTGCCACTGAACTCCAGCCTTGGCTACAGAGCGAGACTCCATCTCGAAAAAAAAAAAAAAAAAAAAAAAGAAAGAAAAAGAAAAAGAAAGATAAGGCCCAGATACTTGACTGGGTTCACCAATGGTTGTTCCTGGAGGCCAGGAGAACGTAGAAATAGTGCTGATAGCCTGCTCTGTCAGACAACACGCCTGCTATGTCTGAAATTTTAGAAAATAGAGAAATAGGCAGATACTTCACCATGTTCGTACTTCTTATAGATTGCAGGAAGATGCTGGAGAGAAATAAGCTTTAGTTAAAACCGACTCATCTAAAGAAGACTCAGAATATTTGACTCATAAAACAGGTGACAGATGTAGATTTTGTGGGTCTGACAATCATACAGTTTGGAGCACCCTATTTAACTAAATTTAGATACTAAAGAGAATAATTACTTAGAAAATACATAAAACCAAGTTACAACATTTTAAAAGTTGATATATACCACAAACATCACAATTTCAAAAACTCCATCCACAATGCAAAAACACCACCAGACCTAAGAGTATAACCTTTAAGCTGGGGCAGCCCATTTGCTAATGTGCAGCCCTGGCTGCTACTTCCTCCCCAAAGGGTAAGTATAAGTAACAAGCACATGAGCTTAAGCTTCTTTAGGTTCATGATACATCCGCCTCTGCATAGAGCTTGGGTTAAGATAAGCCCATTTTGCCATTGACCAGCAATCCTAGATAGTTGGACAGTCCGGAACTATGCTGACAACAAAGCTGAATTTTCTACCTTCACAATATAAGATGCTTCATGATCTTCTCTGCTCTCCTTTCTCCGAGATTGAGTTCATTGTTACCTCCTCTTTCTCCCTCTGATTTATTCTCTCCCTGTACATCCAATAGTAGTTACCTCTGCTTATTTGCAATATTACACTTATTTCATGACATTGACATTTATTATTAGCTGTATGCTTTTTTTTATTTTCAGGTGAAAAAAACACGAAAACCCAACTCAAGCTTCCACAAAAAGAAATTTGGTGGGCTGTGATCTCTAGAACATATAGAGGTAGAGTAGGTTCATGCAGTTCAGTCAGGTCTGGCTATGTTTATCTGTGATTCTCCTGGCATTGCCCTTGTCCAAGGGCTGGTTTCATCCTCAGGCTGATTTTCCCCCTAATCACAAGGTAGCTGCCTGAAGCAGCAGACCTTACTGCTCCCTTTTTTATGTTTAAGTAAAAAAGATTATAAGCATCCCACAGCCACTCAACGTTTCTGAGCTTTGTGCAGAAGCCACTCTTAATAAAAGGGTGTCATATAGGTTTATGCCTTGGTTGCATGCTTACTGAAGAACCAATAACTATACTAAATGATTTTGAATTGTCCCTGGACTTGGCTGTGGAATTGCCTGGCTGCTACACAGTGGGAAATGGTTAGATGTTGGGTATGCAAACAAAATGTCCATTATAATCATGGTGGATTCTCTTTTTCTAAAACTGTGAGACCCTAGAAGATAAAACCATGAGGTCCTGGAAGACAGAGACATTGTTGATTCACCTCTGTATCTTCAGGTCCTAACCTATGGCTGGCATATAATGAATATATCGACAGCCACCTGAAAGAATGAACAAACAAAATAATAATTGATTCTCCCCAAAACTATTTTTGTCACCAGCCATTTCTGTAATTCTTAAAGAATATTATAACTGTAATAATCTCACTCTCCATGGTTACAATTTTTATTAATTGCCTCCTGGGTCTTTCATTTGATTTCAATACATTGCTGATTATTTTTAGAGCTGCCATTAACACAGATTTCAATCACTGTCCTGTTTTCCCCTTGAACAGTGAAGTGGTTGTCATGGAAACAGAATCCAGTGCCTCTTTCTAAAGCCTCACATCAATGCAATTTGATGAGAGGAACTAACACTCTCTCTCGTACCTGTATTTTATAAGTCTGAAGATCTATTTCCTGTAAAAGATGCAAGTCATTACTGGGGTAAAGCATACTTGATGATGCAAGGATTTGACAACTTGTCCAAAAAGATGTATCAGAGCTCTCATCTGGAAATAATGCCCTAATCAGTGTAAGAGAAAGGTTTTAATGCTTGAATTGACTAAAAATGTGAAGTCTCAAGGTAGATTTTATTTAAAGGTGGGAGGAAGAATAATTTTAATTGGCACCACTCATACAGCACAAAGTCACAGACTAGTAGCCTTTCTCAGAGAGTCCCATACGGTGATTATGTGGGAAGAAGCCTCATTTCCCTCAACTCCACCCTATACAAAAAACTGGATTCAAAGTCTAATCCAGGTAGAATGGGGGTAGGGAGAGGAGTAACTTCCCAAGCATCTCTGGATGAGGTAGCTCTGTCAGCCAAGGGAAAACCTTTGGAGAAAGTTGCTGGCCTAGGCCTCAGCTTCTGCACTTTTAGCAGCTGGGGGAAATGTATATTGGCTACACGGGCAACTCTGTAGTAAACCAACAGCATCAATTACATATAAGTATAAAGGATTCATCACCAAATTTTTTATCATGTTCATCAGGCCTTTATGGAAATGATTCACAGGAGGGTCTAGTTACAGGAGGGTCTAGGACTAGGTCCTAAATTCTCAGCTAGGACAAATTTAAATAGAGCAACTTTAACCTTGCCAGCATGCTGGAATATTCTATTTGGTGGCTGGATGTGCTATGCTGAAATTTTCTATCATGTCATGAGATGTTTGCATAGAGTAGCCTGTATATCTCTGAGGGTAGCCTGGATTAACCCAAGCACATGGTCTAGGAGAAGCCAGGATAAGGCAGATACAGATGACAAAAGGGCCAGGGGAGTTGGGATAGGGGAAGGTTATAATACTAGGGCCAACTGTACCCACAGGGACCTAAAGCATAGGGACCCAAGCAAAGCAGATATAATGAATAGAAGAGCTACAGCCAAGTAATCATAAAAGCAGTATTGAATCCCAGAAACAAGCAGGTAACAATGAGCTAATATGCCAGAAACAAAACTGGAAAGGTACGTGTACAGACTGGAAAAGGATTAATAAACTGAGATCAGTATCAGAAAAATGGACGAGGCAGATGATGAGGCTGGGCTGTAAGAAAACAGTTGGGATCCTACCCAGTAGATTTCATTGCAGTAGATTTTTCCCAGTACAATGTTTTAAACTGGGCAGACAAAAGGCTTCTTTCTGGTTTTGTTTCATTGTTTATTATCTGCTTGCTTGGTTTACAATATGGCCCTATCAATATTGTATTTTAAAAGATAACAATCAGTATATCTGCTCTTGGTCTATGTATTCTTGGTCTCTGAATATATGAAGATTATCCATGAGCTAGATCACAGCTGATTCTCCCAGTTGTCCTGGCTGCCACAGTTGGTTTTTTTTTTTTTTTTTTTTTTTTTTTGCTTGCCTTCATGTCAGCCACATCCCAGCTTTTCCCAAGGAACTTTCAATTATAGTTATAGGAGCCATCCCATCACTTTTCTAGGACAAAATCAGGTCAGTGTTATTACAGGAGTTGGTTCCACATACCATCAGGTTTAGAAATATTTTTTGTGTCAAAACATGTACAGGCTTCCTAGCACCAAATACTGCTACAACAAAGCCAGACCACATTTGGCCTAATTTTAGGACTCAAGGGTATTCAAGGCTGGCAAGATCTATGCCGGGCACTTGGAGCTGTTTTCTTGCCTTCTTCATACTAGGCCTATTTCCAAGGGGCTGGGTACAGATCTTGTTTTCACTTGTTGTGTTTTGGACAAAATTCTTGAACTGCTCCTACGTGGACTCTTACTTTTTGATCTGTACCACTTAAACCATACACCCCACCCTGCACCCCTTGCCCTCACTGTGCCCATTCTTGCTTTCTCACTCATTCTTGTTTTGACAGTCCTACAACACTCCCCTCACTCACTCCATGGTAGAATTCCAAGAGGACTAGATCTGAGTGAGACAGTATTATAAAAGATGATGTCAGAGGAAAGCTCAGAGCTGGGCCAAAGCCTTGTAAGCCTTTGGAAGGACTTTGGCTATTACTTTTAGAAAAATGGGAAACCATTAGAGCAAGCTTGTCCAACCTGTGGCCCACAGGCCACATGCGGCCCAGGACGGATTACAGCACAGCTCCACACAAATTTGTAAACTTTCTTAAAACATTATGAGATGTTTCTGCAATTTTTTTTAGCTCATCAGCTATTGTTAATGTTAGTATATTTTATATGTGATCCAAGACAATTCTTCTTCTTCCACTGTGGCCCAGGGAAGCCCAAAGATTGGAAGCCCCTGCATTAGAGGGTTTTCAGCTGAGAAGTGGGCATGGTCTAAAAATAATGAAAAGAGATCACTCTAGTTGTTATGTTAGAAATAAACAGCAGAGGGAGCAAGAGTGAAAGTAGGAAATCCACCACAATAATTCAGATTGACATGATGGAGGCTTGATCCAAGTTGGCACAGTAGAAGTACCAAGATAGGTCAGATGCAGATACATATTTTGAAAATTGATGGAAAAGTATTTCCTGACAGATTGGATATGGGGTATGAGAGAAACGATGGAGGCAAAGCTGACTCTAAGTGTTTGGATCTGAGCAATTATTTAAAAACTTACATAGTGTTTCAGGAAATCATGATTGTGCCAGACATAATTCTAAGCACTTTACCAATCACAGCTCATTTAATCCTCAAAACAGCCTGTGAGATACATGCTACTAGTGTGCCCAAACTTGATGCACAGATTACTTAAATTATCTGTGAAAGTTCCCAGTGAATGTTGTTGCCATTAATTGAGATGAATCAGTACAGGAGTAGAACAGATTTGGAGCAGAACTAGGAGCTTAGTTTTAGACTTTTTAAGGTCTAGAGACTACTAACAACCCACCTGTCCAGGCTCAATCCACTTTTGCTTTCAGCTGGTATTAGTCCATGTTGTATACTTCTTACCTGCAGTGGTTACATCAGGTACTCTAGGCTGGCACCAGGGGTCCCACAGCTTGGTCATCCACTGAAGCTAGTGATATGCTGGTAAATGTGTAACAACCAGCCCTCCAAGGGAAAAGAAATCTAGCATTTGCTGAGTATTTGCTGATTTGGGTGGTGTAAATATTCACACCATAGCCAATTTTACACAACTGCCATGATGTTATTAAAAATGGACGTTGGAAGAGATGCACACTATCTGCCCTCCACTGTAGTGTGCCAGTGACTGGAGCCACTACAATAATTTTAAAGCCCTAGTTAATATCTAGAAATGGTATGTCAGGGCTCTCAAGTGGGAAGGAGGGTATATGGTTGGAGACATAGCTAAAGTAGCTGGGAAAAATAATTTATACACTTGAACTAGAGTTTTAATTATGTATGATAAAGGAAGTATAGACAGAATAAATTCAAAGAGGTGGAATAATGGAGGGGCTGCATAACTATAGGAGAGCGAAATGGTTGAAATAGCCGATTCTGCATTAATGTCATGAGGGTGGGGAGCAGAGATGACTATGATGGAATCTGAAGAGATTTTAAAGTCAGGTCAGCCAATCCGAAGAAGTCTCAGAAGTAGGTAAAGGTGCAAAAATGACTTATTGCTCCAATCAGTGAGGAAAAGAAGCATTTGAGAACTTCAATATCAGGCAGTAGCAGAAACACTCAAGTGTTTGCTAAATGACTGCTCCTACAAAACACCTGATCCAGGAAGAAATTTTTAAAATGTTTCCAATGCAGTGTGTCCAGGGCAGGTCAAGGAAAAGCTCCATAAGTGATTTATGTATAATATAAGGTTTGGGAACCTGGTAAGTACCAAAGGCAGGAGGATTCAGGATATCAAGAAGTCCCAAGAGCAAATAAAGGACACCTAATGATAAGAGTAGAGTTTAGGGTCAGAACAGCACTGACTGAAAAGAATAGGGTGAAGATGACACAGCAGTGACATACATAGGTGGGATACATAGGTGAGAACTGATGCTGAGACCTAAACACCAAGAGAGAAGTTAAGCGTGCTTAGCAAAAATTCAGAAAGGATCCTGTACACATCACCAAGAAACTTTTTAAGTTTATTCTAAAGGCAATGGGTTCCAAGAGAAAATACCATTCATGGAAATGACATGATGATTTACTTTTACAGTAGTGTGGAAGATAGAATGCAAATAAGCAAGACTGAAAGTAAGTGAACTAATTAAGGAGGCACATCATGCAAAAGATGATGAGGGTGTGAACAATGGCTGTGACAATAGGAATGGAATAGTGAGGCTGATTATGGAGCTATTTTAGAGTTAGAACTGACATAGCAGGATATCTGGATATGGATATCTATTGAATATAGAAGGAATAGGCAGAAATTAAGAATAATTCCTACATATTTGACTATGGAGAGTGAAAGACAGAGAAAACTTGAGGAGGATTCCTACATTTTTAACTACAATGATTCAGTAAGCAGTGTCATTCAGGGAGATAGGAATCTAAGAAGAAAAAGAGAGATGGGAAAATGTGTGTTCATTAGGTCTCTTGATTGCAAATGAGAGGAAACTCAGCTGCCTTAGGCAAAAAATGATTTTTATTGCTGCACTGAATCCAAGAAAGAATTAAACCAACAAACAATGGTATAGTGGACTGTGGTAGCTATAGTGTTGTCTTCTCAGAATGTATTACAATATCCTTTATAGTAACTGTACCCTCCACTTCTCATGTTTTCTGCAAAGCTGTGTCTGACTCTGACCTATCCACAGACACAGAAGTAGCATATGAGCTGGGTCTAGCCAGAGTGATTGGTTCAAAGGTGGTCATGAGACCTAAACTACACCAATCAGGAATCTTCATTAGACTTTTCCCCTAAAGCCTTTGTCTTCAGGGTCATCCTTTAGGAAGGATGAAAAGACACTGGAGCAGCTTGCAACCATCTTCTTCAGTGCCCTAGAAAAAGCATAACTGCATGAAGTCCAGTTGAGACTAATTCAAAAGCTAAAATAAGCAGAAATGGGGGATATATAAAAACGAAAACTAGCAGTCCTGAAGTGCCAGAAGCATAAATAGAGGCCTGGTTACTGCAGCTATTTGATTATGTTAGCTACTTTGATGTCCTTCCCAATTATATAAGAAAATAAATACTTTTTTTCCTTCTTAGTATAGTTAGCAAGGGTATCCATAATATAAAGTACAAGATTCTTCATTAATACCTGTTGAAAGCATAGCCTACTGGGCCCCAGGAAAAACTAGATCTAGCCACCAGAACATCACCAGAATCTAGCTATCTACCTTTCATCTGTACCTCTCTCTGGATGTCAGTTTTATTCTTTCTCACTGCAGACTGTTTTCCTTCTTATAGTCAGAAATGTGACTACAGACAGCTCTCAAGTTTTACTTCTGATAGGTTTTATCTCCGAAGGGAACTGCCTTTTATTTCCTGTGCTTCCAATTTCAAATATTCTAAGGAAGGATTGTAACTGACCCATCTTGTGCTACATAATGGATCAACCAGTTGTAACTAGGGTCTTAAAATACTATGATTGGCTTAGCTTGGGCCAGGTTGACATTCCTGAACCAATCAAATGGGAACCAGGGTGGTGGGCTCATGCAAGAAAATGGCAATGCTCATGGAAGCTGTAAGTTAGACCAGGGAGAGAAACAATTCTAAGAAGAATAGAGGTTCTATTTCCAGAAGAAGGACAAATATAGCTATAAGTGCCTCTTGTAGGAAAGATGGTATTTTAAAGATGTTGAATTTGAGACCCCATGGAGGGCCAAAAGGAGGTCAAGGAAATGTGGCCAGTTGAAATTATTACTCAAGCCTGCAAGAGAAAATTTATGCATTTATCTGATTTTCATGAAAGAGATTATTTCAGATGATAAATTTCAAATTCCATATATGGTTTTACCCCAAATTTACCTAGGTCTCTAGGTTTCAAAACAACCTTGCACATGTAAAATGATTATGCACTGTAATACAGTAGACATTGTCAATTAAGAGAAAGGGTTGTGAATCACAGAGGCAAGACCTTAGGAGAAAAAAAAATCCTGATCTATGTTTCTCCCCTATGATGAAACAGACAAAGCTATGGACTAGCAGAGCCTAAAGACCCCAAGATTTTTGGTCTGAGAAACTGTAGTATTGCAACTGAGAAAGGGAAGATATGTCTAGGGCAGGTTTGGGATAAGTTTGAGTTGTCTCTCAGACATCCAAGTGGAGATGCTGAGTAAGGTATTAGATATATGGGACTGGATTTCAGAAGAGTGATCTGGGAACTCCAAAATTAAGAGGTTAGGAATAAAAGGAAGAGCCATCCAAGGAGACTGATGAAGAAGCTTTGAGAGTAAAGGAGAATAACCAAGATAATGTGGCGTTCTAGCAGCCATGTGAATGCAAAACCTGAAAGAGAAGGGAAAAATAAGTTGTGACAGATGCTGCTGAAGAGTGACACAAATAATGACAGAGAATTAACCATTAGATTTAGCAAACTGGCTGCCACTGGTGATTTTGACAGTTTCTATGTAGTAAGAAGAGCAAAAGGCAAGAGTTACACTTTAACCACAAATTCCAGCAGACAAGGCAGAAATTAAATGGGTCATTGTCCTGGAAACTAGAGGATTTATGAGACATAGCATCTAACATCTTAGGACTCTGACTCATCTATGTTCATAATGTCCTGAAAGCCCCACCCCTTCCCTCAGACACAGGGACACTACCTGAGGGAGATAACTTGGGGGTTGGAGGGATGTGTAATAAACTAAGCATTGTTTGTGTTTTACTTTTTGCCAAGGCAGACTATTGATAAAGCTTCTGCCTAAATTAACAGATCAAACTAAGCTTTAAATCAAAGTTAATGTTTTTTCTTCTTACCAGCAGGTGTACAGAAAGAACAAATCAACTATGACAAAACTAATTAAACTATATTTTATCCTCATGTTGGATGTGTTACCTGTGTTAAATCTTTAACCCTCATGTGGGTCAAATTTTTATTATGTTTTCACTAGTAAACTTCCCATATCAATTCACAGCTTATGCTTGATAATTTTTTCAAGCATATCTGATTTTTTCTTACAATTATTAATATTTGACAACCATTAAGCTGTATCTTACTGGTGATTTTGGTTCATGAAATTGAATAATATCCAGGTAAAATCCTAAAGGTAAAAATCAGGGTAAGTTTGAAAATGGGTCATCCACCTGAGAAGCAGAAGAATAATGGGAAGAGAGTTAAAATGAGAGGACTCAGGAGCTAGAAACAAAAAGAGAGAGAGAGAGAGAGAAGGGGTAGTGGATGAAGCAGGCTTAGATAATTTTTGAAAGTGCATGTAAAAAGACACCTTACACCTTATACAAAAATTAATTCAAGATGGATTAAAGACTTACATGTTAGACCTAAAACCATAAAAACCCTAGAAGAAAACCTAGGAAATACCATTCAGGACATAGGCATGGGCAAGGACTTCATGTCTAAAACATCAAAAGCAATGGCAACAAAAGGCAAAATTGACAAATGGGATCTAATTAAACTAAAGAGCTTCTGCACAGCAAAAGAAACTACCATCAGGTTGAACAGGCAACCTACAAAATAGGAGAAAATTTTTGCAACCTACTCATCTGACAAAGAGCTGATATCCAGAATCTACAATGAATTCAAACAAATTTACAAGAAAAAAACAAACAACCCCATCAAAAAGTGGGCGAAGGACATGAACAGACACTTCTCAAAAGAAGACATTTATGCAGCCAAAAAACACATGAAAAAATGCTCATCATCACTGGCCATCAGAGAAATGCAAATCAAAACCACAATGAGATACCATCTCACACCAGTTAGAATGGTGATCATTAAGAAGTCAGGAAACAACAGGTGCTGGAGAGGATGTGGAGAAATAGGAACACTTTTACACTGTTGGTGGGACTGTAAACTAGTTCAACAATTGTGGAAGTCAGTGTGGCGATTCCTCAGGGACCTAGAACTAGAAATACCATTTGACCCAGCCATCCCATTACTGGGTATATACCCAAAGGACTATAAATCATGCTGCTGTAAAGACACATGCACACGTATGTTTATTGCGGCACTATTCACAATAGCAAAGACTTGGAACCAACCCAAATGTCCAACAACGATAGACTGGATTAAGAAAATGTGGCACATATACACCATGGAATACTATGCAGCCATAAAAAATGATGAGTTCATGTCCTTTGTAGGGACATGGATGAAACTGGAAACCATCATTCTCAGTAAACTATTGCAAGGACAAAAAACCAAACACTGCATGTTCTCACTCATAAGTGGGAATTGAACAATGAGAACACATGGACACAGGAAGGGGAACATCACACTGTTGTGGGGTGGGGGGAGGGGGGAGGGACTGTTGTGGGGTGGGGGGAGGGGGAAGGGACAGCATTAGGAGATATACCTAATGCTAAATGACAAGTTAATGGGTGCAGCACACCAACATGGCACATGGATACATATGTAACAAACCTGTACATTGTGCACATGTACCCTAAAACTTAAAGTATAATAATAATAATAAAAGAAATTTAAAAAAGGCATATTACAATTTTCACCTTCTATAGATACTTATTTGCGTGTGTATTTCAGATCTAATTAAAAGTTTCAGAATAAGGTGCATATCTCACAATATTTTGGAAAGCATATTAAGAACTAATAACACAAGCACTGAAATCAGAGAAAATTTGGTTTAAGAATTAGCACTACCACTTATTAGCCACGTGGATGTGAGCAAGTTACTCTTTGAGACTCAGAATCCTCATTCATAAAATGGAGAAAATAATAGTATGTAACTCACCAAGCTGTTCTAAGAATTGAACAAGAAAATGCAGATAAGGCTCTTTTTGCAGTGCCTTCCCAAATAAAGGCTCAATAATTATTAGTAGTTATGGTTAGTGTTATTATATATCATTGAGAAGTCTTTCTTTAGACGCCTTTTCCATCAGTACCTTTTTTTCCTTACTTATTTCTCCAGCCCTCTTAGGGCCCTTGATGAATCTCATCAATGATACTCTCATCAGCACCTTCAATTACCTTTCTCCTCTGTCTTTTCACCACAGGTATTATGCCAGCTCTCACCCTGTGAATCCACTGACTGGGGAACATTGTTTAAGAAAATCACATGGCTGTGCCAACAAGCAGGGTAGGAATGGCCATGTGGTGACCTGTGGGCTGAAGTTAAATGCTGTGGTTTGATCATTGTGTAAGGTAGAATCAGAGCTGGATCTCAAAGAATGTTGACTTCATTTCTTCTTCTTCTTTTTTTTAATTAGTTGATTTGTTTGGTATATTTATTTATTTACGTATTTTTTGCTTTGGGTTTTGGTTTTGTTTGCTTTAAGTCTTGGGAATTCCTTACAGGAGACACAGCACAGAAGAGAGAGGCAGAAGCAGCTTTACTGAAAAACAGAGCATGAGTAGAACGACTTCAAGTCCCATATGGCACCACAGTGAGAAGTAACTTCTTCTGAGCTTCTTAGAGAATCCAACAATGTCCTGCTCCCTTGGAGAGCTGCAGCCATGGGCACATGGGAATAGGGCTTCCACCAAGAGTCCCGTCGGTCACAGCAACAGGATGTCTTCCTCAGACAACTTTGATGATAGAGGTTGTTAGCCAGAGCAAGCTAGAACCAGAAAGAAAAACTTTGAAGATGCCACAGTGGGAGTCTGAGCACCTTGAGGCCTCCTGTTGGAAACTGGCAAACCTAACTGTGGGACACTTGGATGCTGAGTTCTGGTAAACATGCTGTGGGAGGCATGATAATTTAGTCATTAACATTTAAAAACGATCTAATTCTATATACATACTCTGTTGAAGACTTCTTCCAACCACCTTGTATTATAAATTTAAAATATGAAATACAAACTCTTTATGTGTCTTGACTCAGATTACCTAGGAAGGGACAGTGACCTATTCGTCAATGTTTAGAATTATAGTAAGTTATAGAATATAGTCTGAGAAAATTACTTGGACCAAGAAAGCAATGTCCCTGTCATTCATCAATCTAGAACCAGAGCTGCAGATTAAGCTAGGTGCAAATTTATCAGAAAACAATATTTTTCCCAAATACATATTGCAGCCATAAAATGCCCTAAAAACCCAGTTCTTAGAGGGACTATTGCTTACTTACTGAGAAATTTTATTCTCTGAAATCATAGACTATCAGATGCATTGCTGTTTAAAATTATTGCAATAAGAATGAAACATCTCATTCTTATCTGGAGGAGTTAAGTCATTGTGATCAGTGAAGCCTTGATTTACAGCTCCTGTGCAAAGCTTCAGAGAATGCGTCTCAGGACACAACATTTGACATCTATTTTGACTTCATTTCCAAGAAAACAGGACTGCTATGGTTTGAATGTTTGTCTCCCCCAAACCAATGTGTTGGAGGTGGGGCCTAATGGGTGATGTTTGGGTTATCAGGGTGGATCCCTCATGAATAGATTAATGCTCTCCCTGGGGTAGGGAGCAGTGAGTGAGTTCTTGCTTTATTCGTTCTCAAGAGAGCTGGTTGTTAAACAGAGCCTGGCACCTCCCTCCTCCCTCCTTGCTTTCTCTCTTAACGTATGATCTTGGCACATAACACCCCCCCTCACCTTCTGCCATGAGTGGAAGCAGCCTGAGCCTCTCACCAGGAGCAGATGCTGGTGCCATGCTTCTTGTACAGCCCGCAGAACACTGAGCCAAATAAACCTCTTTTCCTTAGAGACTGTGCAGCCTCAAATGTTCCTCTAGAGCAACACAAAATGGACTAAGAACCATAGGTCCATTTCACAGTACAGAGCTGAGGTTGACCCCTTTTATACACAACCATACTCTCTTAGAGCCCATAGAACGTCACTTCATTTACATCGCACCTAAATTCCACTCTTTAGCAAAATCCTATGTTAACTCTATATTTTCCTTTGTTTGATGAGATACCCCACAATTGCTCTGTTGTGCAGTCCCCACACTGCAATGAGTCAGTAAACTCAATTGGTTTGTTTACAGGTTGTCCCTGGTGGTTTTAGGCTGACTGGGCTAAGACAAACCATGTCTTATTTTTTAAATGTCTCCTTTAAGCAAATGTTATTATCTGTATTTTACTCTATTCCATAAGCAGAAGTAACAAAGTAGTCTAACTGCACCAAAAGATGCTTATAGCATAAAACTTTCTATGCTGTAAACATAGAAAGTTCTTGAAATTAAAAAGAAAAAATTACTGTTCTTAAAATGAAAAAAATATATACACAGAGTTGGGGTTTTTTCACTTTACTAAAGCTCAGGCTGTGCTTCTTAACAATAGAACAATGATCAAAACTACAGCTTTTTTTCCTCCTTTATAATATGACCAAACGAGGGTTAGTGGCAATGAGCACTGCATCACTTAAAAGATACTGAAAAACTTGAAATACTGATGAACCTCTAACAAACACCTTCTTCCCAATCCTCAATCTTGACCTATGACCTTGTTTCCTTTTCACTGAGAAACAGAGAAAAAATTAGATGAGAATGTGTACAAGTTCTCACCATAAGATCTTCCTACCTCCTCTAACTGCACCTATATACTGTTACTATCAAAGATCCCTCTGTGTCCCTAACAAAGGCTATTTCCTCTCCTTTTGCACTAAATTCCATATACTCATGCCTTTGGGGAGACATTGTTCCAGTAATTATCTCCTTTCTTCTGCTTGGGTCAGCCTCTAGGATGGCCCCCAGTGATCCCCACCTCCTGGTATCCACACCATGATGCAATCTGCTTACACTCTAAACCAGGGATGAACCCTGTGACTCATAGAACACTGCAGAAGGGATGATGTGTGACTTCAGATGCAAAGTCATAGAGGACAAGGACACAGCCACCTTCTTGGATTTCTCACTCTGTGGAAAGGCAGTGACATTCCATGAGACAAGCAGTCCTGTGGTGAGGCCCATGTCAAGAAGGCCTGAGATCTCCCACGATCAGCTACAGCCAATTTGTCAGTCATGTGAGTAAGCCACCTGGGACATGAATCCTCTCAACTTAACCACCTCTTCAGGTGGCCAGAGCCCTAGCCCAGCTCTGACTGCAACCTGATGAGAAACCCTGAGTAGGAAGCCCTGCTCGAGCTGCTCCCAAATTATTGATCCACAGACACTATGAGAGATAATACATACTTAGTGTTCTTTTAAGCCACTACAATTTGGGTGGCTGTATTCATTACCCAGTAACAGATGACTAATACATCGCCTGTGATGAAAACACTTCAGAGGTTCCCCATTTCTCTCAGAGAAATATCCAAAGTCCATAAGGCCCATGAGGCCCCTCATATTCTTCCCACCCCCCGTTACCTCTCTAAGTCCATTTTCTACCACTCTCCTTCTTTCCACCTCAACCCCAGCTACAGTGACTTCTTTGCCCTTCCTCAAATCTGCCTCAGGGCCTCTGTACTGGACATTCTCTCCCCACTCCCACTCCCTCCTCCAGGCCTTCACTGAAATGTCTCCCTCTCAGTGAGGACTTCCTTTCCTAAAATGCAGTACCCCCAACCTTCACTCACACACACACACACACACACACAGACACACACACACACACACACACACACACACAGTCTCTAGTCTTCCTAGCTCCTTAATTTTTTTTCCTTAGCACATATCACTATTTCATATACCATATTTGTCATCTATTATCTGGTATCCCTTTCTCAGATGTAAGCTAAGTTGGTGCAGGAGTTTTTGTCTGTTCCCAATGTCTAGAAGAGTGTCTGGTTTACAGCAGACACACCATGAAATTTGTCAAATGAATACACCAGTGTTAAGAGTATAAGAGTGTAATAGTACCTTTAAAAATGCCTCAAAGATAAATCTTTTGATTTATCTTTATTTTTAGATCTACCCCCACTTTAGCCACTTCTAAAATTTACTACTAGAAAAACCTTTTCTTTCCTGAAGAACTGTCTCACAAAAACAGCAGTTAAATAGGAAGCTATCCTAACCCACCGTTTGCCTTTTCCCTTGTGAAACTCAGACCAAAATTGAAAGTCATCTATAGTAACTATGTGTTCTCAGCATCTAAACTCTGTTTTGTTTCATCTTGACTTTCTTAATTTCCTAGGTTTTTTCCTTTGTTCCTATTATTTTATTGTTTTTATTCTATATTGCTTCAAAGACTTTATGAAATTAAGTAGATAATAAATACAAATATAAGTATACTAGCGTTTTCTTAAGCTCACAACAAATTATTACAGGTATCTTTGATTCAGTTTATTATAATTACAGAATTGTAAACTTCTCAAGGAATAAATCTTTAAAATCTACAAAGGTAATATTTTCATTATTTATTGGGATTTTTTTTTCTTTTTTTTTGAGACCAAGTATTGCTTTGTCACCCAGGCTGGAGTGCAGTGGCTCAATCTCAGCTCACCTCCCAGTTTCAAGTGATTCTCCTGCCTCAGCCTCCCAAGTAGCTGGGATTACAGGTGCCACCACCACGCCCGGCTAATTTTTTGTATTTTTAGTAGACAGGGTTTCACCATGTTGGTCGGGCTGGTCTTGAACTCCTGACCTCAACTAATCTACCCACCTCGGCCTCCCAAAGTGTTGGGATTACAGGCATGAGCCACTGGGCCCAGCCTGGGGTATTCTTATTGTAAAACATTTTACATGAAAAATATACTTTGAATCAGGAGAGAAACATTTCAACACAGCATCATTATTTCTCAGTAAAATGGCACATTTTTCCTAATTTCAGATTATTCTTGGAAAATTTTGTTTGCTTGTATGATACAATAAAATTCTACTTGAAAATTATGTGTTAAATTGATTCCTTCTCCATTTCCAAAAAACAAAGGAAGGGTTATTTTAAACTATAAAGTGGTTGATTATGTTATCCAATGAATCAGCAGATTTTTTATCTGCCTTCACCAGTCGTCATTTCTCATTATACGCAGAGATCCTCAAAACGAGGAGCAGATACACTCAGTCTGTAGGATCATTTAGCAACTTGGGGAAGGACAGTAAGTAGCCTAGATTTTTTTAAAGTTCCCACACCCAAACATCTCAAAAGATCATAAAAAGATAAACAAGTGTTCAGAGATTAAATATGGAAAATATTGGTATTGGTTTTGATTCTATAGACAAGAATAAAATACCACTTGGCAATAGATTTCTCACTTTTTAAGTATTCTTGTATTTGATGAATGGCTAAAAAGATAGTCAAATGAGTTAAATATACATTTAAATAAATGGGCAAATATATATTATCAATTATCAATTATCAACCCCATCAATTATTTCATCATATCTAAATATATATAATATCTATTTCTCAGCCTGTGAGGTAAACCAACCCCATCAATAATCTCATTGTATTTAAATATCTATTTAATATATAAACATTCTACATTAATATATTTAATATTTAATATGTTGATCAATATTAAATATGTTTAATAAAGACATATATTTAATAAATAAGTATATGTTTAATAAAGACATATATTTAATAAATAATAAATATATGTTTAATAAAGACATATATTTAATAAATAATAAATATATTTATATTTCAAATTTATATACAATATTAAATATATAAATACATATGCAAATATGATGAGATCATTTAGGAGGTTGGTTTCCTTCACCAGGCTGAGAAAATAGTTTAACTGCCATAAAATAATCACAAATTTAAAATAATCACGTTTTTGCACACTATTTTCAGAGCAGTTTTAGATTTATGAAAAAAATCGAGGAGATAGGAGTAGAGTTCTCATATAACCCCTGTCTACTCTCTCACAGTTCCCCTATTAGTAACATCTGCATTTGAGTTGTACGTTTCTTACAGTTGATGAACCAATATTGGTACACCATTATGAACTAAAGTCCATTGTTTACATTAGAATGCACTCTGTTGTATAGCTCTAGCTCTGTGGGTTCTGACATATGTAAAAGGCCCCAGATGTAGTGTATCTAGGTTAATGTTCTATATGAGCTTGAGAAGAATGTGTTTTTTGCTGCAGTTGAATGAGATATAACTATCAATTAAACCCAGGTGATGATGGTACTGTTCACTTCTATTATATTCTTACTGATTTTCTGCCTGTTTGATTTGCCAATTACTAATAGAGGAATATTGAAGACCCCAACTGCAATAGTCTATTTGTGTCTATTTTTCCTTGCAGTTTTACCAGTTTTTGCCTTACGTATTTTGACACTCTGTTGTGAGGTGCATACACAGGATTGTTATGGCTTATTGGACAGTTGGCCCCTTTATCATTATGTAATGGCCTTCTTTATTCCTAATAATTTCCTTGTCTGAAGTTTGCTTTGTCTGAAGTTAAAATAGTTATTCTAGTTTTCCTTTGATTAGTGTCAGAAAAATATATCTTTTTGGGCGTGGTGGCTTATGTTGTAATCTTAGCACTTTGGGAGGCTGAGGGAGGAGGGTCTCTTGAGTTCAGGAGTTCAAGACCAGCCTGGGCAACATAGTGAGACCTCGTATCTACAAAAAATTAAAAATTAGCTTGTTGTGGTGGCGCATGCCTGCAGTCCCAGCTACTCAACAGACTGAGGTGGAAGGATCAGTTGAGCTCAGGAGTTCGAGACTGCAGTGAGCCCTGACTATGCCACTGCACTCCAGCCTGGGTGATAGAGACCCTGTTTCAAAGGTTAAAAAAAAAAGAAAAGGAAAATATATCTTCCTCCATTCCTTTTGTGTCTTTATAATTAACATGGATTTCTGGTAAACAACATAGAGTTGATGCCTGTATTTTATTCATTCTGTCAGTCTTTGTCTTTTAATTGGTAGACCATTTATATTTAGTGATTCTTGATAGAGTTGGATTAATATTTCCCATATATTAATTGTTTTCTGTTTGTTGCCCTTGTAATTATTTCCCTTTTTTGCCCTCCCCTCTTCATATGGTTTGGCTCTGTGCCCCCACCCAAATCTCACGTGGAATTGTAATCCCCATAATCCCCACCTGTTGAGAGAGGGACTTGGTGGGAGGTGATTGGGTCATGTGGGTGGTTTCCCCAATGCTGTTCTCCTAATAAAGAGTGAGTTCTCACAAGATCTGATGGTTTTATAAGGGGCTCTTTCCCCTTTGCTTCCTCTCACCTGCTGCCATGTACGACATGCCTTTGCTTCTCCTTTGCCTTCTGCCATGATTGTAAGTTTCCTGAGGCTTCCCCAGCCATGCAGAACTGTGAGTCAATTAAACCTCTTTCCTTTATAAATTACCCAGCCTCAGGTAGTATCTTTACAGCAGTGTGCAAATAGACTAATATACCTCTTTTGCTCCCTTTTCTAGTTTTAATTGAGCATTTTATATGATTCTATTTTCTCTCCTCTCTTAGCATATCAATCATACTTAAAAATAATGTTTTTAGAAATTGCCCTAGAGTTTGCAGTACACATTTCCAACTAAGTCCACTTTTCAATAACACTATACCATTTCACGGGTAGTGCAGATACTGTATAAAAGATTATTCCCAGTGCCTCTCTCCTGTTCCTTAAAGCATTGCTGTCATTTATTTCATTTATTCATAAACTAATATCACCCAATATATTACTGATATTATTATTTTGAACAGTTATCTATATGATCAAATAAGAATAAGAAAAAGAATTATAGGTTGGTGGATTTTTCTTTCAACACTCTAAATATTTCACTCTGCCCTCTTTTTGCTTGCATGGTTTCTGAGAAGTCTGATGTAGTTCTCATCCTTGTTCCTCTATAAGTAAGGTGATAGTTTTTCCTCTGATTCCTTTCAATATTTTCTCTTTATGTTCCACAATTTGTATACAATATGCCTACATGTAGTTTTATTTTTAATTTATCTTGGTTGGTGTTATCTGATTTTCCTGGATCTGTGGTTTGATGTCTGTTATTAATTTTAGAAAGTTGTCCACCATTATTAGATACCTAGATATCTATTATTTATGTATCTTCTGCTGCTTTCTTTCTTTTCCTTCTGGTCTTCCTATTACCTATATTTTATGCCTTTTGTAATTTTCATACTATTCTTTGAAATTTTGTTTCTTTTTCATATTCTATTTTCTGTTTCCATTTAAGTTTGGGAAGTTTCAACTGACATACCTTCAAGCTCACTGATTCTTTTGCAGCTGTCAAAAGTGTTTCTCATTTCTATTGTAATGTTTTTTGTTCTCTAACATTTCCTTTTGATTTTTTGAGTTTTCATCTTTCTGTTTATTTGTTCTTGCACTTTTCCCAGTTGATCTCTTAGCATAGGGATTTCCAGTCTCATAATTCCCAAATCCCTGCCATATCTGAATCTGGTTCTGATGCTTCCTTTGACATTTCAGAGCTGTGTTTTTTCTTGCCTTTTAGCATGCCTTATAATTGTTCATTGAAAGCGAGGCATGATGTATCAGATAATAGAAAACAAGATAAGTAGACCTTTAGTTTTTATGTTTGTCGGGCCAGAAGTTAGACTGTACTTAATGGTTGTTGTGGCTGTAAGTATCAGAGCCTTCTATTTTCTCTAACATCTTTCTTTTTGTCTCCCCTATTTGTTGTCTTTGGGTTTTCTTAGAGACTCATTTGTAAGCAGAGTCTGTGTCTTGCAACTCTCTCTAGTTGTGATCCACAGTTATTATACCAGAACACTATTTATGTGGTCATAAGATATTGGAGAGTTGATACAGGCTATAATGTTATGATAAAATCTCTATTTATTATTTCTTTTTAAAAAAATCTAGATTCAGGAGGCACATGTGCAGGTTTCCTACATGGATATATTCTGTAATAGTGAGGTTTGGGCTTCTAGTAAACCCATCGCCCAAATAGTAAACATTACAGCCAATAGATAATTTTTCAACCTGCTCTCCTCTCCCACCTTTCCCTGTTTTGGAGCCCCTAGTATCTATTATTTTACCTTTATGTCCATGTGTACCCATTGTTTAACTCCCACTTATAAGTGAGAATATGCAGTACTTGATTTTCTGTCTGAGTTATTTCACTTAGGATAATGGCCTCTAGCTCCATTCATGTTGCTGCAAAGGACATGAGTTCACTCCTTTTTATGGCTGCATAATATTCCATAGTTTATATATAACACATTTTCTTTATCCAATCAATTATTGATGGACACTTAGGATGATTCCTAATTGTGAATAGTACCCCAATAAATATATGAGTGAAAGTGTCATTGATTATAACAATTTCTTTTCCTTCGAGTAGATACCCAATAGTGGGATTGCTGGGCCAAATGCTACTTCTATTTTCAGTTATTTGAAAAATCCCCATACTGTTTTCCATAGAGGTTTTACTAGTTTACATTGTCATCACCAGTGTATATGCATTCCCTTTTCTCTGTATCTTTGCCAACATCTAAAATTCTGTTTTCTAGTTGTCCAGAATCCCTGAGTTGTGAACTTCATAAGAGTTTCTTCTTTTGTTTTTCTCCTTGTGTGAGAAAGAAAGTGTAGAAGGTGTTCAAACTGTCTAGTTGCCTTTTCTCTAATTCAGATAAAGCCCTCGGGTAAAGTTTACCTTGAGGACAGGCTTTTGTTTCTGAGTATATTTCAAATAGTTATTATTTTCCTCCCACATGCCAGAAAAAAGAGGAAACTTTTGTCCTATCTTCTGAAAGTAAAACTCATTAATGTGTGGGTGCTCCCATATGAATGACTCCCACTGTCTCTGAGTTTTCAGCTCTCAAGTTAGTCCACACTCAGCCTTCAGCAATAGGCCAAATACTGTATAAATGCCCCCCCTATCCTTTACTGGCTCCAGTGGCTTTTGCTGTCCTGATAAGCTGTAATTGTCCGTATTCACCTATTTCTTCAGTTTGCAAAGAGGTGGCATGTCCTATGACATCAATTCTCTGGAGATCTAAAAAGAGTTGTTGATTTTTGATTTGCTCATTTTTTTCTTGTTATGATGATGGAAGTGGAGACTTTCACACCTTTCAAATGTCAGAGCAGAAACCAGAAGTCCTAGTAATAATGTTTTATATATATATATAATATATATATATATATATATATATATATATATATATATCTTTTGACCACATAAAAGGGAGAGGTGCACAGGTCTTATTATTATCATTTTACATATAAGAAAACTAAGGTTTAAAGAGATTAAATGAGTTTCCATGAGAAATATTGCTAATAGATGAAGCTAAAGTCAGAACCTGGATCTTCTAGTGTCTTCCAGGACTCTTCCAATACAGACCATTCCGTTTAGGCATTCATGTATATGAAACAATTTGAAAGAAAAAGTTTAGTTTAAGAATAGAGTCATCCATGTTTGGATTTGCTCTGTGGCATAATGTAAAAGGCAATGGCCTAGCATATCCCTAATGAATCTTCTCAGGCCTAATTCAGCCCCCAACTCACTTTTAGACTTTAGAAATTCTCAACAAATGCTGACACAAGCTTCAGCTTCTCCATGTGAGTGAAGCAAGAATAAACCACATGATCTTGTGACCACGAAGTCAAACAATTCTAGGTTGGATTTAGGCCGTATATTTTTGGAAGCAAGTGTGTGTATGTGTGTATGTCTTAGGTGTGCATGTGTGGAAAGGGGAACTGATTTCTTCAAAATCTTTCTGAACCACTAAATTAATCCTCTTCCTTAAGTGAAAAAGCTTTGCTGCTTTAATTCTTTAAATGAAATGTTATTTTGCCTTCCCATCTGCTCATCTGACATGATAGTCTATGAATGCGATTAATGTTTAAGGCAGAACTTCCTTCTAGGAAATGTCATCTTTTAACAGTCCTTGTGTTTTCTCCTTCCTGTGAATGCTACACCCATTAGCAACCACTGGATGGTCTCAGGTTAAATAGCACTTCCTCAGAGAAGGCTTCTTTGAACTCAGACTAGCACAGAACCTACACTTCCCCTTTCCAACTTAAAGTTTGCATCCTTTGGTGTATGCGAACCCACGTGAAGAGTTTTTTTTTTTTTTTTTTTTTTTTGAGATGGAGTCTTGCTCTGTCTTCCAGGCTGGAGTGCAGTGGTGCAATCTCGGCTCATTGCAACCTCTGCCTCCCGGGTTCAAGTGATTCTCCCACCCAGCCTCCCGAGTAGCTGAGATTACAGGCACGCACCACCACATCCAGCTAATTTTTGTATTTTTAGAAAAGATAGGGTTTCACCATGTTGGCCAAACTGGTCTCCAATGCCTGATCTCGTGATCCACCCATCTCAGCCTCCCAAAGTGCTGAGATTACAGGCGTGAGCCACCACACCCTGCTGAAGAGATGATTTTATCTAGGTCACCACTGTACTGTCATGGCTAACAGTCTAGAGCAGTGTTTTCCAGTAGAACTTTCTGCAACGACAGAAATGTTCTATAATCTGCACATCTGGCTACTGAGCACTTGAAAGGTGTCCAGTGCAAGTGAACTACTAAATATTTTATTGTGATTTAATTTTAAATAACCACATGCTGCTAGTGGCTACATATTGGACAGTAGAGAACTAGAACAATGTTCCTCAAAATCTAAATAAAGATGTCAGGAACCTGCATTTTAACCCATTCCTCAGGTGATTCTTACTGGCAATACAATTTGACAAGTATTGTTTAGAATATGATTCTTGAGCCTAGCTTCACATTAGAGTCACCTGGGGAAGGCTTTTAAAAGGAAATGACTCCTGAGACACATACTCAAAGAGATTCTATTTTAATTGCTTTGGTATTGGATCCAGATATTAGTTTTGTTTTGTTTTTTAAGGCCACCTCCCTGGGCCATTATGTGCAGCCAAGCTTGAGAAACCTAGAACATATATTCTCATGTGACACTAAGCACATATTAGATAAAAATACAGGCCTGAGGCAGTGGCTCACACCTGTAATGCCATCACTTTGGGAGGCCGAGACGGGCAGATCACCTGAGGTCAGGAGATCGAGACCATCCTGGCTAACACGGTGAAACCCCGTCTCTACTAAAAATACGAAAAAATTAGCCAGGTGTGGTGGGGGGCGCCTGTAATCCCAGCTACTCAGGAGGCTGAGGCAGGAGAATCGCCTGAACCCAGGAGGCGGAGGTTGCAGGGAGCCGAGATTGCACCACTGCACTCCAGCTTGGACAACAGAGCGAGACTCCATCTTAAAAAAAAAAAAAATACAGATAAATGGCCTGTACAGATAAATGGCTTAGGAGGTGTATCTACAAAGAATTAGTGATTACAAGTGAATTCTTGTGATGTCACAAGAAATGTTAATGACGTCAGTGGTGCAGATGAATTTCTTAATACCAAGTGGAAAAATTAACTTGAGATAATCTTTTACAATGGTGTGAAATTCCTCAGCCTTTTGTTTTATCCATAAACTGCACAAATAATACCTCCCTCTGTAACACTTAGAGAGGGTGACATGCTGAGAGTGCTGAGAGTTTCCTGACTACTCACCTCTTGAAATACACAAAACTCTTCTAGTTTCCTGATTGACCGACCCAGGGCTTGTGACCGAACCAGGGCTTGACGACTCCTTTATGAGCCACCTGGCAATTCAGTCCAGCACAGCAACTGAAGGAAGGCGTTCCCCAACCTGCTGTCCTATGAAGGCCTCTAGGTCACCGGTGCTAAAGCCCTCCTTTCTCCACCCTCCTTAGGTGGAGGTAAACGTCCCAGCAGGAAGTCAAGGCTGGATTGGCGCTCTTCGCGAGCACCCTGGGAACGGGCGTCCGGGTCACGGGTGCTAGAGCCCTCCCCTCTCCTCCCGGCCGGTGTGTGGGAAACTGTCCCCGCAGAAAGTAAAGGCTGGCCAGGCCGCCCCCAGCACGTAGAGGGAAAGAGTCAGGCTCCGGCTTCACATTGGCACGTAGGGGGCGGATCCTGCCGGCGCTGAGTAGGAAGGAGCTTCGGCAGCCAGCCCGGAACGCAGTGAGTACAGCCACTCAAAGGAAAGCCAAGTCGCTTTGCAGGGGAGCGTCTTATGATTTTTCAAAAACGTGCTCATGGTTAAAAAGAAAAATCAAGGCTCGGAATAAATACATTCAAGCACTGTTAATTTTAGCCCACAGACAGGCGGTACTTGCCTGGAGATTTGGGGAAATCAACATGAAACTAAAAATGAAATTTTAGTTGGAGTGGAGCAAGCAGTATTGATCAGAACATATCAAATAACGAATTTTTTCAAAGTCTGCGTAGAAGTTTAAATTACTAGGAAAAATGTAAAGGAGAAGTATTTACTAATAAATGAAACAAAAGTAATAAAATAAAAATGAATTAATATAGTTTGACAAAATATCAGCGAACACTGAGAAGAAAACATTAAAATAATGTTTGAAACTTTTTAGGTTTTGTGCAGGAAGAATTGGGAAAAATGTGCTGGATGGAGTGATACTGCTTTTCTTTTCCACAAAAATTTCATTGTTTTAGAGAGGTAGAGCCTCTTTAAAGACAGTAAGTTATTGCCAATTCACAATGAAATAAGATCCTTTGCTCTGAAATGTACAAGAGCTGCATGCAATAAACTTCATTTATCTATAGGTAATAACTGATTGATGTTTATTCAGTAGTCGAAATGCAGTTCATGCACTCTAATTAGCAAGTCAAATTATTCTCTCCGTTTCAGAGGTGTAGGGCCTTTGTGGAGCCTTCTTAATAAAATAATTTGCCACTCTCGAAGGTTGACATTCTCTTCTTATCAATGTACACATAAAGGTTTTGTTTTGCTTTGCTTGTTGTTAATTGAAATGGGGAGAAAATGATGTGTTAGCTATCACCCAGTCATGTGTCTTTTTAGTCATAGGTTAGCTTTTCAAGACACTTCCTACATCTCTGACCTGTTGCACCTGTTATCTTAGCAGCAAGCACCTGCTTCAGCTGACCCTTGAGCCATAACCCATGTAAGTCACTGCAGATCTGAACCTCTCTTTGAGCCTAACAGTAGAACAATTATTATTTTTATTGAATAGTGTTATGTGTCAATGTTGAAATGTCCCTCAGTGTGTCTTCCTCAACCACATCTCTATAGAGGATGTTTTCTTAATAGCAATGTGTTTTTGTTTTAAGAAAGCCCACACAATTTCAAATACACATTTTCTTTACTAAAGTTTATTGACCAGTTTTGAAGTGATCCTTGTTTTCAGTTAAACTATCTTTAATAATGGTAAATAACATATTTTGTAGGTTGTTGTATATTTAATATTCTCTGCAAGAACACATAAGGAACAATACATGGACCTTTAAATATTTGTCATTGTGAAATAAAATAACAAGGAAAGGTGATTTCAGGTGTACTTTATTCAATACATATATACAAGAAGTTATTACTATAACATTAAATTTGCAGGAAAAAAGAAACCACTGGATTATTCTGCTTCTATTCCAGAGGGCTTATTCCAAAGGGCCAGTGTGCAAAATATGAATCCAAGATGGCATTGTGGAAAGACGCTGTACCTCCTGTGATAAAATTACTTTGGTGGTGCTTTTTTCTCATGTATCTTGGGAAACTAAAAATCTGAATTGTATTCAGTGGCCTTTTCCAAATGGTAACTTTATGAAAAAATGTCTAATTCTTGGTTATTTGTGGTTTTAGTCCTTCCTTCATGGAGAAGCTAAAGCTGTTAAATAAGTTTAGCAGTGTTATCCACTAAAACTTTCTGCAGTGATGGAACCTACACAGGAGAATTTTTTTTTTGTAATGTACTAAAAATTTGTCTTCAGGGCTTGTTCTTTTTAAATTGTAGGCTAGCGATCAAAAATATTTGTTGATAGAATAAATTAACATGAAGTACAAACATTATATATAGTTGTGTAATATCCTATCCGCAAAAAGGAGTCTTAGCATGCTTTTGAAAAATTCAATAAATATAACATGTTAATCACAATTTGGTCACAGATTCACGTCTCAATTGTTTCATTTTTTCTTTTATTTCAGAAGCTCCTGAAAAGTACATCAAGTCTAAAGTGAACCAGCTAACTCATCAAGACTGGAATCATGAGCAATAATGGAGCAGACCTAACCTTTGGTTACATCTCCTGTTTCGTAGCTATCCTTTTGTTTGGCTCAAATTTTGTGCCACTTAAAAAATTTGATACTGGTGATGGTAATTATTTTTCCTTGATTGTTAACGTTATATTATTTTTAAAAATGAAGTTCCTTTTTTGGTCTTTTAAAAGTATAGCTAGGGAGGGTACAATCAGGAAAGCTCTTGGGCCATTATATGAATGGAAGAAATTTATAGTCAGTTCTACTAATAACACTTGTTTTGAAAACATGAATCTTCAACATGATTGATATATTAGAGAACAATGTAAGCATAACAGATTCTTGCTTATGTGCAATTTTGTCCCTGAGAAACCTCTAGATAGGCACAGAAAACTGCACCTAGATGAATAAAGATGTGTGATAATACACACAATGCACGCACAAACACACACACACATCTTCAAATATCGACCAGCTCCCTTAGTTCATCACATGTGGTTATGATGTATTGCACCCAACCACATCTGCTGTCCCAACTCCTCACCCAACACCTTCACAGTAACCTGTAAGCTGCAACCCTTTGGATGCCCACTTCCAGGAGCAAACTTCTGGTCTTTTTCAATTAAAATGCCCTATTTATTACAGCATTCATGTAATTAACCAGTTAACCAGTTAAAACTGTACTACTATTTTAATTAGGTTGAGTGTTGTTCTCCTAGCCCCATTTTCCCATTATGCTCTGAAGTTTTTGCTGCATGATTTTGCATAGTGCAGTGATTTCAAGGAATGCACGTTACATTATAGCAGAACTGACTAATGTGAATTTTGGGGAAGGAGAAGCAAAAGTTATTTGTATTTGCCTGACTTCCATATTGAAGCCAGGAGAAGGAATTGAGATTTATGGTGAATACGTGTTGGGAATTACTTCCTTGGTAGTATTTATCACCTGACAGCAGTTGTGTTATTTCCCCAATTCTTTGTCTTCGTGCACTTAGAAAATAGGATTACAAATCGTTTTCCTCCAGGGCCTTTCTTCTCTTTTCCTCTGGAGTTAGGACAAGAATGGGAACTACCTGAAGAACAAAAAAATGGGTAGAGGATCTAGCTTTTAGTCTTCCACAATTAGCTTTGTGATCCTGGGCAAATATTACCAGCTCTGCTGTTTTCAGTTTCTCATTATTGTAAAGTGAACAACTTATAAAATGAAGTTTCTTTTCATCTCTGTGATTCTACTCTTTTTATTTTTTATTTTTCATTTTTTGGGGGAGACAGAGTCTCACTCTTTCACCGAGGATGGAGTGAAGTATCATAATCTTGGCTCACAGCAACCTCCGCCTTTAGGGTTCAAGTGATTCTCATGTCTCAGCCTGCCAAGTAGCTGGAACTACAGGCACACACTACCACACCCGGCTAATTTCTTATATTTTTAGTAGAGATGCAGTCTCACAGGCTGGTCTCGAACTCCTGAGCTCAGGCAGTCCACCTACTTAGGCCTCCCAAAGTGCTAGGATTACAGGCCTGAGCCACTGTGCCTGGCTGATTCTACTCTTTTGTCATGGAGATTAGCAGCCATTTTTTCTCTCTCCTGCATCATGAGATTGAATCCAAGAGGGGTAACAGTCTTCCAAAGTTAGTGCCAGAAGTAATACATTGAGTTTTAACTGCCTCAGTATTTCTTTCAATGTCAACTATTTCCTCATCCTTTTAATCTCTAAATCCTTAATGATGCAGAAGCCTCAAAAAGGCATAGATACACCTCATTACCAGGTTATCTTCAGATAACTGGAAAATGGCAACTCAAAGTATAGAAAGTAGAGTAACCTTGACCTAGATAGATAATTCTCAGGTTTATAATGCCCGACTCATCACAGGCATTGAACTCTAACTGTATGAGGCCTATGTGTGACCATAAATGACTTTATTTTTATCCCAGAGGTGGCATAAATGGTTCCTGAAGGTTTAAATTACTGTTGTGCTATTCTGAAGTACTTACTGCCATATTTTGGGAAGCAAGAGTACTCAGTGTGGCATCCGAATGAGAATATACACTCGGTCTTGCCATCACTCTTTGGCAGAAAATTCTTGATTTGTCTAATAGGAGAAAAAAAGAATATTAAGCCAGAGCACACCGTGTCTAAGCCTTGGAGTCAACCTGGGTTTAAATTCCGGCTCAACAAACTACTAGCTGTTTGGACAGGTTGCTTAATTGCAGATTCATTTTCTTTATCTTTGAGCTAGGGTTAATTATGTTGCAGAGTAGTCATAAGAATGAAATGTGCAAAGTCCATGGCATATGGCATTTAATAAATTGTGGCCATTCTTGTAATATCACCTCATAGATATTTCTGAGAACAAATTTACTCAATTCAATTTGAACCACTAACACTGAGTTTGTTTATTTCTAGGAATGTTTCTCCAGTGGGTCCTTTGTGCTGCCATATGGTTGGTTGCCTTGGTGGTCAATCTGATATTACATTGTCCAAAGTTTTGGCCTTTTGCAATGCTTGGGGGCTGCATTTGGGCAACAGGTAATGTTTGATATAACTTATACTTTTATTATGTAACATAATGATAAAAATAATTCTCGTTCACAGTAAGACAAAATAGCGCAAACAGTGATTCTGAATAACCCTTAGTCATAGATACTAGAAATTAACTAGTTTCTTGCCTTCACATGCTCAATGAATATTTTTGGTGCCTTACCTGATTTGTTCCACCTGATTTATTCCTCTTAATGATTTATTTTTAAGTTCCTGGTAGAAAATTATTATAGTAAAAACATTTTAATTATTCTCCATCTATTCAAGCATAGCTCATATATTATTTTAATGTGTTCTGGCCCTTTTTTCTAGCATGTTTATCAGAAAATATTTATTACATAGTAATCTCTACTAATATCATTTTTAGGACTTAACCTAATTAGGTTAAGATACTATCATTTCAAAAGGGCCGGTTAACAGAAAAGCAAAGCAAACAAAAACCTTTCTGTTGCCTTATCAGTACCTGAAATTATATAATTAGAATTCATATCTTGGCTTGGTCAATCAAGAAGTGTTTCCCTTCAATTAATATAAATACACCCCAGGAGGTCTTTTTTTCTTCAACAAAGAGAATTCCAAGTATCAATGATCTTTAGAAATAATTTGCGTTAAAAGCAAATAAATGTTAAAATGTTAAAACTGTTATTAAAAAAATTAAAATGAAAATTAATTTATTACCCACTTAATTTGAGTCTCTGAGGAGTTAAATGATTTAGTAAAGTTCATAAGTTAGAAGATAAAATAATTAGCTTTTAAATTTCCACCAGAATTTACATTATTATACCTCACTTATACCTCAGTATGATTGCTTGTCGTATCTAACAGGGGGTGAGGAACAGACTAAGCATCCATCCATCCTGCAGCTCTTTATAGCCACCAGAGCATTTCTGTTCACCCAGCAGGTTCCACTGGGTGTCAGTGGGGAAAGAGTCCAATTTGAGATATGTTGCAGATGTGGATGCTATAGGTTGGAGCAACTGATAGCATATAGGAGATAGCAGAATGGGAGGAGCCAATGATAATGTAGAGATTTGATTATAGGTGATTAGGAGGGTGGTGGTATTGACACATGTGCGGAAGTAGGAAAAAGAACATGTTTGAAAGAGAAAATGATGGGTTCAGCTTGGCACTTTCTAAGCATGAACATCCTGATGTTTCCACCATAGAGAACATCTGGTTGGAGATTTCTTCTTGATAGTTTGAAGAATAATATTAAAACCCTAAAGTAGGTCCAGGTTAGAACTGTAGTACTGGGAACACGCGCCTTTAGCTGGTAGCTGAAATGATGAAATTAGGTCAAGTACCCAAAGGACAATAAAGCAAGCGGACAAATATGTTCACGGGAAAATCTTTAGGGGGTACCTTATTCCAGAAGGAATGATGAAAAATAGCCAGAGAAAGAGCTAAAGAGAAAAACAGGAGGAGAATCAAGAGATGAAGACATCATGGAATCCTAAAGAGGTTAAGTAACCTTTTAAGAAGAGACTGTAGGACTTGAGACAAAAAAAAAAAATAAGGATTTGGCCCTCAGTGACCCTCAAGACATAAGAGAATGAATGTAGAAATCCAGAGGACAAATCAGCAATCATGAAAGAGCAAATTCTGGGCCTGGTTTATGGCCAAACACTTCTGCCAGTATTTGGCCCCAGTTCAAGTCTAAGAGGATGGTCACTGATAATTTATCACTGACAGCTTCCATGAAGAATCACAGAATAGAGAGCTATGCTAAGGGTGAGAAACCTCTGTACAATTAGGAATTCAGCATTTTTCTTTGTAGACTTTTTTCCTAAGCCTAGTTCTTCTAGCAGTCATAATCATAAATTTAATGCCAAAAATATGGTTATTTCACTTAAAAAATAAGGAACTGTGCTTTACTAAATTTGTCCAAATTCCATGCACTTCCACTGAAGTTAGAATAAAAACTAATTCTATTTATAAATGTATTTTCTATATTGGAAATAACATGTTTCTTCTGTATATTACATCTACAGGGAACATTGCTGTTGTCCCAATTATCAAAACCATTGGTTTAGGCCTTGGAATCTTAATCTGGGGATCATTTAATGCCTTAACTGGCTGGGCAAGCTCAAGGTAATTCAAGTCAAACTAGTTCAACTAAGATTTCCGGCACCGATATTCTATGTAAGGCAAGTGCTTACCGAGAGGAATAACATATGATTCTTATTCTCACAGAGTTTATAGCTAGTAAAACATACACATCAAATATGCCACCTTCTATTGCTATTTGCCCTAAATTCTTAATACGTGATCTAGATATTTGATCAAGATAGAGTGTAGCATTAAATCTGGGAAACAGAGGTAGAGAGAGAAAAAGGAAACTGATGTTCATTGTCCCTTTCTATTGTGTGACAATTTGCTGGACATGTTCTATGCATCATTCTCATCTCACTTTCACAAATACGTGAGGTAAGCACTATCTTATAAGAGAGTAGATATACAAAGAGATTAAGTAACTTACTGTAGTTCACAGAACTAAGAAGCTAGGATTCAAACCCAGGTCTTCTAGTTCCAGAGCACATATTCTTCCCTCTAGAGCAGGGTTGGCAAACCATGGTCTGGTTTCCCAGCCATTTCTATAAATAATGTTTTATCAGAACGCAGCCAAACCCATCCATTTAAGGATTGTCTGTGGCTATTTTTATGTCACAGAGTTGAGCAGCAAGGGAATAACTGACCCTCAAAGCCTAAATTATTTACAATCTGGCCTTTGAGAAAAAGTTTGCCAGCCCCAGCTCTAGCGTTGTGTTGTCCAATAGTGTAGCCAGAAGCCACAGGAGGCCATTTATATTTAAATTTAAATTAATTAAAAGTTGATAAAATTAAACCTCCAGTTTCTTGGTTGCACTAGCCACATTTGATGTGCTCAGTAGCTAATATGGGGAGAGGCTACTCTTTTGTGCAGTGAAGATAGAGAACAGTCCCATCATTACACAAAGTTCTATCAGACTGGTGCCCTTGGTCAGCATTAAGATTAACATTCAAATCAATTTTGGGAAAATGAGTAGAATGTAGGGTGTTATTCTCACTTTACCTTTTGGACTCCCTTTCCACTCAAAGCATTATAACCACCTCAAAACAACAAAACAAACCAACTTACTAACTTCCAATCATTCTCTCCCATCCTTTCCCCATTCCCCACCTCCTGCCATTTTCTTTTTCTTTTCCTTCTTTTCTCCTTTCCTCTTGCCCCTGGATAGTTCTCAGTGATTCTTGGTAATGATCACGGCAATGTCAGGCAGGAAAAAAAAAATTGTGGTGATGACACAGTAGGGATATTTAACCTAGAAGTTTTTTAAAAGTCTACTCCAAACACTATACAATATTGTAACCAATTAATTAACCTTCCATGAGTCAGGTGAACTACTTTTTCCTACTTCTTTTTTAGTCTTAGGAAAGAGACACTCACAAGTACTTTTATGTATACTAACTCATTTAATCTTTGTAACAAACTTATAAGGTAGGTATAATTATTATCCCATTTTAAACATGAGAGGCTGGGCACGTTGGCTAATGCCTATAATCTCAGCACTTTGGGAGATCGAGGTGGGTGGATCGCTCGATTTCAGGAATTCAAGACCAGTGAAACCCTGTCTCTACTAAAAATACAAAAATTAGCCAGGCGTGGTAACAGGCACCTGTAGTCCCAGTTACTTGGGAGGCTGAGGCAGGAGAATAGGTTGAATTCAGGAGGCAGAGGTTGCAATGAGCCAAGATCATACCACTGTACTCCCGCCTGGGTGACAGAGCAAGTCTCCATCTCAAAAAAAAAAAAAAAAAAAAAATTTAAATTTAAAAAATTTGGAAATTGAGGCACAGTGAAGATAATTAACTTTCCCAAAGTCACAGCTAATAAGTGAGAGAGCTAGCATTTGAACCCAGGAATCTGGCCCCGAGTCCGTGCCCTTAAACATTATGGTGAAACATCTTAACAATATTTAATTTGATGTGACTTTCTGGATTTTCAGGTTTGGCTGGTTTGGATTGGATGCAGAAGAAGTATCAAATCCGCTGCTAAATTACATTGGAGCTGGGCTATCAGTAGTAAGGTAAACAATCATTTCTAGTGATTTTGCTGTTCTTCAAAACATGGAGAGTGCTTTTTTAAGGATCCTGATATGTTTACATTTTTTAAACCTACATTTCATAAAATCCACATGCTTGTTCCTCAGATTCTTCATTTACAATAACTGGTTTTAGAGGACAAAAAGTGCCAGATTTGGGGGCAGGAGCCCCAGCTTTAGCTCTCCAAAACTGAGAGCCTGGAAAATCATTTAACTGCTCTTAAGCTTAGTTTTATCAATCTATAATATGTAGAAAATCATAACACATAGCTTATCAATGAGAATCATATATTTTGCAAACTAAAACATGCTATTCAAAAAAAGAGTTCTGCTGGCTTCCTGATACCCCTAGAGTAGGTACTGATTCTCTCTTCTATGTACTACTCACTTCCTATCTCACCTAGTTTCCACTTCCCTGTCTCCTCACTCACTCTTCTCAACCTAGCTAGACAGCTACCCTTTCAAAACCTGAGAACACATGCTCTTTTGAATGCCCATGTTTGGTTGCATCTGTGACTAGCTGTATGCACTCTACGAATAAGGGTGAAAATGACTTTGAATATCTATATGGCAGTGTTCAGTCCATAAAACTTAACACGAACTGGGTCACCTTAAATTCAGTCTTCTTTCCCCTCTGGATTCCATTTATATTCCCTGTCAGTTCTTCACATAATGGATAGTACTGCCTAGAAAGATTTTGGTACTTTTTTTTTCTTCAGGGAAAGAACAGTATATTTGCCTTCCTTCAGCAATGATGGCTTTTCCCCAGCCACATTCAGGAACAATCTCTTTGTCATTGAAATGTTGCCTTAGAGAGTAGTCCCAGGCCAATTGGAGAAAAAAATAACATAAATTATTCTAAAATAGCAGATTCCTGACTTTTTTTGGTTAGAGGCAATTTTATGTATTTTGTACAATTCACACAGAATTCTGGCTCTGAATAGCTCTCTCAAAAACAATTTCTTTACACACCAAAATTGTAACATAGCATGGCTTAGTTTTGACTTAATGACAATTTAAGGCCAGTTTACCCAGTCTATCAGGCATTGTTTTCCTCCATGTTTCTTCTTTATTTAGAAAAAGCACATTCTCTAAAATTGCAAATCAATTATTCATGTTCTACCACTTCCACCTATGTGGCCATGGGCAAATAACTTCAGTTCTCCAAGCTTTGGTTTCTTCATTTGTAAAGAGGGATAATAATAGCACCAACCTCATAAAGTATTTTGAGGGTTAAATGAAATAAAATATGTTCAATGCTTCATATAGTGCTAATTACATGGTTAATGCTCTACATATTAGTTGCCATTACAGTTGTTTTATTAATAACATTTATGTTCAATTACTGTTTCCCTGTTGGGTATGTGTTGCCCAACTTTATATTGCAGTAGGCAGTGCACCTGAGGAACCCTGTAGCTCAATCTGAACTTGGTCTGCAGCGGAGAAATTCAAGAATTCTTCCTGTAGTGCATCTAGGCTCCCTTCTATGTTTCTCTGCTAAGATGAATTTCTGGAATATATCATTTCATTATTTTAACTCGGTTAAATCAGTTTGTTCTGAAGGGTATTCACTGAATAAACTTGGAGCTTCATGGTCTGTGTAAAGACACTTGAAACATGGTTGCATTCGTTTAGGATATTGCTTTTCTTTTTAAAATTAAAATTATTGCTTCTATCCTCTGTATAGTCTAATTTTTAAAGGTTGGTTAATTTCTAGTCTTACATTTTCTTTATATGATATACAAAGTGTCTATCAGTCTATATACCAAAACGACTCCAGGTATTTTAAATAGGAGAGGATTTAACACAGGGAATTGTTTACAAGACCCAATTGAGCAAAAGAAGAAAGGTGGTGTCACCCATAACCCTGAAGCCCACACAATACTGCTGAATTGCCTCTGCCTGACCAACTGCTCCTGCTGAAGCTATGGAGGCACCACCAAAACGTAATGTCTTCTCCCATCTCCTCAAATGATGCAAGTGCCTCCCCATGGCAGAACCTAGCTGCCAATAAAGTTTGGGAAATGTAATTTTGAGTCTTCCATGCTCCATGGCTCAGGAGAGAGTATGTAAGGGTGAGAGCAGAGCTGACACCAAGAAACAATATTCAGGACACTCTGTTAAACATTTGCTTTCTTGAAGATCCAGGAGCTAGAGGTCTATAACAAGACCGATGTCCTTTTCAATTCAAATAATAATAATATGATTTGGATTATCTTTAAGGATCTGCTCTCCCTTCTTTTGTCTTCTCATTTAACGTGCCTTGCCTGGAGGGTTAATGTTTACTCCACAGCTTCATCTATTATTTTACATTGTGAGGAAACCCAAATCATTGTTTCTAGCTGTCACCTTTCCTCAAGCCACAGCCCTTATTTCTAACTATGGACCAAACTACACATCTGTACACATGCTCCACAGGTACCTCCTTTCAGTCTTACCTGAGATAACACACAGAAGGGAATGATGCTGATCAGCACTTAGCAAACACTAAACCATTTGTTCCTTCCTCTTTGCCTTCAACATTTCCCAATTAGAATTACTTTTATTACTGGACCCTTCCCGCAAACTGGTTCCTCTTCCTGAGTTCTCTCTCTCCATAGAAGGCCACAGTCATTCAAATTAAAAACCTGTCATCTTTATTTTTTTCCCTTTATGTGCTATGTCTACTCCTGTAAAAAAAAAATTTTGAATCTTTCACAAGTTCTTCCTCTGCTTTCCCTCGGTCCCATCCTACCTACCCACTTGTATACATAGGATTGTAAAAAATCTCACATCTAGTTTCCCTGGTTCCATTCTTTCCTTTTGCCAGTATGGAGAGCTTATATCTGCCCTACATCAGGGCATGTCACTGTCCTGTTTAAAAACCTTTGAATGTTCCCCACTGAATTCAGAATAAACCTGTCTCCTTAATCTGGCTTGTCCCTTATAGTACAACTATCCAGCCAGTGTTTCTATACATGTTTCACCTTTCTCCCTGTATTGTGCATTCATTGACCCAGGATTACACCATACTCCAGACATTTGCCTCAACCTTGAGGGCCTTTTCCTCAGCCTCCTTGGCCATCATTTAATATCATTTGGGATTGTTCCATCCCATGTGATGTTTTCTGGATTTTCTTCTCTCTAGTTAGAATCTTCCCCTCAACTACCAAAACTTTTTATGCTTCTTCCATTATTGAAACTATCAGAGTCTACTTTGTATTATTTATACAGTCCTCTTTATTTCTGAACTATGATTTCCTGAAGGACAAGGCCCATTATTTTCTATATACACCAGTCCTCCCACCATCACCACCAAACTTTCATATATAGTGTTTTATACATAATTGATGCTTAGTAAATGTTTGTTGACTTCAGTTGTCAGCGTAACGGCACGTGCACACAATTTTTACTAAGTGTGTGATGTGTGGAATTGCAAATCTAGGGAAGCGAGAAAGCTTGAAAATGTAAAGAAGAATCATTGGGTAAAACATCAAGTTTCCTTTTAAGTTACCTATGCCTTTGACAGCATTCACAGACTTTATCATGGAACTTTGTATTTGATGTACTGCACCAAGTTATTTTAAGTCTGTAGCCCAAAACACCTTGTGATTTATTCGGTTTTATGTTCATATACATAAAATAAATTTGATTACCTTCTTACTTACTGCCACCCACTCCGTTAATCTAATTGACTGGGACTCTTCTTTCTGATGTACCTATTCTTATGACTAGCATTAGTTGCACAGGCTCAAAATCATTGTGTAGTCCTAATTTCTTTTTCATGCTCAGTAACCCGTCGCATATCCATTTGGTAATTAAGGCTTTCTCTTTACTAAAATGTTTTCAGGTTTTATTTTGTGCCAGAAGTACACTGAGAATTGTGTATGCATTCTCATTCCATTTTCATCACAGCTCTGTGATGAGTGTATATCCCCATTTTTTAGATGAAAACTGTCAAGTCTCAGGGAGTGATTTGTTGGAGGGTTGTACACTTGTTTGAAGTAAAACAATCAAGAGCATTATCTATAGTGTCCTTTTATTTATTTCTTCATTTTTTAATTTTTTTTACTTTAAGTTCCAGGATACACGTACAGAACGTGCAGGATTGTTACATAGGTACATGTGTACCATGGTGGTTTGCTGCACCTATTGACCCATCCTTTAAGTTCTCACCCCTTGCCCACCACCCCCCAACAGGCTGTGTGGTGTGTGTTGTTCCCCTCCCTGTGTCCATGTGTTCTCATTGTTTAACTCCAACTTATGAGTGAGAACATGCAGTGTTTGGTTTTCTCTTCCCATGTTAGTTTGCTGAGGATGATGGCTTCCAGCCTCATCCATGTCTCTGCAAAGGACATGACATCATTCCTCTTAATGGCTGCAACATATTCCATGGTGTATATGTACCACACTTTCTTTGTCCAGTCTATCATTGATGGGCATTTGGGTTGGTTTCATGACTTTGCTATTGTAAATAGTGCTGCAATAAGCATATGTGTGCATGTGTCTTTATAGTAGAATGATTTATATTCTTTGGGGTATATACCCAGTAATGGGATTGCTGGGTCAAATGGTATTTCTGGTTCTAGATCCTTGAGGAATCACCATACTGTCTTCCACAATGGTTGAACTAATTTATATTCCACCAACAGTGTAAAAGCATTCCTATTTCTCCACAGCCTCGCCAGCATCTATTCTTTCTGTTTTTTTTTTAATAATCGCCATTCTGACTGGCCTGAGATGGTATCTCATTGTGGTTTTGATTTGCATTTCTCTAATAATCAGTGATGTTGAGCTTTTTTCATGTTTGTTGGTCATGCAAATGTCTTCTTTGGGGAAGTGTCTGTTCATATCCTTTGCCCACTTTTTGATGCAGTTGTTTGTTTTTCTCTTGTAAATTTGTTTAAGTTCCTTGTAAGTTCTGGATATTAAACCTTTGACAGACAGGCAGATTGCAAAAAATTTCTCCCATTCTGTAGGTTGCCTGTTCACTCTGATGATAGTTTCTTTTGCTGTGCAGAAGCTCTTTAGTTTAATTAGATCCCATTTGTCAATTTTGGCTTTTGTTGCTATTGCTTTTGGCATCTTCGTTATGAAGTCTTTGCCCATGCCTATATCCTGAATGGTATTGCCTAGATTTTCTTCTAGAGTTTTTATGGTTTTGGGTTTTACATTTAAGTCTTTAATCCATCTTGAGTTAATTTTTGTATAAGGTGTAAGGAAGGGGTCTAGTTTTCATTTTCTGCATATGGCTAGCCAGTTTTGACAGCACCATTTATTGAATAGGAGAGCCATTCCTTATTGCTTGTTTTTGTCAGGTTTGTCAAAGATCAGATGGTTGTAGATGTGTGGTGTTGTTTCCATGTTCTCTGTTCTGTTCCATTGGTCTACATATCTGTTTTGGTACCAGTACCATGCTGTTTTGGTTACTGTAGCCTTGTAGTATAGTTTGAAGTCAGGTAGCGTGATGCCTCTAGCTTTGTTCTTTTTTGCTTAGGATTGTCTTGGCTATATGGAGTCTTCTTTGATTCCATATGAAATTTAAAGTAGTTTTTTCTAATTCTGTGAAGAATGTCAATGGTAGTTTGATGGGAATAGCATTGAATCTATAAATTACTTTGGGCAATATGGACATTTTTATGATATCAATTCTTCCTATCCATGAGGATGAAATGTTTTTCCATTTGTTTGTGTCCTCTCTTATTTCCTTGAGCAGGGGTTTGCCGTTCTCCTTGAAGAAGTCCTTCACATCCCTTGTTAGCTGTATTCCCTGGTATTTTATTCTCTTTATAGCGATTGTGAATGGGAGTTCATTCATGATTTGGCTCCCTGCTTGTCTATTGTTGATGTAAAGGAGTGTTTGTGATTTTTGCACATTGATTTTTGTATCCTGAGACTTTGCTGAAGTTGCTTATCAGCTTAAGGAGTTTCGAGGCTGAGATGATGGGGTTTTCTAACTATGAAGTCATGTCGTCTGGAAACAGAGACAATTTGACTTCCTCTCTTCCTATTTGAATACCCTTTATTTCTCTCTCTTACCTGATTGCCCTGGCCGGAACTTCCAATACTATGTTGAATAGGAGTGATGAGAGACGGCATCCTTGTCTTGTTCAAAGAAATCCTTCCCAATTTTCAAAGGGAATGCTTCCAGCTTTTGACCATTCAATATGATATTGGCTGTGGGTTTGTCATAAATAGCTCTTATTATTTTGAGATATGTTCCATCAATACCTAGTCTATTGAAAGTTTTTAACATGAAGGGAAGTTGAATTTTATCAAAGGTCTTTTCTGCATCTATTGAGATAATCATGTGGCTTTTGTCTTTGGTTCTGTTTATGTGATGGACGACATATATTGATTAGCATAAGCTGAACCAGCCTTGCATTCCAGGGATGAAGCAGACTTGATCATGGTGCATAAGTTTTTTGATGTGCTGCTGGATTCAGTTTGCCAGTATTCAGATTCAGTTTGCCAGTATTGAGGATTTTCACATCAATGTTCATCTGAGATATTGGCCTGAAGTTTTCTCTCTTCATTGTGTCTCTGCCCAGTTTTAGTATCACAATGATGCTGGCTTCATAAAATGAGTTAGTGAAGAGTACTTCCTTTTCAATTGTTTGGAGTAGTCTCAGAAGTATTAGTACCAGCTCCTCTTTGTACCTCTAGTAGAATTTGTGAATCCATCTGGTCCTGGGATTTTTTTTTTTTTTTTTGGTTGGTAGGCTATTAATTACTGCCTCAATTTCAGAACTTGGTATTTGTTTATTCAGGGATTCAACTTCTTTCTGGTTTAGTCTTGGGAGGGTGTATGAGTTCAGGAATTTATCAATTTCTTCTAGATTTTCTAGTTTATTTGCATAGAGGTGGGGTTTTGTGTTTGTTTTATTTTGTTTTGAGATGGAGTCTCACTCTGTTGCCCAGGCTGGAGCGCAGTGGTGCAATCTCAGCTCACTGCAACCTCCACCTCCTGGGTTAAATGATTCTCCTCCCTCAGCCTCCTGAGTAGCTGGGATTACAGGCACCTGCAACCATGCCTGGCTAATTTTTATATTTTTAGTAGCGATGGGCTTTCACCATGTTGGCCAGGCTGGTCTCAAACTCCTGACCTCAAGTAATCCACCCCCGTCAGCCCCACAAAGTGCAGGGATTACAGGTGTGAGCCACTGCACCCAGCCTGCATAGAGGTGTTTATAGTATTCTCTGATGGTAGTTTGTATTTCTGTGGGGTCAATGGTGATATCCCCTTTATCATTTTTATTGTGTCTATTTGATTCTTCTCTCTTCTTCATTAGTCTAGCTTGCAGTCTATGTATTTTGTTAATTTTTTCAAAAAAACAGCTTCTGGATTCATTGATTTTTTTGGAGGGTTTGTGTGTGTGTGTGTCTATCTCCTTCAGTTCTGCTCTGATTGTAGTTATTTCTCGTCTTCTGCTAGCTTTTGGATAAGTTTGCTCTTGCCTCTCTTGCTCTTTTAATTGTGATGTTAGGGTGTCAATTGGAGATCTTTCTAGTTTTTGATGTAGGCATTTAGTACTATAAATTACCCTCTTAACACTGCTTTAGCTGTGTCCCAGAAATTCTGGTACATTGTCTCTTTGTCCTCATTGGTTTCAAAGAACTTCTTTATTTCTGCCCTAATTTCATTTTTTACCCAGGAGTCATTCAGAAGCAGGTTGTTCAATTACCATGTAATCGTGTGGTTTTGAGTGAGTTTCTTAATCCTGAGTTCTAATTGATTGCACTGTGGTCTAAGAGACTGTTTAAGATTTCACTTCTTTTGCATTTGCTGAGGAGTGTTTTACTTCCAATTATGTGATCAATTTTAGAATAAATGCCATATGGCACTGAGAAGAATGTATATTCTGTTGATTTAGGGTAGAGAGTTCTGCAGATGTCTATTAAATCCACTTGATCCAGAGCTGAGTTCCAGTCCTGAATATCCCTGTTAATATCCTGTTAATTTTCTCTCTTGTTGATCTGTCCGATATTGACAGAGGGGTGTTAATGTCTCCCACTATTATTGTGTGGGAGTCTAAGTCTCTTTGTAGGTCTCTAAGAACTTGCTTTATGAATCCGGGTGCATTTTTTCCTTCATTTCAACCTCAGAGAATCTGATGATTATGTGTTTTGGGGTTGATTTCTCATGGTGTATCTTAGTGGTGTTCTCTGTATTTCCTAAATATGCATGTTGGCCTGTCTTGCTAGGTTAGGGAAGTTCTCCTGAATAATATCCTGAATTGGGTGCATATATTTTTAGAATAGTTAGCTCTTCTTGTTGAATTGTTCCCTTTACCATTATGTAATCCCCTTCTTTGTCTTTTTTGATCTTTGTTGGCTTAAAGTCTGTTTTGTCAGAGACAAGGATTGCAATCCTTGCTATTTTTTGCTTTCCATTTGCTTGGTAAATTTTCCTCCATCCCTTTATTTTGAGCCTAAGTGTGTCTTTGCATGTGAGATGGGTCTCCTGAATATAGCACACTGATAGGTCTTGACTCTATCCAGTTTGCCAGTCTGTGTCTTTTATTTGGGGCATTTATCCCATTTACATTTAAGGTTAATATTGTTATATGTGAATTTGATCCTGTCATCCTGATGCTATCTGGTTATTCTGTACACTTGTTGATGCAGTTTCTTCATAGTGTCATTGGTCTTTATATTTTGGTGTGTTTTTGCAGTGGCTGGTATTGGTTTTTCTTTTCCATATATAGTGCTTCTTTCAGGAGTTCTTGCAAAGCAGGCCTGGTGGTAACGAAATCCCTCAGCATTTGCTTGTCTGGAAAGGATTTTATTTCTCCTTTACTTTGAAGCTTAGTTTGGCTGGATATGAAATTCTGGATTGAAAATATTTTTCTTTAAGAATGTTGAATATTGGCCCCCAATCTCTTCTGGCTTGTAGAGTTTCTTCTGAGAGATCCGCTGCTACTCTAATGGGCTTCCCTTTGTAGGTGACCTGGCCTTTCTCTTGGCTGCCCTTAACATTTTTTCCTTCATTTCAACCTCAGAGAATCTGATGATTATGTGTTTTTGGGTTGATTTCTCATGGAGTATCTTAGTGGTGTTCTCTGTATTTCCTAAATTTGCATGTTGGCCTGTCTTGCTAGGTTAGGGAAGTTCTCCTGAATGATATTGTGAAGTGTGTTTTCCAGCTTGTTTCCATTCTCCCCGTCTCTTTCGGGTACTCCAATCAATCATAGGCTTGGTCTTTTTACATAGTGTTATATTTCTTAGAGACTTTGTTCATTCTTTTTCATTCTTTTTTCCTCTAATCTTGTCTGCATGCTTTATTTCAGCAAGGTGGTCTTCAAACTCTGCTATCCTTTCTTTTGCTTGTTTGATTTGGCTACTGATACTTGTGTATGCTTCATGAAGTTCTCACGCAATGTTTTTCAGCTCCATCAGGTCATTTATGTTTCTCTCTAAACTGGTTATTCTTCTTAGCAGCTCCTCTAACCTTTTATCAAGGTTCTTAGCTTCTTTGTACTGGGTTAGAACATGCTCCTTTAGCTCAGCAGATTTTTTTATTACCCATCTTCTGAAGCCTACTTCTGTCAGTTCATCCATCTCATCCTCCATCCAATTCTGTACCCCTGCTGGAGAGGCGTTGTGATCATTTGGAGGGGAAGAGGCACTCTGGCCTTTTGGGTTTTCAGCATTTTTTCATCAATTCTTTCTCGTCTTCATGAGTTTGACTAGTTTCAATCTTTGAGGCTGCTGACCCTTGAATGGGGTTTTTGTGGGGACATTTTTTTGTTGTTGATGCTATTGTTGTTGCTTTCTGTTTGTTTTTCTTTCAATGGTAAGGTTGTAGCAGGATGAGCCGCAGACAAAACTCCTCAGACACCGAGTTAAAGAAGGAAGTGGTTTATTCGGCCAGGAGCATTGGGCAAGACTCCTGTCTTAAGAGCCGAGCTCCCCTAGTGAGCAATTCCTGTCCCTTTTAAGGGCTCACAACTCTAAGGCGGTCCGCTTGAGAGGGTCGTGATCGATTGAGCAAGCAGCGGGTACGTGACTGGGGGCTGCATGCACCGGTAATCAGAACAAAATAGAACAGGACAGGGATTTTTATAATGCCTTTCCGTACAATGTCTGGAATCTATAGATAACATAACCAGTTAGGCCGGGGATCGATCTTTAACTACCAGGCTTAGGTCAGGCAGGCCCAGGCCTTGTTTCAGGTCTGGTTCCTTGGTTTTGGGTCTGCTTCCTAGGGGCCAGGCTACCTGCCTTTAGTTTTGCTTCTCTTTCCTTTTCTGAGTATAAGACAATATAAAACAATATGAGAGGGTCTGTCTCTCTTCTTTCATTTCCTCCCTTTGAGACTCACTTTTTATTAGTGGGAGTTCTCACTCTTATTTTCGCTACTTATGTCTTCCTGTGCAATAGAGATTGATAGTGATTCATAGAGTACATTTCTGCTAAAGCATTTTGGTGAACTAAGGTAGCAATGAAGCTTTTTATCATTTAGAAGTACAGGTAGCAAACAAGGGAACAGTAAGCAGATTCTTATTACTATTATAACTCCTATTATAAGAGTTTTAAATCCTCTTAGTGCTGAGAACTAATTTCTAAACATGGCCTCAGGATCAAATCTATGCCACACTTGCATGGGCACATGTACCAGTTTTGTTATATATTTAAGTATGTCTTCAGCTACTTGCCCTTGATCATCTATGTGTAGACAGCAATTAATAAGGTTAAATTTTCTATAAACTTCTCTTTCAGCTTCTAGCAAGTAGTTGAGAGTCAATCTATTTTGACAGATAGCATTTCTCATCTGAGTTTCTTGCTGGGCCAGAACAGTCAAGGTTTTACTGGTTTTATTAATGATGATCTTCAAGACAGCTTGCAACCGTATGATTCAGTTGGGCGTGTAAATGGGGATCTGGTATCCTCACGAGCCGACTTGTGCCTAAGTGGCAGGCCTATAGTATTGTATAATTTTTTCAGGAGGCCGTTTATCATCTTTTTAATTATCTATGGCTATGCTTTGCTTTTCACGGGAAGCATAGACAGGGAAGCTTAGGAGTCCGTCTGTTTTTATGGGCATTAGGAAGAAAGATGGCTTAAGAGTGTCTATAACACAACTACCTGTCCACCGGTCAGGTAGCTTAGCACAGGCTTTATGTCTACATATCTAGTATAACCTAGTGGGGGCTGTCCAGTCCCAGAGGGATTCTGGGTGGGCCTAAACGGTCTGCAACTTTAGGAATTTACTAAATGGATTTTTCTTAGTATGGTTTGAACTTTACTAGATGGCTGTTTTTGTAGTACTATTATACAGTTTTTGCCTAAGACAGCTGAGTCTTTCTATAGGAAGGGTGAAGTCTTTCTTCACTCTTGCTATACAGTATTGTCTAATGATTGAGGCTTTTAGGTCTTAGAAGTTATCAGGGTGATTTTTTTTGAGCCAGGAATTTATCAGGAGCTGGGTCTGTAGGTACTAATTCTCAGGCTTCCTATGGCCATTGATCTGTTACAGTTTCTCCACATATATAACATGAAGTGACATTGACAGACTGAGCTACGTGCTCGGCTAATTGCAAAAACAAATTTCTTGTTTTTCCTGGAATTTCTGGTACTGGCACATTCAGTTCATTATAGAAGGTTTGAAATACTGGCTCAGGAGAGCGTTTATAAACTTTTCTTCAAACTATAATATTTAATTGAAGATCCAGTCCAGCCTCATCAATTTTTAGGGTTACACGTTCCCCCTTATTCCAGCAAGGATTAAGGGGGTTGGTTATTACTAGTTCTAAGGGGTTACACTGACTACTGGTACAGGAAGGGCCACTTTTCTCTTTTTTGAAGGTGGGCAGGGTAGTTTTTCATTTTTTATTTCAGTAGCCTAAATGACAAAAGACCAGTATCTACATTTCTTTTTACATAGTCTTAATTTATGATAAACGTACTTATTTTCTGTCATATAGCCTCTTTCTTAATTAGAACATCTTATTTTTAATTTATTATTATTAATGACAGCACCGGCATCAAATTTTAAGGCAACTTGTTTGGGCACCTCTTTTTTTTTTTCTGTTTTGGCTAACGCTTTACTCGTATCATTTATGAGCCTTCATCAGTCTTCAGTTTTTAATCTTATTTTAAAAACTGTGGTCATGGAAGGCTCAGATGGGTCATAACACATATCAGGTTGGTCATTTCCTGGGCTACATACCTTGTATAGAATAACATTATACAAATAAGTTTTTTTAGAGTTCTAGTAAACTTATAATAACCGTAAAATAATAGGATCATAGCAACCTTTTGTCCTAACTCAGTGACTTGATGTATACACTGGGAACAGCCTTTGGTCTGAGGAAGGTCAGTTGAAGTCCTTACTGTACAAGTCCAAATTTTAAGGAAAATGAGTCCTGCGATGAGTTTCCTCATGTTTCAGCCATGCACGGACCAGTCAGCTTCTGGGTGTGACTGGAGCAGGGCTTGTCGTCTTATTCAGAGTCACTTTGCAGGGGTTGGCGAAGCTGCTCTCATCCACGTAGAGCTCCTAGTCTACTGATGTTTAAGGGTGGTCTCGGAGGTTGGGCCTACTAGGATAAACTGAGTCTAATACCTCTACACAGTTATGTTCAACTGGGCTCTCTAATACCGGGAGCAAGGTGGCGGGGTTTAGGGTGTTGTAAACTTCAATGGTTATGCGAGGATTTTCACAGAGCAAGCTTTGGTATCTAGTTAGTCTAGCATTCGTTGGCTAATGATGTCCTCTGGTATTTATTAAAGTCACCACAGCATGGGGGGACTTTAGGTTTTGCCTAAGAGTTAGCTTATCTGCTTCTTGTGCTAACAGGGCCATTGCTGCTAGGGCCCTTAGACACGGAGGCCAGCCTTTGGAAACCCCGTCTAGTTGTTTTGAGAGATAGGCCACTAGCCTTGGCCAGGGCCCTACAGTCTGGGTTAAAACTCCAACTGCCTTTTTTTTTTTTTTCTGACACATAGGGTGTAAAGGGTTTTATCAAAAGTATATTTTATTTTCTTTATACACCTTGCACATAAACTTTTTTTTTTTTTTTTTAGTTTTACATTCAGGAGGCCTAGTTACTTTTAAATTATACAACATTTCTTGCATAAATTCTTTTTTTATAACATTTTTCTCTTTCACGACTTTCGCAGACAATTCTTTGACATGCTTTAACTTTCTGACTTATTACAAATATTTTTTTCTTTAAACAACCAGTTAATTTATTTCAGGGCAAGAATTTACCATATAATACTCTTTTTACATAAGTTCTGCCACCCCTTTTTTTCTTTTCTTTTTTTTTTTTTTTTTTTGAAGATGATAACTATTCTTTTCTAAAGCGAACTTCTTTTATGTCTGTGGGCTAGACTGTCTAAGGCCACAGGAATAGAAGTTAGTATAATACGTGTTACACTGTTAACTTTTAGCAAACTTTACTTTTGTTGAAAACCTTGTAAGTTTGGGATTTTAATTATCCTTTGCTATTAATAAGAACTTGTTTTGTCCAAATTAATTTAGAAATGATATAGATGGTTTTTTTATTTTTCCTAACAGAATAGCCTCGTATCTTAAGATTTTTGAGTTAGTAAGCTACTTTTTTTGCTTTTTTGATTTAGGATAGTTCTGAACTGAACTAGTGAGGTGTGCTCACAATGAGGTTTCCTCTAAAAGTTATGTTTGTTTTTTTTTCTGTTAACAAAGCAGTTGCCGCTACAGATTGAATGCATTTGGGCCATCCTTGGGTTACTGGGTTAAGGATTTTTCATAGGAAGGCCTCAGTGCTTTCAGGATATGCCGTTGTTTACACTGACAACAAAGTGGTATTGGAGCGTTATAGGGTTACAGAGAATACTTTCAATTATCAATTACAGGTTTTAAATTTACTTTGGCTTTTAAAAGAATAGGGTACACTTTTTTTTTCTTAACTACTTGTATATATCTCTCTCTCTCTTTATCTCTTTGACTTTGTCTCTCTCTCTTTGACTTTCCTTTTGCCTCTGTCTCTTCCTCTCTCTCTTCTCGCTTACACTGCAGTTCTCTCAACCACTGTGGAGAGATCTAAAAGCAGTTGTAACCAAGCGTCTATGTACGGAAACTGGTCTGCGTACCCTGGCTTTACAGGTTACCTTGTGCCATACCTTTGAAACAAGGGACCTGTCCAGGCTTCCTTCTGATGGCCAACCTACCTTTAATGCTGGCCAGTCTACTTTATACAAAGTTTTAAGTTTTCCTGGTGTCATAGTACTCCATAGTCTCCTTTAAATCCTTTCTTGAAATTTTTCAACATATTTCCTAGTAGCATGGGCTTATTTGTGCCTGACCCATGCTTCTTCAAGACAAAACACCACGCTCACACCACACACACCACAAAACAAAGAACAGGTAAAAAGGGCACACACACACTTTTGCAGTTTACACCAAACCAAAATCAAAACCAAAATCAGAGTATCCAGAAATCTAAGCCAGGTCAAAACCAAAACCAAAGTATCAAGCAATCCAAGTCAAGTCAAAAACAAAAACCGAAGTGCCAGTACAGGCACACCGTGGGTGATCAGGCCACACTTCCACTCAAATGGAGTAGGCAAGTTCCCAAGACCAGTCCTGTCAAGCAATTCAAACCAAGTCAAAACCAAAACCAAAATCAAAGTGCCAATAAAGGCATGCCATGGGTGATCAGGCCACACTTCCACTCAAATGGACAGAGTAGGCAAGTTCCAAAGACTAGTCTTACCAAGTTTCAGATGTCCAGACTCCAGGTACCAGTTCCTTCCCGGTGTTCAGCCACTGCATTGATCCTCCATGGGGGCCTGCCACACACAGCTCTGGCGAGGCCTCCCACCAGGGCAAATGCCTACCTGGGAGCGCTCTCAGGATCCACGTTGCTCAGGCTAGTCGGAGTCCCCCACGGGGATGTTCCACAGGGCAGGCTTAAGCCGCCTAAGGAGCTGCCTCAACCATCTGCCAATCACCTTGCTTCCCGGTCAGGGAACCAAGAAATGTAGCAGGAGGAGCCGCAGACAAAACTCCTCAGACACCAAGTTAAAGAAGGAAGTGGTTTATTCAGCCAGGAGCATTGGGCAAGACTCCTGTCTTAAGAGCCGAGCTCCCTGAGTGAGCAATTGCTGTCCCTTTTTAGGGCTCATAACTCTAAGGGGGTCTGCATGAGAGGGTCGTGATCGATTGAGCAAGCAGGGGTTATGTGACTGGGGGCTGCATGCACCGGTAATCAGAACGAAATAGAACAGGACAGAGATTTTTACAGTGCCTTTCCATACAATGCCTGGAATCTATAGATAACATAACCGGTTAGGCCAGGGGTCGATCTTTAACTACTAGGCTTAGGTCAGGCAGGCCCAGGCTTGGTTTCAGGTCTGGTTCCTTGGTTTCAGGTCTGGTTCCTAGGCGCTGGGCTACCTGCCTTTAGTTTCGCTTCTCTTTCCTTTTCTGAGTATAAAACAATATAAGAAGGTCTGTCTCTCTTCTCTCAAGGTCATTCTTCTGTAGGGCTTCTGTGGTTTGCTGGGGATACACTTCAGGCCCTATTCATCTGGTTCGCTCCCACACTTAGAGATGTCACTCAAGGAGGCTGAAGAACAGCAAAGATGGATGCCTTCTCCTTCATCTGGGATCTCTGACCCCAAGAGGCACCAACCTGATGCCAGTAGGACCATTCCTGTATAGAATGTCTGACAACCCCTGTTAGAGGATCTCACCCAGTTGGGTGGCATGGGGAACAGGACCCATTTAAGGAAGCACTTCAACTGTCCCTTTTGGAGGGGGTGAGCTTCGCTGGGGGGAAACCCACTCATCTGGTCTATCCAGATTCCTCAGAACTACTGGAGGAAAGGCTAACTCTGCTGGTCTGCAGAGACTGTGGCCAACCCTCCCCTAAGGGAGGCCCAGGGAGGCTCAGGTTCTGTCCCTGAGCCTCGGGCTGGAGTTGTTGGAGTTCCTGCAGGGAGGCCCCGCCCAGTGAGAAAGGATGGGTCAGGGTCAGGCCTGAAGAGGTGATCTGGCCACAGTCTGCCACAGCCAGTGTGTTGGGCTTTGGGGAACCCTTCTTGGGGACCAAGCTCTCTAGCCTCCCTGGCTCCAGCAGTGGAAAAGCATGTCCTGGAGCTATAGAGCTGGATGCTACCCTTCCCCCACCCGGGGAGCTTAGTGTGTTAGATAGTAATGATTCCCAGTGCTGGCTGCTGCCCCTTCCCCAAGGAGCTCAGATGGCTTAGGCAGCAGGCAGCTACAGCTGTGGTACTGGTCACCCCTCCCTTCGGGAGCTCAGCAGGCTGAGGCAGATTCCAGCAGAGAGGCTGTTGAGAATCTGCATGGCTCCAGTGTTGGGACTCTAGGCCCCAGTGGCATAGGTTTGCAAGTTCTGTGGAAAAAGCATGGTTTCCCCAGCTGGGTAGCATGCTCACTCACCAATTCCCTTGGCTGTGGGGTGGGGGCCCTGCAGCCCTGTGTGGCTCTCAGGTGGGCCACTAGACCACACTGCTTTTCCTTCCTGACCGTTATTACGTCAGCCACCTAGTCGGTTCTCATGAGAGAATCTGGATACCTTGGTTGCCAGTGAAGGATTCACACACTAATTATCATTCTTTTTGATGTGAGCTTCTGATTGCTGCTGTTGCTAGTTGGCCATCTTGGTCCCGCCCATCCTATCTGTAGCTTTCAAGTATTTTCTAACATATCATTCTGTATTGTTTATTAGAAAAACACACAGGTCTATACAGAGTAGAGGATTTTCTTTTTTTTTTTTTTTTTTTTGAGACGGAGTCTCGCTCTGTCGCCCAGGCTGGAGTGCAGTGGCGCAAGCTCGGCTCACTGCAAGCTTCGCCTCCCGGGTTCACGCCATTCTCCGGCCTCAGCCTCTCCGAGTAGCTGGGACTACAGGCGCCCGCCACCATGCCCGGCTAATTTTTTGTATTTTTAGTAGAGACGGGGTTTCACCGTGGTCTCGATCTCCTGGCCTCGTGATCCACCCGCCTCGGCCTCCCAAAGTGCTAGGATTACAAGCATGAGCCACTGCGCCCGGCCATAAGGATTTTCATTGTATAATTTTGAGAACAAAATGCCAATTAATGTCTAATACTCACCTTACAAATATATATATATATATATATGCACACACAGAAATACATATTTACACAAATATATGTGTGTAAATATATAAATAATATATATAAAACACACATAACTCATTTAAATATACTCATATAATTAGGCTTTATGCATTCAATTTTACTACATGTTAAATATCTTGAGGACCCTGAAAGAGATATTAGATGTGGTTTCTATTATAGGACTGGAAAGGTGTGATACCTTTCTTCCCTATCATAAGGGTCATGGCTGACACTCCTGTAATAAAAGACAGGTTGATGAGACAAAAACATAACAAATTTAATCAAAGTTCTGCGTGACATGGGAACCTGAAGATCCAAAGACCCAGGGAAAAAACATCTGTTTTTCTGCTTAGATTTGAATATTTGACAGCCATGGAGAAATATAATTACACAAAGGGTGTGATCTAATGGTAATAGACTGAGGGGAGAAACACAGCAAAACCCGCCTGTTCAGATTCTTCTTGGTCTCTTTGTGTAGTATTTCTTCCTCCTTGATATACAGCAGGACCCCTCTGGAATGAGGGTCTTATGATCTAGACAAGGTAGGTCAGAGAATTTCTTTATAGCCAGCTCCTACACAGAACGTGGAGGGTTGGGGGTTGTTAGAGTAACTGATCTAGGTTTCATGGCTGGCTTTGAGGAAGAGGGATTCTAGTGTCCATGACTCATCTTGGAGAAGAGGAATTCTAATTTCTGCGGCCTGCTTTGTGGGAGAAAGGTGAGTGGAAGCCATCAAGGCGTGAGGAAGTCAGAGAGAGACTTTCCTTCTGAGGCTGCTTCTGAGGCCTTCCAATCTCCTATAGTTCAAAGTACTCAGCATGCCAAAGTGCCGTAATTTGAGGTATCATTTTCTGACCCCAACATTGGCTTCTATTGAATTAGAAAATCTTTAGAGAAAAAAAGATTACATTGTGGCAAATGGTCTAGATTGTGTGGTAACTATTCTTAGCGTTGTGGGGATTCAAAGAGGAAGATTCAGTAAGGACTGGCCCAAGGGGAAGTTTTTTTTTTAAACCACATTCAACACTTCAACTCTTCTTTAGTTTGGATAGGACAAAGAGTATGTAGGGTGTCCAGCTACGGAAGAAAGGGAAGCAAGTGCAAGTCGTTGTGAAAAATTGGGGAGGGGGGTTGGTAGAGAGCTTGGAGCAGGGAGTGGTCAGGCATAGAAGCCAATACGAGGATTTATGTTGAGATAGATTGGGTGGAACATAATGCAGAGAGCCATAAAAATCAAAAAGGAAAGTTAAATCTCATATGGAAAGGAATATGAAACTATTCGTGTTTTAAAGCAAGTAAGAGATTGAACAAAGAAACCTAACTAGAGCATTTTAATTTTTACACAAAAGATGGCATATGATAGACACTCTTCTGTACCTAGCTACCTACCCTATTTCAGTGTCATATATGCTTTGAAAGCTTCTTATTTTGTTTGAAATGTTGAACCATGCAAATGTATTTTAAACATATTTCAAGTGATGTTAAAAGTATCCCAATGTTGTTCATTTTCTCAAGTTAATTTAATCTTTTGACACATTTTAACAAATTTGCATGGCTTAAAAGCCAAGAGTAAGTGAGGCATTTGTTGCAAAGATACAGGACATCAATAGTGTATTATGAGAGAGATGTTAAAGGGAAAAATGTCACTAGACTTAAATGTATGTTTTTATCTCTTAAACTATATCCTGGAGATCTTTCCATATCAGAGCATAGAGATCATCATTATTCCATTTTTACAGCTGCATAGTATTCCATTGCATGACCATGTAGGCCACCTCACCTGAGTTTGAGTGTACCTGTGTGAGTGGGCCTCCAGCAGGATTGGTAAGGTCAGGAGTGGACACACTGGTGGCCTCAGTAGATCACCCCAGATTCTCCTCTGTGTGAGTTATACAGTTCTGCACTTCTATCAGCAGTATCTAAGAGTATCTGTCCCCTAGCATTTGTCCAACTGAGGATGTTCAGCTTTTGAAGTTGGTCAATATAATAGCTAAGAAATATTATTTCAATGTAGTTTCCATTTGTGTTTCTTTTACAATGTGATTTCAAAGTTAAGGGAAAGATCTGATGTGGAAGGAAAGCTTATGAGTTTAGCCTTTAGCCTGCTGTAATTAAGGAAAATGAGAAACATCTAAGAGAACAGGCGTTCTGGCAAAATGGCAGGACCACTGAAGGGGCAATTTGAAAGTAATCATTGTGTCATTAGGATCTGAATATTTAAGGTGTGTGTTTTTTTCTTAAAAATCAAGCAGCTTGATATAAACCAGTATTATAATAAATATCACTAAAATTTATTTTCCTTACAGTGCTTTCATATTTTTGTTCATCAAAAGTGAAATACCAAATAACACGTGTTCCATGGATACCACTCCATTAATAACAGAGCATGTGAGTATAGTATGAGAGACAACTTGACTTGAAACATAAAATTAAGATAAATGGAAAATACATAAATTTTAAACACAGATGAAAAAGTGGTGTTTGCTCATCACTCCTGGCTATGTAAAATATCTTAGCTTATTTATTATGGCTAGGTCTATGCAGCAATCAATTAATATTTCCACAGTTCAGCTTCTCAGCAAGCACACAGGTTTATTTATTTTGATTAACAGATCTCTACTAGGTGATATATATATAACCCCATGTTTTGTAATGATTTAAAAATTCCTACAATAGAGGAACCCTAAATACTGTAGAGGAATGTGAAAATAACTTTAGAAAGTGGAGGAAGGAGGTTTTGAAGTTGGTCCAGGGGAGAATAGACCATAGGAAGCCTATGAAAGGTAAGTGAAGTCGTATGAGAGTAGCAACTGGTATCCCATTCTACCCAAAGTGAAAAACAGAAAATACGATAGGAGTCACTGTTTTGACCTTGAAGAATCTAAATTAGTCTGGAATAGTAAATCTGAGTGAAATAGGGGCAACTTTTAAAAGGGACCCGATAAAGCACAAGTGTCAGTAGCTACATATACAAAAGTGACTTCAAGGCAAAGCCTCATTGCCATGAACCCAGGCTCTAATCCTTCTCATCTCAAGAAATCTCTCCTGTCTGCCCTGGGCCAGTGCTATCCAGCTGCCCTCTGAATCCAGCGCTCCTTACCCCCAGTGGGGTATTGCCACTTGGCAGGGTGCTTATCTACCCCTTACTTCAAAATTAATCTTTTCTCCTTTCCTTCTTCCCCTATCAAAACTTTTATCAACTAAAACCTTAGTTAAATTGACACTAAAGTTGAATAGTAATTAGCTTAAGTGTAAAGAGAAGAGGTTTATCAATCCACAGGCATCTCTAATCAGGGAAATGTTTCAGGGAGAAGGGAGGAGTTGGCTTTGGGAAAGGGTTCCTTGCCTGCTTCAGGGGTCCAGACACCTCCTGCCCAACCATCCTCCAAAACAATGGAACAAAATAATAAAATAAATGCAGCTTGGTAAAAGATACACAGTAGGCTAACTGCCTGAGATTTTTCTAGGCAATAAGTTTAAAGATCCATAAACAGCATGATTGATGGGTATGCAACCATGCATCATGAGCTCCTTATGGTGAAAGAAACCATTTTTGCCAAAGGAAAACTTGACTTAGCACATGACAAAGAATTCAAATCTACTTTCTTGTCTCTTACAAAAACAATAGGATTATAACATCAAGAACACTTCAGTTGGCCAGGTGTGGTGGCTCATGCCCGTAATCCCAGCACTGTGGGAGGCCAAGGTGGGCAGATCACCTGAGGTCAGGAGTTCAAGACCAGTCTGCCCAACATGGTGAAACTCTGTCTCTACTAAAAATACAAAAAAAAAAAAAAAAAAAAAATGAGCTGGGTGTGGTGGCATGCACCTGTCATCCCGGCTACTTGGGAGGCTGACGCAGGAGAATCACTTGAACCTAGGAGGAGGAGGCTGCAGTGAGTCAAGATCACACCACTGCACTCCAGCCTGGGCAACAAGAACGAAACTCCATCTCAAAAAAAAAAAAAAAAGAACACTTCGGCTAAGAGGCAGTATTATAATATACTCCCCTTATCCACAGAGGATATGTTCCAAGACACCCAAGGAATGCGTGAAACCACAGATAGTACCAAACCCTATATATAGTATGTCTTTGTATCTGATCACTAAGACAGCTACTAAGTGACTTGGGGGCAGGCAGTGTATACGATATGGATAGGCTGGACATAGGGATCATTCACATTCCAGGTGAGATGGAGAAGGACGATGCAGGGTTTCATCACACTATTCAGAACAGTGTGCAATTGAAAACTTATGAATTATTCATTTCCAGAATTTTTCTTTTAATATCTTTGGACTACTGTTGACAGTGGGTAACTGAAACCACAAAAAGTGAAACTACAGATAACGGAGGGATACTGTAATTCCATAGTAGAAATATGAATTTGCTCATAATTTTTCCTGACTTACAATATCAGCCTAATATTGAAACATGGCTTGGAATGTTTTATTAACTAATTTAGCAAAACAAAAAAATCAGTATAAGAAATGCTCATTGATCTTAAGCATTCCATAGGAGGAGAGTCTAATTTCCTTACAGATTATGCAGACCATTAAAATATGCAAATGAAACACGAGTTAATAAGTTTTATTAGTTTTTATAGGTGTATCACAATAGCCACATATTAAATGTGAGAATTTGAAATGGAGGACTTGCCAACTGCCAAGTCATCCTACATGAAAGAGGGAACAATTAGAAACAGTTGAGTTTAGAGATATCAGAATGCGTAGGTGACGTTTATTATATTTTAAAGCACGTTTGAAAGAGAAGAGAAAAGCACTAGAAATATTGTCACCAGTGTGATTATCAATTGAATGCTCTTTTTGTTTTAATTTGGGCCAATGTTTTCAATAGGTGATCAACACAACCCAAGACCCCTGTTCCTGGGTGGATAAACTTTCTACAGTACACCACCGCATAGTGTAAGGAGTGGTTACTTCTTTGCTCTATTATTCTGTTTCACATTTGGTTAAAGCAGGGATTACCAGCGTGAAGTAATGTTCATCTGAGTTCAAGAAGAAAATAGTAATGCAAGCTTTGACTTTTATCTCCATGTGGCTAGGTTTTTTTGTCCCCTGCTGAATTTTAGGTACAGATGCCCTTGAGCTCAACTGCTTTGAGTAATTACTAAATCATTGCATTTATCTCCAAATGATAAGTAGATAATAAAAGCAACCTAATTTTGCATGACTTGTGTAGCTAAAGTAAAAGAGGTAGTATTGTGACCAACCTGCTCTCAGCAGTCACAGTCAGATTAGGCAATAAACTTGTCTAGCACTGCACCACCCAGGATGCCCACCCTGCTCTGGGAATCCCCACACTCCTGTGTTTAGACTGTTGTATAATTCCAGACATTCATTGTCAAATATAGTGGAACATTCTGTGTCCATGTGGGTCCTACTCCCTCTATCTCCGTAAGAACTCAGAGAGTTGGGCTCAACATCAGCCCCTCTACTTTAGGGTGGGTTTTTTTTGTTGTTCTGTTTTGTTTTTTGGACTTCCAAATAAATATGAAAATACACACTAGTATATAGCTTGTATTTTACATTTGATGGCTGCTTTAAACTTCATGTGGTGACACCTTTTGACTCAAGAATATAAAGCCTTCTTTTTGATAGTGTATATACTATCTTTACCGGGGGAAACAGCAGCACCTGACACATAGTAGAAAATAAATATTTGAATAATTTGAATGAATGAAAGAATAACAACCTTTGGAAGAAATAAATATGTTGCTGGTTTTGCGTCAGAATAAAACCAATCTTTCAAACAAAAAATTTTTTCAAATATTTTTTGCACAAAGCCTCCCCTTCATTAAGATATTTGTTAAGAAAAATATTGTTGTCTTGTAATTAGCTAGGCCTAGTCTATTAGTCTTGTCTGCGTTTGGGATGCTCCACGGCTATGAAGTCCAGACCTCACGTGACACAGGGATTTCCTGTATGAGTAGGACATGTTGCCAAGGTGGTCTTGTGAGTTTCTACAGGCTCATGTTACTTATAGTACTACTTAAATTGACTAAGTTAGTTTTTAAGCTTTGGAGGGAACTGTTTTTGCCTATGACTGTTTTCTGTTTGGAGGGTTTTTTTGTGTGATTTTTTTTTTTTTTTTTTTTTTTTGAGACGAGGTCTCACTCTGTCGCCTGGCTGGAGTGCAGTGGCAAAGTGCTCGGATTATAGGCAAAAGCCACCACTCCTGGCCTGTTTTCTGTCATTGTTCTTTGTGTTAACTTCAAGGAACTGTTCCAAAATATGAATCACCTCCCCCTACAATCATTGGAAATGCCTGCTTCATGCAGATATGGCCCAAGTCTGGGGAGTCTGCCTGACTCCAGTTCTGAAAATGAAACATTTTCTTTTTATAAAAAGGAATGTTTTCTCTGAAATACCCAGATTATTTAATTAAATCAGCACTTCCTCTTGACCATGGCACTGTCAACTAAGGCATAGGCAAGTTCATGGATTTCAATAGTTGTTTTCAACAAACATGCATTTAGTACTTAGTCTGTCCTAGTTCTGGGCTGGATAGCATGGCCTGTTAAAATTTTTAAAAAACCATAAAGCATGGTGTCAGTATATAGATATCTCAATTTAATTAGAGTGCCAAGTTTATTTATGTAGACTGTACAAGATAACTGTAGCAATATTCTCATCTATGTAATGACAACTTATAATTATAATCCATTTTAATTTCTATAAATCATGTACTTCTAAAATTAGACACTGGTGGACTGAAGCTGTCCTCCTAGTCCTGATGCCACTTTAATACTGCAGGGTATTTCTGTGACTTCCGCCAGTCACAGAGCTTGAGATAAATGGATGCTTTTTGTTTGTTTGTGATTTGCCTTTTGAAGCATGTTTATGATTCCATTTGTGCATTTGTCAGAAATACTGTTTTGGGCCAAGATTAATAGTGATTTATTTGTTTTGTAAGGGGCTGTAGTCTTGCAGTGATATCTGGAGTACTCTATGGATCTACATTTGTGCCGATCATCTACATCAAGGACCACAGCAAAAGAAATGATAGTATATATGCAGGGGCAAGCCAATATGGTGAGAATAAAAAGTTATCTTACTTTATTAATATCTATTTTTTATGAATATAAAAAGAATTGTGATAATAGTAAATACTGATGGGTCGATTCGATCTTTCTTTGTCCCTGTAAGTGGCAAATTAGAAAGGCACTGAACACCAAAAATAATAAAGGATTCAGTATTTTCATATGATCTTTAACATACAAATGCAACCAACTTTAGTCAGGACTCTTTTCAACTACTTGGATCTCAACACATGGTTTCTGACTTTCCAGTAAGATTTGGAAATTATTTTCCAGTTAGATGATCTCTGGGAAAAAATGTATACCTCTGCTCTTTTAAAAAGGCTAAAGTGTAGTACATAGTACTTTAAAATCAGGTAAAGGTCAATGTATAGCCTACTTGGTCAGAGGATATTATTTTTCAAGCACAGAGTCATGCACTGGAAGGCCCAACATAATGCTTCCTGTTAATATCTCAGTTTCCATTGATAGAATTAATCTCCCAGGAGTAAACTCAATACTGTATGCAATAGCCTTGTACAGATTCAAAAGGAGATGAAAGAGTGTTTACTTCGGAGATCTGCCAATTATGTTGAAGCATGGCTTACACCCATGAAATGATAAGAGAATAGGATCATTCATAAAATAAAGTTCTAAATCAGATGGCACAGAAAATTAATGTGACCTCTGTTCAGATAAAGGAGAATTTGGGGGGCAAAAGTCATGAGGGAAAGATTGTCAAAGAAGTTGAGATTTGAACTCAACTTTAACAGAATGGATAGACTGAGTAGATGCCATAGTTTCCATCTTCCTTTTTATAGTTAGCCCCATGTATATTACTCAAACCTTTTATTGACTTCTGTCTTTCATTTGTTAAAATTTTATACAAATACTTTTTTGCATTTTTACAAAAAGATAAAAACTAATAAAAATAGAATATCATAGGATAAATTAAAACAAGGTCTCACTAAAGAAAGAAAGACAAGAGTGGGTATATAAAAGGAATCAGAAACGAGTCTAAAAACTTTATACTAATTTGTATACTTGCTAGAAAGGAGGCATAAATTTGGCTCTTAGAGTCCCTGTAGGCACAAGGGAAATCAGATCAGTCTCATGATTCAATGAGCACAAGATAAAAACAACTAATTGTTCAGGAGCACAGATGTTCTTGGTACAGGGACATAATAGACAGTGTCCTCACCAATCTCTACACAAAGAGAACAATGGCTTCTTAGGGATCTTGCTTGTGACAACTCTCTGAATGTAATGTGATGGGAACACTTTATCCCAGTTTATTCAAAAATAATTAGGGGGGATTATTTTTTATTTCATTTATTTAACAACACATACGTAGTATGTGCTCTGTCCTAAGTATTTTACAAATACCCAGTTAATTCTCATAACAACTAATACCCTTTCTTTGTTTTACAATTGAGAAAATTAAGACATAGACATGAGACGATTTGTCCAAGTCCCAAAGTTAGTATTGAAATGAGGATTTGCACCCAGGTGGTCCATGCTTTTAATCACTACATTTTGCTTTCTTTTGTGGTGGTCCATATACAGATGTATTGCCCTTACATGATCCAGAAATAGGATTTAAGACTTAGAGCAACAGACAAACTCACTGTCAAACTTTTCTTCCTAAACATGGCCACTCATCTTTGTCAAAACTTTAGGGGACAGAAACATTGAGTCCAACATGGATTTCCCAGCCAAGAACCTGTAGTGCACCCATCTGTGTGGCCACAGTCCCATCTGCTTAAACAGTCAGTGGAGTTGGGATTTTTCCGAGATTGGGCCACCATCATGTGATATTAACTTCCCCATGTACTTACGTTTATAATCAACAATTGAATAAAGCCCTCTCTGGATTAACTTTCTGAATAGCCTTCTGTACAGCTGTCATCTGCAACAGAGATGCTGGTCTCCAGATTGATCAATGGATCCTATAAAATTAGCACCTCCAATTTTTTCATTCACATTCTCACTGTGGTCAACCTGAGGATTTGCTATAATTGCTATTGTCATTAGTAAAATTAGGCCTGAATGCCTATTTTTAAAAGGGAGGTATTAACATCATAGTTACATAATTCATTGTTTCTTATTTAGCTTTACCAGATGATCATAAAAATTAGCCTTTAGTTTTGATTATAGTAACTAATTTACTACTTAATGTATCCAGATTTTAAATATATTAATTAAAATTCTATATGAACAGCATGTAGAAAACTAGGATGATTAAATATAATTAATGGGTTTTTTTTTTTTTTTTTGAGACAGAATCTCACTCTATCACCCAGGCTGGAGTGCAGTGGCATGATCTCCACTCACTGCAAGCTCCACTTCCCAGGTTCACACCATTCTCCTGCCTCAGCCTCCCAAGTAGCTGGGACTACAGGCGCCCACCACCACACCTGGCTAATTTTTTGTATTTTTAGTAAAGGCAGGGTTTCACCGTGTTAGCCAGGACAGTCTCGATCTCCTGACCTCGTGATCCACCCGCCTCAGCTTCCCAAAGTACTGGGATTACAGGTGTGAGCCACCGCGCTCTGCCTAATTAATGGTTTATTTGCCTTAAAGGTTAATTCTGGTGAGTTTATTTTCAGAAATCTAAATATATCTGGAATGATTAAAATGGTGTTTGAGAGTTTTCAATCTCTATTTTCAGATTTAGACTATGTTTTTGCGCACTTCAGTGGTATCTTTCTTACAAGTACTGTCTACTTTCTGGCCTACTGCATAGCCATGAAAAATAGTCCTAAACTATATCCTGAAGCAGTCCTACCAGGTAAGAATATGTACTACAGATCTTCTTACTATATGAAAGTGTCATCTACAACTCATTTAACTTGAATAAGTTTCTTCTGGAAACAAAGCCATCTTCTGTGTGTATATGTGGGGTGTGTGTGTGTGTGTGTGTGTGTGTGTGCATGTTCATTCCCCCTAATTACTTTTGCCCAGTTCACCACCAAATATGAAGTATTTTAAATCCTTGAAACTGAATATGAAACGTTGGCCATTATTACAGAACCTAAAACTTAAACAATAAATCTATTAATAAGATATTTTCCTGTGCCAAACATCTTCTGTATTGATCGTCATTCTTTACTATTTCTTTTTCACTATCTAAAGGTTCATATATCAACAAATAGGAATATACAGTAACTTGGGAAAACAGTTTCTACAAAATGTAGGAAGAGATCGTGTTGACTTCAAAAAAGACATATGTTAACATACATGGTTTGGGACTTAATTCATTAGGCATTGATCTTTTTAAAAAATCTCATTTCGGAGTTTATTATAATTCAATTTGGAATGTAGATCCACAAATAAAATTTTTTAAAGGCAAAAATAAAGCATAAGTCAGAGACTTGTTCTGAAATGCCTAACAGATTTGTGCTAAAGAATGCCACCATGTAGAAAATGCTAGAATACTTTACTGAATGCCTAGCTAAAGTACTGTGAAAGTTTTAGCTGGTATTTTTACTTAAATACTATAGGTTTTTTTTTTCTTAGCCATAGCATCACTCTGATCCACTTTATTAATATCTATGGTTTACAGTAAATGGTAGTTGCAGAGAATGTTCGGGTTCAGTATGTCCCCTAGTCCCCTTTTCATCACCCAATCTCTACCTCTTTTACTACTATGGGTACTTTAATGCCGATAATATGAAAGCATTGATCACTCTACCCATAGCAGGCAAGAGTAGAGAAATTACTTGGTTCTAAAATAACAATAAAACACAGCTCAAAATTCCATATTGGCCAACAACATTGATTGGAATGCATTTATATGTGCACTTTGATATTCCTGTTGTAGCTCACTGTGAGTTCTTCAGGAGGGGAACATGGTCTGCAAATGTGTGTTGTCTTTGTATTTCAGGATTCCTGTCAGGAGTACTTTGGGCTATAGCTACCTGCTGTTGGTTCATAGCAAATCACTCTCTGAGTGCTGTGGTCAGTTTTCCAATAATCACTGCTGTAAGTAGCTGAACTGTTTTTCCAAATTTTCATTTTATGAATGTAAACCCAATTTTTCTGAAGCACTCTTAGGGCATTGCTAAAGACTGTCATGGAGTTTGATTTTTTAGGAGTACAATTAATGGATTCAGATAGATAAACTGACCCTCTTGAATCTTCATGTGCTTGATTGCTAAGGAACATTTCTCACCTCATTTTAGCAGGGCTGTTACTCCGTAATCTTTAATATTCTTGCAGTTTTTGGTTTGATGGGTTTATCTAATGTAATTTTAGTGACATTGTAATTTGCTATTGATAACTATTATTCTCTCCTTATATAAAAGTTTATAAATATGGGACCTCTTAAAGGGAACATTGAAAAACAAATAACAATATCCTTCACAAAACTTTTATAGTAGACAGAGAGTTGGTTTTTCTACCATTGTTTCTTGTTTTGAGTAGGAATGAAGACTGAGGACAAAATAAAAACCTAATTCAAAGGAAATAAACCACTGAAGTAGGTGAGTGTGGGCAGAGGATCAGTGAGAGTGGTCACTGTGGCTTTTGGCGACCTGCCCATCACAGAGATTATTCTTGAAAAACTGTAATGGAAGCAGAGCCTTCTCACTCACCAGGCGTAACTTTCTTACCTTGTACGCTTGGTGCTTGTTATCTGGGAAGGACAGGTATTTGGAGTCGGTGAGGGAGTAGGTCCCTATTGCTACCAGGCCCTTCCTTGGTTTTATTTTAGTCACTTTATCCAAGGACAACCTTATCTACACACAGAAAAGATTTAGTCCCTACCCTCAAAAATCTTACATTCTTCATTATTTTATTTTTTCCGTAGGGTAAGATTTTTTTAACTTTTTTAAACATAAAATGTCAAACGAACCTATCACCTAGTTTCAACAATTATGTATATGGTCAATCAATTTTATCAGAATACATTTTTAATATCCCAGCAGTGCTGTTCTTCCCAGGTATACATATTCTCATAGTTATATATCCAGTGGTAACTGGACTGAGTTCCTTGAAAGTAGTATCCATTTTGTTTATTAGCAAATAACATTCCATTAAAAAGCCAAAAGAAAAAAGAAAGAAAGAAAAAAGTAGCCTAGCAGGGGCTGTTACCTCTGCTCCATGTCTTCCTTGATAATTCTAAACTGAATCAGCTTATTCTAAAGATAGAAGCGAGTTCACTTTGTTTTCAAAAGCTGATTTACACCTAACTTCCATTAGTTTACAAAAGGAAAATATACAATCCAAATTACCAAAACTGTTGTATCTCCTATGAAGATGTCCTTCCTATTGGGCTCTCCTTGGCCTGAATCAAAGAGTCAGTACATACTTTGACCTATGCTTGCATTACTTTTACCAAAGCACCCTTCCTATAACCACACTACTCACGATGACTCTTAGGCCATGCCTAAACTCATATTTAGAAAACGATCAGACAAGAATCTTCAAAGGTCAATGATACCTTGCGGTATTGTCATGTACCATGTTCTCTGAAGGGAAATGGATTTTCAGATTAAAAATTCTTGAGTGATTAGCGTAACATTAATATGGTATCCTCTGTTCTATTGCTTCCTCTCATTCTGTTGAAAGTCAGTGTGGGGTTGCCTAAAAGACCCATATGCTTCTTGTTTGATTTGGATTTTGAGGCTTAGGAACTTACATCATTGATAAAAGGCAGTTCCTTTGATTTATTTCTCTGGCTCTTTTGATGTTAACTTTCCAGATACTGATAAACAGAGGGGAGTGTATTTTTTTGTTTCATTTACATATCAAGAGTGGCATCAAACTTCATTGATCAGTCCTTTTGACAGTTGGAGTAGTGGTAGGGGAAAAACATTTTGGAATCTATTTGAAACTCTTCCAGAGTTTCTTGGAGTTTGAAGAGCAATCATAAAATGTTGATACAATATACCTTCTCCACAAAGACCACACTTAACACACATTCCAATTTTCTTCCTTCTCAGCTAAGAAGAATTACCACCAAACTTGAATAGCTTAAAGTTTATAAATTGCAGAATCATTCCTTTTTTTCACCTGTTTCTTCTCATTTCCTCTGTCCTATATTATTTCATTCTTTTCTTTGTCTCCTGCCCAGAAACCCCTATTGTTTTTCCTTACATGTTTATTTTAATCTTCCCATAAACCTTTTTTTAGCATTCATTGGTGTTTAATGTTAGCCAGACTTGATTGCTCTGTAGTAATATCAGTTAAAAAAATATTTAAAGCACGAGCTACTTCTACATGTACATTATTTGTTAGGCCAAAAAGAATATGCCAAAATTTCTTCAGTTACGAGATTATCTCATGCCAAAGAAAGTTAGAAGCTTGTGCACCCTTTTTCTTATTAATCCCATTTCTAGTATCCTAAGGAACTAGGCCAATGGAAAAAATAAGCTTTGTGCTTATAAAAATAATTTGTCACATATATTAAAGTGTTATGTGGCACAAAATATTATAGCATCATCAAAATAATAAAAATGAAGACCATGAAGAAAAGAAAATAAAAAAAAGTATTTACTTAATATCACCTAAAGTTTAGCTTAGTGTGGAGTTAGGGTTGATATTATGGGTAGTTTTCCCTGAAAATATGTTTATATTGTCTCTAACTTACTATATTTATATAGAATCTAGTCATAGGTAAATATCCAATTTAATTAAAATTTATATTTTTATTTAAGGGTCCAGGATTTATAGCTGCAATGTGGGGTGTCTTCATGTTTAAGGAAATAAAGGTATGTACAAGAAAGGGCGGACTAGAAAATGGGAATGGGGTAGGCCGGGCATGGTGGCTCACACTTGTAATCCTGGCACTTTGGGAGGCCGAGGCAGGTGGATCATGAGTTTAGGAGTTCAAGACCAGGTTGGCCAAGATGGTGAAACCCCGTCTCTACTAAAAATACAAAAAATTAGCCGGGTGTGGTGGTGTGCGCCTGTAATCCCAGCTACTTGGAAGGCTGAGGCAGAGAATTGCTTGAACCCGGGAGGCAGAGGTTGCAGTGAGCCAAGATCACACCACTGCCCTCCAGTCTGGGCAACAGAGTGAGACTCCATCTCCAAAAAGAAAAGAAAACGGGAATGCATCCAGGTGAGTAAAGTATTTAATATGTTTGCATTATTTTCTGAAAACTGCCTGTGGTGCCTAGGTCCAGGGCCAACAACCCATGAATGGATTTGACAGATAAAATGTTCAGAATGTGATAATACCTAATTAGGAAAGAAAATACTAGAGCTATGATAATTATAATGTAACATCGTGTCTCTCTCCACCCCATCTCCAATGGAAAAATGCTGTTGTTGACTTAAATTTCCCTGAAGTGATTTTAAATAACCCAATGAAATATGAGAGAGGGAAATTTGTTTAAAATATGATAAATAATATGAAAGATTTTTTTTTTATCCTAAAGGTTAAAGTATCCCCTGAGGTAAATTGTCTTTGGGAATAGATGTTTATATTGGTTCCTATGTCTCCCAAAGGCCTCCATGTCAAACCAGCAATTTTGTAGGAAAACAGCATGGTAATAGGAGGCTACTGCCATTTCCTTTTCAAATGTAAACGATGGGAATTTAAAATTGCATTCATCAAATAGTTCTAGTAAGAGTGTGTGTATGTGTGTGTGTGTCTGTGTTTTCTTTAAAAACCATTTTGCCGAGCATGGTGGCAAGCATCTATAGTCCAAGCTACTCAGGAGGCTGAGGCAGCAGCATCACTTGAGCCCAGGAGTTTGATGTCAGCCTGGGCAATAACAACGACAACAAAAGGTATAATCTCAAGAGTCCAACGGGGTTCAAATCCTGGTTCTGTCACATACTAGCTGTGTGACCTTGGCCAAGTTTCTTAACCTCTCTGTGTGTATACTCCTTATCTGAAAATGGAGATAACCAAACAAGAGAGCTGTGAGAATATGAGTAAAGTGCTAAAAACACTACCAAGAACACAATAAATGCTCAGTTAATTTTGGGGGTGAGGGTCATATAACCTAGCCCAAACTGTCGATAGCAAAATAAAACAAGTTAGGAGCAGTGGCTCACACCTGTAATCCCAGCACTTGCGGGAGGATTGCTTGAGCCCAGGAGTTTGAGACCAGCCTAGGCAACATAGCAAAACCCCTATCTCTACAAAAACAATTTAAAAATTAGCCAGGTGTGGTGAGAAACACTTGTAGTCACAGCCACTCAGAAGGCTAAGGAGAGAGGATTGCTTGGGTTCAGGAGGTCAAGGCTGCAGCAAGACATGATCATACCACTACACACCAATCTGGACAGCTGAGTGAAACCCTGTCTCTTCAAAAAAGAAAAAGAAAAAGAAAGAAAGAATAACAAAACTCACAAAATCGGAGAACTTCTCCCCTTCTAGCCAGGCATGGTGGCATCTACCTGTAGTCCAACTATGCAGGAGGATCACTTGAGCCTAGGAGTTCAAGTCTAGCCTGGGCAACATAGTAAGACCCTGTCTCCCTAACAATTTAAAGATTTTAAAATGTTTAATCTTTTTTTAAAAAATTGCTTTGGAACTTTTCCCAGTTACCTTTACTTGTAGAAAAAAGTCTTCAGTTGAGGAATACATGCAAATACTCTTTTCTAAGAATTTTTATTAAAGACAATATTGATCCAAAGACCCCTCCCCCATCAAGGCATCATAGACTTGTCTTAATATGCAGTTGTAGTAGCAAATAATTCCTGGTTCTAAGGAGATTGATATTGCTAATCTCTAAGAACGGTAAAGTGAATGTACTTCTACTTGATCTTTAAAATGATTATTCAATTTTAGATTTAAAACATCATTTCAATCATTGTAAATGAAATATTTTGATTTAAAATCCATTATTTGATAATACAAGTAACATTCTCAGATTTAAAAAATAATAAACTTGTTTCAAAAATATGTGGACTATGATCAGAATTTTTATTTTTTTAAATACACAGGAACAACTTGAAACATTTATAAACCTGTAAGTTACTTTCGTGAACATTTCTCAGTTATTGTGGTTGGAGTTCCTTTCTACAAAAAGTAATTCTATGCCCAAAATATGTTGTAAATCTCTCTGCATATATTTCATCTACCTCACAAAATATGATTTATTTATATTAAAGAATTGGTTATTACCTCATGTAAGATGCTGAAGCCTCAGAAAATTACAAATTAGTGATCACAGTTTATTAGTAATTATAGGTATAAAGAAGTAGAAACCAAGTATAGATTTATATTAAAGCATTTGAAAATTATTTTGGTCATGACTACAATAATAATACTGAATTGAAAATCCTCTTAACTACATATAAGAACCCTGTTCAAAGACAGAATCCCTAACCAAAAAGCCTAGTATTAATTCTTTAGAGTCCTTTATTTAGAGGAGTACTGAAAAACAGTGAGGAATGTTTTGTTTTGTTTTTGGTAAAGACATCTTTCAAAAGACACCTCAGACCGAATAGAAAAGTAACTTTTAAGATTAATATACTATGACTCAATAGGGTTTAATTCAGGAATGCAAAGATCGTTCATAATATGTAAATTAATTAATCTCATTTACTCTACCATATCAAATATGAAAAGGACGCGATAATACTATACTAACCTCTTAATAAGCTAGAAATAAAAGGAAGCTTTTGTGGTACAGTATGTCTATCAAAACAAAATAGCAATTATATACCTGAGTTTCATGAAACATAAGAGTTCTCTGTATGTTGGAAGTCAAGGATTTCTCCATACTATTATACAATATTTCCTATAGATCTAGCTAGTTTGGAAACACGAGAATAAGAAATGAAATGAATAAATATAGGAAAAGAAATGAGAAAATTATAATTTGCAGATTACATTTTTTAAAAATGTACGAATTGTGATTTCAATTTATTGGTGACAAAAATTAAAAATTAAAATAAAAATTTAAAAGAATCAGCTGAAAAAATTAAGATCCAATAAGATCATTTAGTAAGGCTTGAGATATAAAATAAATATGAAATCAATTGCCTTCCAATATATCACCAACAACCAGTTAAAATGAGGAAAATAAATGCTATTAATAATAACCACGAAAATTACATAAATCTAATTAAAGAATTAACAAGTAATGTGCCAGATTTTTAAAATACTGTATTTTACTTTGTTACAAACATGTACTAGAGGACATAGAAGATCAGAACAAATATGGGAGACTTGTCACATTTCTGATGGAACATCTCGCTGTTATAATAAGGCAGTTCTCTCCAATTACCTTCAGTATAATTCCTGTAAAATCCAAGTGAAGCTCCTTCTAGAATTTTTAGAGTAGGTTCTAAAGTTTGGCTAATTATTTATGTAAAAATAGGCAAAAAAAAAAAGCATGACAGCACATGTACCATATTTCTGACATGTGCAATTTAGATTAGCTAGGCCAGTTTTCTTATAAAATAAGGATTTCTAAACTTAAGAAAATGACTGTTTGCTCTTTTCTATTTTAAAAAATGACTAAGATTACAAGTATTAAAAGAAGAGAAAGGGCCAGGCTGAAAGCAAAGAGTTTTTTTAAAAACAACAACAACAACAAAAAACCTGGGGCCAGGCATGGTGGCTTATGCCTGTAGTCCCAGCATTTTGGGAAGCCAAGGTGGCCAGATCACTTGAGCTCAGGAGTTCAAGACCAGCCAGGGTAACATGGCAAAACCCTGTCTCTACAAAAATACAAAAATTAACCTGCTGTGGTGGTGCGTGCCTCTAGTCCTAGCTGTTTGGGAGGCTGAGATGGGAAGAAGGCTTGAACCTGGAAAGTTGAGATTGCAGTGAGCCAAGATTGCACTCAGGCCTGGGTGACAGAGCTAGACTCTGTCTCAAAATAACTAACTAAATAAATAAGTAAAAAATCTTATATGTCATCTGCAAAAAAATTTTAATGGCTGTCCAGTGGTACTTATTCAATGCAGACACTTAATTGCCTCTTGGCAGCTGATTTAAAGAAAAATTTTAAATACCTACATGCCAATCAGTTTAGAAAAGCATCATCAACTGAACACTAAAGCCTAAATCTCATAAGAATAATTTTTAAAGTATTTTTGTAGAAACAAGACAAAAACCCCTAAACTCTAAAGAAGAAAACAACAGCAAACCTGTTATCTGCAGGACTCATAGGTACTGTCAGTTATATATATCTTAAAGCAGTCCTTGAAGGCACATATTTAAAAGTCTACAACCTACAGCTGTGAGGAATAAAGCTGAGCATCAAGCACCTTTTGTGTGAAGGACTTTAATGATTCCATTTAGTTTTAATACCATCAGTGCATCAGTTGGAGATTTTCATACTTCTGATACTCTTTTTTGTTGTTTTTTTTGTTTGTTTGTTTTTTGAGATGGAATCTCTCGCTCTGTTGCCCAGGCTGGAGTGGAGTGATGCAATCTTAGCTCACTGCGACCTCCACCTCCCGGATTCAAGCGACTGCCTCAGCCTCCCGAGTAGCTGGGATTACAGGCACCCACTGCCACACCTGGGTAATTTTTGTATTTTTAGTAGAGATGGGTTTTCACAGTGTTGGCCAGGCTTGTCTCGAACTACTGACCTTGTGATCTGCCCGCCTTGACCTCCCAAAGTGCTGGGATTACAGGCATGAGCCACCGTGCCCAGCCCTGATATTCTTTTATATCTGATGTCTGTTACTCATTGGGAAATTCATTTTAAATTATTACATCTTTAAGCTAGATATAAATTATATTTTTACCAACACACTTTAGTCAGTATGTCTACAGTAATGCCAACACAGGCAGTTATTACCACAACAATGTATAGGTCAGTAAGCTACTCCCCAGTGACGAATAAGATGATCTATTATCTTAGTAGCTACCTCAGAAATCCAAGTTAAAAAACTTTCTGCTTTGGGAAGAATGTTAGTGTGCTCTTTCCAAGAGTTAACATCCACCTTTGATGAAGGAAAACCATTGCTGTTGCCCAACTATAATCAGTCTTTTTCTCTAAGAGACTGGGCAGTTTTGGCAAAATCTTAACATTGAAGGGGAAAAAAATTTTTCGTTCCCCGAGAATATTATTCTTCTGTCTACATAGGTAATAAAATAGCACTTAGCAACGTATTCACGTAATTAGATTGTAGAGTGCTTGTAACTGAAGACCCATTTTTTAATTTAAGTAATTGCATCAATTTCAAATTCACAAAGTATATGTGGAAATCACCTTAGTGTATTTATTGTTTGAGCAAATATTTATGGAATACTATTCTGCATTAGTACCAGTATCTAGGTGAGAATTGCAGTCTTAAAAACTAAGAAAAAAAAGGTGCTGGGAAATCCAAAGCCTACTGCCAGGTGTGTGTGTGTGTGTGTGTGTGTGTTTGCGTGTGTGTGTGTGTGTGTGTTTAAATAAGCTGTTCTGCACTTGGCAGGGTTTTGGGGTACTTCTAATTGTAGAATTTGGGATTAGAGTGGCTTCTGTCAGTGCTAAGGGTCACACTGAATCGGACAATTCAACTGGCCCCAACCTAACTTACAAAGACCTATCTCTGGTCATCAAACAGAGGCAAATTAATCTACTCTGATTCTTTAAATTGAAGAAAGGGAATATTATTTAGTTAGTAACATAGTTATTTGATTTTGTTAATTAATACATAACATAGATATATATGTTACGTATTAGCTAGCATTAATCTTATAAACTAATAATACAAAAGAACTTTCCTTGACAGTTTTCACATTCCCTCCATCCTGGACTTTGTTTCTGTTCTGTTCAGATTTACTACACAAATTTACCTCTGATCTCTGCATTCTTCCAGTAAACTGGAAACACAAGACCTTTAAGGAAGTGTGAGGGAAGTAGGCAAAATGAACCCAGACAAAAGTCCACTCTTTGAAGTGAGAATTTCATTGTGGAGCCAGGAGAGCCATGTGTTCCTACTGTCAACCTGTCTATCCTGCCCCAACCCTGTTTCCTGTGGGAGCCCAGTTAGAACTTCCCTTTCTGGGTTTCCCTCAAAGCTGACCTGGCTGCAAGGCAGCAAAGACAGAACCACCCTCTACCCTCTGACCCCTTGCATCTATGCAGGGGGAAATGAGTCTCCCTAAGCCTACACTTTGCATGGCCTTGCTGTAGGAACTCAAGTTTTAGTGCATGTTCTTCATTGAGTCCTTGAGTGAGCATTAGGCGAGATACTCATGAATCCAGATTAGCCCTGAGGATTAGCCTCTAACAGCCCACGGTCCTGCTTTTGTGAACCCACTCCCCCCAACAAGTCAGTCAACTCTTGCACCAGAAACACAGCATTCTATTACCGCTACCTTTCCTGAAGTTTTGCCCAGATTTGGGTAGTGTGAGGCTGTTAACCTGTCGGACCCCAGTGGCCAGAATTTTCACCAGAGAGGGCGGCCACCAGCCCTAATCCCTGCATATTTGAAGCCAGCAGGATACCAACTGCTGCCTAGAGTTGCCTCCTCTCCATTCCTTTTTTCTTTTTCCGGAACCCTTATGTGTCCTCTACAATGACTTACCCATAAACCATTGGTATTTTTCCTTTTAAAAGGGATCTAATAGTATTATTAAATGGTATTATTAAATTAGATTATCTGATTGTAATTTTAGATATATCTAAAATTAGGGAGGTGCTAGTCTTGTTTTACTTTGTAATGTTCAAACCTTCCCTTAGAATACTGGAGTCTTCTGCCTTGGATTCAGACTCTCCTGATGACCCACCCTTGGGACCCTTAGACCAGGCAGCCAGAGATTGCCATGCCCTCATTGGCAGAGCCAGTACCCTTAATCAGCAGGAAGTAGATACAGAAGACTGACTTCCTCCCACATTAAGGCTTAAGGATAAGGGATGGAAATCTTTAAGTGGGGGGGATGAGACAGGAATAATACAGGGTGGTCACAGATTAGGAAAACCCCAGGCAGCAGTTTCACATGACTAGCAAAAGGAAACTTGAAATAGCTGCAGAGGCCATGGGCTGATAAGACCCTGAAAAACAGGGTGTGGATCAAGCTGGCTAAGACCAACTGAACCCAACATGGCACTGGATTTGCCCTAGGTTTCACCTAGGACCTCATTATACACTCATTAACATACAAATTACACACCCACCAGCACCATGACAGTTCCGGAACACCCATATTTGGTGTAAAAATGAGTGACACCACAGTTTTGAGAAATTGTTACCTTTTTCTAGGAATCTTCATGAATATTCCACCTCTCGGTTAAAGAAACCATGAAAATAGGAACCCCAACCCCCTTGTATGATTCTCTCATGAGTATGTCCACACTCTCCTTTCTTGAGTGTGTACTTTTCACTTTGCAACACGTCTCTGTACTTTCACTAAAAAAAAAAAAAAAAAAAAATGGGACTCTTTAAACATAAAGAAGGATATAGACAAAATGGCAGTCATTCAGAGGGGAGCAGCCAGGACAGTAAGGAAGCTTGAAACCATTCCATATGAAAAATGGTCAAAGAGCTAAAACACTGTCCAGGAAAAGAGATGCCTCTGGGGATATATGAGAGTTATTTTTCAATGATTGAGGATTTATCTTGTGGAAGAGATATTAAAATCGATCTATCTGTACTCCTAGTGATGGAACTTATAGGAAATGAAATATTTCTACTTAACACAGGAAGATATTTCTTTGTTAATTCAAAGATGAGCTGGGCAACACAGAGAAGTGGTTCTCAGTAGTTCCCATCTTTAAGACCAGTGACCCCATACATAACTGGGCAAGTTATGACAGCTAAGAATGACAACTAAGTCATTCTTCACACTCTCTCTGCGTTTCTTCCTCACCCTTCAGATCCATCTCCATCTCTCCATCTGCCCTTCATCATCTTTTCCCTGGAAGACTACAGTCACCTCCTAATTGGTCTCCTTGCATCCATTCTGGCCCCTCCAATCTGTCTGCCATCCTGCAGAACAGTGTGAGCTTTACACAATGCAAGTCTGAAATTTTAACACAGCCAGCTGCCTGTTTTTTTAATGTATTCCTCTTTTCTTGGAAAAACAGGACCCAAATTTGAGAGGCAGAGGTGGGCAGATCACTTGAGGTCAGGAGTTAAAGACCAGCCTGGCCAACATGGTAAAACCCTGCCTCTACTAAAAATACAAAAATTCACTGGGCATGGTGGTGTATGCCTGTAATCCCAGCTACTTGGGAGGCTGAGACAGGAGAATCACCTGAACCCAGGAGGCGGAGGTTGCAGTGAGCCAAGATCGCGCCACTGAACTCCAGCCTGGGCAACGGAGCGAGACTCCGTCTCAAAAAAAAAAGAAAAAAATAATAGGACCCAAAGCATAACAAGTGCTCAGGCCCATGGTCTTCCGACCTCATCTTGCTCCACTTAACTTTGATTGCTCCAGTCACACTGACCTCCTTTCAGTCCCTGGGAAATATTTTGCTTTTTCTTACAACAGGACTGTGCACATAAAATTCCTTCTACCTGGAATCTTTACTTGCTGCCCTATTCCCCTGGCCAATTCACTGATACTTGTAGTTAGAAGCTCCACTTCCCACCCTCCAAACCAGCATCATTAAGATTCCCGTAACACACTCTCAAACAACCATGGTGGTTTGCTTTATTATTAACACTCCTCTCACGTAATAACATTCTTTTCTGTGATTACTTCCTCTCTCCCATATTATATAATTGTTTGCATAAAGGTACATGTTGAAGCTTAGTGGGTGCCCACATTTATTTACCGAATGGGTGAATTCATAAGGCTTTGCAGGGTTTTGTGAGAACCTGATTACTTGGAAGGGGTAGCAAAAAAACGTACAGGTGGTTAGAGCAGATGGTTAGTCAGGTCTCTAGCAATCTTGAGAGTCTGTCCATTTTGTGTAATTGATTCAGGCTTTATTCATCACTGTTATTCTTTTTTCTTATTCAGGGTCTACAAAACTACCTATTAATGATACTTGCATTTTGCATCATCTTGACTGGAGCCTTATGCACTGCTTTTTCTAAAATCTAACAATGACAAGACCAGCAGGTGGCAGCAGTAGTTAAGAGAATGCGTCTATCAGACAGCAGAGAGATTATGCTGAGAAAAGAGTGCATTTTCATACAGCAAATGGATCTCAGCCACTGTTGGAGTGGGTAAATGATTTTTTTCCCCAAAAATGTGAGAATGAAGGAAGATTGGGTTTCATTCAAGTATAAAAATGAAAATTTCTTCTGATGAACTGTTTATGAAGGTAGTACTTTACTGGGTGACTAAAATGTCTACATTATTATAGCATTACATATGAGGATGCTCTTTTTACCACAGTATGTACCTAGTGTTGCATAATCTAGAACACAGTATAGAGTCCATATACAAAGAAGTTACAGTCCAAATTTCTCACCTATTACCCCAGTGAAGTGAGGCAGAAATACCTTGGGCAAGGAGGGAGAGCCTTACCTTCTAATGGAATTAGATTCCAAAGATATTTGGATCCTTTATTTCATAAAGTAAATGCATAGTTGGTAACTAAATGTTAAAAAGGCCATTTTATTATTTTTCGCCAAAACTTATGTTTATTTCAAGTTAATATCGCCCGACTCTACATCATCTACCCATTTTAGCTCATAATGCTTTCGATTATCAACAGATAAAGTCCATTCTCAGAGAACAAAAATTTTTCATCGAGAATATATGCATAACATAATACATACATACACAAGTATATTCACATACATAAATACACACAGATATGTTGCTAAAGTGAGACTGTAGGTTGTCAGTAACAATTTAAAGGAAACAACCACTCTTTTAAATGCACAATTATTTTTTTCTGAAATACAACTTTTCTAAAACCCTCTTAACTGGAGGTTTTCCTGTTTTCTTCTTGTTTTAACTGGTGGTTTCCAGTAGGCAAAACAAAATGACAGGCATGCTAGTTTTTTTTTTTTTTTTTTTTTTTTTTTTTAAGAAAACTGAAATTAAGCCAGGCAGGTGGCACACTACTAGAATCCCAGCTGCTGACGCAGGAGGGTCAATTAGCCCAAGAGTGCAAATCTGCCAGCCTGGGCAACATAGCAAGGTCCCATCTCTAAAAAAGAAATTTAATTTAAATTTGTAAGAAAAAAGAAAACTGAAACAGAAGTGCTAGTACAATGTTTGTTGCAATTGCTTCCAAAACTTTGAAATAACAAAACCCCTATTCAAATGTAAATTTTACCCATTCCCACCTGATAGTACTGTTTATTACTTTGCTATGCAAGAGAAACAAAACAGCATTCTATTTGTGTGTGTACTCTGAAGTCAATGTGCATGGGTTAAATCCCACCTCTGCTTCATTTTATTTGTGTGGCTGTGGACAAGTTCCTAAGCCCTCTGTGTCAGGCCTCTCATTTACAAAATGCAGTTTATGATGGCATCTACCTCACATGGTTACTGTGTGGTTGAAATTAGTTAAAATCTGTAAAGTATGTTGATGAGTATCTGGTATTTGGCAAACACTATGTAATTGTTAGCTTTTATTATTATGTGTTGTTTGAAGGGGAAAAAAAGTTTTTGTAGATTGGAGAACACCATGTAAAAGCTACTAAACTCACCACCTTCCCATCCAAACAATTATTACTCCTCTAAATGAATACTACTTAAAAGTGATGGAGCTTCTGTTTGTTTAGTGAATTGCTAATACAAATAAATATTTGATTATAACTTCTTATACTCATTTTAATTTTAATCTGAAATGTCATTAAATTATGCTGATAAACTTTGAATAAATTGTTATACAAAAGCTACTTTTCTCATTTAAATATATTTTAGAATTTTATATTGGATAACTTTTAATTATTCTTTAGTTGGGATTTCCAATTTATATGCAAAATTTTAAATGTGAAGTAAAGCAGTTGCAGAAGAAAAATGAAAAATCAGTCTTATTACCTCTATATAGTTTATATATATATATCTATATATATATACACATTTATATACATCTCTCTATATATAGACGTTATATATATATATATATATATATATATGTATGTAAAATTTGGCAATTGCCAAATCTGCATTTTGTTTGTTCACCTTAGGAAGTGAATGCCTAACTCTCTTGAGGTTTTTAGGTTTTATTTTTCCTAATCTAGTATGGCTAAATTCTAGTGTTTATTTTACATTTTTCTGGCATGGCTTTCTGTCAAATGGCAACCCCATCTGTACTAAAGAGATCCTGCCATCTTGTGTACAGAGACAGAACTACATTCAGTAGAAGTAGCAGCCAATAAGGCTGGTATCAGATTATGGAAATTTTCTACCATAGGAACAGAAAATCCTAATAAATTTTAAAGGATTAATAGTACAGCATCTCCCCAAACTAAAAAATCTCCTTTTATTCCTGATATACTGATTTATTTATATTCAGAGTTACTAACTACTAGACTTATAAGTCTCAATATTGATAGAGCTAAAAAACATTGCAAAAAGGCAAGTTGTAGAACCATGTGCATAGCATAACATTTAGGTAAATTTTTAGCAGCCAAAGTAATAAATACTTTCTATAAATACATATTTATGTAAAAAAAAGGAATTTAGCTACTAATAGTCTACTGTTGACCAGAAACCTTACCTGTAACCTAAACAGTTAACACATATTTTATATGTTATATATATTATATACTATATTTTTACAAACAAAAGAAAATATTGTTAAGAAAATTATAGGGAAGAGAAAATACATTTACAGTATTATACTATATTTATCAGTACTGTAAGTTTGCATCATCTGATTACAAGAAGAATCTTCTGAAATGTTGGGCAACTGCATCTGCAGACCTCAATCTGTGGTACATACCAAGCAATTCAACTTTTTCTAATAATGTCATGACTTTTCTCTGCTTCTTGGGAGCACTTCCAGCATCACTAGTCAAGCTCCGTATGGGTCCCACAGTGTTATCCAAGGTTTATAAGGTTTATTTTATTGCAATAAATATGATGAAAAATATACAAGAACTGCAAGAGATCATAACCACCAGAGGCAATTGACTGGAGAGACGGTTGGCTCACCTGAAGATGATTAGCACCACATGGTGCTTTAAGTGGATAGTCGCAACGCTAGAGCTCACCACAATAGCAACGGAGATTTTATAATAGATTTATGTATATTTTATGGTAGTAAATGATAAAATAGACTAGTGTGTATATACATATATAGTATTATACATAATATATATTATATATAGTATTATACACAATATATTATATATAGTATACATTATATATAGTATTATACATAATATATATTATATATAGTTATACATAATATATATTATATATAGTACTATGTCTTATATATACTATATATAATATATAATATATAATCTATATATTACTATGTATAATATATAATACTATATATTATATAGTATTATATATAATACATAGAAATATATAGTATATATTATTACATATTACTATATATAATATACATACACTATATATACTATATATAATATATAATATATAAACTATATATAGTATATATATAATACTATATATAAATATACATAGTATTATATAATAATATATATTTTTATATATAGTATTATATATAATATATAATACTATATATATTATATAGTATTATATATAATATATAGTAATATATAGTATATATTATTATCTATTACTATATATAGTATATAATTCATCACATACACAAAAAGAAGGGTTCACCTCACTTGGCAAAAGGGACTTGTATGTGTCAATAAGGACCTTGAGATGGGAAGACCCTGGATTATCCAGGTGGTCACAGTGTAATCTCCAGGGTCCTTGAAAGTGGAAGAGAAGAATCAGAGTTGAGAAGGAGATAAGATGATGGAAGCGGAGGTCAGAGTGATGTCCTTTGAGAAGGACTAAACCCATGCATTGCTGACTTTCAAGATGAGGGAAGGGAACACAGGGCGAGAAATGTGGGCAGCTTCTAGAAACTGGAAAAGACAAGGAAACAGATTCACCCCTACAGCCTCTAGAAAGGCACAGCCTTGCCAGTCCCTTGGTGTTAGCCCATGTCAGGCTCCTAACCTACAGAACTATAAGAAACAACATTTATGTTGTTTTAAGCCACTAAATTTGTGATAATTTGTTACATTAGCAATGGAAATACAGAGTTACATGACTTTTTTAATAATAATTTTCAATGTAAATGTAATATTTTTACATCTTATAGAAACTTAGAAAGTTTCAAACTCCACATATCACTTATTTATCTCATTGCTACCCCTCGTTTTCCTCTTCTTTGGGTACGTTAGAAGGAATACAACTTTTGTTCTGGATTTATACAAAGAAACAAACTTGGTGTTTTCTCATATTATTCCCACTCTTAGAGTCTTAGAAGGTTTCAAATTTGCAAACAGAGATGCATTGGATATGGTAATGAGATTACTGATCTGAGAGCCAAAAAACTCAATGATCCTCCTGGCCTTGCCTCTGGTAGGTAACATCACTTTGTGAGGTATTTTAACTTCCTCATATTTGTAAAATGGTTGTTTTCAACTAAAGGAATTCTAAATTTATGCAAACATAAAACTTTGTTACTATGGACACATTCTAGTGGTATAATTTAATAGTATCCCAAGTTGCTTCAAGGTTCACCTTACATATTTGTATCCCACTCCTGAATTACATAATGGGATGAGACCCACCAAACATTGAATAGAGTCACCCCTTTGCAAACTGATAAGGTGGTCTGACACTCTCTTTTTTGAAATCCTAAGTGTGGGCACTTACAACCCTTTAAATTGAGGCCCCCAATACTGATAAAATAGGAAAAGTCTCATTTTAACATGTGACTCTCAAAATAGGTCCACACTTTTTTGTGTGGGTTCCCTACTCACATATGGACTAGTAAAATCCACATCCACTTGCCTTAATTCCAGTATCACCTGTGTTATAAAGGTGTTCAAGTTAAGCATTTCACATGTGTAAATGCATTTGATATTCATTTTAAAATCCATATTATTTTGTAGGTAAGGGAACTGAGTCTTAATAAATTGTAGTGCCTTATTTTTAGCCATGCTGCAAGTATGTGACAAAATCAGAACTTTGAGTCAGGATTTTCTACTCTAATCATTTAATATTCATGAAATGTCAACCATGTGTGAGGCATGGGGGATAGAGAAAGAACTACAGAGATGCTACCCCTCAAAAGGAGCCTACATTCAGCTTATGATGTCATTTCCTTGATTAAGCTTTTCCTCCTCTTGTCTGTCCCCTACAATACTAGCCCATTTCTCCACTTCACACTCTCATTATTTTAAACACTTTTATCTCTCCTCAGAGCTACGGGCTTCTTGATCTCACAGTACATTTCTGATTTACCTTTGTAGTTTCCCTTCACTGGTTTAGGTAGCCAATACAACATTTTTGCAAAATAAGTACAATGAATATTTACTGAATGAATGAAAGTAAGCTAAATCCTAAAGGCGTCATTTGGTGCTAAAGTTACCTTGTGTCTCCCATTTAGGTTTCACATTGAAAGAAGCAGTTTGAGAAACTGCTTAATTAAAAGACATTCAAATTCAAGACAATTTACACTTTCACTCTGTAATCATTTTCATAATAGCTCACATCCAATTAATACAGTGGATAAAATTTAAAAAGTGTAATGGGAAACCCTTTCAAATACTCTTTAGTTGTCAGAAAGAACAAAAGTAAAACTTGTAATTCCTGTCATATCTTATTCAGTCACTGCACTCCAGCCTGGGCGACAGAGCGAGACTCCATCTCAAAAAAAAAAAAAAAAAAAAAAAAAAAAAAAAAAAAAAAAAAAAAAGAATATTTTATGATTAGAATAAAAAAAGGAGCCAAATAAAATTACTTACATTTTTCTTTTTTTCTTGTTTTTTTTCTTTGAGGCTCAAGGAGTACATTCACAAAAATAAATTATATTGGCTCCCATATGAAATTATCAGGGATGATATTAAAACTAAATAGCCAAGAAAAACATGTCGGTGCAGGCTTTAGTTTTTCTCTAAATAGAAAAATTAATATTCTAAGTAATTTTGAAATTTAAAATATTAAATTTATTAAAGCTGTAATGAATTACACATTGCTCCCTTAAGGAAAAAAAATATATCAGTACCTATAAGATGTATCTGACATTCACAAACAGTAACCACCCAAAAACACCAGGTTTGGTTGCTGGGTTAAGATTCTAAAATCTGATATTCTGATTTTAGAATCTTAATCTTAATAATGTATATCTCTATGTTCCTAAAATTTTTATTTTAATGTGCATGACACAATACAGCATGAAATAATTCATAGACTACTTTCTTAAAATTTAAGTAGCTTAAGAAATCCAGGAAAATATTCTTTCCTATTATTTTTGCATAAATTATAGCATAAATGAATATCCACATCCTAAGTATATAATTAGTACCATGCAATACAACTTGCTATGTATAGTCCCTGCCATAGGTTAGGAAAGTTTATGACTTCTCCACAGAAGAGTCATTCGAATTTAATAACTAGGGGAAATGTTGGAGTCAGGTAGTTGGTTAAAATGGAATCTTCACACAAAATGAGGTAACTGGTTGTCTTACCTTTAGTTATTATTGTATATTAATCTTTCATTTAATTCATCTGTAAATACATTTTCAAATTTGACCACCAGAGGGAAGTATATGGTTAATTATGATACTCTGTGGTGGTCTAGGTTATAAAATGTAAACTTTTTTTAAGTTTGGGCTCTCTCTGTCTCTCCCTCTCCTTCCCTCCTTCCCTCTCTCCTGTATCTCTGCTCTCAAATGACCATATTTTGCCATTTATAGATTCTTAAAAGCTGAACTATAAAAAAAGAAACCTATCTTCTATTTCCCATGCTATCAGTCTAATTGTCAATGTGACGTCTGCTTTTCAGTCATTGAGTTTTCATCACTCTTTTACTTTGTTATTATATTTGGACTTTATAATTTCCTAGAAGTTGAAGACATCACAAAACAATTCAATTTTTAGACTTATTTAAACAGAAGAGTCTGTTCTTGCCCTAGAATATTCAGGACATAGAAGAAGGCTCAGAGCCAGTGCTACCAACATTAGTGAGTGCTGCTGAATAAATATTAAGTTAGAAGCCACATTTTTCTCTGACCTAAAAACAAAGACATCATCACTAAATCATTAGGCTGAATGGCCTCAGGTTTCTCTAAGATGCTCTAGTAATTCTTTGGCTTCGTTAGACTTTTTAGGTCACAGAGACCTGGGACTATTTGCCCTGTTATTTTTGAAGACTTTTTGCAAGCACGAGGCAGAAATGTTTTCCCAACAGCCTACTATGTCAATCATTTGTTGTAATGGGATGTTCACTGAATATGGATTCTTACAGCATTTGCCATCATTTGTAGACTGAATTGAGGAAGATGCGTTCCTATTTCCTGAGCACAGAAAGATGTTTCACTACGGTAAAGGTTTGACATAAAGTGGGATAGCACATGAGCCTGTTGTTTATTTCAGCTCTGAAATGCCTAATGGAAAATCACTATGAGACAAATTCCACAAAAATAGGAAAATTGGACATGTCTAACATGCTCAAATCATAAGCTGAGATATTTTGCTGAATTTTTATTTCTATTTATACACTAAAGGTCATTTAGAATCCTGTCCCCTCACTTATATCATCTTACTCATGGTACTTCTTATTGAGGATCTCAAGTCTGAAATTCAAAATCATATTATGTATGTGCTGTATTGGTAATAAAATAATCAACTTTAATATGGGAATGTGACATATTAAATATGAGGTCAGAAATATATAAAACTAAATCTCACAATATATTTTAATATATTTTGTGTGTATTTTATGAGGAGTAGAGAGACGGGAAAGCAACTTGGTATTGGACACTTTCATATGAGGGATTTTTTTGCAAACACCAAAGACTCTACATGCTGTACTATTTTATGTAAATATGTACCTTTTCTATGGCTATTGCAAAAATTCTAAATACCTAATCATTGCTTATCTTCGATGCCTTGTAAGGCTGATTTATCCTCCTGAAAAGATGATTCAAGATCATAAATAAAAGGAAGAAAATGTCATTTTCCTTAACCTTTATGTGGTTTTCCTGGGTTCTGCAGCCCCCGCTGTTTGACTTACTATTCATTCAGGCAAACTTTTCAGAAAAGGCTATGGGAAATCCAGCAGGACCTAAATGGCCTATTCTTACGCAATTTACTTGCCCATGATACAGAAAAGCACATCCACAAAAATGCATTCATATTGATCGAAGTTCAAAACTACATTAAAAGAAAGTTCCTTAGAGAACAAAATGCTAGCTCTTTTTAATTTTTTATAGTTAATTCATATTCTCCATCCAAATTCTTTCTGGAATGGACATAGATTTTTAAAGTAGGTTTGTTTATTGTTTATCAGTGAAACAAGTTTGTTTTAAAAACAATGACAAAAACAAAAGTATAAAACTAAAAATTAAACACCACACTCATTCTCTTCCAATCTCTCTCAATTTCTATCTTTCTTACACACACACACATGCTTGGTCTTAGAGATTGTTTTCTATATTTTGTTATTAAAATTAAAAATGCTTGTATATTATATGTGTATTGAAACATCATCATGTGCCCCATGAATATGTATAATATTTGTCAATTTAAAAAATAAAATAAATGCTGCCATTAATATCTTTGCATATATATTTTATACACATGTGTATATATTTACAAGGTGACTTGTTAGAATTAAAATTGTTGTATCACAAAATGATACACATTTTAAATTTTAATAGTTAATGCCATAATGCCCTGCAAAAAGTTGTAACTAAATTTTTGTTCTGCTAACAGATTCTCCACACACTTGCTAAAATGATTTTTAAAAATTATTTCCCAAAGTGATGTGATTTAAATGGCTTCTGAGCACCTAAGTGTGTCTGTATGCTAATTTGCGATCAGAATCATCAGTTCTTCCTATGTGTATCAGGTCCTTGTATTTCCTTTTTTTGTAACTTTTTGGGTCATCTCAATATTTTTTTCTAGGAAGTTCTGCAGTGTATACTTACAATTTGTAAGATCTTTTTGTATATTAAGAAAAGTTATTCCTTTACCTCTGATAGGATTTTTTGTAAATATTCTCCCCATTCATTTTTTATTTTGGTTCTATTGATGGTTACCATGCATTTAGTTCTTATATGGTAAAATGTATCAAATGTTCCTTTTTAACAGACAGGTTTTGATCACACTCTTGAGATAATTATGTTTTTAATCTCTATTATTTTGTTCTAATATTTTTATTTTCATGTTTTATATTTAAATATTTAATCCATGTGGAGTTAATTTTAGAATAAGGAATAAAAGTTTACCTTTATTATTTTTCCAAACTCCTAGTCAGTTAACCAAGCACCATTTATTGAATAACTCTGCTTTTCTTCAGTGTTGTAAAAAATGTTTTTAATGTATTTCAAATTATTATAGGTACTTGAATCAGTTTCTGGACTGTGTAATTTTTTGTGCTAAGATCATACAGTTATAAATATTCTGTCTCTTTCTCTCTTTTTTTAAGAGGCGTCTTGCTCTGTCACCCCAATCTAAAGTACAGTGGCATTACCATAGCTCACTGCAGCCTTGAACTCCTAGGCTCAAGTTATCCTCCTGCCTCTACCTCCCAAGTAACTGGGACTGTAGGCAAACACCACCACACATGGCTAATTTTTATTTTAAGAGACTAGGGTCTCCCTTTGTTGCCAAGGCTGCTCTTGAACTTCTGGCCTCAAGCAATCACCTCAGCATCCTGAGTAGCTAGGATTACAGGTGCAAGCCACTGTATTCAGCTCCTATTGTGTCTTAATACTGTCTTAAAATTGTTTACCTCTTCCACTATCATTATTCTTCTATTTCAGGTTATTCTAGGCTATTACTTGTTTGCTTTTCCAGATGAATTTAAAATAAGACAATTAAAATTTCAAACGGACAAACCTAAGAGCAACTGAACATCTGTTGGTTTTTTGAGAGGACAACATCTGAATTTGCAAATTTAACTTAGGGACAGCTGACATCTTTCAACTACTGAGTCTTCCTATTGAAAAGCACTCAATATCTTTCCACATTTTTGTTAGTTTTTTCATTATACTACCACATAGTTTTCTATTATATTATTACTATTGTTTTAAAATGCCAGTTCTTGATTTCATTTGTCAGTGCTACTGTTTATCTAATTTTTATATTTCTGTTTTAATCATTTCTTTTTTTACTGCACGTGAAAGGTTTCATTTAACTCCTTAGCTAATGAGGAAACCAGGAAGATCCAGTTGAAGGTGAGAATTCAAAGAATTAACATATATAGGCAAAGGAAAACTGATATAAATTTATAAATACCTTATCAGCAAAACTGATCAATAATCATTGTGCAATAATCAACTACATCTCCACCAGATGCACTTTATTTGCATCTGTAAAGATAAGTATCATTTGTGTTGATATCAGTTTTCTGCAACTTACAGTGCTATAAAACAGCTCAAAGACCATGAAAGGCACAGGCCCCAACACAATCAGATAAACTGCAGAGTGCACTAGAAAGGACACCCAACATCATCTTCTTTTTCTTTCCATTTCAAAGCCGTATACAAATTTTTCTAACAGAAATATGGGGATATTTTCTAAGGTAATATATTTAAAATAGTCATCGCAGTTCTTGGCACATCGTGGTTAACGCTAAAAAATCCTCTTCCCTGTCTTTCAGTCTAATGATGTCACAGGAAGAGAGATGTCTTTCATGCAAATGAGTTGGAGAAGTGTGTAAAATAGGCTGTAGGGTTCAGAGGTGAGAATATTCACATCTGGCGGGGAAGGTCTTCCCGGTAAAAGGAATCTGGTCACCTCAATCCTATCTATTTTGCTTGCAACACTTATCCCAGAGAAAATCGTGAAGTTCCAATACCCATACCAACATTTCTCTGTCATTTTACAGCATATACATCATGACCACTTCGGTATCTCGTTTGATACTTGAGACTCAGTACTGTAATTATTCCCATTTTTTGAAAGACTATTTTTTAGAGCAGTTTTAGGTTCACAGCAAAATTGAACAGAAGGTACAGAGATTTCCCATATACTTTCATCCTCACATATGTGTAGCCTCCTCCTTTGTCAACATCTCTCACCAGAGTGTTACATTTGTTACAACTGGTGAACCTACATTACCAAATCCTAATCCCCCAAAGTCCATAGTTTACAGTAGGGTTCACTCTTAGATGTGGTACATTCTATACGTTTGGGCAAAGTTATAATGACATGTATCCACCATTATACAGAGAGTAGTTTCACTGCCCTAAAAATCCTCTGTGCTCTGCCTATTCATCCCCCGCCCCCGCACCACACACCCCCTCACCCCGGGAAACCACCCATCACTATCTTGTTAGAGCTTTGTTTTTTTCCAGAATGTCATATCATTGGAATCAAATAGCATGTAGTCTTTGCAAATCGCCTTTTTTCACTTGGTAATATGCATTTAAGTTTTCTCCATGTCTTTTTAGGACTTGATAGCTCTTTTTATAAGTGCTGAATAATATCCCATTATACCACAGTTTATTTATCCACTCACTTATTAAAGGACATTTTTGGCAATTATGAATACATCTGCAATACACATCCAAGTGCAGGTTTTTGTGTGAACATAAGTTTTCAACTCATTTGGGTAAATATCATCTAGTGTGATTGCTAGATCACATGGTAAGAGTATGTTTAGTTCTGTAAGAAACTGCCAAACTGTCTTCCAAAGTGGCTGTTCCATTTTGCATTCCCACCAACAATTAATGAGAGTTCCTGTTACTCCACATCCTCACCGGTATGTAGTGCTGTCAGTGTTGTGGATTTTGGCCAATTTAATAGGTGTGTGGTGATATATCACATTGCTATCTTTATTTGCTTTTCCCTGATAACATTTGCTGTGGAGCATCTTTTCATATGCTTCTTTGCAGTCTGTATATCTTATTTGGTGAGGTGTTTGTTCAGGTGTTTGGCCCATATTTTAATTGTGTCGTTTGTTTTCTTCTTGAGTTTTAATATTTCTTTATTTTTATTTATTTTTATTTTTATTTTATTTATTTATTTATTTTGAGACGGAGTCTCGCTCTGTCGCCCAGGCTGGAGTGCAGTGGCGCAATCTCGGCTCACTGCAAGCTCCGCCTCCTGGGTTCACGCCATTCTCCTGCCTCAGCCTCTCCGAGCAGCTGGGACTACAGGCGCTCGCCACCACGCCCAGCTAATTTTTTGTATTTTTAGTAGAGACGGGGTTTCACCGTGGTCTCGATCTCCCGACCTCGTGATCCACCCGCCTCGGCCTCCCAAAGTGCTGGGATTACAAGCGTGAGCCACCGCGCCCGGCCAAATATTTCTTTATAGACTTTGGATAGCCGTTCCTTGTCAATTATGTCCATTGCAAATATTCTTCCAGTCTTTGATTTGTCCTTTCATTCTCTTGACAGTGTCTCTTGCAAAGTTTTGCAGAAATTTTTAATTATAATAAAGTCCATGGCTCACGCTTGTAATCCCAGCACTTTGGGAGGCTGAGGCAGGCGGATCACGAGGTCAGGAGATCGAGACCATCCTGGCTAACATGGTGAAACCCCGTCTCTACTAAAAATACAAAAAATTAGCCGGGCGTGGTGGCGGGCGCCTGTAGTCCCAGCTGCTCGGAGAGGCTGAGGCAGGAGAATGGCGTGAACCCGGGAGGTGGAGCTTGCGGTAAGCCGAGATCGCGCCACTGCACTCCAGCCTGGGCGACAGAGTGAGACTCCGTCTCAAAAAAAAAAAGAAAAAATAAATAAATAAATAAAGTCCAGCTTGTCAATTGTTCCTTTTGTGGTTCATACCTTTGGTGTTGTTTCTAAAAGGTCATCACCAAATGCCAGGTCATTTGGATTTCTCCTATGTTATCTGCTAGGAGCTTTAGTTTTGCATTTTACATTTGCAAAATAGTCTGTGATCCATTTTGAGTTAATATTTGTGAAGGGTAAGGTCTGTGTCTACATTCAATTATTTTATGGATATCTAGTTGTTCCAGCACAATTCGTTGAAACGATGATCTTTTCACCATGGTATTGACTTTGTTCCTTTGTCAAAGATCATTGGACTAAATTTAAGTGGGTCTATCTGGGGGCTCTCTATTCTGTTCCATTGATCTATTTGCTTACTATTTTGCCAGTACCACACTGTCTTGATTACTATAGTTTTCTAGTAAGTCTTGATGTAAGGTAATGTCAGTGCTCCAACTTTGTTCTTTCCTTCTTTATTGCATTGACTATTCTGGGTCTTTTGCTTCTCCATATAAACTTTAGAATCCACTTGTCAGTATCCACAAAATAAATTGCTGGGATTTGGGCTGGGACTGCATTGAATCTACAGATCAAGTTAAGAACTGACACCTTAATATTATTGATCTTCCTACTGATGAACATGGAATATCTCTTATTTATTTGATTTTTATTTCTTCAGAGTTTTGTAGTTTTCCACATATAGATTTTATACAAATTTTGCTAGATTTATAGCTAAGTATAGATTTGTTTTTTATAGCTAAGTATAGATTTATAGCTAAGTATAGATTTTTAGATTTATAGATTTATAGATTTGTTAGATTTGTTATAGATTTGTTAGATTTATAGATTTATAGATTTGTTAGATTTATAGCTAAGTATTTCACTTTCTGGGGCATGGGGGAAGGTGCTAATATAAATTTTATTGTTTTATAGTTTCAAATTCCACTTGTTTATTGCTGGTATATAGGAAAGTGATTGACTTTTGAATATTGATTTTTATATCCTGCAACCTTGCTGTAATCACTTATTAATTCCAGGAGTTTGTTTTTGTTGATTCTTTTGCATTTTCTGCATAGGTGATCATATCATTTGCAAACAAAGACAGTTTTATTTCTTCCTTTCTAATCAGCATACTGTTTATTTCCTTGTCTTGTGTTATTTCATTAGCTAGACCTTCCCATAGATCTAGCTTTGTTGAAAGGCAGTTCTGAAAACGGATATCTTTGTTCCTGATCTCAGCAGAAAAATGTGTTTCTCATGACTATTATGTGAGCTGTAGGGTTTCTGTGAATATTCTTTATCAAGTTTATGAAGCTCCCCTTGATTCCTAGCTTACTGAGAGTTTTTATCATGAATGGGTTTTGGATTTTGTCAAATGCTTTCATCTATTGATATGATTTTGTGACTTTTCTCTTTTAGCCTGTCAATGTGATAGATTACATTAATTGATTTTCATGGGTTGAACCAGCCTTGCATATCTGGGATAAATCCCACTTAGTTGTGGTATGTAATTCTTTTTATATATTGTTGGATTCAATTTGTTAACATTGTGTTGAGGATTATTGCACCTATGTTCATGAGAGATATTGACCTGTAATTTTCTGTTCTTGTAATTTCTTCTTCAGATTTTGGTATTAGGGTAATGCTGGCCTCATAGAATGAGTTAAGAACTATTTCTCCTGCTTCTATAAAGAAGCAGAGATTGTAGAGAATTGGTATGATTTCTACCTTAAATGTTTGGTAAAATTCACCAGTGTTTTCTCTTAGGCCTGGTGCTTTCTGTTTTGGAAAGTTATTATTTATTAATTCAATTTCTTTAATATATATACAGGCCTATTCAGGCCTATTAAATACATATATAACATATTCAGATATATCAAATAGATATTCAAATATTCATATCTATTTCTTCTTGTGTGAGTTGTGGCAGATTATATCTTTCAGGGAATTAGCTATTTCATCTAGGTTATCAAATTTGTGGTCATAAGAGTTGTTCATATTATATTCCTTGGTATCCTTGTAATGTCTATAGGCTCTGGAATTATGTCCTCTTTTATTTTGAATATTGTGTCCTCTTTTTCATAATGAACATGGCTAGCCACCTATCAATATTATTGATCTTTCAAAGAACCAACTTTTTCATTGATTTTCCCTATTGGTCTTGGGACTTCTTTTTTTATTTTTCATCTACCTGGGTTAAGTACTTAATTCAATATTCCATATTTTAGTAAATGTGAGTACTTAGATCTATTAATTTTTCTACAAATATAGTTTTAGACAAATTATTAGTTTCGGTGTATAGAGTTTGTTTTCACTTTCTAGATATTCTGCATTATTCGTTTTAATATCCTGCTTTACGCAAGAATAATTAAGATAGCATTAAAAAATTCCAGGTGGCTGGAGATTCTAAATTTTTACTTTTATAATTTCTATTTTTCATATAATTAATATATTTTTATTTATTTAAATTTATTGAAACAGCTTTTGTGCACTAAGATAAATTTCTACAAATGTTTAACAGAAGCTTAGAAGTAAGGTTATATTGTGTTCTTAGATTATTAAACTTAGGACATACCTTTTAACTTTGTTCATTGTCTTTTTCACATGCTTTAAACCAAACATTTTTCAATTTCGTCTGTCAGTTAATATTTCCTGAATTTTTAAATTTGCTTTTGTATTCCCTGTAGGTTTGCTTCTTGAATTTTTATATTACATTACTTAGTCTGGAAAGATTCATCCCAATTAGATCTTCAATACAGAGGCTAAATTATGCTACATTATCAAGTAATCCCAGAATCACAGCAGTTTACTCAAAAAGTCCATGTGTTCCTTAGGTTACATGTCCTTTGAGGTTTAGTTACACCTTGTTCCACATCTTCATTCTGGGACCAATGTTGAGGGAGCAACTTTCATTTGACACATTCTATTCTTGAGGTAGAGGGAAAAGAGAGAAGGCAGAACCATGTGCTAATGCTTGAAATGTCTGTTCTAAAGAGGCACCATTATTTCCACTCGTTTATCTTTCACGGATCAATGAAAGTGTGGTTGTCAACCCTGACATCAGTGGGGTAAAACATGTATTTATTCTGCAGGGACAGGTGAGTAGAGAGGTACCTGGTGGGAAACAGTCCAATAAAGAGGCACAACAACTGTTTTGCCTTTAATACATAATTAAAAGGACAAAAAGAGCTGTCTTTTTTAGCAGATGCGAGCTCCCTCTAGAGACTCCGAGAAAAAGTTTGTCAGTGAATTTTAAAAGATCAGGACGAGCGTTTCTCTGGAATACCATCCATCAGAGCCAAAGAGATCCTGTTTATATGATTGGCCTAGGGGAATGCTGAATATACTGAGCTAAGTCCATGTGAAGACTGTGTCCATCTTCCCTACTTTCATAAAGGGTGACTTATTCTTAGGGTGACTATATTCTTTATCACATGAACTGGGATACTCTTGAGAACAAAGGGGAGTACTCTTGATAATTATATTGGACCAACAAGTAAGCCTTAGCTGATCAGGACCTATAGTCACTCCATTTATATGTCAATGCCATAGATTGTAATAATTTTTTTATATTTTAATGTATTGATTCCCAGGCATGGGGTCCCTTCATCGGACTCATCAAAATTCTAGAGAGCTGTTACAAGTACAGCTTCCATAGACCTTATCTATAGAATTAAAATCTCCAGGAATGTGTGTGGCAGACTGCATTCACATCAAAGCATTCAATGTTCCTCCACACCACTCACTTCCACTTCTGGCCGCTCCTGCAGGAATTTTGTCCGTTCTACCCCACTATGAAGTTTAGTCATATGACTTGCTTTGATTGATGGAACGTAAATGGAGTGAAGTCTAGTCGTAGCATAAACTATATGAGCCATTATGGGTTCCCCTGTCTCTGTTTTCCCCCCACCAGGAAGATCAGCAATGTTTTTGATAAGGGCTACTCCTTTAGCCTTGGTCCCTGTTGGGGCTCAGAAAATGATACCCCAAAATGAAGGACTCAGAGGCAAAGTTTCTCTCTCATCCTCCCCTGCCTTTCCGTCTCTCACCCTTCCTTATCCCCTGAGGCAAGCCATGGAAACTAGAATTCCTCTTCACCAAGACAGGTCATAGAAACCAGAACTCCTTTGCCCCAAAGCCAGCCATAAAAATTGGAGTAAAGGCTGCAGTAAAAATATTACTCCAACCTTTCCCAACCTTTCTGTGTAAAAACTGGCCATAAAGAAATTAAATCCCTTATTCCTGAGGGGTCCCACCCCATACCAGGAAGGAAGAAATGCTGCGCAAAGAGACCAAGAAGAATCTAAACAGATGGGCCTTGCTGAATTTCCCCACTTTGTCTCTTCGTGTTAGATTGTACCCCTGTGTTCAATCACATTTCTACACAACTGTCCATACTTCTTTGAAACTAAGCATAAAAATAGTTTTCCCTGTATCTTTGGGTCTTCATTCTGAAGGCTCCCGTGTCATGCAAAGCTATACTCAAATAAATTTGTCATGCTTTTTCTTGTTAATCTGCCTTTTGTTACAGAGGTGTTCGCCGTGACCATTATGATGAAAAGGAAAGAGATCAACCCCTTTCTACTCCTACATCCCCAAGTGAAGAGGACATGGAGTACAGCCACAGCCACACTTAAAAGGCGTGTAACATGGACAAAAATAAATGTTTGTTGTAAGCAATTATAATTCGTGATGCATTTATTCTATATAATAACCTGGTAGGATATGTCTGTATGTGACTTGAAAATCCTAAGCAGATTAATTTTTATGATTAATTTATTTTATTCAATACTTAATTCATTTTTTAACCTAAGTATCTTATGCAGGACATAGTATAGATTATATGTTCAATAAATAGTTATAGAATGTTTTCTTTTATCTGATTAGTCATATTTATAGTAGATTCACTATTTAGATTCACCATTTATCAATAACCTGCACTCAATGGTTTTGGTGCATTCTTGTAATTCTGTTTATTTGTTTTCTGATAATAGAAGAAGCACAGGCATACTATAGACAATTTGAAAGTATAAATGAGTATTAAAAAGAAAGCTACCACATATCATCCCCCAAACTGAGACTATCATTATTAACATTTTAGTTTATTTTCAAGCATTTCCCAAGTATATTTTAGTTATTTAATTATACTATACAGTATTCAATATATCTTTCATTTATTTTATATAAATATTTTCTACATTATAAAACATGCTACAAAATGTTTTGATGGATATACAGTATTTCAATATATCAAAGTCATAATTGCCCTAATCCTTTCTTATATCCTTTGCATCTGTGTCCCCACCAAATCTTACATTCAATTGTAATCCCCCATGTTGGAGGGAGACCTGGTAGGAGGTGATTGGATCATGGGGGTGGAATTTAGTGAATGGTTTAGCACCATCCCTGCTTGGTACTACATACAATATCGTTCTATCACTTTTAAAGTGTGCAGTGAGAACTGACACTTTTAAAAGTTGTTTAAAAGTATGTAGCACCTCCCACTTCTCTCTCTTGCTCCTGCTCCAGCCATGTCAGATGGAACTGCTTGCACTTCACCTTCAGCCATGAGTAAAAGCTCCCTGAGTCCTCCCCAGAAGCAGATGCTGCTATGGTTCTTGTACAGCCTACAGAACCATGAACCAAGTAAACCTCTTTTCTTTATGAATTACCCAGTCTCAGATATTTCTTTTTCTTTTGCACAAATTAACCTTAGCAGCTTAAGGTGTTTATTTATAGCAATGTGAGAGCAGAGTAACGCACTTTCCCAATCATAGGACACTTAGATTGTTTCCAATCATCATGATCTATAATGCTGTCATGAGTACCTTTGTACTAAATCTTGTAAGCATCTCTAATTCTTTTCTTATATTAGAGTTTTGGAAGATGAACTACAGAGTCAAAGAATACAAACAATTTTAAGACTTTTAATATGTATTGTCGAGTTGATTTACAGTTAAGTTTTACCAACTTAAACATCCACAAGCACTTGCTTCGCTGCACAGTCACCAGCATTGTACCTGATAATTATTTTAATCTTTCCAGTTGCAAAAGCAAAACTAATCTCATTGCTGTAATTTCCATGTCTAATGAGATTGAACATTTTCTTATGCTTATTAGCCATTTTCTCTTCATATGCTTCATGTTGCCATAATCTTAATATAATTTGTTCATAAGGAGTTTTAGTCAAAGCTCCTACCAACTTACAAATGAACTTTCAAAACGTATCTCATTTGAAAGTTAGAAGCTAATTACACTAGGTATATGTTGGGATGAAAGTAGAGAAAACCCAGTACCAAATCTGCTGTCAGAACCTTCTACAAAGTTGGAAGTGTTCTGTACCATCAAATATGATAGTCCCTAGCCACACGTGACTATTGAGCACTGAAATTGTGGCCACTGTGACTGGGGAACTGAATTTTTAAACTTTATTCCATTTTAGTTCATATAAACTTTATTTTTCAGAGCCGTGTGTGGCCCGTGGTTACCATATTTGACAGCACAGCTCCAAGCAATTTATCTATTTCAGGAAATGGGAGAGCCTGGGCTTCATTCCTGGCCTACTAAATCCATAAGCAAGAGGAAAAAAACAACACAATCAGGGGACAAACTACATCGTGTGAGGTCAGCTCAGGGTACATATAGGATATACTCAACATGTCTTTGTTATTTTTTAATTGCTGTCACCATATCAACCTGGCACATTTCACTATAATAGTAATGAACATTTTGAGTGCTTACATTGTGCCAAGGTGTGTCTCAAATGCTTTTCTCTTATTAATACAATCTTCACAATAAGCCTATGACATAGCTACTTTCATTTTATCCATTTTACAGATTAAAAATTGAGGCACAAAAAGGTAAGTTGCCTAGGCACATATAGCTAATAAAGCCCAGAGCCAGCTAGTCTGGCTCCAAAATCTATGCTTTTACTCATATATTGCTCTTGGCATATAGGCATTATGGATACATAATATCTATTGTACTTAATAAAATCAAATATACTATTGCCCAAAATGCCTTTAATAAAGGGCAAACCAACTCTGTCTCTACAAAAAATTTTTTAAATTAGCCGGGCATGATGGCACACACGTGTAGTCTCAGCTACTCAGGAAGCTGAGACAGGAGGATCGCATGAGCTCAGGAGGTCACAACTACAGTGAGCCATGACTGTGCCACTGCACTCTAGCCTAGGGCACAGAGCCAGACCCTGTCTCAAAAAAAAAAAAAGAGAAAGAAAGTCAACCCACACATGAATAGAACTAGTGATTAGATCATTCATTACAGCATTTTTCTTCACAGAACATAAGTCTAAAAGACTGACAGCTTTTTACAAAGAATTGCCTTTAACTTCTACTGGGTGAGCCAAATAGCAGCAGTGCTTTGTGATATCTGTCCTGCTCAAGCAATTTTTCTCTGCAGGATTTATGAAAGCTATGTTTGATAAATATTTCAAAGCTTTGCTCTCAGGGGATTGTTTTATTAAGGCTATGTCACTTTCTCATGTGAAATGTGTGTTTAGTGATTAGAATATATTGGCTGACCCTTTTACTCTATAGTTTTCCAAAGCACAAAACTAATCTGCACAAACTTGACTCAACATGAAGGCAATCACAAGGAAAATCATAGTTCTCGAATGGGGATCAAACTTCTTCAGAGTAGAAAAAATATTTGAAAAGAGAACTATGTTTCTTTAATACATAATTCTAAAAGCAGTACTGCTAACATTTTAAACACTTAAAAGACTTACAAAAAGAAAAAGAAAAATTGAGTGTCAGGGGAAATTAATTAATAGCACTTATTTGCAGACACCTTGTTTCACTGTAAGCACATCTTCCTTTAGCAGTAGGGTTGCCTCCACTGTATGTTCTGCGTTCCTCTGTATTAGGCAAAAACCTTGAACTACTCCATGTTGTGGTGATGTTTCAAACTCCTAAGGAACTAACTAGTGAGAAAGCAAATGATCCTTGGACTCAATTTACAATGTTGCTTTGATGATGTACTAAATCTTACTGTTCTCTGTCTTTGACATGAAGAAGTTACAGCTGAGGATTTGGTTGAACTCTGGAAACATCATTATTAGAACTAATACAAGGCACCGTGCAGACAGTCATGTTCAAGACCTTGAACACCACTATAATTTGCAGTGTAGTTAATGAGAACACAGGGTTCTGTGTCAGAGAAACAAAAGCTAAAGTCCCAATCCTCTCACCTATTAGTAGTGTGGCACTAGATAATTTAATTAACCTCTTTCAGCCTTGGGTTCTTCATCTATTTTGAAGGTGCGGTATTTGCCAGACAGCTGAAAAGAACAAAAAGGAGAATGGAAAAAAAGGAGAAGTCCAGAGACTTTTCATATAAACAGGCAAAGATGAGTGCTTAAGCTGCGATCCCAGAAGACAAAAGGCCAGATCCCAAACTGGGTTAAGTGCATTGCAGGAAAAAAGAAAAAGCAACAGCTGGAATGATAAAAATAATGTCAGATTCATGTTAAAGTCGCAGTAGAAGAAAGACAATATACTTGTCAGTACTCAAAACAATATTTTGGACTGCCTTATGCCATATTCCACATCCAGGATTCTTTAAAAGGTCTGAGAATCATTTCTGACAGTTTGAAACAGTTTTTACAAAGTAAAATAAAATGAAAAATACCAACCCTGCGTAGCACCCAGGGTTATTTGGAGTAACAAGGGAAATAATGCAAATGAAAGCATTATTATGTAAATTAATGTGCTGTAGCATCGAGTGCTTATTAGTATGCGCTCATTGCTCTAATCAAGTATACTTAAGAGAAAGGCTTTACTTACTTCATTATCCTAGAAAATATAAACGTAAGTAGCACAACTTAATGGTTATTCTAAGCAACGTTATATCTTTGCTGCTTGTATCAGACAGGATTAAGCATGAAGCCATAGCCTCTGTGTTTATATTGTTTAGGATTTTTATATATTATATTTTCTCTGCTGAATATTCATTTTGATTTGTTTATAATATATAGTAACTGAGCTTTTCTTACAATCTATAAGGATTAATAATATATGACAAAGTTGGCCACATTGAATAATACTTTGTAGTGACATAAAGCTGTTTCCTGCTTCTGGATACCTCAGTACCATTTATGGAAGGGTGCACAGTGTAGTGACTGGTAAGAATGGGCTCTCACATTTTATAGACATGGGTTAAACTCCAGCTCTGCCACTTGTTATCTAGGTAGACTTTGCCATATTATATTTCCGAGTTTCAGTACCTTCTTTGTCTGTAAAATGGAGAAAATCATACCTATAGAAGTTCAAAGAAAGAGTGAAATAAGACAAAGGAGGTCGTCACCAGGTCAATCCTCACCAGCTTCCCCCTTAGGTATCCACAAGTGGCTTTGACCTCAATGATTCTGCAATACTCAAGTTCTGACCTTCGGTCCTGAAAACTCAGAAAGGAAAAATCACCGGGGCCCCAGAGTAGACTGGCCTCAGCAATACTGAATCAAGCTATCAAAACACAGTAGACAAGTATACATTGTTGTACATTAAAGTTTTTTCCTCTAACTTTTAAAATTAATCTTTTCCAGCTTTATTGATATATCATTGACAAATAAAAATTGTATATATTTAAGATACATAAAGTACTGTTTTGATATATGTATATATTGTGAAATGATTACCGCCATCAAGCTAATTAATAGGCAAAACCCTTTAAATACAGCATGTTTTAATGATGTTTCATACTCCTGAGGAACTAACTAGTGAGAATGCAAATGATCCTTGGACTCAATTTAGAATGTTGCTTTGACAATTTACTAAATCTCACTGTTCTCTGCCTTTGTGAAAAAGTCACAGCTGAGGATCTGGTTGAACACTGGAAGCATCATTATTAGAAGTAATACAAGGCACTGTGCAGTCATGTTCAAGACCTTGAACGTAACTGTAATTTGCAGTGTACTTAATGCCATTAATCAAAAGTAATGGCAAAACCACAACTACTTTTGCACCAACCTAATAACATATGCATCACCTCACATTGTTACTGTGTGTGTTTGTGTGTATGTGTGTGTGGTGAGAACATTTAAGATCTACTCTCTTACCAAATTTCAAGTATGTAATACAGTATTATTAACTACAGTCACCATGCTATACATTAATTTTAATGAGAGATTTCTGCCATGTGAACTTGTCTGCTGCAATCTCTCCCTGAAGGTGAGCTACATAGAAAGCCAACTGAACAGAAAGGTTCTTCCTGAGTGAGGAATTTGAACAAGGAAAGTTGGTTATTTATTTGGGTGTATAACATAACTCTAGCTTTCTCCACATAGCTACATTTTTCATACGGATATAATACTCCAGTGGAGTATTATGGCCAGTCTGGAGGGCTCCTGCTTAAGAGTATTAGATGGGCATTCTTGATATTTGCCTCCACGTTTTGTCTTTCTCTAAGCTCCTACTTTTATGAGCTTCCCTATTGATGGACACAATATTTGAAGAAAGGCATATAACTTACAATTATTTTACAACCAAGTCTTGCAGCCCTATTCTTTTAAGGATAATTTTTTCAATTGTGTTGTGTAGCTCTCAAAAGGCAGACTTATCTCTCTCCCTTTGTGGTTTTTGGTGCACTCTTTGATGACATGGTCAAGAATTGATAAAAATATCTACTTCACATTACCTGGCTGTTAGTAATTATTCAACAAATGTTAGTTCATTAATTATATTTTCCCTTGCCATGAATTTATCTTTGCCTATATCCCTACTCTACCCTCAAAGAAATAACAGTCTGATTTTGTCTACCATCTCATGACAGTCTTCCTACTGATGTCAGTTACTACTAAAACTGCCCATTTTTCTGCAGCTGCTACTATTCTGTCAGCCTAAGAGAAGAATCTCTGAAATTTTGACAGCATGTGGAAATATTTCCACTGATTATAGGATTATGAAGATGGAGAAGAGTATTTTAAAGGAGTTTTGTAGGAGCTGCAGGAGACGATTCAGGTATATTTATATTCATAGTATATTTGTAATGCTTTATTCCTGCTCCTTCATTACTTCTATTAAGAACAGACAAGGAGAGAGACATAGAAATGACTAAGGCACCAAAGGAAAGGCATTTTTTACATTTCAAAGTCACAGGTAAAAAACATTTATCATTTTCATGTGGAAATATTCTTCCAAGCTGTAACTAATAATGATCTCTCTTACTATTTCCTCCCACTTCTACAGCTGCTAAAACACCTTTGCCACCAGCTCCGATACCCAAACCATGCCTTTGGATTTCTTCAGTTTCTAAATGAGAACATCTTCTTTTTAAGGCCTTTGTTGTATTAATTAATAATTAAGAATCCAGGGTCAAGCCTGGTGGCTCACGCCTGTAATCCCAGCACTTTGTGAGGCCAAGGCGGGCAGATCACCTGAGGTCGGGAGTTCGAGACCAGCCTGACCAACATGGAGAAACCCAGTATCTACTAAAAATACAAAATTAGCCAGGCATGGTGGCATATGCCTGTAATCCCAGCTACTCAGGAGGCTGAGACAGGAGAATCACTTGAACCCAGGAAGTGGAGGTTGTGGTGAGCCGAGATCATGCCATTGCACTCCAGACTGGGTGATAAGAGCAAAATTCTGTCTCAAAAAAAAAAAAAAAAAAAAATCAGTGGCTGGCATACAGGCAAGAAACTCTATGAACAGAAGATAACTAACTGACTTATCAGCAGTGGAGTAAGCCTCCAAAAAGAAGCAAGATCTTTCAAAGTGGCTGGGAGAGTTCCCAACTGAATAAGCTTCAGCCTCCCACTGTCAATACTTAAGGTGCAAATGCCTCAGGCTGGGGCTGGATTACACTAGGCAAGGATACAGAGAATGGAATAATTAGGACCAAATCTGCCCAGTAAGAATCGACCAAACTAGTGATATGTGGCAAACGATGACTTTAGTGGAATCCAAGAAATGAGAATCAGCAGAGGAGCAGCCACTCACACCTACAGAAGTATGAAATTTTTCTTCATGCAAAGCCATTGGAGGATACTCTCTATGATACATCATAAAATATTGTTGAATTTTAAGTCATAGTAATTTTTTGTGTTTTGAAATACACATTACTCATTTTTTTATTTGATAAAACTTTCTGTTATTAGTACTGGGAATTTGGAAAGATAATATCAACCAATTACACTATCCTGGAAGGAACATTCTGCCAAAGTAGCAATGGGGCGTGTTTGGAAAACACTGATTTAAAATTATCTAAGTTATTTTATCTAGACCCCATTTTGATTAAAAGAGCACAGTCTTGGTAAAATCACTTAGCAACTCTGGATCTTGAGTCCTTTTCATTAGAATTAGGGAATCATGCAGGAAAATCCAACTCAAGGATTCTATAACATTTTTCTTCCAGTGAATTTACTAATGAAATAAAGGGGTGTGATGGTAGGTTGGAAGAATGAGAGAGCCATTTTGTTTTCAATCCTGAGAATAAGGTTGGTGGCACCAGTAATCCAAAAATGACTTACTCATTTAAACTTCACTCATGTTGATCCAGGTCATGTTTAATGGATCCCTGAATGTCACAAAAAGGCCCGAGCGGGTTGAAATTCAATCTACTTTTCCTTCAAAGTCAGTAAGAACTGGAATATAGAGTTCCCAAACAGGAATGGATGAATAGAATAATAAATTCACCAGGTAAATGACAAAGTGAAGCACAACTGCCTAAAACAAGTATTTTTTCAGGGCTGAGAATTATTCCAGGATTTATAATCACCAAATTTTCCCTAAAGAACAGAAATTGTTTCTATCCTGTCACCTGAGATGACCCTAATCAAGGGGCATTTTTAGAAGAGTAAAATCTAAAGTCACAGAGCTTACTACATGAGAAACTAAAAGAGAAGTGAAGAGAAAAAGATACGGCAAAAACAGACCTGAGTTTCAACCTTCAGATTTTTGCTATTAGTAATATCCTGCAATGTTAATACAGTGGTTGTTTGTTTGTATATTTTTTACAGAAAGCATTCATCTACCTTATGTTATTTAATCCTCACAACAGTCCTGTAAGTTATGTTCAGCAAGAACTAACTTGTAAAGGAGGAAACTAGCTTTCAGAAATGAAAATGGCTTGTGTAAATGATGGGGAAAGCCACAGTATATAGACAGTATGCCCCTTTGTATCACATTAGTTCCACCTGCCACAGAGGCTTTAGGCTGATTTCTCATCTAGAGCAACAGTTCCCAACCTTTTTGGCACCAAGGATTACTTTTGTGGAAGACAATTTTTCTACAATCTGGGGATGTGGCGGTGGGGAGGGGGCGTGGTTCGGGGGTGATTCAAGTGCATTACATTTGTCGTGTACTTTGTTTCTATGTTTCTATTATTACTATATATATGTAATATATAATGAAATAATTATACAACTCACCATAATATAGAATCAATGGGATCCCTGAGCTTGTTTACCTGGGGGTAATGGGAGACAGTGAAAGATCATCAAGCATTAGATTCTCATAAGGAACAGGCAACCTAGATCCCTCGCATGCACAATTCACAGTAGGGTTTTCCCTCCTATGAGACTCTAATGCCACCCCTGATTTGACACGAGGCAGAGCTCAAGTGGTAATGTGAGCAATGGAGAGTGGCTATAAATACAGATGAAGCTTCACTGTATCACCTGCCACTCACCTCCTGCTGTACAGCCTGGTTCCTAACAGCCATGGACTGGTACTGGTCCATGGACCTGGGGTTGGGGAGTAAATGTGTGGCTTTCAATTATTTTCAGCAGATAAAAATACAGATGCATTAGTTGCAAGTGCAGTGTAAGAGGCCTAGAATCCTATCTGTTGGACCTTCCTTCCAATCCCAAACATGTTCTTCCCACCTGGGCAACGCTTGAAGCTATTTGAAAGCAAAAGTAATTTCTAAAGACCTACGGAAATTTAACATTCTGTGATTCTCTGGAGGGAAAAAAATGCCAAATTTTCATTTGATTACACATAAATATAAAACTCCGGATTATAAACTCTGAAATGCTTATTTTATCTCCCTTCCCAACCCCGAGGCATTTCTTTCGATTCCAGTGGGCAAGAAATCAGACACCTTCCCTTTCTCTTCCCAAAAGGCATTTGTTTACATTAGGGAGATAGGGTTTCTCTTTGTCTTTCTGGAGGGGAGGGGGAACTCTCCTGCTCCCATGTAGCCTTCAGGGTTTCAATTTTTGAGGTTCCCTTCCCATGGTGAAAAAAAACCCCTCTGTCCATACAGGCCTGCCCCTCTATGGCAATGTGATGAGAAAGGGAAAGAACTGCAAAGAGGAACTGATGCAGTTATTGCTTTACGTAGTAATAATCTGCCTTTGCCCAGAAATGCATACTAAGAATACAGGTATTAAAAATGTATTATAGATATCCTAGATAATGATGCAGATGCAGATATAGATATAAAAAATAGTAATGTATATTGTGATAATACCCTTTAGTCATAGTGTGTGAACATGCGAAATGTTTGGTTATTAAACTTTCCATCATGACTATTTGAAAGTAGAATAGTGCATAGATAATAGCACTAAAACCGTGATAGTTCTTCAAAGGACTTGATCCACATATACGAGTTTTTGCACTGGAAGCCAAAGCTACTTGGTTGGGTCTATAGAGGGAAGCCCTTACCACCCAAGATAGCCTTGACAATGGGCTTGGGCGGCTCCTTGGCGGGTGGCAGTGGTGGAAGTAGCAGTTCCTCCTGGCCGTGTTAATGTTGGGGTCAGGCCCGGAGAGGATGGTGCCCTAGAACCGGGCCTTGCTAGGGTAGGGGCTGGAGGGGATAGGGTGGGGACCGGCCATGTTGGAGGTGACCCGGAGTCTGCTGCAGCACTGGGGTGCCAGTTTTAGGAGAGGCGCCGACTTCGACTCTTGGGGACAGCTGGTGGAGGCGATAGATGAGTATCAGACATTAGCAAGACATCTACAAAAAGAGCCCCAAGCTCAGCACAATAATTCTGAATTCACAGAAGAACAAAAGAAAACCATAGGCAAAACTGCAACATGCTTGGAATTGTGAAGTGCAGCTTTACAGTCCACACAGTCTCAAGAAGAATTTAAACTGGAGTACCTGAAGAAGCTAGAACCAATCCTGAAGAATATTCTTACATATAATAAAGAATTCCCACTTGATGTTCAGCCTGTCCCATTAAGAAGAATTTTGGCACCTGGTAAAGAAGAGAATTTGGAACTTGAAGAAGATGAAGAAGAGGGTGGTGCTGGAGCAGGGTCTCCTGATTCTTTTCCTGCTAGAGTTCCCAATACTTTAGAGACCAAGGTTGCCATCGGAGCCAGAAATGACATTACTCACTATCGGAATTGAGAAAATTGGTTTGAAAGATGCTGGGCAGTGCATCGATCCCTATATTACAGTTAGAGTAAAGGATCTGAATGGCATAGACTTAACTCCTGTGCAAGATACTCCTGTGGCTTCAAGAAAAGAAGATACATATGTTCATTTTAATGTGGACATTGATCTCCAGAAGCATGTTGAAAAATTAACCAAAGGTGCAGCTATCTTCTTTGAATTCAAACACTACAAGCCTAAAAAAAGGTTTACCAGCACCAAGTGTTTTGCTTTCATGGAGATGGATGAAATTAAACCTGGGCCAATTGTAATAGAACTATACAAGAAACCCACTGACTTTAAAAGAAAGAAATTGCAATTATTGACCAAGAAACCACTTTATCTTTATCTACATCAAACTTTGCACAAGGAATGATCCTGGTATGATGAACCTGGAACTTTTGTGAATTTTACCACTCAGTAGAAACCATCATAGCTCTGTGTAGCGTATTCACCCTTCAACAGGCAGGAAGCAAGCCGTACCCAGCCCAGTAGGCCAGAGTCCAATGCAAAGTTGTACCACAGAATTCAAAGTCCAGCACATCACTGACATATAGGACTCCTTTGGATACAGGTTTATTGTAGATTTTGAAACATGTTTTTACTTTTCTATTAATTGGGCAATTAATATTCTATTTTCTAATTTACCACTACTCCTACCCTCCTTCCTGGAACAATACTGTTGTGGGTAGGATATGCTCATCTTCAGACTTAATACAGCAATAAGAATGTGCTAGAGTTTACACATCTGTTCACTTTTGCTCAAGTACGCTCTTTTGACTTAACTTCAAGCCTTGGGTTGATGTGGGTAGGGTAGTGTCAAACTGCTTTGAGAGGAATTGGACCAGTTCTGCTGCCTAAGAAGGTCTGTCTGGATGTTTATAGGCAGCTTCTCTGAAGTGGCCTAAATTCACCCTGATCTGAGAGTTTTCCTGCCTAGAAAGTGTGCCTTGGCCAGATCAGTATCCCATATGGGAGTGTTCCCTAGGTTGTAGCTGTGATTGTTTCCAGATGACCAGATTGTTTTTCTGAATATGAGCATATTTTTAGTCATGTTGATTAGCTCTTCTTCTACATCACATTGTTACTCTTTCTGATGATGATTCTAGGGTTAACATTGGAACCTCTCAAAATAATTACAAATTTTTAGATGGGTTTACAATGTCTTCTAAACAATGTAATCTAAAAATAATCGAGTCAGATGCTAACGAGATACTGCAGGCATAACTGCTGTTTTTCTGACAACTGATTGTGAAACCTTAAAACCTGCATACCTCTTCTTATAGTGAGGAGTATGCAAAATCTCGAAAAATATTCTATTTTTTTATATAGGTAGATAGGATCACCATTTATTTCCTATTTAGATATACTGACATTCATCCATATGAAAATATGCAGGTCATCAGCTTACTATAATTTGACTATTTACTTTTGACTTAATGGGACATAAATAAAACTTTCGTAGTACACATAAGGTGGATATTTGATACACAGAACATTTGTGGTGGGCTTTTGGTGGGTTAGATGTAAAGCCCACAGATTTTAATATTCACTATTTTAAATGAGCAATGCATGAGGGGAATGCAGTGTCAGTACCTGGCCTATTTTTAAACTAGTGTAATCACCCTAGTTACACCATTCAGTATGTTTGCTTTTTAAAATAAGTAACCACAATTAAGTTGTTTTAGCCCTTGCACTTCAAGAGATCTAGTCTACTTTTAGTTGTCTGTTAGGTCCATTCTGTTTACTAGACGGATGTTAATAAAAACTATGCGAGCCTGAATGAATTCTCGGCCAAATTTAGTCTTGTCTCTCATCTTGATTGGATTAATTCCAAATTCTAAAATGATTCAGTCCACAGTAGCTCTAGGGGATGAAGAATTTGCCTTACTTTGTTGTTCACTCAGTTCCTAAGACTGTGAGTTGTCAAATCCCTAGACTGTAAGCTCTTCAAGGAGCAAGAAGCACATTTTCTCCATGTCATGTAATTTTTCTAAGGTGCTTGGCAGCACTCTGTACCCTGTGGAATACTCAGTACCTTTCGTTTGATGTTGCTGACAAGACCTAAAAAACAATCCCTTAAAAAAAACCCATTAAAAGGTAGCAAAACCGATGTATTATTTTTTCTCTTTTCTCATAAACCGCAAGATATGTATATCAAAGTGATAATTTATATGAAGCATCTGCTATCCTTCACATAAGTGTGGTTTATATGAACTACAAATACCTTTCATCAACATTAAAGAAGCTTAAATTGAAAAAAAAAAAGAAAAATACTTAGGTTGTCTATGATATTAAAATTGCCAATCATGTTTAGGCATAGGCCACTAAATTCTAATTTTTTCTTTTGCTTCTAATAAATATGGGCAGTGTCTACAAGCGTTATTGTTCCATCCTGACTTTTTGCACAAAAAGTCTTGACTTGTCTACTAAGGTATCAGGATATTCAAGATTTTTCTGGACAACACATTCAACACAATGTTCCTTTTTGACATTTTATTATAACTAGCCCAAACAATTAACTTTCTGCAAAAACATCTCTGAAGATAGATATAAACGCCATACATAAGTAGTTCTAATGTTTGAAAACTGTTGGAAGACATGTTGTTGTATGAAAAGAAGTGTTTCTTTTCATTTTATTCTCAGTAATTTGAACAATAAGCAAGCAGTTTGTCAATATTTAGACAGGCCAGTGGAGCTATCAGTAGTCGTTGTGGGAGCGTTTCACAAAAATTAGATTTGGCAATAATTAGGCAGCTGTATGGGATGAGGCTGGGGCAAAGTCGGAGGATAAGCAATCGTCCCCTGGCTAGAAATTAGAGACGTGTACACGCTTAGTATTTGGGGAGGGGAATAAGACTGAAAGAAATTCTACATTTTAAACTTTAATGTCATTTAAAATACCCTTTTAAATCATATTGAACTCCTGGATACTAGAAAAATATATTATGCCTTTTCATTATTCTAAGACCAAGTTCATTATAAATCATTTGTATTGCTTCAGTAAAAACTTAGGATCTTCAAATATTTTGTCAATAATACTACGTACAATTCCTATATTTTCCCTTTTCAAACATTTCCATCAATTGCTTTATTTCTAAAATTTTTTATTTTATATGACCTAAGTTATTAAGACAAAAGGAGGTATTTAAAAAAAACAGAATGTATGTGACTTATTTGGATTTCCTTCAACATTTAAAAAAAAAAATAGGTTCCATAGCTACCTGAATACTGTGCTCAGTTCAGTTTTTTTAAAGGTAGGTACATGGTCTTCAGAGCTTTTATATATTAAATTAGAGTTACACTAAATTAAAATTTTTAAATAACCTATAAATTATTACTTCAATTGCAATCTATCAAGGAGTGTGAAAGCAAAGCTTAAGCTAACTCCCAACCCCCACAATACTTCTTAGGTTCCAGAAAGTTGAAATGATTTAAGTAGAATTCCTTTTTAATTAGTATTCTAAAATCCAAAAAATGGCATTATTGGCAAGCAAGATTATTAAGAATGTCATTAAAATTAATTAGCTATAGATCAGAAGATATGTGAACAGAGAATAGTGGAATGCTCTTCCATTGTTCTTCTCTTCCATTTGGAAGAGAAGAAAAGGTGGAATTGGAAGGTGAAATGTTACACAGTAGGACAACCAGTGTCAGAGGAAGCAAAGTCATGTCTTGATTTTGAATTTGGGGGTTACTTTAGACTTCATTCAAAATAAGAGTGAGTAAGTTACATAAATAAAGCCACCTCTCCACTTCATCTGTAAATCTATAATGCGAGGAAATTGGACTATACTATATTTGTGAGCCTCCCACCAAAATACACTGTTATTGATGAATTTTCTTTCACATATATCCATATCATGAAGCTTTCATACTGGCCCTGAAGTTCAGAGCTATGATAGCTTTTATGCTGAAATCTGCCAAATAATTTAAAAACATGCTTTAGTCTTAAGTTTATTTAAATGTGTGTAAGTTACAATGATAGAAGAATTAAAGAAGATATTCAGCTCTGGGGATAAGAGAAATGTCCCATTAACAGACCTAGCAGGTTCCTGCTTTTAAGAAAGAAGTCCAGTTATTGGGAGAAATTGGTCAGGCCCATGTTAGCAGGAAGGCTGATGCAATTATGAGCCACTGTGACACTCCTCTAGGACTCATAGCCCATGATTGTCCCAGAGTTTGTGGCTGGGTTGAAGTCAGGGAGAATCAAGTGGCCTGCACTTAGTTTAGAGTGTCCCTGCAGCAAAAAAAGTCATGAAGATTTTCACTTGTATTCTGTGTTCTATCAAAGTCAGGAGTTAGCTGACTACATTTGAAAATACATTTTGGGGAAAATTTTACCCTTGCCAAAAATACTCACTGGAAAAGTGAATCTACTTTTCATATGTCTAAACAGATGTCAAAGATGCCATGAATCATATTAGCATAATTACAGTTTTCAAAAATTCCAAGGCATTAGTCTCCCATAGAAACACATCAATGAAAACAGATGGTTGAGCAACAAATATAAATGGAATAAGCAACTCTTACCTGTCAATTTTCATTATCAAAGGTATATTTTTATTAAGTCGGTAAATTGTTTTGCATTTATTAATGTAGAATAAATTGGAATAGCAAAGACATTAAAAGCAAAAATTATATATTTAACTATCCTATATCTTTATTTTCTAAATGTACAATGGCCTGAATATTTTGGGAAAAAAAAGATACCATTTTCCCCCTCGATAAGTTAGCCATGATACACACACACAAAAATGAGTATTATTAAGCTAATCAGAATCTATAAGACTTTTAAATATAAAATATTCTTATTTTACCAATTATTTTAAATTTTAATAATTACATGGAATATTTTTAAGCTTTTCTTAGAGGTTGTCTCTCATTAAGAAATGTGCAAGCAGAGTAAATGTGAGATCAATCATGTACAGCAATGCTAAAATAAATGTAAGATTTTTGAATGGATGACTGATTAATAACCACAAAACAATTTCTAAATATGATTATCCACTAAAAAGGAACCAAGTATTCTTAAAGAAACGGCCGATTCAGAGTTGGGGCAGGAAAAGTACAAGATTAACCTTGGCCAACTTGTGCCAAGAAATAAGGAAATTCTCAGGAATGATGGGGACCTGTGAAAAGGATCCAGAAGACAATTTGGAGAGAGTTTAACTGGCCAAATTAAGCCAACTTGAGAATCAAATTAACTAAGAACATAAATGAATCAGAACTCATCAAATAAAATAAAAATCCATGAATCCATACTGATATAAATAATAAAGAAAAAATGCTTTATCTTAGAGCTCTACTAATAAATATAGAAAGAATGATAGAATTACCCAAATTAACAAATAGCCACTGGGCAATTTTCATAGTAATAATTGATTCAGATGAGAAACACCAATAGGTGAAAGTTTAATGAGAACAGAATATTGTATATTACTGTCTGGGCACAGTGGTTCACGTCTGTAATCCCAGCACTTTGGGAGGCCGAGACACACAGATCACCTGAGGTCAGGAGTTTGAGACCAACCTGGCTGACATGGTGAAACCATGTCTCTACTAAAAATACAAAAAATTAGCCAGGCATGGTGGTGGGCACCTGTAATCCCAGCTACTTGGGAGGCTGAGGCAGAAGAATCGCTTGAACTCAGGAAGCGGAGGTTACAGTGAGCCAAGACCATGCCCCTGCACTCCAGCCTGGGTGACAAGAGCAAGACTACGTCTCAAAAACAAAAACAAAAACAGAATATTGTATATTACTGAGAGTATGCATGTAAATATGACATAATATTAATAACTAAGGCATTTGGGTAAAGGGCATACAGATTTCTATGTACTCTCCTAACTATTTTTGGAAATGTAACAGTATATCAAAATTTTACTTACCCAAAAATCTACACTTCAGACCCATACAGCCTCCTAAAGAGTATTTTTATTTATTAACTATGTTTTATTCTTAAACCTATTCTTTCATTCAGGATTTATATAGACTTCCTGTGGGTATATTTGAAATACAAGGGGAAACATATTTTTAAATAGTTCCAAATATTGGGTAAAGATGAAAAATAATAAATACAGTTAAATGCTGTATTTCAGTCAATGAAGTTTTAGTCAATGAAGACTTCACATAATCAACTTCGCATAATGAAGGTTTAGTCAATGATGGACCACATATACAACACTAGTCCCATAAGATTAGACTACCATATTTTTAATGTACCTTTTCTATGTTTTGATATGTTTAGATATACAAATACTTCCCATTGTGTGACAATTGCCTACGGTATTCAGTACAGTAGCATGCTGTGCAGGTTTATAGCCTACGAACAATAGGCTACCAGGTAGCCTAGGTGTGTAGTACATCTGGGTTTGTGTAAATACGCCCTGTGATGTTGACACAATGACAAAAATCACCTAACAATGCATGTCTCAGAAAGTATCATCCTCATTAAGTGACACATGACTGTTCCAGAGTTTATTTTTCCAAATATTTAAGTCATTTATTGCAAGTTTACTATGTGACAGATACAACTCTACATTTTGGGTTTAAAATGAGATTTGTCAGAAAGAAATGGCCAAATGGTATGAATTTGTGAAAGCAGAGGGGACTGCAAACTTTCATGCATGGAGAAAGAACCATTCTTTTCTTTGACACATACCTGTGTGCTCTATCAATATAAATTACCAATTTTTTGTTGAACATGTTTAGGGGGCAAAGCCTATTCTTGAGCTCTGAGTGGGAAGGAAATACAAATAACATTTAAGCCCTGTCTTCTAGAAACTCAAATTCAGGGAGAAGATATAAGGAAGGAGAAAAAATAACTAATGATAAAATAAGACATTTTGGAATGGAGACCAAAAAAGAATATGGAAACATAAGAAATAGATGAATTCTCACCAACAGATATATTTTTAAGAAAAATGCTCGGCCAGGTGTAGTGGTTCACGCCTGTAATCCCAACGCTTTGGGAGGCCGAGGCAGGCAGATCACCTGAGGTCGGGAGTTCAAGACCAGCCTGACCAACATGAAGAAACCCTGCCTCTACGAAAAATACAAAATTAGCCAGGCGTGGTGGTGCATGCCTGTAATCCCAGCTAGTCGTGAGGCTGAGGCAGGAGAATCGCTTGAAACCGGGAGGTGGAGGTTGCGGTGAGCCGAGATAGCACCATTGCTCTCTAGCCTGGGCAACAAGAGCGAAACTCTGTCTCAAAAAAAAAAGAAAAAAAAATGCTCAACATCACTAATCATCAGGGAAATGCAAATCAAAACCACAATGACATGTCATCTCACACATGTTAGATTGGCTACTATTTGGACAAGAGATAACAAGTGTTGGTGAGAGGTAGTGCCAGGTCTATTCATGTGGAGGTGAGACAGCTGCAAGAGGCATGAGCAGGAATGATTATTTCAAACTGCTAAGGAGTCAGGTGTGTGGAGAAGAGGCAACTCTTGAACACTGCTAGTGAGAATGTAAACTAGTACAGCCATTACAGAAAACAGTATGGAGGTTCCTTAAAAAATTAAAGATACAATTACCATATGATTCAGCAACCTCATGTCTGGACATATATCCAAAGGAAAAGAAATTAGTATTTCAAAGAGCTGCACTTTCATGTTCATTGCAGTATTAGTCACAAGCCACGATACAAAAGCAATGTATAAATACTTTCTGAGAAATGCATTGTACGTGATTTTGTCATTGCATGAACATCAGAGTGTACTTACATTAATTCAGATGGTATGGCCTACTACACACCTAGGCTGCATGGTATAGCCTGTTGCTCCGAAGCTATAAACCGGCACAGCATGTCACTGTACTGAATACTGTAGGCTACTGTCATCCAATGGGAAGTATTTGTGTATCTCAACATATCAAAACAGAGAAAAGATACCACAAAAATATAATATTCTAATCTTTTTTTTTTTTTGAGACGGAGTATCGCTCTGTCGCCCAGGCTGTAGTGCAGTGGCGCAATCTCGGCTCACTGCAAGCTCCGCCTCCCGGGTTCATGCCACTCTCCTGCCTCAGCCTCTCTGAGTAGCTGGGACTACAGGCGCCCGCCACCACGCCTGGTTAATTTTTTGTATTTTTAGTAGAGACGGGGTTTCACCGTGGTCTCGATCTCCTGACCTCGTGATCCACCCGCCTCGGCCTCCCAAAGTGCTGGGATTACAAGCGTGAGCCACCGCGCCCGGCCAATATTCTAATCTTATGGAATCAGCATAAGTTCTAGAAATCTAATGTACAGCATGGTGACTATAGTTAATAAAACTTTATTGTATACCCTCAAAATTTGCTAAGAGCATAGATCTTAAATGTTCTCACCTCACATACACAGATAACTATGTGAGATGATGGACATGTTAATTAGTTTAATTGCTGTAATCACTTCACATCATGTTTTGTTTTCCCCCTAACTCCAAGTTTAGAATCATCAGATGAAATTTTGAGACCACAATGACTGAGGCTTGGTGATCATTCTCATAATAAAAAGTAAATTTTATTAGACATGAACTTGGAACATATCTGGAATTCAAAATAATTGTTGCATCAGAGTTAAGGAAATGACATTTCGGTTTATTTTATGTGAACACATGCATTTCTAATCTGTATTAATATAATATTAACAGCAATGACAACATGTCGTAAGATTACTTTTTGCCTTGCTTACTGAAATGTAAAATGATTTCTGATTTTGGTAGTTATCATTCATAATAATCTTTTATAAGTGACTTTTATTGTATGAAACTTTAAAATATCTAAGAATAGACAATGTGATATAAATATGCAGTAAGTTTTCATTTAGATTCAGAGTAGTTAGCATTTGAAAACCTCCAATTAGAAGCTCACATTCCAGAGATGGTTACTATGAGTGTTTAAGCCTTCTTTCTCTCAAGTATTAAAAGGTTTGTTATTTAACATAAGGATGTAAGACTTTTTTATCCATTGCTTAAGTAAGTGGTGTTTAAGATGTGAGTCAATTAGAAATGTTACACAGGCACCTTAATTATTATAAGAAGAAAAGAGAACTATGGAGGTAGGCTAACAGTCAATACCCTTCAGAGTTATTTTTTAGACCTAAAGATTAAGTCTTTTGCGTAGCCATTTTCAAAAGATTATGTTGCCTGCTCTGACTTAAGTTTGGCTAAATAATGCTGCTGGCATATTGTAACAACTATCTTAAATGAACTTTTCATTTATGGTGCTTGACAGAATGCCTAGAATGACAGTAAGCTGGGACTTCAATGAGATTAAAAGTTCTGTGACATTTTTTTTTGCCTGTTTGGTAATAAATGTTTACATATGTGATATATGTAAACCTGAGCTAACAGGTGTCGTTATATCTCACCTGTAAGCAAGGTTAGTGGCAACTGTGGCCCACAATGACCATTAACTGATGGAGGTTACCAATATATATTAAAGTAATCTCAAAATTCTGAATGATCAAATTGGTTTAATGCAGTTTGTAATCAAAGCTGCTAGTGAGAAAAGAGATACTCATACCTATGAGACAATGAACAGACAATTGCACAGGCACATACGTAGTTTTTAGGGTACGGGGTGTCCTTTTATGCCTTCTATGCATGTGTATGTGATATGTGTCAATCAAAATGTTTAGTTTAGTTACATTGAATAATTTTATGTGGGATAAGGTCTTATGTTGAATTATCCTATAATAAACATAAACAACTGGAAAGTTTATGCTTAATTGGTTTCCACTTTTTAATGGCAAAACCAGTGGAGTGAATGTATTGCAGTCCTTATCATACTGTATCTTTCATAGCTGCTGGATATTATGAAAATTAAACATGTTTAAAAGTTCAAACATCAGACGTTTTATAAAATTGAAACATTTTAAAGTCTTCCTTTTGGAATAGTGTGGCCTTTTTTTTTTTTTAAGGGAAGTTCATAAATTTTGCTTTCAATCTACAATAGAATTTAAATAAAGAGGCCGGGCACAGTGGCTTACGCCTATAATCCCTGAACTTTGGGAGGCCAAGGCAGGTGGATCACCTGAGGTCAGGAGTTCGAGATCAGCCTGGTCAACATGATGAAGCCCTGTCTCTACTAAAAATACAAAACAATAGCTGGGTGTGGTGGCAGGCGCCTGTAATCCCAGCTACTTGGGAGGCTGAGGCAGTAGAATCACTTGAACCCAGGAAGCAGAGGTTGCAGTGAGTCGAGATCATACCACTGTGCTCCAGCCTGGGCAACAAGAGCAAAACTCTTGTCTCAAAAAAAAAAAAAAAAATTAAAGAAAAAGAATTGTATATAGAATTTTAAGAAAAAATTCTGATCTTGTCCCGGAGATTCTGAAAATTTATGGAACACAATTTTTCAAGGAACAGAAACCTAAGAAAGCTGGTATAAAGAATATTTTGCTTTTATTTTCCACTGATAAAATGGAAGCAGCAAGAGTTAAGCATTGGGTTTTATCATTTTGGCAGTGATGATGGTGGTGGTAGTGTGATTTGCAGGCAAGGAGGACTCTTACTGATTTTCAGCACAGTATTTACTGTGAAGTAATAGTAAACATTTTGCTAAAGTTTCTCACATTATATCACATAGCCAAGTTTTCTATTGTTATTACATTTTAAGATTAAACATTAAATGATAAAGCACATTTTAACTACTAAGTTCTGTTAAAGTCATTGTACAAACTTGCTACTTTCATTCCCTCCAGGTTTTTTCAGGCTTAGTAGAAAATAGTCTTAATTCAATCAAGAAGGATAAAGATATCAAAACACTGTACGAATTTAGATGTGGATTTACTTAGGTCTCACAAATGTGTTGAAGATGCCTAATTTGTTTCCATATGTTGAAATCTTTAAGGTCTAAAATTATATTCAGCTTTTAGAAGAAACTTTGTGCATGATAAACTCTGAAATCTTGTCCACACAGAGAAAGGCACTGGCTTTGAAAACTGATTAAAATACACAGATCAAACTAGGTAACTCAAATAATAATAATTTTGTGTTTGTAACATGTTACTGCATTCTTGGCATAAAATGAAATACGTCCCAATCATAAATGATCAAACACATTGATTCAATTGAGACCAATGTTACTCCTGAACATTTCTCTATATTAGATAGGAAGAACCAGTGTTGACTACCCGCTCCACAAAAGGCCCCGTGTTAGCTGTCATGGAATACTGCAACCCTATCCTGCTGTGCATCTCAGGGAGCTAAGTGATGAACTTAGCCCAAGTAGTATTCTCCCTACTGCCCTGATACTGAAGCACCAGGTCAAATCATTTCACTCCACTTGTTCATTTTATTACCTTAAAAAAAAAAAGTAGTAGTACATTAATGCAGCACTTAATTTCCTAAGAAAGATACGAGTTCTCCCGAAATTAATCCAAGAACAAAATTTTCCTAATATTATGAAAGGTCATTTTTTGATATACTGTTAGGAAGATGCCATGGAAGGATTGGAGATTTATTTGATGCTTTAGTAAAAAAATTCTTTCGAAGAGACTTCATTGATTTTTTTTTTTTTTTTTAAATAGGATACTCAGTATATTGGAATAGATAGTTTTGGCCAAACCAAGGTGATGTCTTATTTGGAGACTATCTGTAAAATTTTGGTAGGAATTAAGTAATTATTTCTTTTAGGATACACGGCATGCATTGCTTAATGAAAGGGATACATTCTAAGAAATGCGTGGTTAGATGATTTTGCCATTGTGGAAACATCATAAGTTGTACTTTCACAAATGGTATATAGCCTATTGGTCCTAGGCTACAAACCTATACATCATGTTACTGTACTGAATACTGTAGGCAATTGTAACACAATGATAAATTTTTGTGTATCTAAACACAAGTGCTTCCTCAAAGAATGCTAAACAGTCCTACCATGTGTCAGTATCATGTAAACCAGGCTTTGCTCCCCAGTAGAAAAGAATTTTCTAATTGCAAGATTATTCATTTGATGGATGATATTTTACTGGCAGCCCCAACAGAGCCAGTACTTTTAAGTTTGTATGCCTCTGTCATAAAGAATATACAGTTAAGAGGTTTAATCATAGCACCTGAAAAAATACAAATGTCCTCTCCTTGGAAATATCTTGGATACATACTAAGATATTCCCAGTCAGTAAGACCTCAAAAGGTTAAATACTAGCAACTTACATAACTTAAATTATTATCAAAAATTACTAGGTGATATTAACTGGCTTCATCCCACCTTGGGCATAACTACTGATAAGTTGCAAAATCTGTTTTCTATCCTAAAGGGCAATACAGCCCTAGACTTTCCCAGGTATTTAACTCCTGCAGCAAAAAGACAAATTGAGGAAACAGAGCAAGCTATTTCTCAGAGGCAACTAGATCTCATAGATCCAAAATATTCAGTTCAATTGTTTGTTTTTCCTACTAAACATTCCCCAACAGGATTAATAGGATGGAGGCCACAGGGCTACACTTCCTAGAATGGGTTATTTGCTCATATACAGGGACTGAAACTCTATCTCCCTATATCCAGCTAGTTAGTAAAGTCATCTATTCAGGCCACAGATGATGCAATCAGTTGCTAGGTTATGACCCTGACGTCATCAGAATTCCTTTAAGCAAGAAGCAATTTGAAGCAGTATTGCCCCTATCTCTAGATTTTCAGATAGCACTCTCTGATTACACAGGCCATATAGAGCATGCCCTTCCTGCTGATAAACTACTTCAGTTCTTATCTTGTACTCCTGTAGTTGTGCCTACAAAAGAAGTTCACTCTCCCATACCTAACACTTTAATGCTTTTTACTGATGGCTCTGGTAAACATGGAAAAGCGGCTATCTGGTGGAAACCACATAATTACCTCATTCTTCTGGATTTACTAGCTCTCAGAGAGCCGAGGTTGGAGCCTTAATATTGGCCCTGGAAACTTTTTTCGCTCAGCCGATCAACATTGTTAGTGACCCTGCTTACTCTGTTTATTTATTGCAGAACCTTAAACCAGCCCTCATTAAGTCCACTCTTGAGCCCACCCTGTGTGCACTTTTTCTGCTACTTCATCAGTTGCTAGATCAATGTACACATCCTATTTTTATTACACACATTTGAGCCCACAGCTCACTGCCTGGCCTACTAGTTCATGGCAAGAATCAAGCAGGCCGTAAATTATGATGTCACTACTTGACCAAGCCACCCAATAGCATCAATTTTTCCACCAAAGTTGGAGAAACTTAACTAAACAATTTCAACTTACCCAATGACTAGCTAAACAAATTATCCTGCAATGCTCAGATTGCCAGCTCACAGGCACATCCTCTCCTTCAACAGGTGTTAACCCTAGAGGACTAGAACCGAATCAGTTATGGCAAACAGATGTTACACACATCCCTGAATTTGGAAAACTAAGATATGTGCATGTATCCATTGATACCAATTCCCACCTAATTAGCACACGTGCTTTTCCTGGAGAGTCCACTCGATATGTTATTAAACATCTTCTCTTAACTTTTGCATTTATGCAGCAGCCCACAAAAATTAAAACCGATAATGGTCTGGCTTACGCCAGCTCACAATTTCAACAATTTTGTCACACATGAAACATCCAACAGTCCGGAGGCATCCCGTATAGCCCCCAAGGACAGGCCATATTAGAACGTGCCCACTCCACTCTTAAAAATATGCTCAGAAAACAAAAAAAGGGGAATATGAGTAAGGACCCTGCAACACTACTATCACAAGCCTTATTTATCCTTAATTTTAAAAATTTAGATGATACATTTCAATCAGCCATAGAAAAGCACTTTGCTAAAACTTCTCAAGATATAAAACCTGCAGTTTCATGGAAGGATGTAAATAGCAATGTATGGTGTGGTCCAAATGATTTGCTAAAAGGGAAGAGGATATCCTTGTGTTCACACCCCCTCAGGTCCTCTTTGGATTCCAGCACAATGCGTCAAACCATAACATGGTGTGGCTAGGACCCAACCCAGTACCAGAAATGAAGGAGTTAACCCTACAAGACCCACAGCCCTGGACAATGTGGCTTCCATGGATGACACAAGCCCCAAACATCACCTGGGGGATGCTGAAGAAGATGACTTAGGAGGCTGAGAGAATCCTGCTCCAGACACAGACACCATTCACTCCAGATAATTTGTTCCTTGCTATGCTTTCTGTTGTACATTGCAACTCCTGTAGGACCTTTTTTATTCTCTCACTTTGCCTGCAACCTGTACCTGCTACACTCTATTAAGCCCATCTTCTAAATCCTCCTTTTTTTCTGCCCTGTTACTTAGGCAGATACCCCCTTCCCAGCCTCTAATAACATAACTGCTTGGCTGGGAGGGATAGATTTACCCCCATTGGGGTCCCTCATTAATGGTACACATTGGACTAAGGTGCCAGGTAACAGTACATATCACTCCACTATCTTCGCACTGTGTTAGTTATAAAAGGTCTAACCCTTACTGTGTACCTGCCCAAACACAATTATGGCTACATCATGGCAAAGGAAATGCCTTAACAGTCTTAGTTGCAGGTAGCCTCAAACCGGGCAACGCAATTAATGCCACTTTCCCAAACATTCCTCCCTGTGCTAAAGAACAAAGTCAGGAAAGTAATGGATTCCACTTTAGCTGGGAGGTCTGTCATGGGGACAAGCCCACAGCCCCCAGTGAGGCAATTATAACATCTTAGACTGGAGCCCTCACAGCCATTTTGCAGGGCGATTGTATTGATGTCCACATCTATCATGGCATCAATGACAGTTTCATAGCCACGTCCCATTCCCCTATAATTTGGACCGATAGGAGAATGGGATATCCCAGACCCCATGTAAGGTCCATGCCACCCCAGGACACTTTATGGCACCTGGGACATCTTGGCACCTCCCTTAACACCTGGCATGGGACATATCATAATCCAGTCACAATAATACTATGACCTTTTTTCATAATCACACTGATCAGTGCCTGATTTACACTACCCATCCATGTGTTTTCCTTATGGGAGCCAATATTTCTATTACACCCCAAAACTCCTCGTTTGTGACCCAAGTGCAGGGATAGGCTTGGTTCGCCTCTTGTGTCACTAATTATATCTAATTTAATATTACTAGTGTCATGGTATTGAGGAGACAATCTGAGGCTTTCCTACCACTCAATTTAACATGCAATTGGCAAGGGTCCTCTGCCCTTGCCACCTTAGAACATGCCTTATCCCAGATCAGACACAAAAGATTCAGTTACACTGATAGCCTTTATAGTCTCAGCCATAGTCATCCTAGCAACTGCTAGTGTTGCTATAGCCATCTATTACTGAATCAGTACAAACAGCTACTTTTGTAGACAATTTGGCCAGAAATGTGTCTAATGAACTTCTCTTACAGCAGGGTATAGATCAAAAGATTCTTGCACGTCTGCAAGCCCTCAAGGCTTCCTTGGAATATGTGGGGGAGTGACAAGATGCATTGTCATTTCGACAGCAATTAAACTGTGACGGGGAGCATAAGCATATCTGTGTCACTTCTCTTGGAATCAATTGTTACATAGTTGGGATGAAGTGAAACGACACCTCTGGGGAACCTTATATGATAATTTAACAGCAGAAATAAGGCAACTTAAAACTAAAATTTTGGAATCCCTAAATGCCGTAGATCTACACACCCAACAAACGGTCATATGGAAGGATGTGTGAGAACATCTCTCTTGGATAAACCCCCACTCCTGGGGTGGAGGGGTCACTCCTTGATTGGAAAAGAATGTTACTGATTATACTCATGTTTGTCTTATGTTATTTACTAATTCTAGGATGCAAAGCCAGAACATGAGCAGTGACTTCTGCGCCAGACAAACCTGCTGCTGCACACATCTGTGCTCTTCAATTAGCAAAACCTGATGCAAAAAAAAAAAAAAAACCAGAAAACAGGTAGACGTAGAAGATCAGTCAGGCTCATGGGAGAAATTATAGGAAAAAGATGCAAACCTTATTGGAAGGCCAGGAGGTTTTGCAAAAGCTTCAAAAGAGGATTTGGCTGAAGACAGCTGAATTCTCTCAGGGTAGATAACAAGGAAGTGCAAGGGAATTGATTTAGATAAGTTAGTTTGCTTAGGCCTTGGAACCTGGCCTTTAATCATCCGCACACAGGACTGCTCTCTAGGGAATGGTGGGGTGGTGGGGGAGGGCGTCACCATGTTAATTACCCACGAGTTGTGTTGACTCAAAGCTTTTGTCATTAAATCTGTACTAAATAAATGCCCACAGTGCCGGCTTGTCAGGGCTGTGGCTGCTGTGACTCTTTACGGCACCCTCCTCGGTGTCTGTGAGCGGCCTGGTCCCCTAGCCACAGGCCCAGGTAAAAAATCTTGTGTCTGCGTACATTTTTTCATCTGTCGCTCCACCAGGGTCTGCAGGTCAGACCCGGCAGGCATGGTGGCTCATGCCTGTAATCCTAGCACTTTGGGAGGCCAAGGCAGGTGGATCACCTGAGGTCAGGAGCTCGAGACCAGCCTGCCCAACATGGTGAAACCCCATCTCTACTAAAAATACAAAAAAATAGCCAGGCGTGGCAACGTGGAACTGTAATCCCAGCTATTTGGGAGGCTGAGGCAGGAGAATCGCTTGAACCTGGGAGGTGGAGGTTTCAGTGAGCCAAGTTCGTGCCATTGCACTCCAGCCTGGAGGACAAGAGGGAAACTCTGTCTCACAAAACCAAACCAAACCAAACCAAACAAAAAAATACAGGCAAGCTCAGAGAGTACTGTAATAAATATTTCTCTATCCAACATGCAGAATGAACAAAGGTTAATGTGTAACTTTTGTTTCAGATGTTTTCATATAAAATAGATGTAACACTTGGTGAAAATAGGGTTATCTTGCAGCTGTACTGAAACAGCACTATGCTTATCTGCAGGGATGCATGGAAGTCTGGTATGACCCTTGGCCAAAGTAGGATTAGGTATACTAGTTAACGATTTATATTATGCTGTTTAAAATCTGAAACTCTTTTGGAAGGACTCTGTACTAACTTGCTTACTTAGTTTAAAAATATATAAATTACTGGTTTGCACCTAGTTTGACCAATTTTACAGCCTGGCTTTAGCTGTGTGTCTCAGAGTATATGAAAGACCTCTCTACGTATTTTTTTCCTGGGCTCCCCTAAAACTAGGATAGCCTGTGCATATCTTGATGGTTGATTATCTGAAGCTGACATAAGCTGTGCAACTGAAAAAGAACCCTAGGGCTGTGTCTGGAAGTTTTCAGACCTCCCTATGATTGCTTACACTTTCTTTCTACGTTTGTATTGAGCCGTATTTTTTACCTTTACCACCTGTTTGTTGCTGCTATATAGAAATGCAATTGCTTTTGGTACATTTATTTTGCATCCAAGAAAATTGACCAGCTCATAACTTCTAAAATAGAGCTACAAATCTTTGGGATTTTCTAACTACACACACATATCATCAGTACATAATATTTTTTATTTTTAATCCCTGTTTTTTTTTTATTGCACTGAATAGAAATTCCAGGGAAATGTTAAACAAAGTGACGTTAGCAGTTACTGTTGTCTTTTTCCTGTTGTTAAAAGGAATGCTTTCGATATGTCACCATTATTTATGGTGTTTACCTTTAACAGATTAAGGAATTTCACTTTGTACTTGATTTTTGTTTGAGGTTTTGCTGTTCCTTTTTAATCTTAAATACTTCTTGTATTTTATAAATTCTTTTTCTGTATCAGAAATAATGACATGATTTTACTTTTTTATTCTTTTATTGTGGCAAATTACATTAATTTTCTAGTGTTAAACACCTTCTTGGGGAATAAGCTCAATTTGTTGTGCATATGTATATGTACACATACATACACACACATTGATTTATATATATATTGCTAGATTCGATGTATTAATATTTGTTTAATATTTTTGCATTTTAATAGACAAGTGTGACTTGTGATTTTCCCTTTTCCTACTGTACTCAGTAATTATCAAGAGAATACTAAAATATATTTCAGGTGCTCCTCATTGCATCTGATGGTTTAGTGCCTATCCTCTGCTATTCTAGAATTCTACCATTTGCGTTGCGAGTCAGGAGCTTAGTTCTTTCTATAACAGCTCCAGCCATTCTCTCTAACAGAGAAAACAGCCATTACTGATGTAACCAACGATCCTCATGTCCCACTTCACAGTAGATTCTTACTGACTTGGTGAGCAGAATGTCCTCTAGGTCTTCCTTAGGAAAATATTAGCATTCCCAATTCTCTGAACCTATCCCTTCCTTCTCAATTGGCCACAACAGCTCTTTCCCTCTTCTTTGATTGCAGGTCATACCTTCCAGGCTTCTGGGTGCCAATCTAGAAAGTATTACCACTGCTCATGCCTGAGTGTTAAAAACTGTGTCACATAGAATGCTCCCTATTGACAAACTTTCCTTTGTTTAGCAGGAGCCCTCAAGACAGTCTCATCCAACACAAGGTAACCATGTTCTGCAGTTCCTTTGTCCTACAATATTTCCTCCTTTGACAGCCCCATCACATCCCTCATCAAGATAAGCTGAGATTTGACTTGCTATGGTTTTGTTGGTCAGTGATGAATATGAGGGCAGATTGCTTTTTGACAAGCATTGTTTTTGAGACTTCTGTTCTGGAACATGAGAGAATGAACCACTCTGCAAAAGATTCAAGGGAAGCTGGATTCAAAGTTCTCAAATGCATCACCTTAGGTCTCAAGTTTCAGGGTTCCACTCCTCCCCTGGCAGTGTCCTCACTTCAGCATGGGAGACTTACCAACACTGAAAATTCAGCCTCCCTTGAAGCCTCTTCCACTTCTACAATTAAGTCCTGGGCCTAAATCATCAGCTCTGTTGGCCCTCTGGCTGTGGGAGATAAGAGTTTCATGAAATACTGTCAAAAAGGTCCTGGCCTGGCGTGGTGGCTCACGCCTGTAATCCCAGCACTTCGGGAGACCGAGGTGGGCAGATCACGAGGTCAGGAGATCGAGACCATCCTGGCTAACACGGTGAAACCCCGTCTCTACTAAAAATACAAAAATTAGCCGGGCGTGGTGGTGGGCGCCTGTAGTCCCAGCTACTCAGGAGGCTGAGGCAGGAGAATGGCGTGAACCTGGGAGGTGGAGCTTGCAGTGAGCCGAGATCGCGCCACTGCACTCCAGCCTGGGTGACAGCGAGACTCCATCTCAAAAAAAAAAAAAACAAAGGTCCTTTGAATGTCACTCTAAACTTTAAGTTGTTAATATATGTAAGGCTGTCATTTTCTCTTTTCAACAAATCATTTGCGATTAGCAGCAGACATCCAACTCCATAGTCCTTATAGTTATGATTTCCCCAATCTTCTCAAATGCTCAAGAAATTATACTGTCTTGTGTATCTTCTTTCATATGTATCCCATCCCAGCTCACCACAGGGGAAAGTCTTAGCAATCTTACTTGTCCAACATGCTAGTCACTATTAATATTCCACCTACCACCAGTAACTGGATCCTTTTTGCAATCCAGCTGAGAGAAGTCAAATCCCACCCTTATGGTCTGTTTCATAGGCCCACTCCTGGCACAACTATCCAAGATGTGGTTCCCTAGAAGCAGAGCCTGAGGAAAGGATTCTTGTTCAAAATTTATTCAGGGAGTGGAGAAGGAGAGGAAAGAAAGCAGCTTAGGGGAGGGAAACACAAATGAAGTGAAAATAAAGTTTCAGCTGGAGACTGTTTTCAACCTGATCTTACAAGAGAGCTCTAAGCACAAGTCACCCCCACAGAGTCGGTTACCCTTGAGATAAGAAGACTGGCTTTTTATACCCTCTTATCATTCAGACATTGGCTGAGGGCTGTCCCCGGAGGATGGTTCATAACTTTCCAGGTGATCTGCATACCATCATCTCAGGGCATTTCTTCAGAGAGGAAGAGCAGTTATGAGCTGTTAGTAGCCAACACTAATAGGCCCTGGGGCATGGGCGTACTGGCCAAATGAAAGGAATCTGGGCAAGGCATTGCAGCATATTTTATGGCCACACTTCAGAACTGGGTTACAAAAAGTGGCTACCTCTTCTATAATCAGGAAGTCACTTGTTTCGGAACCACCCTTTCATAACTATAATTTGTCACTACAATAAGGAAAGGACCATACTCTAGGAACCACCATAATCAGAAAATCACTGTAATTCTGCTATCAGTGTCTCAAGATCTAAGCCAAATTGTTCCAATCTACATTAAAAAAAAAAAAAGATGCTCTCCACCCTGCCTTTCAATATGCATGAAAAAGTAGATGGTCCCTGAGGCCTCTGCCAAAATTCCAGAAAGAGGAAGAATGTTCTATAACTTTGCTTGCCAAAAGGAGCAAAACCAGCATATCCTGATACTGCATGAGCACATCTGATTGTTTCTGAATCATGCTGGAATTTCACTGCAAGGAGCCTGGGAACCGTGGTTTTATGATGCTATACAGTTCTCATTCCGCAAGTCACACCAGAAGGAGAGAGAAATGGATGGTCAGCCCCAGTCCACCAAATACATCTCCATCCACTCTTGTTATTCAGCATCTCTCAATATTAAAACTTGCAAACAAAGATATTAGCACCAACAAGAGGCTAACACCTATATTAATGTGACTTATGCCTCTGAAACATATCCTCTTAGTCTTCATATGACCAAAAAATATCTTAATTTTACCTTAATTCTCAGGTTATAGTTTAGCTGCATAGAATTATAGGTTGATAGTGATTTTGCTTCAGAACATAGAAACTACTGTTTCACTGTTTTGTAATATTCAGTATAGCTACTGAGAAATCAGCTGCCAGTCTAACTTTCATGCCTGTATATGTTCTGTTTTTTTCTGTCTGGTTTAAACTAAATTTTGTTTTGATTTGTTTGTTTGATATTCTGCAATGTTGCTTTGGGTTTTCTAGGTATAATTTGTTTTTGCTTTTCCCATTAGGTCTTGATATACTCCTTCAACCTGAGACCCATCTTCAGTTCTGGGATGGTCTGAGCCATTATCTCTGTTAGCACCTCCCTTGACCTAATTCTTTTTTTCTTTTTCTCTGGAATTTTATCAGCATTTATCAACGGAATTCTTTTATTTTATTCTCTATGCATGTTTCATATTTTTCATCTCTGATTTATCTCTTGGTGTTTTTCTCTTTAATCTTCCAATTCAGTAATTATTATTCGTTGATTTCTTCTGATCAATCTTTTAGTCGCATTGTTAAAACTTCAATTTCTGTAAATTTTACTATTCTTAAAGTTTCCTCTTTAGTTTGTTTTCAGACTTACCTATTCTTTTATATGTTGCCTAGTTGTTACTCCTATGGTCTGTCAGATATTTTTGTGCCTGCAACATTTATGCAAACTCTTCCATTTATTGCTTTACCTGACTAGTTCAAGTCATGTGTTCCTTCATGTTGTTTACCTGCAGACATAGTGCCCACTACTAATCCTTATTGCCTTGTCAGGCCCTTACATCCCATGTTATTCATTGCCCTGAGTTTTAATTTCCTCTTCATTTATTTTCCAATGATTCCCCTTTTTTTGGGAGTTCAAGTATATATTTCAGGGTTTGTTGCTTTTGTTGTTATATTTTCTTTCTAAATTTATATGTTGAAATTGAGAAGGATTTCTCATATCTGCTCAGTCTGTCATAGCAACAAAAACTATTCTGACATTGATTTGTTTTCCATACACTAAAGAAGAAACAAAAAGCAGTTTCAGCATCTCTCTGGTAATTTAATGAAATGAAATTATTTGCAATAAGGCACTGTTTAAGATGACCTTACCTTGTCACTTTGCAGGGAGGAGATGGATGCTACCCGGAGAAGATGGAGAGAGAATCCATTACACCTCACTTCCCATTAATATGCCCTCAGTTGTTACTGGTACAATCTTACTTGCAAGAGGAGGTTAAAATATATCTGTCAATATCAAACATATTTGCAGTTAGAATGCAGATATGCTATTTTGGTATATAAAATAATTTCTTTTTATTATATAACCAAGGTCTTTGGTAAATAAAAAGTGAATGCAAATAAGCCCAGTTGCTGGAATCTCTAATAACTTTAAAATATATTTCTCATGGAGAATTGCTTCAGCATCTTTTCATATTTCAGCACTTTATCTCATCCTCCTCTCCATCCTCCTCAGTCAACACAAAAGTGGCCCTATGCAAAGCTGCTTCATCGCCACAGAACCTTGTCTTCCCAGTCTCACAATGGCAGCTGATCAAGACAAAGCAGGCAACCACAGAATGTGATGAATGAAGGTGCCAATTGCAGGGCCACTGGGTGCTTAATGGGACTCCACTGAGATTCTCCCCTGGCATTACGTTGTCTGAAGCTGAGAAGTATGGCCATCACAGATGGGCAGAGAACTCTCTAAGGTATAGAAACCCAAGGAAGGGGGCCAGTGGAAGGTTTTCTTCCACATGATATCAAGTGGTCATTATTATTTTCCCCTTCAAAAAGGAGAAAGAGTAAATAAGTTAGACCATCATGGTCCTGAGAGTTCCTTCTACCACTTAGTCATATGTGTGCAGCAAGTTAATACAGTACTAAGGTTTTGAATTATAGAGGGTTTCCCTTGTCATTTTCTATTCTGACGAAGTGTTATTTATTCTTTGTAACAGTCAACTATCTCTTTTCTAATATTCTAAAACTGCCATACTAAGATGAAATAAAGCTATTAGCACACACAAGGAACAGAAGATAACTGTTCCAAAATTATTTTCTTTGTATTGACACCGACCAGTTACAGATCTACTGCGGATCTGCTGACATTCAATAAAAATATTAACAAATATGGTTTAGCACTCTTTATAAAATACTAAATTAAGAAAACCACCAACACAAATGCCTTGGAAAGTAAAATGACAGTATTTTTGTTTTGCTTAATATTAACTGTTACCTAAAGAATTAAGTAATCTTTTTTAAAAATTTCAACTTTTATTTTAGATACAAGGAATACATGTGCAGGTTTATTACATGAATATATTGTATAATGCCAGGGTTTGGGGTACAGATCCTGTCACCCAGGTAGTGAGCATAGTACCCAATAGGCAGTTTCTCAACCCACTCTCCCCTCCCTCCTTCCTGCCTCTAGTTGTCTGCAGTGTCCATTGTTGCACTGAGCACATGCCTATGTGTGCTCAGTGTTTGGCTCACTTGGAAGTGAGAATATGTGGTGTTTGCTTTTCTGTTCCTGCATTAGTTTGCTCAGGATAATGACCTCCAGCTGCATCTATATTGCTGCAAAGGGTACAATTTTGTTATTTTGTTGTTCTTTTTTTTTTTTGAGACGGAGTCTCGCTCTGTCACCCCGGCTGGAGTGCAGTGGCATGATTTTGGCTCACTGCAAGCTCTGCCTCCCAGGTTCATGCCATTCTCCTGCCTCAGCCTCCCGAATAGCTGGGACTACAGGTGCCCACCACCATGCATGGCTAATTTTTTTTGTATTTTTAGTAGAGACAGGGTTTCACTGTGTTAGCCAGGATGGTCTCTATCTCCTGACCTCGTGATCTGCCCTCCTCGGCCTCCCAAAGTGCTGGGATTACAGGCGTGAGCCACCTGCACCCAGCCAATTTTGTTCTTTTTTATGGCTGTGTAGTATTCCCCAGTATATACGTGCCACATTATCTTTATCCAATCTACCCATTTATGTGCACCTAAGTTGATTCCATATCTTTGCTATTGTGAATAGTACAACATATGATTGTGTTCTTTTGGTAGAATGACTTATTTTCCTTTGAGTATATACCCAGTAATAGGATCACTGGGTCAAATTGTAGCTCTGCTTTAAGTTCTTTGGAAATCTCCAGATTGCTTTCCGCAGTGGCTGCGCTAATTTACATTCCCACCAACAGTGTATAAGCATTATCTTTTCTCTGCAGCCTCACAAAATATGATTTTTTCTTTTTTACTTTTTAATAATAGCCATTCTGACTGGTATGAGATGGCATCTCATTGTGTTTTTGATTTGCATTTCTGTGATGATTAGTGATGTGAAGCATTTTTTCATATGTTGGTTGGCCATTTGTATGCCTTCTTTTGAAAAGTGTCTGTTCATGTTCCTTGTCCTTTTTTTTTTTTATTACACTTTTAACTTCTGGGATACATGTGCAGAATGTGCAGGTTTGTTACATAGGTATACACGTGCCATGGTGGTTTGCTGCACCCATCAACCCATCATCTACATTAGATATTTCTCCTAATGCTATCCCTCCCCTAGACCCCCACCCAATGACAGGCCCCAGTGTGTGATGTTCCCCTCCCTGTGTCCATGTGTTCTCATTGTTCAACTCCCATTTATGAGTGAGAACATGTGGTGTTTGGTTTTCTGTTCTTGTGTTAGTTTGCTAAGAATAATGGTTTCCAGCTTCATCCAAGCCCCTGCAAAGGACATGAACTCATCCTTTTTTATTGTTGCATAGTATTCCACAGTGTATATGTGCCACATTTTCTTTATCCAGTCTATGATTGATGGGCATTTGGGTTGGTTCCAAGTCTTTACTATTGTGAATAGTGCTGCAATAAACATACTTGTGCATGTGTCTTTATAAAATGATTTATAATCCTTTGGGTATATGCCCAGTAATGGGATCACTGGGTCAAATGGTATTTCTGGTTCTAGATCCTTGAGGAATCACCACACTGTCTTCCCTAATGGTTGAACTAATTTATACTCCCACCAACAGTGTAAAAGTGGTCCTATTTCTCCACATCCTCTCCAGCATCTGTTGTTTCCTGACTTTTTAGTGATTACCATTCTAACTGACATGAGATGGTATCTCATTGTGGTTTTGATTTGCATTTCTCTGATGACCAGTGATGATGAGATTTTCTCATATGTTTGTTGGCCACATAAATGTCTTTTTTTAAGAAGTATCTGTTCATATCCTTTGCCCAGTTTTTGATGAGGTTGTTTTTTTCCTTGTAAATCTGTTTATGTTCTTTGTAGATTCTGGATATCAGCCCTTTGTCACATGGATAGATTGCAAAAATCTTCTCCCATTCTGTAGGTTGCTTATTCACTCTGATGATAGTTTCTTTGCTGTGCAGAAGCTCTTTAGTTTAATTAGATCCCATTTGTGAATTTTGGCTTTTGTTGCCATTGCTTTCGGTGTTTTAGTCATGAAGACTTTGCCCATGCCTATGTCCTGAATGGTATTGCCTAGGTTTTCCTCTAGGGTTTTTGTGGTATTAGGTCTTACGTTTATGTCTTTAATCCATCTTGAATTAATTTGTGTATAAGGTGTAAGGAAGGGGTCCAGTTTCAGTTTTCTGCATATGGCTAGCCAGTTTTCCCAGCACCATTTATTAAATAGGGAATCCTTTCCCCATTGCTTCTTTTTGTCAAGTTTGTCAAAGATCGTAATTCATCACACAAACAGAACCGATGACAAAAACCACGATTATCTCAATAGATGCAGAAAAGGCCTTCGATAAAATTCAACAGCCCTTCATGCTAAAAACTGTCAATAAACTAGGTATTGATAGAACGTATCTCAAAATAATAAGAGCTATTTATGACAAACCCACAGCCAATATCATACTGAATGGGCAAACCTGGAAGCATTCCCTTTGAAAACTAGCAGAAGACAAGGATGCCCTCTCTCACCACTCCTATTCAACATAGTATTGGAAGTTCTGGCCACGGCAATCAGGCAAAAGAAAGAAATAAAGCATATTCAAATAGGAAGAGAGGAAGTCATATTGCCTCTGTTTGCAGATGACATGATTGTATATTTAGAAAACCCCATCATCTCAGCCCAAAATCTCCTTAAGCTGATAAGCAACTTCAGCAAAGTCTCAGGATACAAAATCAATGTACAAAAATCACAAGCATTCCTATACACAAATAATAGACAAACAGAGAGCCAAATCATGAGCAAACTCCCATTCACAATTGCTACAAAGAGGATAAAATACCTAGGAATACAACTTAAAAGGGATATGAAGGACGTCTTCAAGGAGAACTACAAACCACTGCTCAAGGAAATAAGAGAAGACACAAACAAATGGAAAAACATTCCATGCTCATGGATAGGAAGAATCAATGTCATGAAAATGGCCATACTGCCCAAAGTGATTTATAGATTCAATGCTATCCCCATCAAGCTACCATTGACTTTCTTCACAGAATTAAAAAAAATACCTTACATTTTATATGAAACCAAAAAAAAGCTCGTATAGACAAGACAATACTAAGCAAAAAGAACAAAGCTGGAAGCATCATGCTACCTGACTTCAAACTATACTACAAGGCTACAGTAACCAAAACAGCATGGTACTGGTACCAAAACAGATATACAGACCAATGGAACAGAATAGAGGCTTCAGAAATAACGCCATACATCTTTGCCCATTTTTAATGAGGTTATTTTTTGCTTATTGATTTAAGTTCCCTATAGATTCTGGATATTAGGCCTTTGTTGGATGCATAGTTTGCCAACAACTTCTCCCATGTTATTTTGTTTATTCTGTTGATCATTTATTTTGCTGTGCAGAAGCTGTTTAGTTTGATTAGGGTCCTATTTGTCTATTTCTGATTTTGTTACAATTGCTTTTGGGGACTTAGACAAAAATTATTTGCCAAGACCAATGTCAGAAAGAGTATTTTCTAATTTGTCTTCTAGAAATTTTCTTTTCCTTTTTCTTTTTTTTTTTTTTTTGATTTGCCACTTCAAGTCTGAGTTTTCTAGGATTTTTATAGTTTGAAGTCTTACATTTAAATCTTTGATCCATTTTGAGGTAATTTTTGTATATGGTGAAATGTAGGGGTCCATTGTCAATCTTCTGCCTATAACTAACCAGTTATCCTAGCACCATTTATTGAGTAGGGAGTCCTTTCCTCATTACTTGTTTTTGTTGGCTTTGTCAAAGGTCATATGGTTATAGGTGTGCAGCTTTATTTCTGAGTTTTCTATTCTGTTCCATTGGTCTATGTGTCTGTTTTTGTACTAGTATCATGCTGTTTTGGTTAATGTAGACTTATAGTATAGTTTGAAGCTGGGTAGTATGATACCTCCAGCTTTGTTCTTTTTGCTTAGGATTGCTTTGGGCTCTTTTTTGGTTCCATATGAATTTTAGAATAGTTGTTCCTAATTATGTGAAGAATGGCCTTGGTAGTTTGATAGGAATAGCATTAAATCTGTAATAGCATTAAATAATACTGCTTTGGGCAGTATGGCCATTTAAAAAATACTGATTTGTCCAATCCATGAGCACAGAATGTTTTTCCATTTATTTGTGTTGTCTATGATTTCTTTCAGCATGTTTTGTAGTTCTCCTTGTTGAGATCTTTCACCTCATTCGTTAGCTGTATTCTTAGGTATTCCATTTTCTTTGTGATTATTGTAAGTAGGATTGTGTTCTTGATTTCACTCACAGCCTGGACATTGTTGTATAGAAATGCTACTGATTTTTGTACATTAATTTTGTACTCTGAAATCTTACTAAAATCAATTATCAGTTTTAGGACACTTTTGGCTGAGTCTTGAGGATTTTCTAGGTATAGAATCATGTCATCACCACAAACGAGGTAGTTTGACTTCTTCTTTCCCTATTTGGATGCCATTTATTTCTCTTGCCCTATTGCTCTGGCTAGGACTTCCAATACTATGTTGAATAGAAGTTGTCAGAGTGGGCATTCTTGTCTTGTTCCAGTTCTCAAGTGGAATCGTTGGAGCATTTGCCCATTCAGTATGATGTTGGCTGTGGGTTTGTCATAGATGGCTCTTATTATTTTGAGGTATGTTCTTTCAATGTCTTTTCTGTTACTGTATTTTTTTTTTACATCAGGAATCAATGTTGCATTTTAGCAAAAGCTTTTTCTGCATCTATTGAGATGATCATATGGTTTTTGCTTTTAATTATGTTTTTGTAGTGAATCACATTTATTGAATCATGTATCTTGAACTTGCCTTGCATCCCATCAATAAAGCCTACTTGAACATGATATATTAACTTTTTGGTGTGCTGCTAAATTTGGTTTCCTACTATTTTGTTGAGGACTTTTGCATCTATGTTCATCAATAATATACGCTGTAGTTTTGTTTTTTGTTTGTTTGTTTTTTTTTTTTTTTTTTTTGGTTGGATCTCTGCCTGGTTTTGGTGTCAGGATAATAGTAGCCTCACAGAATGAGTTGGGAAGGAGTCCTCCACCTCAATTTTTTGCAATAGTTTTAGTAAGATTGGTATCAGTTTTTCTTTGTACTTTTAGTAGAATTTGGCTGTGAATCCATCTGGTGCAGGGGTCTTTTTGGTTGGTAGATTCTTTATTACCAGTTCAGTTTCAGAAGTTGATGACGGTCTATTTAGGGTTTCAATCTCTTCCTGATTCAATCTTGGGAGATTGCGTGCCTCTAGGAATTTGTCCATTTCCTCCAGATATTCTAATTTGTGTGCATATTATTGTTCACAGTAGTCTCTGAGGACCTTTTGTATTTCTGTGAGGTCAGTTGTAATACTGCTTTTGTCATTTCTGATTATGTTTATTTGTATCTTCTCTGTTTTCTTTGTTAATATAGCTAGGGGTTTATCAATCTTATTTATTTATTTTTTTTGGAGAACCAACTCTTGGTTTCATTAATCTTTTGTATGAATTTTGGCATCTCAATTTCATTAAGCTCTTCTCTAATTATAGTTATTTCTTTTCTTCTGCTAGTTTTGAGGTTGGTTTGTTCTCTTTTTTCTACCTCCTTTAGGTGCAAAGTTAGATTGCTAATTTGATATCTTTCTAACTTCTTGATGAAGGCACTTAGGGTTATAAACTTTCCTTATAGCACTGCTTTGGCTGCATCCCAGAGATTTTGGTAAGTTGCGTCCCCATTTTCATTAATCTCAAATAATTTTTTTTATTTCTGCCTTAAATTTGATGTTGACCCAGGAATTATTCAGGAGTAAATTAATTTCCATGTATTTTTGTAGTTTTGAGGGATCTTGATATTGATATCTGTTTTTATTGCACTGTGATCCAAGAATGTGCTTGGTATAATTTTGAGTTTTCTGAATGTATTGAGACTTGCTTTATGACCAAGCATGTGGTTGATCTTAGAATATTTTCCATGTGCAGATGAGAATAATATATATTCTGTGGTTGTTGGGTGTTCTGTAAATGTCTGTTAGATCCAATTGATCAAGTGTCAAGTTTAAGTATAGTATTTGTTAGTTCTCTGCCTCAGTGATCTAATGCGGTCAGTGGGGTGTTGAAGTCTCCCACTATTATTGTGTGGCTTTTCTAAGTCTTTTTGTATGCCAGGAAAAACTTGTTTTATCAATCTGGGTGCTTTAATGTTGGGTGTGTACATATTTCAGTTAATTAAGGCTTCTTGTTGGATTGTAGCCTTTATCATTATGTAATGCCCTTCATTGTCCTTCTTAATTTTTATTGGCTTAAAGTCTGTTTTATCTGATACAAGGGTAGTAACTCTTGCTCTTTTTTGTTTTCCATTTGCATGGTAGATTTTTTTTCCATCCTTTAAATTTGAGCCTGTGGGTGTTATTACATGTGAAATGGGTTTCTTGAAGATAACAGATCATTGGATCTTGTCTTTTTATCCAACTTGCCATTCTGTGTCTTTTAAGTGGGGAGTTTAGCCCATTTACATTCTAGGTTAATACTAGTGTGTGATTTTGATACCATCATCATCTGGTTGTTATGTAGACTTGATCGTGTAGTTACTTTATAGTGCCTGTGAGCTATGTGCTTAAATGTGTTTTCTGGGGTAGCAGGTGTTATTCTTTCAATTCCATGTTTAGCACTCCCTTAAGGATGTCTTGTAAGGCTGTTCTAGCTGAAAAATATTCCATCAGCATTTGCTTGTCTGAGAAGGATTTTATATCTCCTTCACTTATGAAGCTTAGTTTGGCGGGATATGAAATTCTTGGTTGGAATTTCTTTTCTTTAACGATGCTGAAAATAGGCCCCCAATCTCCTCCAGCTTGTAAAGTTTCTGCTGATAGGTCTGCTGCTAAACCAATGGGGTTCCTTCTGTAAGTCCTCGCCTTTTTCCCTAGCTGGTTTTAAGCCTTCTTTGTTTTGTTTTGTTTTTTGAGACGGAGTCTTGCTCTGTCGCCCAGGCTGGAGTGCAGTGGCGCAATCTCGGCTCACTGCAAGCTCCACCTCCCGGGTTCACGCCATTCTCCTGCCTCAGCCTCTCCGAGTAGCTGGGACTACAGGTGCCCGCGACCACGCCCGGCTAATTTTTTGTATTTTTAGTAGAGATGGGGTTTCACTGTGGTCTCGATCTCCTGACCTCGTGATCCACCCGCCTCGGCCTCCCAAAGTGCTGGGATTACAGGCGTGAGCCACCGCGCCCGGCCTTGTTTTGTTTTTTGATATTGACTTTGCTGAATCTGATGATGATGTGCCTTGAGAACAGTCATCTTATATAGAATCTGACTGAGGTTCTTTGTAGTTTCTGCATGTTAATTGGTGAGATTAGGGAAATTTTTGTAGACTATTTCCTCAAATATATTCTCTAAGTTGTTTATTCTGTCTCAGTAAAGCCAATGAGCCATGGGTTTGGTCTGTTTACATAATCCCATATTTCTGAGGTTTTTTCATTTTTCTCAATTATTTTATCCTAATTTTTGTCTAAATTTATTAGAACCAGTCTTCAAACCCTGAGATTATTTTCTGAGATTGGTCTATTTTGCTGTTAATATTTCTGATTGTACTAAAAAAATTCTTGCAGTGAATTTTTCAGCTCAAGTTTAGTTTGGGTCATTCTTAAAATAGCTATTTTGTCTTTCAGCTCTTGAATTATTTTATTAGATTGCTTGGCTTCCTTGGATTGAGTTTCAACTTTTTCCTGGATCTTAATGAGCTTCCTTGTTACCCAGATTCTGAATTCCATGTCTGTCATTTCAGACATTTCAAACTAGTTAAGAACCATTGTTGGGGAGATAGTGGACTCCTTTGGTGGTAAGGGGACACTCTGGCTTTTTGAATTGCCAGAGTTCTTGTGCTGATTCTTTTTCAACTTGGAGGGTTGGCGCTCCTTTAACTGTGGTATAAGTTGAGTTTAGTCAGTTGGTTTTGTTTCCGGAAGTTTTCAGAGGACTAAGGCTACATACAAGGTCTTTGTTGTTAAATTCTTGTCCTTAGTTTCACGGGAAGGAAAATTAGCAAAATGTTTTTTGGTGGTGTAGTTTTTGGGCTGTCATTCAGTAGATGGCACTTGAGAGCAAGGAGCACAGACAGGCTCTTGCTAAACCATGTGACTCCTTTGTGTATCCTCACATTTGAAGCTGTGCTCTGCAGTGGGAGGGGAAAGAGGTGACCCCCTCATCAGACTTGCTCCTGAGCAGTGAGGAGCCACTTCCAATCACTGGCACAGTGCCTGCAATTTTTGTTGTGTTGTTAGGTGTTTCCAGCTGTGTTGCTCCCTTAGGGCTAGGTCCAATAGGGGAATGGGCCACACTCTTACTGGGACAGGAGCCACTTCCAATCACTGGCACAGTGCCTGCAATTTTTGTTGCGTTGTTAGATGTTTCCAGCTGTGTTGCTCCCTTAGGGCTAGGTCCAATAGGGGAATGGGCCACACTCTTACTGGACCAGTCCTGTGGAAGGAGGCACGCCTAGGACCCATACCAGACTGCAAAGCCATACAACTCGCCAGTCTCAATTTTCTGAGAGGGTAGGCTTCTCCCCACTCAAGTGCTGAGCATACATCTTGGCTTGGCACTTCCAAAATGCAGGCCACAGCCCCAAGTCACCAGGACCTGGTCATGGCTCCCTCCAGAACCTCAGGGTTGGGTTCCAGATGTGTTGTGGGATCCAAAGCCCTCACAGACAGCTGAAACACACTCAGGTGGAACAAACACCCAGGATGGGCAGTGGAGGCTCCACTGTGTACACACTCTTATGGGGCAGCCAGGCAGGGACCCTCAGAAGGGCTGGTAGGCAGGTGGGCCCACAGGACAGGCGTGACCTAGTCCTGTGAGGAAGCAGGCCCTGCTTTTTCCCCAGCAGTTGGCTGGTGCCAGAGCCTCTCAGAGGGAGACTGAGAGCCCTGGGGGATGGGTATTTATGGCTGGGTTCCCCCAGAGCAGTCTTGTGCACAAAGGTCCCCAGGTCTGCACCTGCTGGAGCTCCATCTCTATCTAATCTCTGGGAAGATCCCCTGCCAGCTCAAATGTCCATGGGTGGCATGGGGTTGCCTGCAGCTAGGATCTCAGAGGACCAGGGTGAGAGTGAGCAGTCCCCTAGTCCCTTTACTCGCCCCTTCCCCAGGAGCCATTTAGGGCCAGAAACCAGCCCCAGTGTTCAGGTACCCTATGAGAGCTTCCCAGCTTCTCCCTCTTCAGCCTCATCAACTGCATCTTATCTCCATCCACATTCAGCATTTTGTCTCCAAAGATCTGTTCAAATGTTGTTGTTTTAGTCAAAATCCCCATCTTTCGCTGTGAGAACTGCGCTTCCCAGCTGCATCTAGTCAGCCATCTTGAGATTTCTCCCATTTAGTCTCTTAGAAACAAAATTATGCCCTGACTGAGAGTGGAACACCAGGAATTTTTCTTGTGTTTTTCTCTATCCTAAAAGAAGCTTTGAAGTAACTCTTTTCTCCATTCTGGGGAAAACACTAAAATTTGAACATGGGCCACTTACAGATGTTTTAGAGAATATGTGTTATCTTCAAAAATGCAATTTGAATATGTGTTTCAACTAAGCTATAACTCTGCTGCTTGTTTTCAAGATTGTTTTTTCTATGACTCTATACTAAATTTCATCTTCTTGAAATGTGTGCATGTGATTAGCCAAGAAATTTCTTAATAGACATATTTCAGAGGCTGAGTCCTCTACTTGATTATTTATTCAAGCTGGAAGAAAAACTTGAAGAAAACACTGGACTGGGTTTGGCTACATTTAGCATGCATGACTCACAGATCATTCTAGATAGAGTAATAGAATTGTTCACATGCCAAACACTATTCTAGTTTCTGGGTTCAGTGTTTTAGTCTTAAACTTGGTCTCGAGGGGCCTACTTTCCATTGAGAGAGAGAGAAAATAAATAAGTAAACAAATGAACATGCACAGAAAAAGAATATCAAATAGCTCTAAGGTCTATGAAGACAAGCAGACAGATAATGTGATGGCAGAAAGACAGATGGAAGTAATAGGCTATTTAAATTGAATAGTAAGGGAAGGCCTTTTCTGAAGACAAGCTATTGAGCTCAGGCTTAACTGCCAAGAAGCCAACTCTAAAAAGCTCCAGTAGAACATTCCAAGCAAAGGGAACCACAAGTGCACAGGCCCTAAAGCAGAAACAAGCTTAAACTATTGAGGAATAGAAAGAAGACAATGTGGGTAGGGTGTGAAGCAAGGGAGAAGGTGGTAGGGAATCGAGACTGGACAGACAGAGGCAACAAAACCATTGAGGACCTTGTACGTGTTGGTAAGTGCTTGGAACTTGATTTAAGATGTAACAAGAAGTCATTTGGGGATTTTAAGCAAGAGGTTTCCTTGATTGTATTCATACAATCCCATTATAAGAATCTTCCACTAGAATCATGTCTTATGCTTGTATTTTTTCACAGCTTTTACGTTATGTGTTTATTTGTGAGAGTTTTTATAATACATGCTTCTTTTTTTACATAAGCTCCATGAGGGAAAAGACTTTTGTTTACCACTGAATATCCAGAGGCTAACTCAGTGTCTACTAGATACACACTATGTGCTCAATACATAATAGTTGAATGAATAATTGAATATTAAATGCTTATTTACAATTCTTTTTAAAGTCACAGGATAAGGAAATAATCCCCTCCTTGTAATAACAAGGAATATCTGACCGTTGCACTGAGTGAATCAATTCCAGGCATCATCTCAACTTTCTCAGCATGACTGCATCCACTAAGCCCAGAAAAAAATGTGTGGTTACACACTTTCCAATATTTGAAGTCAGTGTACTTGTTTATAATAAAACACAGAAAACCCAAAAGATAAAAAATTCCCAACACAAAAATGAAATACAATAGTATCAAGAGCTCCACAGGCAGGATTCTCATATCTATTGTTTTATAAGATAGAAGCGCTAAAATGGTTTTTGTCTGTAAGCTACAGTTTAGTAGATTTGATGGCTAAACTGCATTAGTAAATGAGAGAACTGAAAGGACTTTACGACCATTTTCTTCAAGTAATTCTGTCCTGGATAGAAACATTACAGTCTAAAATTTTGAAACAATAAACTTACAGTGGCTTTGTCCAAAGAAAGACTCTTTCTGCTTGAAAGGTATTCAGAATCATTTCAGCAAATCAAATCTGGGTATGTCTTTCTAGAAAGTCAGCATTTATAGTAACTATTTCCCTGGCCACTGCCCGGCCTCTCTCCTCAAATGGCTCCAAACTGACTCTATGCAAACCTCTAATCTCCTTGTGTGTATGACTGTGTGTTTCAGGGTTGGAATGGTACATACGTTTTCAGTTCTTTATTTTTTAAGTACCACCAACTCATATTTGAAATTTCCCAGGGTAACCACTAAAAACAAATAACAAGTCATAAGCATATGCACTGAGCATTTACCTTTTGTGATTTCAGGGAGGTAGGGAGAATTCTAATCACTAAGAATGTATATCCAGTAGTTGAAGTTCTCTTAATAGAATCATAGCTTTCCATTTGTCCACTAGGGTCAAAACAAATTCTAGTGGAAAAGTTGATATAATTTCATACATTCACACATTCTTTCTGAGGTGTCAATAATAACCTGATATGATGATATCAGAGCCTTCCCTACAAGGAAGTTAGGTTATAGAGGAAAAGATATACAGTCTTTGAAAGGGCGCTTGCCTGGGATAGAGGAGAGTTTGAAGGCAGGCAAAATAAAATCTTCCTCACAATTTTCCTGGGACTATCTCTGCTTAGAAGTTACATTTCTTCCTAGAAATAACAGCGTGATGCCTGAGTTACTCAGGAAAAGCGATACAATAATAAAAATTCTAAGAAAGAAAGAAAAAATATAACGATTGGTTTAGGACACAAGATCATTGGATTATTTAATTACTTCATATTACAGGGAAAACTTGAAACAAGGATTTTCCTTTGGATACTATTACAAGGTTATTCATTAAATAATGAAAAACCGTCCTGTTTCTGCTGTGGGCCAGACACTGCTTGGTGCAGGCGATACAAAAATAATTAAGACAGAGACCCTGCTCTCAAGTTGTATACCCTCCAGTGGGGAGACAGAGGGTATATTAACAATTGCAATACAATTAGGCTCCTCAAGGGCAGAAATTGTTGATATGTTTTATTTAGTTCCCCATCCCCAGTGCCTAAAATACTGGCAGACATGCAATATGTACTCAGTAAACATGTGTGGAATATTAAATTAATATTATAATTGCTGTAATGGAGATAAGTTCAAAGGGCTGCATAAACTTCTTAACAGCTACACATAGAAGATAGTATTTGTATTAAGACTTGCAACATTAATTGGAAATTGCGAAGTTGGCAGGACATAAATAGAGAGAGAGGACACAGGAGTGTGGAGATAGCATAGTGTATTCTGGAATATAGGTAGTTTAGTAGAAATGAAGCATTAAATTCAGAAGAATAAGTGGCAAGACATGAAACTGAAAAGGTAGGAAGAAACCATATAGAGGAGAGAGGGCCATAAAATTACTGAAAAAGACTTGAAGCTGAATCTGCACATAATAGAAAACATGGGAAAACTTTAATCAAAAAACAATATATGATAGTTAACGTCTACTAAATATGGCAGTCAGGCAAGAAAAGGCCTAGTCTAGAAAAAAACTAAAAACCCAAGTAGAATGACTTCAAACTTTAATGTAAACAATATCACATTTAAAAAATTGGCTTTAGGTAATCATTAAGAAAATATTCAGCCATCTATATATACTTTTTAATTTATTAACTTTTTTACAATACTTTAGAATAACTTCATTTGACACAATATTAAAAACAAATAATTTTTAAAAGTCATCAATTTGCTTTTTTTCAACTAGACTGGTGATTTGTAACTGAAGGTATATATCAGAATCTCCTGAGAAGTCTTGGTTTGGTTTGTTCATTTAAAATACACATACCCGGCTGGACACAGGGGCTTATGCCTGTAATCCCAGCACTTTGGAAAGCTGAAGGGGGGCAGATCACCTGAGGTCAGGAGTTCGAGACCAGCCTGGACAACATACTGAAACCCTGCCTCTACTAAAAATACAAAAATTGGCTGGGTGTGGTGGCAGGCGCCTGTAATCCCAGCTACTTGGGAGGCTGAGGCAGGAGAATTGCTTGAACCTGGGAGGTGGAGGCTGCAGTGAACCAAAATCGTGCCATTGCACTCCAGCCTGGGTGACAAGAGCAAAACTCCATCTCAACAAACCAACTAAACTATACATACCCACATGCACTAAGATTTCTGGAGACAGGTTCCGGGCATGACTTTTTTAAACTTTTCATTTTGATATAATCTCAAACTTACAAGAAAGCTGCATGAATGAATATTACAAAGAACTGCCAGGTTAATTTTATTCAGAGTTGTGGTTATCTATTGCTGCATAATAAACACCCAACACTTAGTGACTTAAAATAACAACAATTATTTCTCTTTTTTTAAATTTTATTATTTTTATACTTTAAGTTTTAGGGTACATGTGCACCACGTGCAGGTTTGTTACATATGTATACATGTGCCATGTTGGTGTGCTGCACCCATTAACTCGTCATTTAGCATTAGGTATATCTCCTAATGCTATCTCTCCCCTCTCCCGCCACCCCACAACAGTCCCCAGAGTGTGATGTTCCCCTTCCTGTGTCCATGTGTTCTCACTGTTCAATTCCCACCTACGAGTGAGAACATGCGGTGTTTGGCTTTTTGTCCTTGTGATAGTTTGCTGAGAATGATGGTTTCCAGCTTCATCCATGTCCCTACAAAGGACATGAACTCATCATTTTTTATGGCTGCATAGTGTTCCATGGTGTATATGTGCCACATTTTCTTAATCCAGTCTATCGTTGTTGGACATTTGGGTTGGTTCCAAGTCTTTGCTATTGTGAATAGTGCCGCAATAAACATACATGTGCATGTGTCTTTATAGCAGCAGGATTTATAAATCTTTGGGTATATACCCAGTAATGGGATGGCTGGGTCAAATGGTATTTCTAGTTCTAGATCCCTGAGGAATCGCCACACTGACTTCCACAATGGTTGAACTAGTTTACAGTCCCATCAACAGTGTGAAAGTGTTCCTATTTCTCCACATCCTCTCCAGCACCTGTTGTTTCCTGACTTTTTAATGATCGCCATTCTAACTGGTGTGAGATGGTATCTCATTATGGTTTTGATTTGCATTTCTCTCATGGCCAGTGATGATGACCATTTTTTCACATGTTTTTTGGCTCCATAAATGTCTTCTTTTGAGAAGTGTCTGTTCATATCCTTCGCCCACTTTTTGATAGGGTTATTTGTTTTTTCTTGTAAATTTGTTGGAGTGCACTGTAGATTCTGGATATTAGCCCTTTGTCAAATGAGTAGGTTGCAAAAACTTTTTCCCATTTTGTAGGTGCCTGTTCACTCTGATGGTAGTTTCTTTTGCTGTGCAGAAGCTCTTTAGTTCAATTAGATCCCATGTGTCAATTTCGGCTTTTGTTGCCATTGCTTTTGGTGTTTTAGACATGAAGTCCTTGCCCATGCCTATGTCCTGAATGGATTGCCTAGGTTTTCTTCTAGGGTTTTTATGGTTCTAGGTCTCACATATAAGTCTGTAAGCCATTTTGAATTAATTTTTGTATAAGGTGTAAGGAAGGGATCCAGTTTCAGCTTTCTACATATGGCTAGCCAGTTTTCCCAGCACCATTTATTAAATAGGGAATCCTTTCCCCATTTCTTGTTTTTGTCAGGTTTGTCAAAGATCAGATGGTTGTAGATATGCGGCATTATTTCTGAGGGCTCTGTTCTGTTCCATTGATCTATATCTATGTTTTGATACCAGCACCATGCTGTTTTGGTTACTGTAGCCTTGTACTGTAGTTTGAAGTCGGGTAGCATGATGCCTCCAGCTTTGTTCATTTGGCTTAGGATTGACTTGGTGATGCGGGCTCTTTTTTGGTTCCATATGAACTTTAAAGTAGTTTTTTCCAATTCTGTGAAGAAAGTCATTGGTAGCTTGATGGGGATGGCATTGAATGTATAAATTACCTTGGGCAGTATGGCCATTTTCACGATATTGATTCTTCCAACCCATGAGCATGGAATGTTCTTCCATTTGTTTGTATCCTCTTTTATTTCATTGAGCAGTGGTTTGTAGTTCTCCTTGAAGAGGTCCTTCACATCCTTGTAAGTTGGATTCCTAGGTATTTTATTTTCTTTGAAGCAATTGTGAATGGGAATTCACTCATGATTTGACTCTCTGTTTGTCTGTTATTGGTGTATAAAAATGCCTGTGATTTTTGTACATTGATTTTGTATCCTGAGACTTTGCTGAAGTTGCTTATCAGCTTAAGGAGATTTTGGGCTGAGACAATGGGGTTTTCTAGATATACAATCATGTCATCTGCAAACAGGGACAATTTGACTTCCTCTTTTCCTAATTGAATACCCTTTATTTCCTTCTCCTGCCTGATTGCCCTGGCCAGAACTTCCAACACTATGTTGAATAGGAGTGGTGAGAGAGGGCATCCCTGTCTTGTGCCACTTTTCAAAGGGAATGCTTTCAGTTTTTGCCCATCCAGTATGATATTGGCTGTGGGTTTGTCATGGATAGCTCTTATTATTTTGAGATACGTCCCATCAATACCTAATTTATTGAGAGTTTTTAGCATGAAGGGTTGTTGAATTTTGTCAAAGGCCTTTTCTGTGTCTATTGAGATAATCATGTGGTTTTTGTCTTTGGTTCTGTGTATATGCTGGACTACATTTATTGATTTGCGTATGTTGAACCAGCCTTGCATCCCAGGGATGAAGCCCACTAGATCATGGTGGATAAGTTTTTTGATGTGCTGCTGGATTTGGTTTGCCAGTATTTTATTGAGGATTTTTGTGTCAATGTTCATCAAGGATATTGGTCTGAAATTCTCTTTTTTGGTTGTGTCTCTGCCAGGCTTTGGTATCAGGATGATGCTGGCCTCATAAAATGAGTTAGGGAGAATTCCTTCTTTTTCTATTCATTGGAATAGTTTCAGAAGGAATGGTACCAGCTCCTCCTTGTACCTCTGGTAGAATTTGGCTGTGAATCCATCTGGTCCTGGACTTTTTTTGGTTGGTAAGCTACTGATTATTGCCACAATTTCAGAGCCTGTTATTGGTCTATTCAGAGATTAAACTCCTTCCGGGTTTACTCTTGGAAGGAGTCGAGGAATTTATCCACTTCCTGGTTTACTCTTGGGAGGTGTTGAGGAATTTATCCATTTCTTCTAGATTTTCTAGTTTATTTGCATAGAGGTGTTTGTAGTATTCTCTGATGGTTGTTTGTATTTCTGTGGGATCGGTGGTGATATCCCCTTTTTCATTTTTTATTGCGTCTATTTGATTCTTCTCTCTTTTCTTCTTTATTAGTCTTGCTAGTGGTCTATCAATTTTGTTGATCTTTTCAAAAAACCAGTTCCTGGGTTCATTAATTTTTTGAAGGGTTTTTTGTGTCTCTATTTCCTTCAGTTCTGCTCTGATTTCAGTTATTTCTTGCCTTCTGCTAGCTTTTGAATGTGTTTGCTCTTGCTTCTCTAGTTCTTTTAATTGTGATGTTAGGGTGTCAATTTTGGATCTCTCCTGCTTTCTCTTGTGGGCATTTAGTGCTATCAATTTCCCTCTACACACTGCTTTGAATGTGTCCCAGAGACTCTGGTATGTTGTGTCTTTGTTCTTGTTGGTTTCAAAGAACATCTTTATTTCTGCCTTCATTTTGTTATGTACCCAGTAGTCATTCAGGGGCAGGTTGTTCAGTTTCCATGTAGTTGAGCAGTTTTGAGTGAGTTTCTTAATCCTGAGTTCTAGTTTGATTGCACTGTGGTCTGAGAGACAGTTTGTTATAATTTCTGTTCTTTTACATTTGCTGAGGAGTGCTTTACTTCCAACTATGTGGTCAATTTTGGAATAGGTGTGGTGTGATGCTGAAAAAAATGTATATTCTGTTGATTTGGGGTGGAGAGTTCTGTAGATGTCTATTAGGTCTGCTTGGTGCAGAGCTGAGTTCAATTCCTGGATATCCTTGTTAACTTTCTGTCTCGTTGATCTGTCTAATGTTGACAGTGGGGTGTTAAAGTCTCCCATTATTGTTGTGTGGGAGTCTAAGTCTCTTTGTAGGTCTCTAAGGACTTGCTTTATGAATCTGGATGCTCCTGTATTGGGTGCATATATATTTAGGATAGTTAGCTCTTCTTGTTGAATTGATCCCTTTACCATTATGTAATGGCCTTCTTTGTCTCTTTTGATTTTTGTTGGTTTAAAGTCTGTTTTATCAGAGACTAGGATTGCAACCCCTGCCTTTTTTTGTTTTCCATTTGCTTGGTAGATCTTCCTTCATCCCTTTATTTTGAGCCTATGTGTGTCTCTGCATGTGAGACGGGTTTCCTGAATACAGCACACTGGTGGGTCTTGACTCTTTATCCAATTTGCCAGTCTGTGTCTTTTAATTGGAGCATTTAGCCCATTTACATTTAAAGTTAATATTGTTATGTGTGAATTTGGTCCCGTCATTATGATGTTAGCTGGTTATCTTGCTCATTAGTTGATGCAGTTTCTTCCTAGCCTGGATGGTCTTTACATTTTGGCATGTTTTTGCAGTAGCTGGTACCGGTTATTCCTTTCTATGTTTAGTGCTTCCTTCAGGAGTTCTTTTAGGGCAGGCCTGGTGGTGACAAAATCACTCAGCATTTGCTTGTCTGTAAAGTATTTTATTTCTCCTTCACTTATGAAGCTTAGTTTGGCTGGATATGAAATTCTGGGTTGAAAATTATTTTCTTTAAGAATGTTGAATATTGGCCCTCACTCTCTTCTGGCTTGTAGAGTTTCTGCCGAGAGATCTGCTGTTAGTCTGATGGGCTTCCCTTTGTGGGTAACCCCACCTTTCTCTCTGGCTGCCCTTAACATTTTTTACTTCATTTCAACTTTGGTGAATCCGACAATTATGTGTCTTGGAGTTGCTCTTCTCGAGGATTATCTTTGTGGAGTTCTCTGTATTTCCTGAATCTGAATGTTGGCCTGCCTTGCTAGATTGGGGAAGTTCTCCTGGGTAATATCCTGCAGAGTGTTTTCCAACTTGGTGCCATTCTCCCTGTCACTTTCAGGTACACCAATCAGACGTAGATTTGGTCTTTTCACATAGTCCCATATTTCTTGGAGGCTTTGTTCATTTCTTTTTATTCTTTTTTCTCTAAACCTCCCTTCTCGCTTAATTTCATTCATTTTGTCTTCCATCACTGATACCCTTTCTTCCAGTTGATCGCATCGGCTCCTGAGGCTTCTGCATTCTTCATGTAGTTTTCAAGCCTTGGCTTTCAGCTCCATCAGCTCCTTTAAGGACTTCTCTGCATTGGTTATTCTAGTTATCCATTCGTCTAATTTTTTTTCACAGTTTTTAACTTCTTTGCCATTGGTTTGAATTTCCTCCTGTAGCTCGGAGTAGTTTGATTGTCTGAAGCCTTCTTCTCTCAACTCGTCGAAGTCATTCTCCGTCTAGCTTTGTTCCATTGCTGGTGAGGAACTGCGTTCCTTTGGAGGTGGAGAGGCACTCTGCTTTTTAGAGTTTCCAGTTTTTCTGCTTTTGTTTTTTCCCCATCTTTGTGGTTTTATCTACTTTTGGTCTTTGATGATGGTGACGTACAGATGGGTTTTTGGTGTGGATGTCCTTTCTGTTTGTTAGTTTTCCTTCTACCAGACAGGACCCTCAGCTGCAGGTCTGTTGGAGTTTGCTAGAGGTCCACTCCAGACCTTGTTTGCCTGGGTATCAGCAGTGGTGGCTGCAGAATAACGGTGGCTGTAGAACAGCAGATATTGGCGACCCGCAAATGCTGCTGCCTGATCATTCCTCTGGAAGTTTTGTCTCAGAGGAGTACCCGGCCGAGTGAGGTGTCAGTCTGCCCCTACTTGGGGGTGCCTCCCAGTTAGGCTGCTCGGGGGTCAGGGACCCACTTTAGGAGGCAGTCTGCCCATTCTCAGATCTCCAGCTGCGTGCTGGGAGAACCACTACTCTCTTCAAAGCTGTCAGACAGGGACATTTAAGTCTGCAGAGGTTCCTGCTCAATTTGTTGCATTCCATGTAAACTTGAATGGAATGTGTATAATACAGTTGTTGAAGGTTATGTTCCAGCAGCATGTTTTATACACATACATACATGCACATAGCAAAGTAAGTTAGCTGTGTTCTAAATTTCTGTGTGTCTGCTGATTGTTTTCTCTGTTGTATCAGTTACTGAGACAGGTATATTAAATTCTTCTACAATCATGGTTTTGACAATTTCTTCTTCTGAGTCTGTCAATTTTGTTCTACATATTTGAACACTATGTATATGAATTGAGGAATGTTATACATTTCTGGTGAATTGTATCTTTCATCATTTGAAATATTTCCCTTTATTTTTAGTAATACTCTTTGCCTTAAAGTTTACATTATCTGTTATTAGTATAACTCTGCAAGTTTTCTTTTTGTTGGTGTTTGCATAGAATGACTTTCCATTTTTTTACTTCCAATTTTTTTGTTGGTGTTTTCACAGAATGACTTTCCATTTTTTACTTTCAATTTTTCTATGCCTTATATTTAAGGTGTATTACTTGTTAGTTCTATTTTAATACAATCTGACAATCTTAGTTCTAGTGTGTTTTGCCTAGAACAGAGAAATAATTTTAATTGGAACATTTGAGTTAACATAATACTGAAATATTTGAGATTATATCTACCATCTTACTCCTCTTTCTCTCCCTCCTTGCCTTGGCCTGTTGGATAAATCTGGCCTGCTACAGGATGAATTTAGCCACATCCATTTCTTGGCATATTGTCTATGGATGCTTTTGCATTACAATATCAGAGATGAGAACTAATAACTGTTAAGTAATGAACTATTTAACCATAAAGTGGTAATCTGACAACTGAGAAAGTTTTTTTTAAAAAATTCTTTGATATATAAAACCTTATGGAAAGTAGAAGAAGATATTTCTAGTATGTATATACAACAAAGGACTCATTCAGAATTTCTAAAATTAATAAGTTAGAAAAAGAAGATAAGGAAAGAAACCCCAAAATAACATGAACAAAAATCCTGAGCTGGTATTTTATGAATGAGGATATTCAAATAGCCAATAAACACATAAAATGTGTAATCAACTTTATTAGACATCAGGAAAATATATATATTAAAACAACAATTCATTAAAACCCATCTATTAAAATGGATTTTTTTCTTGAGACAGAGTCTTACTCTGACACCTAGGCTAGAGTGCAGTGGCTTGATCATGGCTCACTGTAACCTCAACCTGCCAGGCTCAAGCAATTCTGCCACCTCAGCCTCCCAAGTAGCTGGGACTACTGGCGCGTGCCACCACACTTTGTCAATTTTTGTATTTTTTGCAGAAATGTGGTCTCACTCTGTTGCCTGGACTGATCTTAAACTCCTAGACTCAAGCAATTCACCTGCCTCACCCTCCCAAAGTGCTGGGATTAAAGGTGTGTCCCACCACACCCAGCCTAGAATGTATAAAATTTTTTAAGGCAGAAAATAATTATTGGTAAGTCTGTGAAAGTCAGAATTCCTATATGCTGCTGGTAGGAATGTACACTGACCCAACCACTTTGAGAACTCTTTGACAGTAGTTACTAAAACTGAACATACACCAACCTTATGACTTAGCAATTCCACACGTACCCAACAGCATTTCATTCATTTATGCAACAAAAGATATGGACAAGAATGTTCTTAGTAGTGCTACTTATAATTCCCCAAACTAAAAACTACCCAAGTGGCCATCAACAGCAAAATAAAAAATAAATTGTGCTATTTTTCCATAGTGAAATACAAACACAATAGGAAGAAATAAACTACAGCTATACACAAGAACGAATTTCACGGGTGTTGGGGGTGGAGCCAAGATGGCCAAATAGGAACAGCTCCGGTCTACAGCTCCCAGCCTGAGCGACACAGAAGATGGGTGACTTCTGCATTTCTGTTTGAGGTACCGGTTTCATCTCACTAGGGAGTGCCAAACAGTGGGTACAGGACAGTCGGTGAAGTGCACTGTGCACGAGCCGAAGCAGGGCGAGGCACTGCCTCACTCGGGAAGCGCAAGGGGTCAGGGAGTTCCCTTTCCTAGTCAAAGAAAGGGGTAACAGAAGGCACCTGGAAAATCGGGTCAGTCCCACCCTAATACTGCGCTTTCCCAACGGGCCTGGAAAACGGCACACTAGGAGATTGTGTCCCGCACCTGGCTCGGAGGGTCCTATGCCCATGGAGTCTCGCTGATTGCTAGCACAGCAGTCTGAGATCAAACTGCAAGGTGGCAGCGAGGCTGGGGGAGGGGCGCCCACCATTGCCCAGGCTTGCTTAGGTAAACAAAGCAGCCAGGAAGCTCGAACTGGGTGGAGCCCACCACAGCTCAAGGAGGCCTGCCTGCCTCTGTAGGCTCCACCTCTCGGGGTAGGGCACAGACAAACAAAAATTCAGCAGGAACCTCTGCAGACTTAAATGTCCCTGTCTGACTGACAGCTTTGAAGAGAGTAGTGGTTCTCCCAGCACGCAGCTGGAGATCTGAGAACGGTCAGACTGCCTCCTAAAGTGGGTCCCTGACCCCCGAGCAGCCTAACTGGGAGGCAACCCCCAGTAGGGACAGACTGGCACCTCACTCGGCCGGGTACTCCTCTGAGACAAAACTTCCAGAGGAACTATCAGACAGCTGAATTTGTGGTCTCACGAAAATCCGCTGTTCTGCAGCCACCGCTGCTGACACCCAGCCAAACAGGGTCTGGAGTGGACCTCTAGTAAACAACAACAGACCTGCAGCTGAGGATCCTGTCTGGTAGAAGGAAAACTAACAAACAGAAAGGACATCCACACCAAAAACCCATCTGTACATCACTATCATCAAAGACCAAAAGTAGATAAAACCACAAAGATGGGTAAAAAACAAAGCAGAAAAACTGGAAACTCTAAAAAGCAGAGCACCCCTCCTCCTCCAAAGGAACGCAGTTCCTCACCAGCAATGGAACAAAGGTGGACGGAGAATGACTTTGACGAGTTGAGAGAAGAAGGCTTCAGACGATCAAACTACTCCGAGCTATGGGAGGGAATTCAAACCAATGGCAAAGAACTTAAAAACTTTGAAAAAAAAATAGACAAATGGATAACTAGAATAACCAATGGAGAGAAGGGCTTAAAGGAGCTGATGGAGCTGAAAGCCAAGTATCGAGAACTACGCGAAGATTGCAGAAGCCTCGGTAGCCGATGCGATCAACTGGAAGAAAGGGTGTCGCTGATGGAAGATGAAATGAATGAAATGAATCGAGAAGGCAAGTTTAGAGAAAAAAGAATAAAAAGAAATGAACAAAGCCTCCAAGAAATTCGGGACTATGTGAAAAGACCAAACCTACATATGATTGGTGTACCTGAAAATGACGGGGAGAATGGAACCAAGTTGGAAAACACTCTGCAAGATATTATCCAGGAGAACTTCCCCAATCTAGCAAGGCAGGCCAACATTCAGACTCAGGAAATACAGAGAATGCCACAAAGATACTCCTCGAGAAGAGCAACTCCAAGACACATAATTATCAGATTCACCAAAGTTGAAATGAAGGAAAAAATGTTAAGGGTGGCCAGAGAGAAAGGTCGGGTTACCCACAAAGGGAAGCCCATCAGACTAATAGCTGATCTCTCAGCAGAAACTCCACAAGCCAGAAGAGAGTGGGGGCCGATATTCAACATTCTTAAACAAAAGAATTTTCAACCCAGAATTTCATATCCAGCCAAACTAAGCTTCATAAGTGAAGGAGAAATAAAATACTTTACAGACAAGCAAATGCTGAGTGATTTTGTCACCACCAGGACTGCCCTAAAAGAACTCCTGAAGGAAGCACTAAACATGGAAAGGAACAACCGGTACCAGCCCCTGCAAAAACATGCCAAATTGTAAAGACCATCCAGGCTAGCAAGAAACTACATCAACTAACGAGCAAAATAACCAACTAACATCATAATGACAGGATCAGATTCACACATAACAATATTAACTTTAAATGTAAATGGGCTAAATGCTCCAATTAAAAGACACAGACTGGCAAACTGGATAAGGAGTCAGGACCCATCAGTGTGCTGTATTCAGGAAACCCATCTCACGTGCAGAGAAACACATAGACTCAAAATAAAGGGATGGAGCAAGATCTATCAAGCAAATGGAAAACAAAAAAAGGCAGGGGTTGCAATCCTAGTCTCTGATAAAATAGACTTTAAACCAACAAAGATCAAAAGAGACAAAGAAGGCCATTACATAATGGTAAAGGGATCAATTCAACAAGAAGAGCTAACTATCCTAAATATATATGCACCCAACACAGGAGCACCCAGATTCATAAAGCAAGTCCTGAGTGACCTACAAAGGGACTTAAACTCCCACACAATAATAATGGGAGATTTTAACACCCCACTGTCAACATTAGACAGATCAATGAGACAGAAAGTTAACAAGGATATCCAGGAATTGAACTCAGCTCTGCACAAAGTGGACCTAATAGACATCTACAGAACTCTCCACCCCAAATCAACAGAATATACATTTTCTTCAGCACCACACCACACCTATTCCAAAATTGACCACACAGTTGGAAGTAAAGCACTCCTCAGCAAATGTAAAAGAATAGAAATTATAACAAACTGTCTCTCAGACCACAGTGCAATCAAACTAGAACTCAGGATTAAGAAACTCACTCAAAACCGCTCAACTACATGGAAACTGAACAACCTGCTCCTGAATGACCACTGGGTAGATAATGAAATGAAGGCAGAAATAAAGATGTTCTTTGAAACCAACGAGAACAAAGACACAACATACCAGAATCTCTGGGACACATTCAAAGCAGTGTGTAGAGGGAAATTTATAGCACTAAATGCCCACAAGAGAAAGCAGGAAAGATCCAAAATTGACACCCTAACATCACAATTAAAAGAACTAGAAAAGCAAGAGCAAACACATTCAAAAGCTAGCAGAAGGCTAGAAATAACTAAAATCAGAGCAGAACTGAAGGAAATAGAGACACAAAAAACCCTTCAAAAAATTAATGAATCCAGGAGCTGGTTTTTTGAAAAGATCATCAAAATTGATAGACCGTTAGCAAGACTAATAAAGAAGAAAAGAGAGAAGAATCAAATAGACGCAATAAAAAATGAAAAAGGGGATATCACCACTGATCCCACAGAAATACAATCTACCATCAGAGAATACTACAAACACCTCTATGCAAATAAACTACAAAATCTAGAAGAAATGGATAAATTCCTCAACAAATACAACCTCCCAAGACTAAACCAGGAAGAAATTGAATCTCTGAATAGACCAATAACAGGTTCTGAAATTGTGGCAATAATCAATAGCTTACCAACCAAAAGGAGTCCAGGACCTGATGGATTCACAGCCGAATTCTACCAGAGGTATAAAGAGGAACTGGTACCATTCCTTCTGAAACTATTCCAATCGATAGAAAAAGAGGGAATCCTCCCTAACACATTTCATGATGCCAGCATCGTCCTGATACCAAAGCCTGGCAGAGACATAACCAAAAAAGAGAATTTCAGACCAATATCCTTGATGAACATTGATGCAAAAATCCTCAATGAAATACTGGCAAACCGAATCCAGCAGCACATCAAAAAGCTTATACACCATGATCAAGTGGGCTTCATCCCTGGGATGCAAGGCTGGTTCAACATACGCAAATCAATAAATGTAATCCAGCATATAAACAGAACCAAAGACAAAAACCACACGATTATCTCAATAGATGCAGAAAAGGCCTTTGACAAAATTCAACAACCCTTCATGCTAAAAACTCTCAATAAATTAGGTATTGATGGGACATATCTCAAAATAATAAGAGCTATCTATGACAAACCTACTGAATGGGCAAAAACTGGAAGCATTCCCTTTGGAAACTGGCACAAGACAGGGATGCCCTCTCTCACCACTCCTATTCAACATAGTGCTGGAAGTTCTGGCCAGAGCAATCAGGCAGGAGAAGGAAATAAAGGGTATTCAATTAGGAAAAGAGGAAGTCAAATTGTCCCTGTTTGCAGATGATATGATTGTATATCTAGAAAACCCCATTGTCTCAGCCCAAAATCTCCTTAAGCTGATTAGCAACTTCAGCAAAGTCTCAGGATACAAAATCAATGTACAAAAATCACAGCATTTTATACACCAATAACAGACAAACAGAGAGCAAATCATGAGTGAATTCCCATTCACAATTGCTTCAAAGAAAATAAAATACCTAGGAATCCAACTTACAAGGATGTGAAGGACCTCTTCAAGGAGAACTACAAACCACTGCTCAATGAAATAAAAGAGGATACAAACAAATGGAAGAACATTCCATGCTCATGGGTTGGAAGAATCAATATTGTGAAAATGGCCATACTGCCCAAGGTAATTTATAGATTCAATGCCATCCCCATCAAGCTACCAATGACTTTCTTCACAGAATTGGAAAAAACTACTTTAAAGTTCATATGGAACCAAAAAAGAGCCCGCATTGCCAAGTCAATCCTAAGCCAAAAGAACAAAGCTGGAGGCATCACGCTACCTGACTTCAAACTATACTACAAGGCTACAGTAACCAAAACAGCATGGTACTGATACCACAACAGAGACATAGATCAATGGAACAGAACAGAGCCCTCAGAAATGATGCCGCATATCTACAACTATCTGATCTTTGACAAACCTGACAAAAACAAGAAATGGGGAAAGGATTCCCTATTTAATAAATGGTGCTGGGAAAACTGGCTAGCCATATGTAGAAAGCTGAAACTGGATCCCTTCCTTACACCTTATACAAAAATTAATTCAAGATGGATTAAAGACTTACATGTTAGACCTAAAACCATTAAAATCCTAGAAGAAAACCTAGGCAATACCATTCAGGACATAGGCGTGGGCAAGGACTTCATGTCTAAAACACCAGAAGCAATGGCAACAAAAGCCAAAATTGACAAATGGGATCTAATTAAACTAAAGAGCTTCTGCACAGGAAAAGAAACTACCATCAGAGTGAACAGGCAACCTACAGAATGGGAGAAAATTTTTGCAACCTACTCATCTGACAAAGGGCTAATATCCAGAATCTACAATGAACTCAAACAAATTTACAAGAAAAAAACAAACAACCCCATCAAAAAGTGGGCTAAGGACATGAACAGACACTTCTCAAAAGAAGACATTTATGCAGCCAAAAAGCACATGAAAAAATGCTCATCATCACTGGTCATCAGAGAAATGCAAATCAAAACCACAGTGAGATACCATGTCACACCAGTTAGAATGGCGATCATTAAAAAGTCAGGAAACAACAGGTGATGGAGAGGATGTGGAGAAATAGGAACACTTTTACACTGTTGGTGGGACTGTAAACTAGTTCAACCATTGTGGAAGTCAGCGTGGCGATTCCTCAGGGATCTAGAACTAGAAATACCATTTGACCCGGCCATCCCATTACTGGGTATATACCCAAAGGACCATAAATCATGCTGCTATAAAGACACATGCACACGTATGTTTATTGTGGCACTATTCACAATAGCAAAGAGTTGGAACCAACCCAAATTTCCAACAACGATAGACTGGATTAAGAAAATGTGGCACATATACACCATGGAATACTATGCAGCCATAAAAAATGATGAGTTCATGTCCTTTGTAGGGACATGGATGAAACTGGAAAACATCATTCTCAGTAAACTATCGCAAGGACAAAAAACCAAACACCGCATGTCTCACTCATAGGTGGGAATTGAACAATGAGAACTCATGGACACAGGAAGGGGAACATCACACTCCGGGTACTGTTGTGGGGTAGGGGGAGGGGGGAGGGACAGCATTAGGAGATATACCTAATGCTAAATGACGAGTTAATGGGTGCAGCAAAACAACATGGCACATGGATACATATGTAACAAACCTGCACATTGTGCACATGTACCCTAAAACCTAAAGTATAATAAAAAATAAAAAAAATTAAAAAAGAACGAATTTCACAAACATAATGTTGAATGAAAATAGCATTACACAAAAGAGTGCATTAGTACCATAAGAGAGGTATAAAAAAAGAGTGTATACTATATCTGCTATATGATTCCATGTGTATAAAGTTCAAAAGCATGCAAAACTAATCTGTGATGTAAGAGGACAGAAGACAAGATTGTGGTTTCCTTCTGGAAGGAAGTAATTACTTGGAGGGGTTTCTACAGAATTTCTGGGGTACAGGTAGTGTTATTTAGTTTTTATCTTGGTGCTGGTTACATGCATGGTTAGTTTCTGAAAATCCACCCATCTGTGCACTTATGATTAGTATGCTTTTATCTATTATGTTATGCCTCAATAAAATTTTCTTAATGTTATGGAAATTTAAGAGAATACTTATAAACTTAGTAATTTAGAAATAGTGTAATTATTTAGATGAATAAGTTTGTGTGTTTTTATAATGCATCAGATTTTACTTTTCTCTGATGCAAACTAATATATTTAATATAGTACAGAGTAGTAGTATTATAGAGTAAATGTTTGATTTTAAGTAAGAAAACCACAGGCTCAAGATGGAAAGAATAAAACTTTTTCATTGCATCTGCTTTCTGAGAAAACAAATGTCAGACATAATAAATAAAATAAAAATAAAATTATAGATGCAGAATATCTTAATACCATTGTGATGTTTGAATACGTATTTGAATGCCTCCCTTTCTAAAATATGTCATTAGATTTAAATTACTTACATACTCTTAGAACCCACAAATAACATAAGCTGTACTCAGAAATATTTAACAATTAAAGAGAATTGTGTAAAATTCTTACTTTATAATACATAGAAAAAAAAAGAGTGTTTCTTCTTTGAAGAAAGGGGGGCTGTTATTTGGTGATCAGAAAATAGAAGCACAAAAAATCTAGCTCGTCTTATTTCCTTTTCTTACATCATACAAAAGCTCATATATTTCAACAATGAAAAGTGGTTAAATAATAAACAGAGAAAGCAATTGTTGAACAAAATTATTCATTCTGGTAAAATCCCTATGATCTGCAGTTAAGAATTTTTCCCAAGAACAGCCTCTATTCCTATACTATTGTTTCCATATTTATATAAAACTAATTATATTTTAATTTTTTTATTTTTATTTATTTATTTTTTGAGATGGAGTCTCACTCTGTCCCCAGGCTGGAGTGCAGTGGCACGATCTCGGCTCACTGCAAGCTCCACCTCCTGGGTTCATGCCATTCTCCTGCCTCAGCCTCTCCGACTAGCTGGGACTACAGGCACCCGCCACCGTGCCCGGCTAATTTTTGTATTTTTTTTTTTAGTAGAGACGGGGTTTCACTGTGTTAGCCAGGATGGTCTCAATCTCCTGACCTCATGATCCACCCGCCTCAGCCTCCCAAAGTGCTGGGATTACAGGCGTGAGCCACCGCACCCAGCCTATTTTACTTTATATTATTATTTGCAAAACAAATCATGGCCTACTTATGGGAACATGCTCATTATTATCTTACCATGAATTGTTAATGTCTGCTTTATAGTGGTACATACAATGAATTTCCATCACCACAAGAAGTTCCCTTAAGACCCTTAATATTCAAACCATGCAACCACCCAAACCCTGGTAACCACTGATATGCTTTCTGTCACTACAGTAGTGCCTTTTCCAAAATGCCATATAAATGAAATCATAGAATACATAGTGTATTTGTCTGGCATCTTTTACTTAGCATAACGTTTTGAGATCATGTAGTTTATTGGATGTATCAATAGTTTTGTCCTTTTTCATTGCTGAGTAGTATTCCATTTACATGGATTTACTGCATTTGTTTATCCATTCACCACTGGGTAGACATGGCTAGTTTCCAATTTGGAGCTAATATAAAAATTACGAATAAAGTTGCTATGACTATTTGCATACAAGTGTTTGTATGCACATGTTACTTAAGTAAGTACGCGGGAGTGGGCTTTTTGGTCATATAGTAAATGTAGTTTATAAGAAACTGCCAAAATATGTTGTAAAGTAGCTGTACTATTTTGCATTCCCACCAGCAAGGTATGAGAGTTTCCATTTTCTCATGTACTTGCTAAAACTTAGAGTTTCCAGCTATTTAATTTTTGCCACTTTAGTGGGTATGTGGAAGCATCTCATTGTGGTTTAAATTTGAATTTCATTATCTGTACACTAAATCTCCTCAACATACAATTTACCCATGTAACAAACTTGCACGTGTACCCCTTGAATCTAAAAGCTGGAAAAAAAGTAAAATATATAAAATAAATTTGCATATTCCTAATAGCTAATGATACTGACCATCTTTTAATGTGTTTTTTTTTTTGCCATTTGTATATGTGCTTTGATAAAATCTCTTTTCAAATCTCTTACCCATTTTTAAAATTTTTTTGGCTTATTAATGAGCTGTGTAAGTTGTTTATATCTTCTAAACAAGGCCCTTTAAGAGATATATAATTTGCAAATATTTTTTCCCATGCTATAGTTTGACTTTTAATTTTCTTAACCATGCCTTGAAGGCTCCCCCTCTGGTATCATGCTCATTCATTCATTCAGCCATTCATTCATTCATGCAGCAAATGTGTGTTTGGTACATACTATGTATTGCAGTACAATAAAAAAGTTTTCAAAACCCTTTCTCTCTTTCCATCAGAAAATGACCTTGAGTTAACCTTCTAACATTGTTTCCCTGGAAATGTGAAATGCTGACTTTGTTACTAGTCAACACTACTTCTGGCAAAAAAATGATGCCTGACTGGAAACAATATCAGTACTGGGAGGACAGAGAGTGAACCTTAAAGACCTGGTGGGAAGCCATAGCTTTGGGGCTTCCCTGAGGATACTGATCTTATAATGGGTGTATGTGTCATGTGGATTGCTAGTAGACACCACCAGGGAATAAATACCATATTATGGGGCAATGGACCTTCCAGGTAAGGGTGGTATCTTCACCCACCAATGTGATCTCCTTCTTTAAACATGGGCTATTACTTGGAGGGCTAGAGAAGACAATCCTGGACTGCTGTCTGGACTCCTGCTGATGACAAACCTGATGCTGTCCTTCCATCATCTCCTACCTATGTACTGTAAAGCTGCATGAGTCTGATGCCACAAATCCAGTTAAGTCCATGAGTATAACTGGCTAGCTGAACCCAAGACCACTGCTTCTAGTCAAGCAAAGTGGGTGATTTATGCTTCCAGACATTTATACAGAAAGATGCATGATCCAAAAACCCTGCTTTGGTCTCAGGTACCTTACATTCTAATAGGAAGAGGCAGAAGACAAATAGATTTAAAAATCATGCCAGGTGGTAGTGCTCTGTTGAAAATCAAGTAGCAGGTGGAAGATAGAGAAGGACAGTGAGGAGACATTGACATTTTATATAGAGTGCTCAGGGCAGGTTCCATGAAAAAGTGATATTTGAGCAGATATTTCAAAGAAATGAGGCAGCAATCTATGTAGGTATCTGCAGGAAAACATTCTAGGCAGAGGAAACAAGTGCAACAGTCCTTAGCAGAAACGTGCTTAGCACGTTCAAAAAACAGCAAGGAGGCCAGTGTGAAAAAGCAAAAAGATGAAGAAACAAGGCTATAAAGCGTGTGGGAAGCCAAACCTGATTGTTCTTTATAAGCTACCTGAAATGAATGGGAGGTCTTAGAAGTTCTAGGCAGGGGGCACAACAGGAGCTGCTGTGTGAAGAGCAGTCTGTGAGATCAAGGGTTGAAGCAGGAAAACCAGTTAAGCTGTTGCAATAATGCAAATGAAAGACAGGGATGACAACTAGAATGCTGCACTGCAAATGGTGAGAAGTGGTCAGATTTGGAATCAGTTTTGAAGGTTGGGTTTGTTTTTGGGTTGACTTTTTGATATGAGGAAAAAGAAAAAGGAGTCAAGGTTGAGTCTATGTCTTGTGGTGTAAGTATCCAGTTAAATAAGTTGCCACAAATTGAAATGGGGAAAATTGAAAGGAGAATTTGAGGGGATGGGGGATCAAGAGTCATTTTTGCACATTTGTTGTAAAATGCTCATTAGACATCTAACTAGAGATGTTATATAGTTAGATGTAAAAGATTCTGGAAAGTTTGAGAATAAGGTGTAAATTTGGGAGTCATCATGTTATGGATAATATTAGAAGCTGAAGAAGGAGTTCAGGGACTGGGCCCAGATACTCACAAATTGTTTAATTTAATTGAGCATAAAACTTTCAACGGATTTACAAATCTTTCAGGTTTTAATTCTCAAGAAGTTCATGATTTGCCATTAAAGTGTCATAACACCGAGGGTTCTATAAAAAGTACATGTGGCACACACAAACTGACTTTGCTTTGCATATGGACAACTAACAAAAAGATAACTCCAAAAATGCAGTGTTGGACAAGGATCTTAAAAAAATTTTTTTCTCAATTTGCTTCAAAGAAAAAAAAAACAGCTTTCATTCTAGAATGCTTACATTTATGGCCAGATATAGTCCACATAAAAATGAACTGTTATTCAACCCAAAACATTTTGCCTAACTTAATTTTTATTGTCTCCATCACCTGTTATGAAACAAAAATAAAGTGTGTATACATGTCATGGGGTCATCATGACAAAAGTGATTTAATTTATATTCTTTATAGGAACAATCAGAAGGAAATCTGCTTACAGCCAACATACTTAGAGTCAAACATAATAAGGTAAAAGTTCTCAGGCTACACAAAGAAAGAGCTTCCAGTGTTTGCCTGAGCAGCAGGGAATATAGGTCTAAGGATAAAGAAGTCTGACTTTTTACTGTATTGTATTCCCTTTGTGCTCATTGTGCATATTTGCCCCTTTAAAGAAAAATATTATCTGGTAAAAAGAAAATAAAGTTCAGTTAAATTAAATTAAAATCAAGCATAAGATTTGAATGGGAGTGGAAATATTGAGGTCATCAACTACTAAAGAGCCAAGAATTCCCAGTGACTTCTACTAAGTCCCAACACTAACTACTGCTTTAGGTTCTATTAACCATATACTTTTTGTCTTTTCCCCCTTTCTATTGCCCCTTTAAGACAACTTTATTGCTTAAGGTTCAATTTCCCCCATCACCACTCTTTTTTTTTTGAGACGGAGTCTCCCTCTGTTGGTAGACTGGAGTGTAGTGGCACAATTTCAGCTCACTGCAACCTCCGCCTCCTGGGTTCAAGCGATTCTCGTGCTTTAGTCTCCTGAGTAGCTGGGATTACAGGTATGCACCACCACACCCAGCTAATTTTTGTATTTTAGTAGAGATGGGGTTTCACCATGTTGGCCAGGATGGTATCGATGTCCTGACCTCGTGATCTGCCCGCCTCGGCCTCCCAAAGTTGGGGGATTACAGGCGTGAGCCACCGCGCCCGGCCAAGCTAATTCTTTTATACCCTTCTCAGCATTTTCCCCCTCTTTTATTAGCTCCTGAAGTGCAAGCTTCTAACTAGCAGATTAAGAACATTAAAGAACATAAACAGTTGAAAGATTATTATTTCATACAACATGCAGTTAAAAATAAAAGTGACATGAAGCAAATATATAGAGAAATTTTAAAACCAAACAAAACATACATGTATGGAGATGTTTATAGTTTCTTTCTAATTACCATATTATTCTTTTGGGGACTTTTTTTTTGCAAAATGCTTTAAGTACCTGCTTAACCATCCATTACATACACCAATGCCATTAGAGTCATTATCTGAATGTTATTTTCTCTCTCTTTCCTACATCTTTTCCCTTTGCTTAGTCTCTAGTATTCAGTACAGATTCTCTCATGCACCTCATCCTAGATAATTATTTGTCAGAGAGCTAAGGGAGAGCTCTTATCACCCATGCTATATGAAAACAGCCATCTGCCAATCAAATGGTATGGCATAGAACATTAAAAATGAGGAAAATATTTCACGTAAGTATAATATAGCAGATAAACTAGCTTATCTCCACCACTGACTAGTTCTATTGAGTGATAATATATTTATATTTTTTTAGGAATCCTGATATGAATCATAAGTTTAAGACATGGACTGGCTTGTTCCTCCCTGCCGCCTTGGCTAGAATGCCAAACATATTTGCATTAGATTCCCTCTTTTTTCCACATTTTCAAGATAGTTGTTTTAGAGTATCCTTGCTGACAGCCCATGCCTCTTTTGTCTGTAAAATTTTTTGTTCCATTCTGTGACTATTGGATAACACGGGGTCTACACAATTGAGATGTTACAGAAAGCTGATTGTGACACGATGACTTTAGCTTTGCTGTTCTCTTCTCAGAAGTATTTACCCAACCCTAGTTCTACCCCCTGATATTTATATTTGGATGTTGTTATGGAAAGGGACATTTTAAATTTTAAAGCATATAAAATCTTTGTGAAAGCCTCTCTGTCTCTTTCTCTTTCTCTCCCTGAGCCAGAATTGGATTAGGACTTGACCAGACTCCTGTGACAGGGGGCTTTTATGAGACAAAATCTTTCAGAGTATTCCCAGTAAACAGTCTGTATATTTCTTAAGTTAGAAGAGAAACTCAAAAACTGTCATAGCTACATATTGTCTAGATTCTGGTTTTCATAATAGAACACCTTTGAATCTTTTCTATCAGATTTGGCCAGTTTTATTGAACACTCAGAAAAGAAAAGCCCTACCCAGACTCCTTTTCCCCTCACAAATCACTTGTTATGCTCCAAAATGCAAAGGGAAGAGTCTTTTCTTTGTAAATAACGTGTATCTATATAAAGTATTTTAAAACTGGGACTGGTCGGGCGCAGTGGCTCACGCCTGTAATCCCAGCACTTTGGGAGGCCGAGGCGGGCGGATCACGAGGTCAGGAGATCGAGACCATCCTGGTTAACGCGATGAAACCCCGTCTCTACTAAAAATACAAAAAATTAGCCAGATGTGGTGGCGGGCGCCTGTAGTCCCAGCTACTTGGGGGGCTGAGGCAGGAGAATGGCGTGAACCCGGGAGGCGGAGCTTGCAGTGAGCAGAGATTGCGCCACTGCACTCCGGGCTGGGCGAAAGAGCGAGACCCCGTCTCAAAAAAAAAAAAAAAAAAAAACCAAAAAACTGGGACTAAATATTTTTTGTAATTAGAAATAAAATTTGGTGACAATCTAACATTTACACGAAAAGTGGGGGAAGTTTCCTTTAACAGACTTTTATTCCATAAAATATATAACTGTAATTTACTCGCTTATTATTTAGGAAACAATATATTTATTTACATCAGAGAAAATTCTATTCTTTCTTTGCTTTAAAACGGCTTTATTAGGTTATTTAATCTGCACAGTTGGATATGTTTTAACATATGTATACACCTGAGAAGCCATCTCCACAATTAACATAAATAATATATCCATCACTCCCCAAAGTTTTCTGGTGCCCAAGTGGTAATCCCTCCCTCTTGTTCCATCCCACTGGTCTCTCCTTTATCCTCAGGCAACCAATGATCTGCTTTTCTGGGATAGATTAGTTTACACTTACTAGAATTTTATATCAGTAGAATCATACCATATGTATTTTGTTTGAGTTTTTTCACTTAGAATAATGATCTTGAGATTCATCCATTTGTTGCATGTACCAGTAGTTCTTTCCTTTCTATTGCTGAGTATTATTCTATTGTATGGACACACCTCAATTTGTTTATTCATTCACCTGTTGATGAATATTTAGTTTTGGGCTATTATAAATAAGCTGCTATGATATTGTTCATTACTCTTGGGTAAATACCTAGGAATGGAAAGGCTGGGTTTAAGGAGGTGTATGTTAACTTGTAAGGAACTGCCAAACTGTTCTCCTACACAGTTGTACCATTTTCCATTCCCACCAGGAGTTTGGTTGTTCCACATCCTCACCAACACACAATACCAGCTTTCTTTATTATAGCAATTCTGGTAGACGGGTTATCTTAAGGTGGTTTTAATTTACATGATGTTGAACATTTTTTCATATGCTTACTTGTCATCCATAAATCTTTGATGAAGTGTCTATTAAATCCTTTGCCTATTTTTATTGGAGTGCTTATTTTCTTATTTTCAAGCATGGTACACTTTTTTTTTCTTTGAGACAGAGTTTCACACTTGTTGCCCAGGCTGGAGTGCAATGCACGATCTCAGCTCACTGCAACCTCCCCATCCCGGGTTCAAGCAATTCTCCTGCCTCAGCCTCCTGAGTAGCTGGGATTTAGAGGCATGCACCACCACGCTTGGCTAATTTTGTATTTTTAGTAGAGACAGAGTTTCACCATGTTGGTCAGGCTGGTCTCCAACTCCTAACCTCAGGTGTTCCATCTGCCTCAGCCTCCCAAAGTGCTGGGATTACAGGTGTGAGCAACCGTGCCAAGCCAGAATACTTTTTATATATTCTGAGTAGAAGTATTTTATCAGATATGTGTTTTGCAAATATTTTTGCAGTCTTTGGCCTACTCTTCATTCTATCAAGAGTATCTTTTGAAGATCAGAAGTTATTTGTTTTGATTAAGTCTAATTTATTTGTTTATAGGTGATGCTTTTGGTGTTGTATCTAAGAAATATTTGGTCACCATTTTTGATGTCATATCTAAGAAATCCAGGATCACAAAATTTCTTCCTTAAAATTTTACAGATTTAGGTTTTATACTTAGGTTTATGATCCATTTTAATTTTTGTATATTGTGCCAGGTATGGATCAAAGTTTATTCATTTGCACACAAATATTCAATTATTCTGGCACCGTTTGTTGAAAAGACTATTTTTTCTCCTCTGAAACTGCCTTGGCATCTTTGTCAAAACTTAACTATTTATGTGTGAACCTATTTCTGAACTCTAGGTTTCATTAATGTAGCTATTTCTACACTATTACTACAGTGTCTTGGTTACTACAAATTTATGACAAGTCTTAAAGTCAGATCATGTATGTCTTCCAACGTTTATTTTTTCCAGCATGTTTGAGCCATTATAGGTCTTTTGCATTTCAATGTAAATTTTAGAATCAGATTGTCAATATCTACAAAAATGCCTGCTTGGATTCTGAGTGAAATTGCCTTGAATTTCTAGGTCACTTGTGGGGAGAAATTACGTATTAACAGTATTAAGTTTCTGATCCATGAACTTGGTATATCTCTTCAATTATAAAGGTTTTCCTTAATTTTCCTCAGCAATGTTTTATATTTTCAGTGCCAATGCAGTGCCTAGAATGCAAGAGTAATCTTATTTTTTGGTGAATTGAACCAATATAAACCTATCATAAAACAAATCTAACCCTATCTTCAACTTTTAATAAAAGCATACAATGTACAGCACTCTGATAAAATTATTCCAATTACTAATACACATTAACAATAATACCATTTACGCTTTTACATGACTTTGTACTAATTAGATAAGATTTCCTTAGACAATCTTGGAAAATTCTCAAATCAATTTTTTTTTACCTTTGGTATCACTGCTAAATAGGTTTATGTTTTTTATTCCCTTTTGATCTCGTTCCATTTACGATCTTGTTTCTCTGGAGGAGCAGGTATAGAATCAGTATTTCTTTAAATAATCTCATTGTTAATTCTCCCTTTTTGCATTCTGATCAACTATTCACTTTCTCACCCACTCCTTTTTCTTTATCCCACATAGTTCCTACTTTATAAATAATCCAATAATTGCTTATTATAGGATTATCTGATTCATGTCACAAAGCATAAGTCATGACCTATGGTACTACTTTTTACTAGCAGAGGACAGAGGAAGTTGGAAAAAATGTATATCAAATATGTTTTAATTTAGTATAAAAACTTTAAGCTTTGAATTCCAAATTGGAAACCCGATAAAAGAAAAAAAACTACAGGGTGGTTTTATGCCTCTCATGACTTGCTGACAAAAAGGGTTAACGTTAGGATTAAGCTGCAGAGATAGACCTGAAGAACAGATCATCTAAAATATGTAGTTTTATATGCTGTAGTACCTTTTAACAAAGGTTTCACAATATAAAGCAGAAATAAACAGACAAAAAGAAGCCATTAAACAAATAGTCAAGTTTTATTTTGAGCCTATTAAGTGAAAATCAATTTAATTTTATAAAGAGTTTATTTTATCTTTCTGTTCTTTTAATTTTAAAGACTTTATGATATGGTTTGGCTGTGTCCCCACCCAGATCTCATCTTGAATTACCACATGTTGTGGGAGGGACCCAGTGGGAGGTAATTGAATCATAGGGGCAAATCTTTCCTATGCTGTTCTCATGATAGTGAATAAGTCCCACAAGATCTGATAGTTTTAACAAGGAGGGTTTCCCTGCATGAGCCCTCTCCCTTTGCCTGCTGACATCCATGTAAGACATGACTTGCTCCTCCATGCCTTCTGTCATGATTGTGAGGTATCCCCAGCCACACGGAACTGTAAGTCCATTAAACCTCTTTATTTTGTAAATTGCCCAGTCTCAGGTATGTCTTTATCAGCAGCGTGGAAACAAACTAATACACTTTACCATAAAATTTTATTGTTTTCCTTCAACTAGTTTTAGCTATCTTACTGAAGAGCTGTTTTTATAAAATGGAATCTTGGGCCAACAAGATGAGCACCATCTCACTTTAAAGAATTTACTCCCAGCTCGAACTGGAAATCTTTACTGTCATCTAGAGACAGTGATAACATATTATAGGAGAGAAACACAAATCTGTTTAAAGTATTTGACAGTGGGTATAGTTAACTCTAAAATGACATCATTTTCTATAATCCAAAGTGGCATCTAAATTTATATGGCAAATCATTTTTACTCCTTATCAGTGTCTACGAGATTCTAAAAGCACCTCAGCGTCAAGGCTTAGTTATTTCCCCAGCAATGGTTAAGATAGGTCTTTGTCAACTAATCAACCAATTAAGGGAGGAAGAAAAGGGAATTTAATAATTTATTTAGTCTTAAAAATGAGTACACTATAGTTTTACATGAAGGAAAAACTAAAACAGTGTATCTTAGAGCATAGTCCATGACCACCATTATCAGAATTATCTGAGGGGACTCTCAAATCTGCATTTTTACAAAGCTCCGCCAGTGGTTACTATCATCTCATAATTTGAAGCTCATCGTTCTGAAATTTTTTGCTTCAACCGTTAGCAAATAGAAAAAGAATAAGATTCTTCTTATAGAGGGTACACAATGCACAATAAACAAGAAGGGAATTAAAGGAAGAGAAATCTGTGTGGCCTGCTATCAGAAAGTGTCAATGAAAATATGGAACATAAGCTGAAACTTAGGAGAAGAAATTGCTTCCTTTAGATGTCAGAAGCAGAATATAAGAGAACAAAGACAAGGAGGCATATTCCTGTTTGGGGAAAGGTATGAGAAGAGAATAATCACAGTTTTATGTAAGACACAGCTTGGGTAACAGTGGCAATTAATATTGAATCCGTGAGGTGAGTCACATAGATCACATAAGCATGGCAAGGGAGTTAAGCCTTGATATGATATTTATCTTCTTAAATTTGATGGTGATATGATAAACAGTTTAAGGATTTACTATGGCAATGATCAGATAATGGATACATATATATTATATATATACACACACACACATATGTATACACACACAGTCATATATATATATATGAATAGTAATGGGAAAACAGAGACAGAAAATTTGGCCAAATAACAGCTTCAGAAACAATAACGTGGAAAGAGAGAGATTTAGGTGCCGTGTATTAGGGCCCCACTAAGGAGATGGAATGAATGTGAGAGAAACTTTTAACTATATGCATTGATTATTCCTTATACCAGAGAAGATAACCAAGAATGTACTTTTTATCCTCATTTCAATTGAAAGGAAAATAAAAACAGAACAAAATTCAAATGGTTAATCTGAATCTGGAAGACTTAGATTTGCTTAATACATGCATGTCTAAAGGAGTTGCTAGCCTCATAAAACTGACTTTGTCACCTGTTGTTTCTTTTAAAGAACTTTACAAATTCACTGTATTGTCACTGTAGTAATAGCTGTTGCTATTTTATATTTTTATGATTTGATATCACATGTATTTTGGAAACTTTTGTCCTGAAGAAGAATTCTAAGGCCAACACACTTAGAAAATATTGAGAAATGCTTTGGGAAATCATTATCTATGCTTGAGGCAAAGTTGGCAGAGGAAACAGTCAGTCTAAAGAAAAACCTATGCAGGGAAAATGGATGAGACTATTTTTAGTAATGTGTATGTGAACAAACTCCACTTATTAAGGTTCTAACATTTTTTGTTCAGTCAATATTAGTGTTATTCATGTAGCACATGATGTTGCTGCCTTTCTCCATTCCCGCAGCCCACCTCAGTTCACCTGGAGCTGAGGTATACAGTACAAAGCAAGCTAATTTCCCACCTCAAAGGCCAGTCTCTTTTCTAAAGTCTTGAAGGTTGTTTCTTGACCCTCTAGGACTTGGAAGTACTAGTGTACAAGAGTTAAGACCACAGGGCAATCCTCGAACAGTAGGGCATGAACACTGGTGGATAAATGTCACAACCTTCCTGTCCTCCTGGGGGACAGGTCCGGGGTGTTCCATGGAACTCAAAGTTTTACTCACAGTATTGAACACAGCAATAACCCATTCATTAACATGCACTCAAAAATTTGTTTTTGGCTTTTCTTCCTTCCCTTTCCCATTTTCCCACTTCATTAGTTTGAGTTTCCCCAAAGACTCATCTTTTGGGGGAATTTGAACTAAGCAATGTACTAATACAAATTGAGACACATTTATAGAAAATTTCCAAGAAACCCTGCTACTATACATAGTTAAATCAACTGAGCTCTCCAAGGTAGCCAACATATAATCCATAATTTATTTCAACACTTCTGTATCATTCATAGGGCATATTATTAATCCCGGAATTAAAATCACCATGTTTATTACTTATCTGCAAAATTTCTTAGTGGCCCATGTGTCTTGCAAGAGCTACAATAGTCAGGCAGGACCTCAGTGTTAGCCCCTAATGAATATGGTCCAGAATATGCTGTGGGAAGAAAACACCATCTTTGAAAATATGTCAATAGTAGCATATTTAGGGGGCTTGACATTTACCATCTTGCTAGATGGGGACCTCCCCGGTGGAAGGTGTGCTAGTGGGATAGTTAGGTCTCAGACTACAAAAGTCAAAAAGATGAAAGAGTATAAAGAGAACCATCTTATTATTTTAATATTCTGTATCTATCTCTCTGATGCAAAAAGCACTCTCTGTTGGTAGTTTTCTTATTTCCTGTCTTCAATGGCTCTCTCTTCTTCTTGTCTCCTGCCCTATTCCCAAAGTCAATTTTATTTAACCAAAGAAAATGTTAGAATTGGAAAAGCAAATAGTCAGGATAGTTGTGAAGGGAAAGAAAACAGAAGCATATTAGATACTGGTTTGTTCTAAGCATCCTCTTTCCCTCCACACTTTTCTATCCCCAAACCTGCAATTTTCTAACTTTTAAATTAAAATATGAAATTATTTTGGTTTGGGGCAATAGCATTTTATGCCAGGACCAAGTTGCTGAAGACTTGGCATATTTCAAAACTTTGATAATTCAAGCCTAATTTTAATTTAATTTAAAAGCCTAATTAAAGCCTAACTTTGATAATTCAAGCTTAATTTAATGTTGAGAGCATGGTGGGAAACGTCTACCTAGAATGAATAATTTATAACAAATGTGCATTTGTTTTGCTTTAATGTCTCATTTTAATTTTACCATATTATCTCTGACATTTTTCAGAGTTCTCAAAAATCTGCATAGCATATCATAACAGTTATGGGAAATTGTTCACAGCATTTCATCACCTCTAACTTCTATTCCAAAGTTACTGATTTTAAAGCTTGGTTTTCAGCACTAAAGAACTATCATCACATAAATAAGATGTGATGCCTTATGTGATCTAAAAGTATTTTAAATCATATTAACCATGAATGGTAAGATAACAGCAAAGCAGTCATCACAGTACCTCAGAGAAGTTCCAGTTCCTATAAACAAAAGCATAGTGCCCAGAATACTAATAAATGATGGGGACATTTCTAGTTAACAGCTAATGTGGCAGTACCCTGTGGGAGCAGTAAACACAGTCTACAAGTCACTTGACAGAGTAGCCTTGAAATTAATCTTTTTTTATATGCTACAGATATTATTTCACATTTTTCATAAAGAAATATTTCATTAATATGTTATGTGGTTGTCAATTTACATGATGCAAATTGCCCTAGAATGTGACAGACACAATGTATTTAGATTAATTTTTGAGAAAAATTCTAAATCACACAATGTGTCTAGGTTCAAGACTGGTGGTCAATAAATAAAAAGTGCTGCCTCCAGTAACAAGATTCAAATCGGCTAACCTGTTATGGGAGTTCTGGCAATAAGCATAATGAGCTGTAAGTATATAAAATATAAAAATCTGAGAATATTCTGCTATGTATAATCTTAGTTTTAACTAAACAAAAAAATTTACTTGTAAAATTTCCTTTGGTTCAAGGACTTTTATATGTTTATTTTAGGGGTTAGCCAAAATATTTTAAGAAGAAATTAAGTTCATTTTCACATTTCTTAGCATAGCATGACCTTTGAGATTCTGATAAATAATTTGGCAAAAGTAAAAGTAAATTTGGCTTACTTTGTAGTTGTTATCGATTTTCTGAAAAAAATTATGCAGAGAACATTTTGATTCTTAAAAGGATACATTTCTGTATAATTATAGTCCCTTATCTTGCTTGGCTGAGCGAGTGTGAAAAAGAAACTGCTCTGTACGTATGAAGATAAACCAAGTGCACAGATTAAAAGGAAGGTATGGTGGATAATCATAGAAAGGCTGGCTATGAAATACTTTTCTCTGTTTAGTTGAATATGCTGTAAAATAATAAAGTGGTTACAAACTAGAGAGAATGACTGCAGGGATCTTTGGTATGCATTTAAAAAACATCACTTGCTCCTTTTCCATTTACTTTTTAAGAGGAAAAAATTAACATTAGAAATCCTTCAATTTGGAACACCAAATTCTGTTAAAATACCAAGTTACTTGAAATATCCATCATGAACCAAGTGCTATACGACTCACTGAGCCATAGAACTGGGTGTGCCCGGCAGCCCTGCATCATCAAATGGACATTGCATGTATTAAATAGCTCAAACAGGTACTGAAGGCACAAGTAAGTGGTACCAGCAATGTCTCTGATTCCTATGGCACAACATCTGTCCACGAGCCCCCAAGTTGCTCTTCACATAATATCGGCCACATAGGAAGGAATAAAAAGAAAAAGGAAAGCAGCAGAAGGACCGATTTGTAGAGTGATTGGGAATACGCTTTGCAGAAGGAACAGCAACCACCCATTTTAAAGGCTTTTCCAACATGTGCTCCATGGAACACTAGATCTGTGGTTGCCAGCAGATATTACACATGCACACACAGATATGAGTTCTGGAGTTACAGACATTTGAGAACTGTTTGGTTCAATAAACTGAAATTTACTCTGTGGTCCTTTCATCTTTACACATAGTTTTCCCACACTTTCAGATTTCCATTCTATTTAACAAGTCAGATTATGTCAACAACTAGTTACCCTCAAGAAAAGTTACTAGTGCATCCCAGAATGGTGTTTGTTACCTCTTTCCTCCCTAATCATAATGCAACACTGTATATTCTGTACAGTAGGGGGCCATAATTATTCCTAATTTTTTCACAATTGACACTTAAAAAAGATAGACACCACCACCAAGGGCATGTTCCCTCTCCATCCCAGGTATAAATGCATTTGTGTTCTCAGGGAGGGGAGCATCACACACCAGGGCCTGTCAGGGGGTGGGAGCAAGGAGAGGGAGAGCATTAGAACAAATAACTAATGCATGCAAGGCTTAAAATCTAGATGATGGGTTGACAGGGGCAGCAAACCACCACAGCACATGTATACCTATGTAACAAACCTGCATGTTCTGCACATGTATCCCAGAACTTAAGAAAAATAAAATAAGTAAATAAATAAATGCATTTGTCTCCCAAGCACATCTATGCTTATGTTAAATGTGAAAGGTTATCTCTTATGTAGGAGGAGTGTGAAGGTCAGATGCCAAGAATTTGTTCTCCAATTGACAAGAGCCACACTATCTAATATAGTAGGCATTAGCCATATGTGGTTATTTAAAATTAAACTTACAGTGTAATTCTTCACTCACACTAGCCACATTTCAGGTGTTCACTAGTCACAGGTGGCCAGTGGCTGCAGCACTGAACGGTGTGGGCATAGTAAATTTCCATCGTCATAGAAAGCTCTATTGAATAGCACTGGACTAGTGTTACACCACACATATACACATGCTGCTTTCAGGAGGGAGCTCACTAAATCTCAGGAGCCTTCAGAATCTCACAAGGAAATCCTGACTTTGCAGCATCTACTCCTCTAACCAGCCTCAGCTAAGTCACTGCTGGCAACAAGCAAGCAGGAAAAGAAAATTCACATTGTCAGCATATTCAGGCAATCTTGCCTCCCAAAAGAAACCATTATAAACTGCAAGGAGCTTGAGCATATTCACACGGGCACACATCCACAGTCTCTTTTCTCCATATAGGAGATAACAGGCTGATTTACCTAGGGACTCATGATGGTTTGAACTATCCTGTTTCCTGTGTCTTTATTATGCCAGTCATTTTTGGTTCTCTCAAAACTACTTTAGTCTCCTCGAGTTCTAACGTATTCGATATAGTTGAAGAAGTGAGAGCAGCCTTTGGAGAGCTGACCACCCTGAGATAATATGGTCAGCTGGACAGGCCCCAAACCACCAAGACTTGCCCCACCTTTACTTGTTGAAGAGTTACATGTCATATACCAATTTAGCTAACTTTAAAAGTTTACGTCTTACATGCTTAGTGTAGTTTCTATATCTTTTCACAATCTCTCCACCTAATGTGGTTTATGTTTGGTTAATATTCCCTAAAGGAACCAGATTCAACAAGTCAAGGGGCAGAGATTCCAATGAATCTGGTCAAGAATAAGCCAGAATCAGAAATCAAAGTATCAGCCAACATCTCAAACCATAATTCCCAAACCTGGCTGCATGCCAGAAAAATGTTGGAGCTTTGAAAACACGAATATCAGGGCCCTGTCCCCAGATATGCTGATTAAATTAGTCTGGGAATCAAGATCATTTAAAATCTCATTCAGTGGTTTTCATATAGTACAGACGATGGTCAGAAGTCAAAACCACTGTCTTAGAAAATACCTGAGTCTCATCCTCTAGAGCAGGGGCTATCAAAGCATAGCCTGTAAGCCAAATCTAGCCCCACACCTGGGGACCCATTTGTTTATGTCTTGTCTGTGGCTGCTTTCCCTGCTACAATGGCAGATTTGAGGAGTTGCAACAGAGACCATCTGAACCACAAAGCCAAAAGTATTTACTGTCTTGCCATTTGCTAAAGTCTGAATGTTTGTGTCCCCCAAAAAATGTATATGTTGAGACTAAATCCACAGTGCAGTGGTGTAGGGAGGTGAGGCATCTGAGTGGTGATTAGGTCATGAGGGTGGAGCTCAGACAAATAAAAGGAGGCCTGAGAGAGCTTGTTTGTACCTTTCACCATGTGAGAACACATAGAAGGCGCCATCTATGAGGAACGAGCTCTCACCAGACACCAAATCCCCTGGTGCCATAATCTTGCATTTCCCAAGCTTCAGAACTGTTGGCAATAAATTTCTTTTGTCTAGGTTTTTAAATTTTACTTATTTAGTTTTAGAGACAGAATCTTGCTCTGTCACCCAGCAAGGTGATGTGACCATAGCTCACTGCAGACTCAAACTCCTGGGTTCAAGCAATCTTCTTGGTTCAACCTCCGGAGTAGCTGGGACTATGAAAGTGTGCATCACCATGCCTGGCGTTTTTTTTTTTTTTTTTTTCCCACTTCTGTGCAGACAAGGTCTCATCATGTTACCCAGGCTTTTCTCAAACTCCTGGCTTCATGCAATCCTCCTGCCTCAGCCTCTCAAGTAGCTAGGACTATGAGTGTGGGCCACCAGACCCGGCTAATATTTTTTTACTTTTATGGAGACAAGGTATCATTATGTTGCCCAGGCTTATCTTGAACTCCTGGGCTCAAGCAATCCTCCTGCCTTGGCCTCCCAAAGTGCTAGGAGTACAGGCTGTTGTTTACAAATTACCCAGTCTAAGGTATTCTGTTACAGCAGCCGAAATGGACTGATACCATTACAGAAAATGTTTGCTGACCCTGGCCCTAGAGCAGTGATCCTCACAGCAGCATAAGCATCACCTGCAAACTTGTTAGATATGTAAACTCTTAGGCCCACCCCAGATTTACTGAATCAGAAACTGTGACCTTCTCCTGCCCACTTCTCACTTGCCCCAAGGCAGAGCTCTACTCTTCCTCACCTTTCTGATGGTTGGTCTTAACACCCTTCCCAGAGAGGGTCTTGCCCTATACCCTGGGGGAAGGAATGCTGGCATCCTGCAGCTTCCATCAAAACCCAAGAGGACTGGGTTTGGAGAGCTTCTGGGTAACAGAACACATGGGGCTTCTTGAAGGGTGGCACGCCCAGGGAGGTCGAGGAGGCACCACACCCTTAACCCCCGCACAGCTCTTCATATGTATCCTTTGTAGTATTCTTTATAAAAATAAATACATAAATAAGTGTTTCTCTGAGTTCTGTGAGCCTCTCCAGCAAATTAATTGAGCTCAAAGAGGGGGTCGGTCACGGGAACGCAAACTTGAAGCTGATCTGTCAGAAGTTCCAGGGGCCTGGACTTGTGACTGGTATCTGTGGGTTTGAGGGGCAGTCTTGGAGACTGAGCCCCCAACCTGTGGGATTGGACACTATCTCTAGGTAGAATTGAATGGGAGGACACCCAGCTGGTGTCTGCTGCTTGGTGTGTGGGGGAAAAAAACCCACACATTTGGTCACAGAAGTCTTCTATGTTGATTGTTGTGGTGTGAAAACAGAGAAAAAACATGATTTGAGAGTTATTTTCCCAAAACACCTCCCAAACTTCAAATCAAAATAATTAAATGGTCCACCAACATGAGAGTTTTTTTGAATATTCAATAGGAACAGCTATCCTCAAGTAATCTGGTAAATTTAGGTGCAAATGCTGCCAAATTATTATCATCTTGGGAATTTTTACATTTTTAAAAACTCATTAATCCAATGGGATGCATTTCAGATGTAGGAATTTTAAGCACTCGTCAGTGAGGTAAATATTTCAGTAATTTTTAAGGAATGAGGTATTCTTTAGTAACCCTCATACATCTGATATAGGTGCTCTTAAAAATGTATTTTTCTGCCTTATATAATGCTAGATCTCTGATCATGTATACATCTTTGCTTTGTATTTGTAACATACAATTCCAAAATTTTATATCAGCCCTTTTTCCTTATCAGTGTCATGATAATGATAATCAATTCACTTCTTTTCTTTTTTTTTTTTTTTTTTTTTTTTTGAGATGGAGTCTCACTCCGTTGCCCAGGCTGGAGTGCAGTAGTGCAATCTCAGCTCACTGCAACCTCCGCCTCCCAGGTTCAAGCAATTCTCCTGCCTCAGCCTCCCGAGTAGATGGGATTACAGGCACGCACCACCACGCCCAGCTAATTTTTCTATCTTTAGTAGAGATGGGGTTTCACTATGTTGGCCAGGCTCGTCTCAAACTCCTGACTTCTTGATCCACCCACCTCAGCCTCCCAAAGTGCTGGGATTACAGGTGTGAGCCACCGCACTTGGTCCACTTATTTTCTACTCACCTATTTTTGTCCAAAATACTGTGTTCAACCCTGACACATGCCTTTGAGTTTTCACATAGCATAGTGAGGGAGACAAGTGCATCAGCTCTATTATTGTAGTAGAGTAGGTGACCTCACGCTGTTAAGTCAGCACAGAGAAGCAGCAGGCATTTTAACAGAGTACCAGTTTTCTATTGGTAACAAATAACCACAGACTTAGCGGCTTCAAACAACTGTATCGTCTTACATTTCTGTAGATGAGGAGTCCCACACAGGTGTCACTAGGCTAAAATCAAGGCATCTGCCAGGCTGCATTCCTTTCTGGAAGCTCTAGGAAGAAATCCATTTCCTTTTCAGTTCCACTGGCTTCCTGCATTCCTTGTCTTGTGGCTCCTTTCTTTACCTTCAAAGATAGAAACTTTGCATCTCTCTGCCCTGCTTCTATCTTCACGTCTCTTTCTGACCATAGTCAGCAAAAGTTCTTTTTTTTTTTTCTTTACTTTTATTTTTTTTTTTTTTTATTATTATACTTTAGGTTTTAGGGTACATGTGCACAATGTGCAGGTTTGTTACATATGTATCCATGTGCCATGTTGTTTTGCTGCACCCATTAACTCGTCATTTAGCATTAGGTATATCTCCTAATGCTGTCCCTCCCCCCTTCCCCCACCCCACAACAGTCCCCGGAGTGTGATGTTCCCCTTCCTGTGTCCATGAGTTCTCATTGTTCAATTCCCACCTATGAGTGAGAACTTGCGATAGTTTACTGAGAATGATGTTTTCCAGTTTCATCCATGTCCCTACAAAGGACATGAACTCATCATTTTTTACGTTCTTTAGACTGGGCCCACTCACATAATCCAGGATAATCTCCCAGGACGAAGACATTCTACCTGAATTGCATCTGCTAAATTCTTTTTGCCATGTCACATATTCTAAGATTCCAGGGATTGGGATTCGGATGTGGACATATAAGGGGGAGTATTTTCTACCTACCACAGAGGGTGAGGAAGAAGAAACAAAGTGGTGTAAAAAGACCCTGGAAGAGATGAACTTGAGCCAAGTCTTGAAGGTGTAGTGGGAATTAGCCAGCTGGAGAAGGGGGAAAGCATTTTTTGATAAGATACTTACATTATTTCATCAACAAATATTTTTATGCTGCTCCTACCAGGTTCCAGGCACTATCCAATGACATTGGGAGTACAGGACATAGTCAAAGAATTGCAAGTAGCATTGCGACCAGAAAGAGGTCCCAATCCAGACCCCAAGAGGATCTTGTGCAAGAAATAATTTGAGGCGAGTCCATAAAGTGAAAGCAAGTTTATTAAGAAAGTAAAGGAATAAAAGAGTGACAACTCCATAGGCAGAGCAGCCACAAGGGCTGCTGATTGACTATTTTTATGGTTATTTCTTGATTACATGCTAAACAAGGGACGGATTATTCAGAAGTTTTCCAGGAAAGGGGTGGGCAATCCCCAGAGCTGAAGGTTCCTCCCCTTTTTAGACCATACAAAGTCACCCTCATCACCATCTTGGTTTTGGAGGGTTTTAGCTGGCTTCTTTACTACAACCTGTTTTATCAGCAAGGTCTTTATGACCTGTATCTTGTGCCAGCTTCCTATCTCATCCTGTGACTTAGAATGCCTTAACCATCTGAGAATGCAGCCCAGTAGGTTTCAGCCTTATTTTACCCAACTCCTATTCAAAATGTAGTCGCTCTGGTTCAAACACCTCTGATGGCATGGGAAAGCCAGAATATAGGGGGAATGTTAAGGGTGATAGGAAACTCAGCTAGCAAGTAGTCAGGGACCAGATTATGAGAGTTTTGAATGCCTGTTCAGAAGTTTGGATTTTATCCTGAAAGTGATGGGGAGCTACAAAAGTAACTTATGCAGGAGGTGATGTTATCAGATGTGTCTTTCAAAAAAAAAAAAAAAAAACTCACTCGGGAGGCTAAGGCAGGAGAATGGCGTGAACCTGGGAGGCGGAGCTTGCAGTGAGCCAAGATCGCACCACTGCACTCCAGCCTGGGCGAAAGAGCGAGACTCCGTCTCGAAATAAAAATAAAAATAAAAATAAAAATAACTCAGCAATGAAAATTATGGATACAATAGAAAAGAACCTAGCCTAGTGATATTATTAAGGGTGATGGGAAATGGATTCAGGAGACATTTAAAAAGTAAAACTCACAGACAAGTGTAAGGAAGAGGAAGAGAGATACTTGAAGAAAACTACCAGAATTCTACCTTGGTTGAATAATGAGGTGGTGATTCCATCAAGACAGAGAATGCAGAAAAGAGTGGATTCAAAGTGAATGTGACTTCTGTGTTGTACACATTACACTTGCTGTGAAATTCTATTTAGGAATTTACTAGACATTTCAATATAATAAGCTAGATCTTAGGTACCTGGGCTACAGTTATATATTGTTGAGTCTTTAAAAAAAAGAAGGTAATTAATATGATGAGGATAAATCAAAGCAAATAATGAGAGAATGTAAAGTGAACAAAGAAGATGGGAGGACACCAAAAGAAAGAGTGGACAAAAGGAGTCTATGAAAAATGCCAGGAAAGAGATGACAGGAAGTAGAAAAACAATAACAAAAGGGTTGTTGTATCAGCCAGAGGAGAATTTCAAAACTGATTGGTCAATCTGGTAAAATAAGGCAGAATAGTCAAGTAAGAAAGTATTGAAAAGGACCGTTGTATTTGGCAGCTAGGGGAAAAACCATCAAGTCTTGTTACTTGTCAGTTTCAGTGGCATGGTACAGACTGGTGCCACCTTGCACTTATTTCAGAAAGGCATGAAAGGTGAAGCATCGGGGAGAGAGAAGCACTTCGTTAAGAAGCTGGGCTGGGAAGTGGAGAACCAGCATCATGACTAGGGACACCTGTGTGGAAGATGGCCAAGAATAACAAAGTGCTCAAAAGTTTAAGAAAAGGAGTTTGAATCTGCTTTTTTATGTGGAAGCAAAATGAATCAGCAGAGGATAAAGAGAATATTCAAACAGAGAAAGATATTTGAAAAAGTCAAGGTCCCAGAGGGTGCAAACCCACAACATCAGTTGAATTTTTAGACTGGGCAAGAAGACTGCTAACTTTTCTCCAAGAGTGAAGGAAAAGGTGGGTTTGGATGCAGTAACTCTAATTTAAAAGTTAAGGAAGTTCCAAAATTAAAGACTATATTCTCTCTGAAGCAGACAGTGAGGAAATCTATTAAGAGGGGAGGGCTCTAGAGAGGTGGGGATTTAAGAACAAGATGAAGACTTGAAATACTCTATGAGAGAATGGGAACCAGAAAGTTGTTTGTCAAGGAGTGTTGAGGGCTGGCTTAGGTTGACAGATATGGGTTAGTGATGGCAGCCTCCTGCAGAGAGTTCTGGAGACCTGACCTTGTTACTGACAACAGGTACACCTCGCTTGTTCTTTCTTAAGACTCTTCCACTAGCCATTGCTTGTCCCTGCCGTATTCCTCTGTTGATCTCCTGGCTGACTTCACCTTGGAATTCAGGTCTCATCTGGGAATGTCATTTCCTTTAGAGAGAACTTTACTGATCAACCTGAAGCAGCCTCTGGAGTTACTCCCTATCATGCCAGCGTATTTTGCCTTCCTTAGAACTTGATCACTCTGTAATATTTTCCTGTTCACTTATTTCATTATTCCTGTCTGCCTTCTTCTCACTAGAACATAAGCCTTCATGAGAAATGGAACCTTATCAGTTTTGTTTATACAGCACCCCACTCTCTAGCACATAGTAGGTGATCAATAAATATTTCATGTTGAATATTTTGTGATTTTGCTTAAGTAGCTCAGAGGGCAAGGTATAGGGAAGGAAAAAGCAGTGAAAATGGTGACTAAAGTAAAGGGAGAAAATGTGCTGTTCAGATGGGTCAATAGACTGGAGGAAAATAGAGATGTCGAGGGCCTGGAAGGTTTAGTGGGAGAAATGATAGGAAGATACTGGAGTTTCTTTACAAAACAGTTTAATCATGGAAAACTCCAGACATATACAAAAATAGGAATGAGTCCCTGTACTCAGCCACAGGTTGAACAATTAGCAAGTCACTGCAATCTTTTATTCTCTACTTGCCACCCACTCAATCCTTTCATCCAGAAGAAATTATAGTTACTGCATCCACAAATGTCAAAGTAAAATATCTGATGTATCATTTTACCCATAAATATTTTGATAAACCCTTAAAAGATGTAAAAAAATCATGATCACAGTCGAAAATGAAAACTTCTTCCCTAGTTACTAGAACTTAGCATTCAGAAGTACAGAACTTCCAGCTGACAAGCTGCAGGATAGAGTCATGGGTGTAGGAGGCTAAGGGAATGGGAGATGGGTATTTATCGCAGGGATGACTTAGTGAATCTGACATCTGTGGCTGCAAAAGTTAACAATAATTTCTTCTAGGATAATGGCAGTACTTCTGGCACAGAGAGGCATCAGGTGCCCAGTAAATTGAAGGAAGAGTACAAAGAATCAGGTAACAAGATCCTGTAGCTGAGCAATGCAGAAACGAATAAAACTTGATTACTTTTAATTACATATTCCCAACTGTCACTTACATGACATTATAGCATATATGTACATTCTATTGTTTCTGTTTTAATGTAGTTCTTCAGTCAAATATGGGAATTTTTAGTTATAATTTCTACTAAGCGTAGCTATATAAGTTGCCAGTCATCACTTTTGGGGATAATTATCATCAGAGAGAAAGAGAGAGAGAATCTACTAAAGATTGTGGTTAGAAAAGAAGGGGGGGAAATTTGCAAGATAGAACTTGTACAATAAAGTGTGGAAGAGAAAAAGGAAACTCGGAGACACTGAGCCTGGATCTCAGCATGCGCGCGCCAGCCTGTTTGGGGAACAGGAGTGCAACACTGTTGAGAGCAAATGACAATATGACTTCTGGCATAAAGTATAAAAGTCAGGAGAACAACAGAATCACTGCATGTGTCCACAGGTTGGTGAATTGCCACTATGCAGTTTAACTAAAAATTATTCAAAGCATCTCAGGCCTTAATTTTATCTCTGGAATTATGTTGAAGCCTGGAATAAAGAAGGAAGAATTCTATGTCCTAAAATTACAATGGCATTAAACATTTGCAAGAAGGACAAATATCAAAACAGTGTTTATCATGCACATTATATTATCTGTGGCAAAGCAAAAGAAATTTACAACAATCTCACTGAAATGGGGAGATAGAAATCCTTTAAAAACTCAAGCAAGCAGGGAATCTTAATGAAAAACTTAATTGTATACCATCCATGATTGCTGATTTATATGTATAAAATATCACTGTGGCTTTCTGTAACATACCTTTTCATCATTTAATTTTTGTGAACTTAAATATCTGGAAGTCTTTTCAAAGTATTCATCTTAACCTGACCTCCTAACCTTATATTTGTAATACCTCTATCCTTCAACTCTTTCCACAAGGATTTTCAGGGAACTCACCTTGGCTAGGAAGAATCAACCACTTTCCTTATTTCTGTAGTGCATTATTTATTGGAGGCCTGGCTTAATTTCTTTTAAGTCTGAGCCTAAGAATGTGTACAAATTTGTATGATGGGTACAGGCCAATTTCAGAGCAACATATTTGCAACTGGTGACTTGGGTTTGTTCTAAGATTATGTGACATTTTAGAAATAGGAAAAGGTAACTTGCTTTCTCTGTTTCACCTTTATAAAGTGGTGCAGAAAATATTACTAGTTATCTGATAGAAAACTTCTATCAAATCAGTGTCTACCCAAAAGCAAGAAAGCCCCAGTCCTAAACACTGCTCAGAATAATGAAGCATTGTTGTATTTTATCAATCATCAGAAAATGTAACCCAGGATGGCCGTATTTTCCCCTAAAAGAGTCTTAGAAAGTAGTCATTGACAAGTCAATGTGTCATTTTTTAAGACCTATTCTTCCTTATCTGTTTAGCATTTTTTGCCAGGAGATACGGTTTCCATAGTACATATTTGCATGATGCTTTCCTCTTATCCAAAGGGGATACATTCCAAGACCCTCAGTGAATACCTGAAACTGCAGGTGGTATTAAACCTCATATACACTGTGTTTTATCTTCTATGTACACACCTATGATAAAGTTTAATTTATAAGTTAGGCACAGTAAGAGATGAACAATAATAACCAATAATAAAATAGAACAATTGCAATAATATGTTATAAGTTATGTGAATGTGGTCTCTCAATATTTTATTGTACTGTACTCATCTGTTTTCTGACCTCAGCTGATCTCAGGTAACTAAAACCACTGAAAGTGAAACTTGATAAGGAGAAATCCTTCACCAGCAACCTTAAAAAGCCTACTTTCACTTCATTTTCTACCTACTAAAAAGAAAAATACACTCAATATAATTCTGCACTACAAAAAGTAAGTGCAATCATTTTCAAAATTGCCTAGAAATGTTTGAAATGTGCATTTTGCCCCTCATTTAACACAATTTTTCTACATAATTGACACAACACAATCAAATCTTTTCAAAAGGCAGAGTATCCTCTGACTCTTATTTTCTACCTTTATATTCTAGCACCTTCCTGAAATTTTTCTGTAGTTTAATGCTGGAATAACAGCACCTTTATGGCAACTATTTAATAATATTTGCTTCCTTTCTGTAGGTGAGCAATAACTCTAATTAGAGTCAGCCATAAAAAATAACACACCTAGTGGTATAGAGTGCAAGGGAAATTAGACTTGATAGGCATGAAGATATCACTCTCAAGGAAAAGACTTTAATAAAATCTAAAATAACAGAGCATAGCCTTGGAAAGCTATCATAGAATTAAGGGGTAGTAGTGCTAGATATTACTTGGTCTACCCTCCATGTTTTACTGAGGAAAAAAATAAACACCCAGAGAGCGAGCAGCTTGTGTGAGTTCTGATTAATGAGAGTCAAGTATTCCAATTGTTCTTCATATTCTAAAAATTGCCCACAGCACGGAAGAATCGCTGAATGCACTCTATGCTCATGATACAAAACTAAACTGCCATTTTTAACTCACACTGTGTGGCTGAAGCCTTCACCTCCAGGGGTGCTCATAGGAGAGTTATAGACTCCAGGACTGTTGAGAGTTGGCTCCAAACCAACATTAGAGGCAAAGACCAAGTGGGCATTGGGTCCCCTGTGGTGCCTGCAGTGAGATCATAAAGGGGCAGCAGTATGAAGGATCACTGACTAATAATTGAATTTCAAGTGTTGGCAGCAATGAAAGATGCTTTCCCTCCAAGGGCCTCAGATGTGAGCAAGCCAGTGTTTAGGCCATTTCACTGTGAACCCCCACCCCACTCCTAACCCCAAGTGTGCTGGAGTACCCTGTTTTTATCCTTACTTCACAGGTGCAGTGGCAACTCAGTGTAGGTTCAGGGATATTTTAAGCTAGAAGTGGAGGGAAAGGAGGAAATCATAGGGATAAAGGACGCAGTAATAGGATCAAACATTCGTAATTCCAGATGGGACAGGAGACTGTTGGAATTGGGGTACTAGAGGGAGTCAGCTAGAGATATAAAAAGTAGTGGTCAGAGAATGGGATATTTGAAACTAAGATTATAGAGGGGTAAGAGTTTTTAGTAATCATGAGGTCAGATTTTGATTATAGCAGTAAATAACTGAGGTAGGTGAAGGATATGGAGAAGGGGAGTTCAAAGAATAAAGAGGGCTAGGCGTGGGAAGAATCACCTATGCGGATATTGAAATTGCTAGAAATAAATGAAAAAATAGTGTTTATTCACTGACAATTGTTGGCCAAATGGGAGTGGAAAATGTTGATTTTTCTAATTCCACCATTCCTTCCATTTTTATTAGCTTGAATTATCCTGTGAAGAACTTTGGATACTGTGATGAATGCTGAGCAGGATGACTACTAAAGTCTATCTTTTTAGTTATCAATTTTCAAAGACATTGGTTCTATAGTTAGTTCAAATGGTGACAATCACTATTTTTTTTGGGGGGGAGGGGAGTGCAGTAAACTTTGCAGGTAGGGGCAGGGAGCTAGCTCTTCCTGTTAGTGTCAGTGTGAATTTATAGTTTTTCTAGTTAATATCTTTGGTTCAATTGCAGCTAAGACTTTTTTCTTTTTTTTTTTCTTCATTCAAAAATATTTATTAAGTCTTTTATTCATGCAAGCCACAGTGCTGGGTGCTGGAGTTACAAAAGTGAACATGACTAACCATGTCAGGCATATGCACTAAACATGGGTGCCTACTTCTGAATTGTATATTACACATCTGAGACATTTTACATTCTAGACACTGGGAGAAGCCATTCCAATGCACAATAACCCTGTCTATAGTAGACTCCTGGCAACCTGAGGCTTGCTGTTCAATCAATGATATCTTAAATTCCAATCCTCAAAAAAAAAAAGAAAAAACTGTCCTCAAAAATGTCCTGGCCACACTGCCGAAAGTAGTTTATACATTCAATGCTATCCCCATCAAGCTACCATTGACTTTCTGCACAGATTTAGAAAAAACTACTTTAAATTTCATAGGGAACCAAAGAAAGAGCCCATATAGCCAAGACAATCCTAAGCAAAAAGAACAAAGCTGGAGGCATCATGCTACCTGACTTCAAACTGTACTACAAGGCTACAGTAACCAAAACAGCATGATACTGGTACCAAAACAGATACATAGACCAATGGAACAGAACAGAGGCCTCAGAAATAACACCACACGTCTACAACCATCTGATCTTTGACAGACCTGACAAAAACAAGAAATGGGGAAAGGATTCCCTATTTAATAAATGGTGCTGGGAAAACTGGCTAGCCATATGCAGAAAACTGAAACTGGACCCCTTCCTTACACCTTTTACAAAAATTAACTCAAGGCGGATTAAAGACTTAAATGTAAGACCTAAAACCATAAAAACCCTAGAAGAAAACGTAGGCAATACCATTCAGGACACAGGCATGGGCAAAGACGTCATGACTAAAACACCAAAAGCAATGGCAACAAAAGCCAAAATTGACAAATGGGATCTAATTGAACTAAAGAGTTTCTGCACAGCAAAAGAAACCATCATCACAGTGAACAGGCAACCTACAGAATGGGAGAAAATTTTTGCAATCTATTCATCTGACAAAGGGCTAATAACCAGAATCTACAAAGAACTTAAACAAATTTACAAGAGAAAAACAATCCCATCAAAAAGTGGGCAAAGGATATGAACAGACACTTCTCAAAAGAAGACATTTATGCAGCCAACATACAAAAAAAAGCTCATCATCACTGGTCATTAGGGAGATGCAAATCGAAACCACAATGAGATGCCATCTCATGCCAGTTAGAATGGTGATCATTAAAAAGTCAGGAAACAACAGATACTGGCAAGGATGAGGAGAAATAGGAATGCTTTTACACTGTTGGTGGGAGTGTAAATTAGTTCAACCATTGTGGAAGACAGTGTGGCGATTCTTCAAGGATCTAGATCCAGAAATATCATTTGACCCAGCAATTGCATTACTGGGTATATACCCAAAGGATTATAAATCATTCTACTATAAAGACCCATGCACACATATGTTTATTGTGGCACTGTTCACAATAGCAAAGACTTGGAACCAACCCAAATGCCCATCAATGATAGACTGGATAAAGAAAATGTGGCACATAACACCATGGAATACTATGCAACCATAAAAAAGGATGAGTTCATGTCCTTTGCCGGGACATGGATGAAGCTGGAAACCATCATTCTCAGCAAATTAACGCAGGAACAGAAAACCAAATACCACAAGTTCTCACTCATAAGTGGGAGCTGAACAAAGAGAACACATGGACACAGGGAGAGGAACATCACACACTGGGGCCTGCCGGGGGGTGGGGGGGCTAGGGGAGGGACAGCATTAGGAGAAACACCTAATGTAGATCACGTGTTGATGGGTGCAGCAAACCACCATGGCACGTGTATACCTATGTAACAAACCTGCACGTTCTGCACATGTATCCCAGAACTTAAAGTATAATTTAAAAAAAAAAAAGTTGAGCTAAGATAGAACATTTTGAAGTCAGCTTTAGTTATGTTCTTTGGGAATTTCCAAGAGTGCTTATTCTCTGTTGACTATTCTAAGCTTCTGCGACCATGGAGCACTTTTTGGCAGAGCATTTAGGAGGATTCTAGTTATGAGAAACTTATCTTTGGAAACAGTCTTTTCATGTCCTCCCAGGGTTCAACCATTTGTGATTCTAATGTTTCCTTGGCTCCTGTGGGTAAAATTTTCCTGCCCTGAGAATTGAAATTCTCATGGAAACTTTTCTACCATGTTTGTCTTCTTGAATTTATCAGAATGAGCCAATCCATAATAGATATCAGTCAGCAGAGTAGTTTTAGATACATCCAAATATTTTTTGAAAGTTATAGAATTGAACACTCAGGTAGGTCAAATAATTTATCAAAGATCACATCATTTTACTTTTTGCCATCTGTGAATATAAGAGTTGCTCCACTGAAAGTCTTCCCAATTTCGGCCAGGCGCGGCGGCTCACGCCTGTAATCCCAGCACTTTGGGAGGCCGAGGCAGGTGGATCACGAGGTCAGGAGATCGAGACCATCCTGGCTAACATGGTAAAACCCCGTCTCTACTAAAAAATATAAAAAATTTAGCCAGGCGGGGTGGTGGGCGCCTGTAGTCCCAGCTACTCAGGAGGCTGAGGCAGGAGAATGGCGTGAACCTGGGAGGTGCAGCTTGCAGTGAGCCGAGATCGTGCCACTGCACTCCAGCCTGGGTGACAGAGACTCTGTCTCAAAAAAAAAAAAAAAAAAAAGTCTTCCCAATCTCTTTCCTGAGGTCTTTCAGAGCATCCTAGTGGGAAGTGCCTCTTTCCATTTTACAACAGAGCAGGCCTGACCTGGAGGCCTGAGTATTTTTGTGTAAACTCAACAAAAGCAATGCTCATTCTTGAGAACTTTTTGATCTTACAAAGGAGCTCTGAGAAGAAGGTGGCTTTTTTGCTGTTTGTTTTTTAGCTTTTCTTGCTTTTGTACCTTGAATAATGCATAAACTGAAATACCAAAGAGGAGAAGAGAAATAGCAGAAAAGTCAGGCTCCTCTGAATAACGAACCCACTTTTTTCCACAGCCCCATTGCTGAGACTTGTAGACCAGGGAAGATTTCACCCGTGTGATGGAAAACGCCAAGTCTGAAAGAAGAGTTCTCTTTCACTCCTGCTCGGTAGGAGGCCCTTCCCATGGACCCTTCTTCCCTGGCAGAGAGAGGGAGAGCCAGAAACATGGCCTTTTAACTTTGTTATCAGCAGTTGGGAGGCTATGTTGAGTTTTGGTTTGGTTTTCAAATGAGTGATTACCATCTCTCTAAGAAGGTCAGAGAGAAAGCTGAGGGGAGGGACAGATCGGACATGTTGCCACTACTTCCCAAAGGGCTCGGAAGTCCATCAAAACTATTACTTTTTCTTAACTTTCTCATGTTTGGCAAGAGGGAGCTGCTTCATATTGGCTTCTGTTCCTTTTATGACATGACTTTATTAATCTTTGAAAGTCTTCTTGCTTTTTGCCACAAGATGTCCTAGGGTTATATATTTCTTATCCCTGACTTAGAGTCATCCATTCCTTTAAAATTCAACTTTATTTCATTTAAAATGTTATGATTGGCAAAAGTTGATGAATGCATTCTAATTAAACTAAAGAGCTTCTGCACAGCAAAAGAAACTATCATCGGAGTGAACAGACAATCTACAGAATGGGAGAAAATTTTTGCAATCTCTCCATCTGACAAAGGTCTAATATCCAGAGTCTACAAGGTACTTAAATTTACAAGAAAAACAAACAAACAACCCCACTAAAAAGTGGGCAAAGGCCATGAACAGACACTTTTCAAAAGAAAACATTCATGTGGCCAACAAACTTATGAAAAAAAGTTCAACATCACTGATCTTAGAGAAATGCAAATCAAAACCACAATAAGATACCATCTCACACCAGAATATCATCAGAAGGGCCATTATTAAAAGTCAAGAAATAACAGATACTGGCAACATTGCAAAGAAAAAGGAACACTTTTACACTGTTGGTGGGAGTGTAAGTTAGTTCAACCATTGTGGAAGACAGTGTGTTAATTCCTCAAAGATCCAGAAGCTGAAATACCATTTGACCCAGAAATCCCATTACTGGGTATATACCCAAAGGAATATAAATCATTCTATTATAAAGATACATGCATGCATATGTTCATTGCTTCACCATTCACAATAGCAAAGACATGGAATCAACCTAAATGCCCATCAATGATAGACTGGATAAAGAAAATGTGGTACATATACACCAGGGAATACTATACAGCCACAAAAAAGAATGAGATCATGTCCTTTGCAGGGACATGGATGCAGATACAAGCCATTATCCTCAGGAAACTAATGCAGGAACAGAAAACCAAATGCCACATGTTCTCATTTATAAGTGTGAGTGGAACAATGAGAAAACATGGACATTTGGAGAGGCATAATACACACTGGGGCCTATAGGTTGGTTACAGGAGAGCATCAGGAAGAATAGCTAACGCATGTTAGGCTAAATACTTAAGTGATTGAATGACCTGTGCAGCAAACCACCATGGCACATGTTTACCTATGTAACAAATCTGCACATCCTGCACATGTACCCTGGAACTTTAAAAAGTTAAAGAAAAAAATGAAAAAAAATGTTATTTATTGACACAATAACATGGAAGCTCACGAATATGAGGCTATCATTACTTCTAGAATTTTTATATGGTCAGATTGGAAATAAATACTTATGAAAATAAAAACCATATATTCATATCTACAATTCAAATTTAACATCTCAAAAATTGTGCTTAGACTAGGTGCAGTGGCTTACACCTATAATCTCAGCATTTTAAGAGCCTGAGGCAGGAGGATCACTTGAGCTCAGAAGTTCAAGACCAGCCGTGGCAACATAGCGAGACTCTTATCTTTAAAAAGAAAGAAACAGAAAAAGAAAAAAAAATTGCTTATGTTTTTTGAACTTGTATCTGTTCCTTTTTTTGATTACACCAAATATCTCAGTTCCTAGCAATATTAATATCAATACATTTTGTGTTTTATCTCACAAGGTACATATGATTATTTTTAAATAATTTTACCAATATTACTACTAACAGTGAAGTTGAATGAAGTTTTAGAATTCTTTGCATGTCTATATGTCTTTAAAATATGTGAGCTTAGAACATATATGTCTATAGAATACACTTTGGATCTATAATCAAAATAAGTTCTGAAGTCACTTGAAATAATCCTTTGCTTTGAGTGATTTTTCTCCAACTTAAAATGCATTTAGACATTCATTTTTAGCATGTTTCCATTTTTAAGCATTGCTTTTAAAAATTTTTATCTTGTGAGTGTGTACCTCACTTACACAATCCTGAAGTTGAAGCTGCATAACAAAATATGTTCAGGTAAGTCTTACTTCCATCCCTCTCTTATCTACCTTGTTCCCTCCCTCCCTTATATGCCATTTATGTCCATTTTTCATTTACCCTTTCAGAATTTCCCTCTGCAAATATAAGCAAATATACACATATATTTGTATTTCTCCCCCTTTCCTGTACAAAAGTCTGCATATCATATATATATACTATTCATTTTGTACCTTGCTTTATTCACTTAATGTATCTTGGAAATCACACCACTTTAGGATATGGAAAATTTTCCTCATTTCCTTTTATGTCTACAGGGTATTCCATTGTGAGATGTATCATATCATTTGGATTGTAGGGTGTTTTCTTTGCTGTCATTACACATATAAGTAATTGTATTTATGTTTATATCTGTAATTGTATGTATATATAATTCTTTACTATATCACACAAATGAAACAATGAGTAACCTTTTGCTAATGTTGTTTTTACTTACACTAGTATATTCATGAATTATAGTCCTAGAAGTGGGAATGCTGACTCAAAGAGCAAATGAATATTGCAACTGAAAGAATATTGCCAAGCTTCTTTTCATATGGAGATATAACAATTTTTCATTTCTACCAGTGCCATTTGAGTTTGTCTATTTCATAACAGCCTTGCAAACAGAATATTCTACCAAACATTTAGATTGTTGCCAATATTATAGGTGAGAAACAGTATCTCAATATAGTTTGTTTTAATTTACATTTCTTCTATTAAAGTAAGTTTGAGCTTCTTTAAATAACTTTAAACATCATTAAACTCAATTTTTGCTTCCTCTAGTGAACTGCCCAGCATATCTTTTGCCCATTTTTCTATCACTATTGGTCCTTCTCTTTCCTGTTTTTAGTACCTTTTTTATATATTAGAAACAATAGCCCTTTGTCTTTAACATAAGCCATAATGCACATTTTCTTTACAATGTGTGATTTTTCTTTTACTATGTTTATGGCAATTTGCCATGCAATTTTATTAAGTACTCAAACATGTTGACCATTTCTTAAATGAGACAGCCATGAAATTTTAGCAGTTTTCCTGACAATGGTGATGAATTTTGAATAATTCATCCTACCTTACATAGGCACTATTATAAACAATAAATGATATCTGCAAAAAGGTGAACAACTTTAAAAGTTAGTGACTGTAATGGGATCGTCATCCTAACTAAATACCAATTCAACTCCACAGCTTTGACTTGATTCATGTTTTTATTCAGCCACACACCATGAGAGTCATCAGTACCATTGCCCTAATTTTACCAGGGTGTAACAGAGGCTCAGAAAAGTGTGGTGGTGTACAACATTCACCCACTGAGTCAGTAGACATGATTCCGGGGCTGGAGCACAAGCCCTGAATTCTTTCTACTTTCACCCTTGGCCTAAGTTAGGGCTCACTGATTTCTGTTTTCAAAAATCACCATGGTAATGATAAAGAATTATGTCCTCTTTCTTCTACTTCTTAATGAGCAAACCTTTTTTGTTGTTATTGTTTTAATATTGTATCTCTTCTTTGGAAGCCTAATGAGTATTTGGACTTTTTTTGTTTAAGGGAGAAAAAGCACAGCTGGGAATCCAAAGACAGCTTTTGCATCCCCTCACTGCACATCTCTCTCCCCACCTGCAGAGAATTGCCGCTTAGATACCATCTTCCTCACCTCAGCCTCTTGTAATGTTCCTTACTACCATGTTCCCTCCTCCAGCCTCTCACAATGTGGTTGACTGTTTCCTCACAATCTCTTCCTCTCTAAACTAGATATTTAAATGTAAGGAGTTTTCATCCTTTCTGCCAAAATTGAGTCTTACCATATTGTTTACCCATATTGTTGTAACTTTTCATTCAGCCACATAAATCTTGCTCTCAATATTAATTCAATCATACATAAATATTGCTTTCAATAATTAATATGAACACTTTTTACAACATGTTAAAAGCTGGAGAAGAAAAAGAAAGAAAGCAGTAAGAAGATAGGGTATTTATACTTTTATCTCTTCTAACCAAAGATTAATCAATTCAATGATCCATCCTAGACACACACGCAGCTTCATCTTTCTGATGACTTGTTACACTCATCCCAATGATCCCACTTTCTTTCTCAACATTTGTTTTAACTCCACTTTATCCAATTTCACTTTTTCTCATATTTTCTGATCCAGAATTGGCCAAATGAGTTAAGAAACCTAATATCAAATGCATCAATGATTTCTTTACAATGCAGTAAATATTACATGTTTTTAGTTAATAAAAAGGGCCAAAACTGCTTCACATGATCTCTTTACTACATTCATCTTTAATATTTCATAAGGTTGCTTATTCACCACTTTCATAAATAACAAGTCTATTCAAACAATGACTCATTATTATACAATTTCCTTAAGAATCATACTTTAATCTTAACAACTCAACTATGTGTTTTGTTAAACATATTTGTGGTATTTATTTCATAATGTAGGAAAGCGTATTTTAGACAAATTCACCAAATCATTCATTGTATGAAAAAAGTGTCATAAAGTGCTACATTTAAGAAAATGTACACGGCAAAACCCCGTCTCTACTAAAAATACAAAAATTAGCTGGCCTGGGCAACAAAGCGAGACTGTCTAAAAAACAGAAAATTTATATCAGATTTTTTATTGCTATTGAAAATTCACTATACTGATCCTCCATAGGCTAAATTGTTAAAAGAAGCCAAGACAAAAGCAATGAAAACATTATTCCATCATGGAAATATCACTGACCAAAGGAAGTTAGTAAAGAAGATCAAATTATGTCTACTGAGTCTTTCATAATTGAACATCTAAGTGTTCAATAAATATTAACTAGCTAGCTCCAATTAATATCTTAAATTGTAGAATTACAAATCAAAGCAAAAATTCTAGACAGTAAGAGACTTTAAAAAGACATTCATGGCAATTTTGCAGTATTATGAGACATTTTCACAAGCCATCGAACCTTCAGAATATTTTTGAACCTGTAATGTGTTGCCTCTCTCTATGTTGTCAGATGATAAGTTCCTTCTCCTCCTAGCTATTACTTTTTCTCAACTTAGTATCTCTTAAGGCTAAAAAAGCTATTCAGAGCATCATACAAAGTTTCAAAATAAAATATGTTTTACCTAAAATATTCAGCCCGTTGAATCAAGATTGGCTATTTCCTGGAATTTTCCTATTACCTCCACTTTTCTATCTTGCTTCTGTAATCATATCTTTAACACATACAAAATCTAACATGTCTTGCAACTAATGCAGAAATTTTATAAATCCATGGGTGGTACAGGGGGATTGAATTGTATTCCTCAAAAAGATATGCCCAAATCCTAATCTTGGTACCTGTCAATGTAACCTTATTTGAGTATAGGGTCTTTGCAGAGGTAATGAAAAGGATCTTCAGATGGGATCATCCTGGATTTAAAGACGGCCCTACATTCAACAGCTAGTGTTCTTGTAAGAAAAGAAGAGATTTGAGACATGCACCCAGAGAAGAAGGTGGCGTGAAGGTAGAGCAGAGGTCAGAGTGGTGAGTCTACAAGCCAAGAAACCAAGACTGCCAGCAGCCGCCAGAAGCTAGGAGAGAGGCAGGGAAACAGATGCTCCTTCTGGGCTTCTAGAAGGAAACAACCCTGCCAAACACCTTAATTTTGAGCTTCTAACCTCCAGAACTATCAGAGAATAAGTTCCTATTTTTTTTTCTTTTTTTTTTTTTGAGACAGAGTCTCGCTCTGTCGCCCAGGCTAGAGTGTGGTGGTGAGATCTCTGCTCACTGCAAGCTGTGCCTCCCGGGTTCACACCATTCTCCTGCCTCAGCCTCCCAAGTAGCTGGGACTACAGGCATCCACCACCATGCCCAGCTAATTTTTTGTATTTTTAGTAGAGACGGGGTTTCACCATGTTAGCCAGGATGGTCTTGATCTCCTGACCTCGTGATCCTCCCGCCTCGGCCTCCCAAAATGCTGGGATTACAGGTGTGAGCCACCGCACACAGCCAAGTTCCTGTTATTTTAAGCCACCAAGTTTGTAGTAACTTGCTAGAGCAACCCTAAGAAACTAACATAAATAAACAATAAAACAAACATTAGTTGCAAAGAATCCAAAATCTAGTAATTCATATACACACTGTCAGGTGCCTCAGTCTCCAGTTTCCACCAGCAGTTTTTCTTACACAAATTCACTTTTTGATACTATTTAGTTTTCAAGCTGGATGGCTAATGTAATCCTTCTAATTTTAGAGGCTATTTGGAAAAATCTTCTCTTATTATCTATAACATGACTTATCTGTCAGATTGTTTCATTTTGCTTTGTCTCCAAAGAAAAAATAGACTCAGTTGCCAAGGGCAAATTTGGAAAAGATATGTCACCTTGGTCTCTGATGAATGTCATTGGCAATACAAAGAAAAGCAAGTTTCTTACATTGCCTGGCGGGAAAGGAAAAGAAGCCCAGAAATTACTCTGTTCTCCCAATTTCTGAAACACTGAAAAAAGACCTTGGTCCATAGAAGAACAATATTCCTCAAGAACAAACCTGAACACTTTGGTTGAATTCTTTGGTAGTCTATATTTTTAGTCACAGATAGTTACTCTCCTGAAGTGCAATATATTGCTGAGCCCCAGGGAAAAAAAAACAGCATAAATCACAGAATGTTCCCAATGCCTGCATCTTAGAATTGCTTCATTTATTTGTTCAACAAATGCTTATTGAGCCTCTTTTTTTTTTTTTTTTTTTTTGACTCAGTCACTGAGTTAGGTATGGTGAACACATAATCATTTAAGTCCTTTCCTGCTAGTGGATAGAGAAGTCAGAGAAAAATAAATTACAGTGTGGTATTAAAAAGACCCATTACAGAGATATGGACAAAATATTAAGAAAACAAAAGAATGGAACTAACACTGCCTGAAAGGACTTAGAAAGACATCACCATATCAGGCTTCCAGGAGGGGGCCACTGAGAGGCTCTTGCTGTGGCAAGAAGAAGGCTATAGAGGGGAAATAAGAAAAAGGGGGAAGGGGGTGAGGTTTTGCAGTATGCTCCCACCTGCCACATCTTGCAAAGTAGAAATACATGTTCTCTGCCATAAAAGGGACAATTTGCCTCATTCAGATTAATTCCAATATTCATACCTCTAATAGGGAGGATTAAGCTATTGAGATCTGAATTAACAATGCCATGAGAGAGTAGGACCAGCCAGGAATCCTAAGTCAGAAGCCAATGGTCTCACTCCTGGTCTGGGTGTCTTAGAGCTATTAGCCATACTCCTAAGGAAAGCCAGGGCCGTGTAATCAGAATATGACATGTAGCTTTACATTGTTAAGAAGAAAGTGTTCTGGAAGAGAAGAGGAGGCGAAGTTCTGGTCCAATCAAAAAAATTCAACCTCACCACTGAAGAGAGATATATTCTAAGTCAAACACATATATGTTTCTTAATTCTGAACATGCTGCATTTTTTACTTTATCATCTTAATGATGGTTGCCCAGCTCTGCACTTGTATATGCCTGTGTGGAAAAGTAGAGGCATTTCTATAAGGCAGTGAAACTAGTTTCTAAACAACCCTGTCTGAACCTACAGCTTTAAATGAGGAGTTGCCTTTTAATAGCCACCCAGGAAAGTCATATATCATTGTGGTGAGAGGCCTAGCTACAAAAGATACTTGTGGGCCGGGCACGGTGGCTCTCACCTGTAATTTCAGCACTTTGGGAGGCCAAGGAGGGTGGATCACAAGGTCAAGAGATCGAGAGCAGCCTGCCCAACATGGTGAAACCCCATCTCTACTAAAAATACAAAAATTAGCTGGGCGTGGTGGCACACGCCTATAGTCCCAGCCACTCTGGAGGCTGAGGCAAGAGAATCGCTTGAACACAGGAGGCAGAGGTTGCAGTGAGCCGAGATCGCACTGCTGCACTGCAGCCTGGCAACAGAGCGAGACTCCATCTCAGAAAAAAAGACATTTGTGAACTTTTGTGTTTTGATTTTTGTTGTTTCTTCTCTAGCCACCAGTGTGCCAGATCTTCTCCTGGGAATCACTGGAAGTGACCCCAACCCAAAGGGTAATGATCGTTGCGGAATAATTGGAGGCTGATACCAAGAAAAGTAAATACTTTTGGGTCAGGAAATGTAGTTCCCTTCAGAATGGTTGTGTGCGTCCAAAAATAAAAGCTTGAAGAAAGTAACTTTTAAAAAGGTATTTAATAGTTCCATTGTGCAGTAAAGGAAAGTGTATTCAAACTTTTTGACCTCAAATGTTTGAAAGAAAGCTGTTTGTCTCCTAATGATCACTGTAGGGATGACAAAGAAGGCTTGTTACTAGATTCCTGAGAGTCAGATGCTTAAATCAACCCTGACTAGTGTTCCTGAGCAGTTGGGACCCTGAGGGTTCTGAAGTTAAAGAACTAAGCACCAAGCTCTAGAACCAAAGACACGATGATAGGACTACCTCAGGAGAAAATGCGAGGGGCACTCACAGCTGAATCCTCATCTGAAGTCAAAGAGGAGGTCTAAAATGGAGCAATAAAAATAATCGTAGGCAGTAGCATTGAAATTTGAAATTTGAAAGTAAATACCAGAAGAAAGAGCCAAAGTATCTGAAAATGATTGCCTTTGAATGCCTGAACTGAAGGCTAGGGAAGATAGGCCAATGGCCATCCATTTTTTAAAGATCAACCTTTATTGTAAAAATGAACATGCATTCCTTTGAAAAAATGTTCGAAGAACTATAATAAAAGGAAAAACACTGTATTATCTTTAAAAGTCCAGAACTGATGTTTTATTTTAAATAATGTGCTTTTATTCCTTATGTAAAAATCTAGTAATTTTAAAAATATAGCTTCTTGCTAACTGGCAAGAAATCCACAGACCTTCATTACTCAATTTCATAACCCACTATAGGGGGCTAGGTGTAAGAAAAGGTGGTATAATACTTTTTGTTATTTGGAGGCTGTAGGTAATAAGGTAAAAAGAAAAAAGCCAGGGGACTCTTTCCCTCAAAGCACATGAAGATTAGGGAAAGCCCTAGATTTCACATTTTAAAGTGGAAAACAAATAGCATAGATATAAAAGATTGAATTATTTGTGTTAAGAAGACTTACAAATATGGTTGCAACCATTGTTCCAGTCTCCATTTCTGTGTGTCTGTGCATGCTGGGGATGAGGAAGAGAAAACTGAGAGAAAAGGCATTCCATGAGGATGGCAGAGTGGGAATAGGAGACAGTATGAAAAAAGGAATGAAGCCAGAAATGGTAACTTCCAGGGAGGTAGAGCTGCGAAAGGGGAATCTTTATAGAAAATCCAAAATTTATGCAAAAACAAAAATTGGACAGAGGATCCTTCCTTATGTATTTGTCCTAGGATATATGCCAGGAAAAAAGCACATTAACTCCAAGGAAATCTCATAAAAAAATTCTAGGTCAAATAAGTTTCAGCTGACTCTTCAGAGACCTTAAGAAGGGACTAAGGCTTAGAATAACCTTTCCTAAACATCTAGAGGCCCCAGTTTGAACCAGAAATAAAAATCTAAAGTAACATTAGAATTTTAATTGAAATAACAACACATATGAAATGACTGTGAAATGAAACGAAAGTGGTATAACTTGCAATCACTCTAGTTGGGTGTTGTCTTAGTCTATTTTGTAATGCTATAACAATACCACAGACTGGGTAATTTATAAACAATAGAAGTGAATTTGGCTCACCGTTCTGGAGGCTGGGAAGTCTAAGACCAAGGAGCTGCATCTGGTGAGGGCCCTCTTGCTGCGTCATCACATGGAGGAAGACATCGCATGGCGGGAAAGCATGCATGGCAGGCAGGGGGCCAAACTAATCCTTTTTATTTGGAATCCATTCCTTAGATAACCAACTCACAATAACAGGCAGAGCCCTCATGACCTAATTACCTCTTAACTTCCCATCTCTCAACATTGTTGCATTGTGGATTAACTTTTCAACACATGAAATTTGGGGGACATGTTCAAACCATAGCAGGTATATTTAAGCTTCTTTCCTCTATGCATAAATTATGGCTGTTGTTCTTGGCATCTATGCTTAGAATTGGCTAAATAATTGCCTGGTTTGGAAGAGTCCTTTCTATTTAGAGTCCTATTGACAATGACAGCAGCTCTGCAGAACCCCCTAATGACCAAGGCAAGTGTTTACACAGTTGCCATTGTGTGAATAATTCCAGAAGTTTGTTTTATTTCTTGTTCTTTATTGCTTTATTAATATCTGCCTGTTTTTTTTTTTAATCCCTGTTTTCTCTCATTGTCAGGGCCTATGCAGTTGTCATTCCTTACTTGAACTCCATCTCATTCTCTCTACTAGCTATAGACCAATGGGTCTCTACTGAACTGTGACTGAATATTAGATCACTCAGGAGCCTTTAAAAAAATGCTGATGCTCAAACCTCACCCCAGATCAATTGAACTCATCTAACTGGGCCTAGTGCCTAGGACTTGGTACTTTTTAAAGCTTCCTGATTATTCTAGTTGCTAATCACCGTTGTAGGTATTTGTTTCTGCTGTGACTCTGTTGCCTGGCATGGAGTTGGGTGATTATGTCATGAAACAAAGGCAGAGAACCGTGAAGAATATTTTCATCCCTGTCTGATCCTTCCACATACCAGGATAATAGAATTTATCTTTATGTCTCTTTTATTACAAAGGCTTTTCTTTCGTGTGTGTGTGTGCTTTTGTTTTCTTTCATTATATTCAATGTTTGGCTGAACCCAGTGAAACAATTAGAATGTAATGAAGCATCTAGATAACTGAGAATGATAATAATGTGCACCTGATACATCCAGATAATAGAAACATCTATGCCTTCATTGAAACTTGTGGAAAGTGTCTCAGTTCTTTAATGTACATTGATTAACAGAGGAAGCGGCCTGACCTTTATGCAATGAGCTATGGTTTCATTTAGCTGGTGTCCAGGAAGCTATGTGATTTTTTTAATAAGTTCCCTTGATTTTTGTCTTCTTAGAAGCAGGAATTCTTGTTGTGACAAAAGAAAAATGATTTTGGTTTATTTAGGAATTTTTCCACTTACAGTGAAATTGTATTGTATTTTAAGAAAAACCACAATTCATAACACTTGGTTTCCTAAAAACCAAATTATGTGAGTATATGTATGTATGTATATGTGTGTGTATATATGTGTATATGTGTGTGTATACACATATAATGTGCCTCCCAACTGCTTAAGAACTATATTTAAAGATACTTTTTTTTTTTTTTGAGACAGTTTTGCTCTTTTTGCCCAGGCTGGAGTGCTATGGTGCAACCTCTGCCTCCCAGGTTCAAGCAATTCTCCTGCCTCAGCCTTCCAAGTAGCTGGATTACAGGTGCCCACCACCATGCCTGGCTAAGTTTTGTAAAACTCTGTCTCTTCTAAAAATACCTCAAGTAATCTGCCGTCTCAGCCTCCCAAAGTGCTGGGTTTATAGGTGTGAGCCACCGCGCTCAGCCAAGATACTCTTTTTTCTATAATGACTTGACTACTTTCACAAAAACAAAACTTAAGGTAGATGTTTACATTTCAACTTTCTTATAAATTTTTCAGGTAATTTTAGTGATCATAACCATAGATGTACAGTTATTTAATTATGGAAGTTCAATGTCTAATTTTTAAATTCAAAAACTCATATTTTGTTGCAATGAAAAAATAAGATCTAATGTAAAATAAATTCCAAAACTTTTTTCACAAATAATTTATCTTCAGAAAAAATATGATTTGACAGAGCTGCAAGGAAGAGACAAAATGGATTCATTTTAATTTCACCCATTGACTTTCTTATGCCCATTTTCTGATATAAGTAACAATAAGCAGTATAATTATAAAATAAAGAAAAGTGATCCAAGAAAAAGTGAGACATTTTCTGTTCCTTTTTTGCATTGTGAGTGGGTTTCTAAATCATGGATATATATAAAAAAATCAATATCTGAAAAACATTAAGGTTATGTTTAACATAATAACAAATAAGAATATTCTCCTTTTGAGAATTGGCCCTTTTTGGAGTGAGATATATTCATTATCTATACTCAGGAACTTACCCCGTGGTCTGTTTATTCCAAAGAAAATTATAAAATGAAGGATTTTACCTGTAGATGTGGTTTTTCTATCACCTTTTGAAATTTCAAAGTAGATTGTAACAATCTATCAACATAAATCATAATGCTTAAAGATGTATTACATTTATTCTTTTAAAAGCTTAATTTAGCCCCTAGAAGGAAAAGTTAAGGGGAAATAAACTTATTTATATTGGTAAAATTAAACATCCAGCAACTGAAGGAAATGTTGCTTTGTTTTAATGTTGCTTTTCTTTTTACTTTCTATATACATAGTCAAGCCTCCACTCTTACCTAAAAGTACAAGTTCTCTTCAAGAAGACAGGCTCCGCAGAGATCATATTTGGGCCATGCAACACATTGTAATTACAGGACACTGCTATCATTTGGATATAGTTAGTTTGCTCCCATCAAAACTCATGTTGAAATTTGCTCCCCAGTGTGGTGGTATTTGAAGTGGATCCTAGTGCGAGGTGCTTGGGCTATGGGGGCAGATCTCTCACAAGTAGCTTGGTGCCATTGGTAATGAATGTGTTAGACTGAGTTCTCCCAAGAGTGGGTTGTTATAAAGCAAGAACACCCCTTGGGTTTTGCTCCTCTTCACACGTGTCTACTTCCCCTTTGACCTACTCTGCCATAGTATGATGCAGCAGAAAAACCCTCACCAGAAGTCAAGGCTATGCCCTTGAACTTCCCAGCCTACAGAACTGTGAGCTAAATTAACCTCTTTTCTTAATAAATTTTACCCAGTCTCAGGTATTCTGTTATAGCAACACAAAATGGACAAAAATATATTACCACAAAATGTGCTTCATAAAATTGACTGAATTTGATACAGCCTTTTAAATTATTAAGTCATTTCTATAATAAATCTGTTGCCTGGCTTTATGAGGAAAAACAGAAATATTTTCTTTTCTCTTAAAGCGTTTTATGTACTATGCCAGGATTCTTAGAAATCTCAGTTCTCTTTATAATCATTTTACGTTTTGGAATCCATTGCATTGGAAACAAAAGCTGCCCATCTAAAGTTCTGACACATTTCAAGTCCCAGCTCAATTCTCAAATCCTCTGAGAGTTTTATTATTTCATCCCTAGCAATTTCTTCTGGGTTTGCAGGAAAATTAGATGATATTGTCAGGTTGTGATTCCAGGAGCCAGGAGTGGAAACAGTGAGGGAGGGATGGGACGGCCCCTTGACAGCAGAGAATGGAACAAATAAACATCTTCAAAACAGTAGCCGGGGTATGGTAGATTCAGTTTGTGTCCTATCCAACATTCATTTTCCCCTTTTGCTTTCCTAACCCTCATTTTAATCACCCACACTATTGTGAACTCTACTGGTAGGTCCTGAAGAGTAAGCTAATCTGCCTATGGCACTCCACTCCAACTATGATTGATCTAAGTTTGGGTATGCATTAGACCCAATCAGAATGAAGGAGAGGACATATACCATGGTTTGGGAAAAGGGGGATAATTTCATCTTTTTCTTCTACTGTATATAAACAATGACAGTGGTTCCCCCATTTGATGCTGGTTGTATCTTGCAATCATGAAGGAAACCAACCTAGGGACCAATCTGACAATGGAGGAGAGCAAAGCAAAATTAATTACAAAGAAAAATAAACCTTATTTATTATCATATATTCCCAGGAGCCTATAGGTAGGGTAGGAATGGAGAGGAATATGATCGGGGTTATGGGGAAGGGGGATAGGAGCTCAGTCTTATCTTCTTCTGTATGGCTCACTCTTTCAAATCTGTTGCATTCCTCTTCACCTTGCTAAGTATAATGCATATTTATTTGTTCAGTTAATTCAGTAAATATATATTGAAAGTCTAGGATGTACCAGGCATGTTCTAGGTATCAGGATACAACAGGAGTAAAAGTTCCTTCAATATGATCACAGGTCATATTCCTCTCCATTCCTACCCTACCTATAGGCTCCTGGGAATAATAACTTTTCTTATTAAGCTCATTTGAACTGCCATTTTTGTTACCTGCTGCCAAAAGCATTCGAACCTTTACAAAGACATAATAAATACAGTCAACAGTCCAACTAAAGCAGCAATCTGAAGGCTGTGCACAGAGAAAGCAAGAAAAGGTTGTGGGACAGAATCTAGAGATGCTAAAGGAGATAACGTAGATTCCTAATGAAGAGCAAGAGAGTCCAGAGCAGGATTTCTCAGCCTCAGCACTACTGATGTTATGGGCCAGATATTTCTTTGTCTTGGGGTGCTGTCCTATGCACTATAAAAGGTTTAGCAGCATCCCTGACCTCTACCCACTAGATATCAGTAGCACCACCACCCCAACCAGTATGATGATCAAAACGTCCCTTGGGAGGCAAAACAGCCCCTGCGAGAGCCATTGTTTTAAAGGGATTCTCTGAGGCTCTGGATCATAGCTGCATGGCTTTACTATAGGAATCAGCAAGTTCACCTGGGACAGCGACAGAGAAATTAATGATATTATTGTTCAGATACTTTCCTCTGTGTTTGGTGGCATTAAATTCTTGTGCCACTCATTTTGGACCTTAACTTTTATGGTCTGGTACCAATTAAATAACTTCTCTTTGCTTCAATTTCTTTATAAAGAAAACAGGCCTGGTACAGTGGCTTATGTCAATACTCCCAGCAATTTGGGAGGCCAAGGTGGGAAGATCACTTGAGGCCAGGAGTTGAGACCACCTGGTCAACATAGAGAGACACTATATTTATGAAAAAAAAAAAAAAAGTAAAAATTAGTCGTGCATGGTGGCATATACCTGTAGTCCCAGCTGCTCAGGAGGCTGAGGTGGGAGGATCGCCTCAGCCCAGGAGTTTGAGGCTGCAGTGAGCTATGATCACACTACTGCACTTCGGCCTGGGCAACAGAGAAGACCTTGTCTAAACAACAAAATAACTAAAAACAGGCAAGATAATAGCAATTAAATCATTGCACTGTTAGAAGGGTTAAATAAGATAATGCAAATTTTAGCTACTATTATTAATTGCCTTGTTAATTGCCTTGTTAATAATTAACAATTAATTATTAACATTTTGTCATTATTATTACCAAAACTCTCTTCTCACGAACCATGGCCTCTCTGAAACCTTCAGGTAATTAGGCAGAGGCTACTATGGATTGCAGAATATTGGGAGTATTTATTGACTTCACAGCATGTGACAGTGGGCAATGAGGGTGTCTCAAGTTCAAGGTAAAGGAGTAAGATTTCCTAAGGTTTATGTTTGCAAGACAACTTTCCTCATGATACAATCTTTCACTATCTTCTGCAAGTTCACTTCTCTCTCTTCCCATTACCATGACAATCCACATCCATAATGCATGTTGAGTGACAGGAGACAAATCCTATAAATATGACCAGTATTCCCAACATAAACATGTTTACCTGAGGAGAGGTTATGGGGAAGGAAGATAGGGGCTCAGTCTTATCTTTTCCTGTATGGCTCACTCTTACAATTCTGTTGTATTTCTGTTTGCCTTGGTGAAAACAATGCATATTCATTCCTTCAATTAATTCAATAAATATATATTGAAAATCTAGGACATACCAGGCATGTTCTAGGTATCAGGATACAGCAGGAGCAAAAATTTCCCTCAAGAAACTGCATTAGAGTGGGGGAGACAATCCAAGAATACATATTCTGCAGATGTAACAGGTGCTATGGAGAAACAAGGTAAGGGGGGCCAGGAAGGGCATCATCTGTCTTTTATGTAATGTACTCAGGAAAAGAGTCACTGCTGAGAAGATAGAGGGTGAGCCATGTAGGGAAGAAAGTTCCAGGCAGAAGGAGCAGTGAGTGAAAAGATTCTGAGGGGAGTTGTGAGCCCTGAATTTAGAAAAATAGCAAAAAGATCAGTAAGGCTGGAGCAGGAGTAATGGCCCTAGAACAGGAAAGATGGTCAGAGAGCAGCGAAGTGGGGAGGTGACGCGGGTCAGGTGGGCCTGGTAGACAGCTGAAAGGACACAGCATTTTGCTCAGATTAGGTTCCAAAAGGTTTTGCCAGAGAAGTGATATAATTTCATTTTATATACATAATAGAAACTTTATTAATACTCACATGAATGAAATTATTAACCAATGTTTACTGAGAACTAATGAAATGTTAATAGCTGTTTCAATGATAAACATAACATCCTTGGAAGGACCTCTGATTTAGGGGGCATGAAGAGGTCAGTGACTTCCCTCCCCCAGAGAATAAAACAGGAAAAAATGTCAAAACAATTAATTTAAGGTATTGAAAATTGCCAAATGCAGACAATAAATTTAAAAGTGCTTACACTTGACCAACTGCTAGAGCAGAGGAGAAAGTCAGCAGCAGGTGGTGGCAGGAGACTCGCCCCGGGCAGCTCAGGTTGAAAACCAGCAGCTTCATTGCCAGAGGTGTGGACTCAATTTGGGGCAGAGGTAGAAAACTCTTTGCCATCTAAAAGTTGTGAAATTAGTTGAGGCTGAACAGGAAAAACTCATAGCTTTGCAAGCTCAAGGTTTCACTTTTTGATAGCAATTTAATGGAGAGGTCCTGGAAATGAGTGATCTTTGAGACGTGGCTAATAGAACTAAGAAACAGAATTGTTCATTTCATTTTAACTCAATTGAATTTTAAAAGCTGTGTCTACCATATTGGATAACACGGATTTATACTATTACAATCAAGGATGGACAATCGGGAAGCTTCAGGAAGCTTTCCCAATTAAAAGTCATAATTCATTGCCCAATTTTAGAACCTGAGCCAATTTTCATATCTAGAACTCACTGCCTGGAAAAGAGACTAACTCCCCATAAGGAAAGATTCTGCAGCAGCACTGCAGACACATGGTAATAATTCCTCCAGTCCTTTCCCAAAGGAACCTATAACCATGAACAGCCAGACACTGAGGACTGTAAGATACAAGATTAATATTTAGGTCAATAAACAATTTTTTGAGACTGTATCATGAACTAAACATAAGAAATATAACCATAAATAAGCCTCAGCCTCTGCTTTGAAGGAGCTTATTGACTTTATCATAAACAATGAACTCAGGAATGTTATATACACAAATACACAAAACATTCCAAGCCTACTGGAGATATATAGGTTGAGGTGATGAGGGGAAAGCACAGATAATATATTACATACTTTTAAATGGGGAGAAGTATTTTTCAAGCTTTTTTAATTATCACTCCTCCAAGAAGCACTTTTAGAAATTTTATTCCTAACAGCCTCCTACTCCATGAAATGATATACTTAATAATAAGATTGAGTATTGGAGGGTCACAAACCATTGTAATATCTAAGATTTTTCATCCTTTATGAGACAAGAATCAATTTTCACTCCTGTAGGGGCAGTATCATTGAGAATGCAGATATAGCTTCTCTACATTGTAGAGAAAGGTTACTTTTGCTGGAAGGGAATTAAGAAAGTCTATGAGGAAGTAACATTAGAACTGATTTAGAAACATGAGTATGATTCATTCATATAGAGAAAGAGATAAAGGAAGTGCAGTTAAGGGAATTTCTGGTATCACACTGCTGGGAGAGAAAACCATTGCATAAGTTAAAGCTTTTGCCAACACCTTTGAAATCACTGTTGCTATGTAGTGGTTGGCTTGCAAAATCTACAAAGGAAAAGATCAGAGAATACTCGGGGACACCTGGAATAGAGAGTTACAAACAAAAAATGTAAAATGCATGAGATTTATGTTTTTTTTAATTTTGTATTTGATGTATTTCTTATCATCACTAATTTAGAATACAGTCAGCCCTCCATATCCATGGGTTCCACATCCATGGATTCAACCAATTGTTGAAATACATGGGAAAAAAAATTATACAAAGTTCCAAAAGAGCAAAACTTAAATTTGCCACATGCCAAGTACTATGTTGAATCCACATGAATAAAATATGTAGGCAATTATTAGGTATAATAAGTAATCTAGAGGTGATTTAAAGTATACAGAAGAATATTTACAAATATTACACCATTTTATATCAGGGACTTCAACATCCTTAGATCTGGTATCCAAGGGGGTCTTGAAACCAATCCCCAAGGCTACCGAGGAATGACTGTATTTCTAAATTGCTGTGGAAGTTGAAAATCTACTATTAACATACACATTAAGTCAGAAGTTCATAAGAATGAGCTTGGTAAAAATAAATGTAACCTTAAATACCACTTCTGTAGAAAAGCTACTGAGTCAAATATTATTTTAAGTTTTATTAACAACAGCAACAACATAACCCTAATACAACCTTCCAGTACTTGCACATTTTAAAAGCTATCATTACTTTGTCTTTCTAGCTGAGACCTCAAACACACCTCATGCATACACTTTGCATTGCTACAACATATTTGAGGATGAAGTTTTTTTGTAATAATCTACATAAGAGATGTGGAGTTGTATAATCAATACATGTACTAGGGCTGGGCATGGTTGCGGACGCCTGTAATCCCAGCTACTTGGGAGGCTGAGGCAGGAGAATTGCTTGAACCTAAGAGGCAGAGGTTGCAGTAAGCCAAGAGATCACGCCACTGCACTCCAGCCTGGGCAACAGAGGGAGACTCTGTCTCGTGTGTGTGTGTATATATATATAAACACACACACACACACACACACACACACACACTAGACAATAAGTCCAGGGGTCAGAATTAGTCCTGACTTATATTTTGTATCCTTATACCAATTAGCAGTCCCTTGACCAGTTGCATCAAGGTATCTTTGTTAAACTAAACACATTTGGCACATTGAGATCAGTTTGAGTGTCTTGAGAACAAGGGTAAAAAAATGGAAAGATATGAATATATGTTTCCCATATCGGACATATAAAATCTAACCAATTGAGGATTTTTATTTTTGGCATGAGGCACTGAAGACTCCATTACATTAAAAATTAAGACCCCTAGACAAAGATGATATGAGAAATTCCCTTTTGGAATTAGAGGAGGAACCAAGGTAAGTTTGGATTAGAATATCTTTTTGAAAAGTTATTTTTTAGAATCACAATTGTGTTGCACAAAGAAAATTTTCTAATAGTTTGCTGACCACTGGTCTCTGATTTAACCACTGAAGGTAGTCCTAACTACTTATGATGACAGAATGCATCCTATAAGCTCTAATAGTAAATAAGCATAAATGTTTGTTACATAAATTAATACAAATAAATATTATAGCCATAGTATTTTTGAACTTACATTTCAAGACTCCAGAATCCTCCATCCTGACCATAATTTGCTCTGCTTCCATCAATTCCACTCCTTTTTACCATGATTGCTACTCATCATCATCATAATCATCCATCCAAATCCCCGAAGACTTAGCCATTGCCAGTTCTTCAGCCCATCTGGCCTCCTCTGGATTCCCTTTCTTTCCCAGCATGGGCATCTACTGCTACCATTTTTTCACCTGTATGGTCAGTTTCTTGGTCCACCTTCTTTTCCATTTAACTTGCCTCACTAGTCCCTACCTCCAGATTTAGCCGAAAGTCCTTTCTTTCTATACTCCACGGTGAAGAAACTGACAGAAGCATCTGGGTTGAAATAACAAATGGACAGTTTCCAGCCACACCTGGGCCTTTTCAATAAACTGCCACATTTCTTTTAAAGGGACATTATTTTTTCATCTACAAGCTCTCAAAGGTAGAAGCCTCTTGATAATTGTCCCTTTATATATTTAGAACACAGAGGAGAACATATATTTTCTCCTAATTATTTGAGATGACGTGGAGGTTGTTTCAGTAAAATGCATTTTAACTGCAGATAACCAAAAATTTCTACAAATCAGCTTAAACGATAGGAAATATCTGATGTCACATAAGAAATCTGAGGAAGCACAGCCCACAGGGATGTTTGATGCAGTGACTCAATAAAGTCATCAGGCTGGGTACAGTGCCTCATGCCTGTAATCCCAGCACTTTGGGAGACCAAGGCAGGAAGATTACTGGAGGCCAAGAGTTTGAGACCAGCCTGGGGGCAACATAGCGAGTTCCCGTCTCTACAAAAAATTAAAAAATTACCTGGGTATGGTGGTGCTTGCCTGTAGTACCACCTACTCAGGCTAAAGCAGGAGTATCCCTTGAGCCCAGGAGTTCCAGGTTGCAGTGAGCCATGATCACAGCACTGCACTCCACCCTGGGTGACAGGGCGAGATCTTTTCTCCAAAAAATAATAATAAACAAAGTTATCAAAGACCTACATTATTTTCACCTCTCTGCTATCTTCACTGTGTTGTCTTTGCCCTCAGACTTGTTCCTCATGGCCCCAAATACTGCAGGAGTTCCAAGTATCACATCTAGATGTTATAATGTCCAGAGAATAAAGTGAACCATCTCAGTATACTTCCTTGATAAGAACATGAAATACTCTCCCTCCCTGAAAACCACTAAATGACTTTTCTTATGCCTCATTGAGTAATTTTGGGTCATATCCCTTTTCCTAAACCAATAACTAACAAGGGATTTCAATAATTAATTTCAACATTGATCCCACGGAAATACAATCTACCATCAGAGAATACTACAAACACCTCTACGCAAATAAACTAGAAAATCTAGAAGAAATGGATAAATTCCCCGACAAATACACCCTCCCAAGACTAAACCAGGAAGAAGCTGAATCTCTGAATAGACCAATAACAGGTTCTGAAATTGTGGCAATAATCAATAGCTTACCAACCAAAAAGAGTCCAGGACCTGATGGATTCACAGCTGAATTCTACCAGAGGTACAAGGAGGAACTGGTACCATTCCTTCTGAAACTATTCCAATCGATAGAAAAAGAGGGAATCCTCCCTAACACATTTTATGAGGCCAGCATCGTCCTGATACCAAAGCCTGGCAGAGACATAACCAAAAAAGAGAATTTCAGACCAATATCCTTGATGAACATTGATGCAAAAATCCTCAATAAAATACTGGCAAACTGAATCCGGCAGCACATCAAAAAGTTTATACACCATGATCAAGTGGGCTTCATCCCTGGGATGCAAGGCTGGTTCAACATATGCAAATCAATAAATGTAATCCAGCATATAAACAGAACCAAAGACAAAAACCACATGATTATCTCAATAGATGCAGAAAAGGCCTTTGACAAAATTCAACAACCCTTCATGCTAAAAACTCTCAATAAATTAGGTATTGATGGGACATATCTCAAAATAATAAGAGCTATCTATGACAAACCCACTGAATGGGCAAAAACTGGAAGCATTCCCTTTGAAAACTGGCACAAGACAGGGATGCCCTCTCTCACCACTCCTATTCAACATAGTGCTGGAAGTTCTGGCCAGAGCAATCAGGCAGGAGAAGGAAATAAAGGGTATTCAATTAGGAAAAGAGGAAGTCAAATTGTTCCTGTTTGCAGATGACATGATTGTATATCTAGAAAACCCCATTGTCTCAGCCCAAAATCTTCTTAAGCTGATTAGCAACTTCAGCAAAGTCTCAGGATACAAAATCAACGTACAAAAATCACAAGCATTCTTGTACACCAATCACAGACAAACAGAGAGCCAAATCATGAGTGAACTCCCATTCACAATTGCTTCAAAGAGAATAAAATACCTAGGAATCCAACTTACAAGGGATGTGAAGGACCTCTTCAAGGAGAACTACAAACCACTGCTCAATGAAATAAAAGAGGATACAAACAAATGGAAGAACATTCCATGCTCATGGGTTGGAAGAATCAATATCGTGAAAATGGCCATACTGCCCAAAGTAATTTATAGATTCAATGCCATCCCCATCAAGCTACCAATGACTTTCTTCACAGAATTGGAAAAAACTACTTTAAAGTTCATATGGAACCAAAAAAGAGCCCGCATCGCCAAGTCAATCCTAAGCCAAAAGAACAAAGCTGGAGGCATCATGCTACCTGACTTTAAACTATACTATAAGGCTACAGTAACCAAAACAGCATGGTACTGGTACCACAACAGAGACATAGATCAATGGAACAGAACAGAGCCCTCAGAAATAATGCTGCATATCTACAACTATCTGATCGTTGACAAACCTGACAAAAACAAGAAATGGGGAAAGGATTCCCTATTTAATAAATGGTGCTGGGAAAACTGGCTAGCCATATGTAGAAAGCTGAAACTGGATCCCTTCCTTACACCTTACACAAAAATTAATTCAAGATGGATTAAAGACTTAAATGTTAGACCTAAAACCATAAAAATCCTAGAAGAAAACCTAGGCAATACCATTCAGGACATAGGCGTGGGCAAGGACTTCATGTCTAAAACACCAAAAGCAATGGCAACAAAAGCCAAAATTGACAAATGGGATCTAATTAAACTAAAGAGCTTCTGCACAGGAAAAGAAACTACCATCAGAGTGAACAGGCAACCTACAGAATGGGAGAAAATTTTTGCAACCTACTCATCTGACAAAGGGCTAATATCCAGAATCTACAATGAACTCAAACAAATTTACAAGAAAAAAACAAACAACCCCATCAAAAAGTGGGCAAAGGACATGAACAGACACTTCTCAAAAGAAGACATTTATGCAGCCAAAAAACACATGAAAAAATGCTCATCATCACTGGCCATCAGAGAAATGCAAATCAAAACCACAGTGAGATACCACCTCACACCAGTTAGAATGGCCATCATTAAAAAGTCAGGAAACAACAGGTGCTGGAGAGGATGTGGAGAAATAGGAACACTTTTACACTGTTGGTGGGACTGTAAACTAGTTCAACCATTGTGGAAGTCAGTGTGGAGATTCCTCAGGGATCTAGAACTAGAAATACCATTTGACCCAGCCATCCCATTACTGGGTATATACCCAAAGGACTATAAATCATGCTGCTATAAAGACACATGCACACGTATGTTTATTGTGGTACTATTCACAATAGCAAAGACTTGGAACCAACCCAAATGCCCAACAACGATAGACTGGATTAAGAAAATGTGGCACATATACACCATGGAATACTATGCAGCCATAAAAAATGATGAGTTCATGTCCTTTGTAGGGACATGGATGAAACTGGAAAACATCATTCTCAGTAAACTATTGCAAGGACAAAAAACCAAACACCGCATGTTCTCACTCATAGGTGGGAATTGAACAATGAGAACTCATGGACACAGGAAGGGGAACATCACACTCCGGGGACTGTTGCAGGTTGGGGGGAGGGGGGAGGGACAGCATTAGGAGATATACCTAATGCTAAATGATGAGTTAATGGGTGCAGCAAACCAACACAGCACATGGATACATATGTAACAAACCTGCACATTGTGCACATGTACCCTAAAACTTAAAGTATAATAAAATAAAAAAAAAATTTATCTGAGGATATCAGCCACAGAGATTACAACCTAGACTATCAGGATCAGTCTCAAGAAAGTGTCATTCTATCAAGTTTATATATACTTTCTTTAAGATTTTGAACCAATAATTTTTTCAGTCAGCAGGCTTATTAGCATAAAGAAAAATATTAATAGAGTCAATTCAGTAAACATTCATTATATATGAACAAGGTGAAAAATACTGTGCTCGGCACAGTAAGAAATAAAAATCAAAATAGGACAGTCTTTCTTCAGGATTTGTTATCCCTAGTAGAGGATCAGGCACAATGATGCTGTCATAGAAGGTAGAATTTAATCGTCATATTGAAAACAGCCAGTGATTCATTCTGGCCAGGGTTTATGTTACACTTAATTCTCTGATTTATGACTCCATAAACCCACAGACATGTGGTACCCCCACAGGTTTGAAGGTGAACATTTCCCTCAGTGTTCATATGCGTAGAGCAGTTCTCCAAACGGCTGCCCTAATTTTCACACCATACACATCGGTCTAACATCATCCACAGGCCCAACAATGTTTTATTTTCCAACAGACTGTGGGGTAAACTGCACCTTTGAAATGTTCCAGGCCAGGTGCAGTGGCTCATGCCTGTATTCCCAGTACTTTGGGAGGCCAAGGTGGGAGGATCAGTTGAGCCCAGGAGTTCAAGACCAGCCAGGGCAACATGGCGAGACCCCTGTCTCTACAAAAAAATAAAAAATTAGCCTGATGCAGTGGCACATGCCTGCAGTCCCAGCTACTTAGGAGGCTGAGGTAGGAGGATCACTTGAGCTCAGGAGGTGGAGGCTGCAGTGAGTTGTGACTCCAGCCAGGGCCATGGAGAAAGACTCTGTCTCAAAAAAACACCCAAATGTTCTAGAGCAGAAAGTCAGGATTAGCTGACATTTCTAGGAAATGACAAGAGATCTGTTTCTTAAAAGTGACTCTACTCTGGAAATTGTCACATGGAGAACTGGAAGCAGAGAATTTATGAAATTCCCATGCTTTAAAAGAATCAAGAGGAAGTTAAAAAAAAATTAAAAGACTTTACCAAATCACATTGGAGGACAAGCCTTTACAGGGAAACTTTGGTTGCTCCTTCTTTGTGTTGGGTACCAAGTTTTTTTGTAAGATATTAATAAATTTTCTTGTTCTAAATCCATAAATGCTCATATTTTAAAAGAGATGGCTCTTACGGGTATTATTTTATATTATATCCCCTCTCTGAAAATCTCTCAACATTGAGAATAAAACTTAATGGATCAAATTTATTTACTTATTTATTTTTTTGAGACAGAGTTTCACTCTGTTGCCCAGGCTGGAGTGTAATGGTACGATCTCAGCTCACTGCAACCTCCGACTCCGGGTTGAAGAAATTCTCCTGCCTCAGTCTCCCTAGCACCTGGGATTACAGGAATGCACCACCACACCTGGCTAATTTTTGTATTTTTAGTAGAGACGGGGTTTCACCATGTTGGCCAGGCTGGTCTCAAACTCCTGACCTCAAGTGATCTGCCCACCTCGGCCTCCCAAACTGCTGGGATTACAGGCGTGAGCCACCGCACCCAGCCAAGAATAAAACTTAATAAATCAAATTTATTTTTTAAAATCCGTTTATTTCCACCTCTGCTAAATCAACGCTACTTTACTGAGCAGGTGGCTATCTGATTCTGTCATCTTATTAGCAGACACCACCCAAGAGGAGTTACGTGATACCCAGAGGAATATTAAACTGAAGAAATAAGGGCCACCGAGGGCTCATCTGTAGGCAGCTCTTTGAAGTTCCTCCCTGGGCCCAACTTTCCTCTGGCAGATTGGTAGGAGATAGCTGTCTTCACAGTGCATGTTCTCCTACCATTTCAAACACTCTTGACTAAATCTTAAACTACTCACAAGTTTTTTATTGTAAATCCATTTGCTTTCATTGTAGCACAATGCATGTTTATTGTAGTAAAAGCAAAAAAAAATACAAGTAAGGGAAAATAAGGTATGTAATTCCAACTATCCAAAGGCAATTACCGTTAATGCTTTCAGTATGGTTCCGGGTTTTTCTGTGCATCAAAAGATTTAACACTATACTTGAAATAGCTGAATAGTATTCCATTACATAGATATACATCAATTTAACAAATTGTTGTTTTCACAGCTATAAATGTCCATCTTTTCTTACTACAAATAGCCATTTCAAAGAACATGTCCAGTACTCAGGATCTGTGCATCTCCTAATTATTTCCTTTAAAAAGTCTATATTTTATGCTCAATACCACTAATCATTAGGGAAATGCAAATGAAAACCATAATGAGATACCATCTCATACTAGTCAGATGGCTTTTATTAAAAAGTCAGAAGATAACAGATGCTGGTGAGGTTGCGGAGAAAAGGGAGTGCTTATACACTGCTGGTGGGAATGTAAATTAGTTCAGTCACTGGACATTTCTCAAAGAACTTAAAATAGAACTACCATTAAACCCAGCAATCCCACTACTGAGTATATACCCAAAGGAATATAAATCATTCTACCATAAAGACACATGCACACCTGTGTTCATCACAGCACCACTCACAATAGCAATTGCATGGAATCAACCTAAATGCTCATCAGTGGTGGACTGGATAAAGAAAATGTTGGGCTAGGCAGAGTAGCTCACGCCTATAAACCAAGCATTTTGGGAGGCTGAGGTGGGCGGATCACTTCAGGTCAGGAGTTCATGACCAGCCTGGCCAATATTACAAAACCCCATCTCTACTAAGAATAGAAAAATCAGCCAGGCATGATGGTACACGCCTATATTTCTAGCTACTGGGGAGGCTGAGATATGAGAAACACTTGAAGCCTGAGAGGTGGAGGTTGCAGTGAGCTGAGATGGTACCACTGCACTCTAGTCTGTGTGACAGAGCAAGACTGTGTCTCAGAAAAAGGAAAATAAAGAAAATGTGATACATATAACACCATGGAATACTACACAGTCACAGAAAAGAACAAAATTATGTCCTTTGCAGCAACACGGGTGGAACTGGAGGCCATCATCCTAAGTGAATTAACACAGGAACAGAAAATCAAATACTGCATGTTCTCCCTAATAAATAGGAGCTAAACATTGAGTACACCCAGGCTAGAGTGCAAAGGCGCCATCTCAGCTCACACATGGACACAATGAAGGGAATAATAGATATGGAAGCCTAACTGAGGGTAGAGGGTGAGAGGAGGATGGTGATTGAAAAACTACCTATCAGGCATTATGCTGATTACTTGGGTAATTACCTGTATACCAAACCCCCACAACGCGTAATTTACCCATGTAACAAATGTGCACATATACCCCTTGAATCTAAAATGAAAGTTGGAAAGAACAAAAAGTCTACATTTTAAAACATTAGATTTGTCCATGCTTCTTCTCTATTTGTTTAAAAAAGAGAGAAAGAATAAAAAAGAGGTAGAGAATCTTTAAAATTCACATTTGGCATACATGAATATGGCTAGGTTTTATGATTTTTTATTTGCAGTTTTTAAGCTGTATACTTCCAAAAGGTTATTGATATTGGTTACAAGCAAATTTATGTACATGCATGTAGAAAAACACTAAAGGTAAAAGAGATGAGAACGCACATTGATAAAGAGAAGAGTAACGGTGTAAGGGAGGAGTAATGAGCTAATTTTAATATCATGACAGCCAAGGAAAAAAAGGAAGCATTACAGGTGAGGCGATTCTCATTGTCTGATAAAAGGAAGCACACTATTTCAAAGGAGTCTTTTTTTCTAGCACTACACTAGTGATACAGTAATATATCCCATGTGTCTTTACATAAAGGTGTTGATCAATGAATTTTTTTCATCCAACATTTCTTTATAAAGTCAAGGACACAGCATTAAATTTTATTTCAGGAAAAACATTTTTATAGGAAAAGCTAACATAGTTCAAGTAGATAGCTTGTGATCTAACTTATTACAAAGAAAGAACTTAGACTAACATATAATAACGTTCCCATATATGGTTTCCCTCCAACAGCTCTCATTTCAACCATACATTTGGCAGAAGCTAATTAACTGGGGACTCCAAAACTGCCTGATGGAGAGTCAATATTGACCTCAAATCTTTGAATTTGTTTGAAAGCCTACATAACCACTAAGTTGAGCCCCATAGAGCAAAATGTAGATGACTGGGATTAGAAATTCTTGTCAATGAGCTTCCTTGACCATAAAAGAATCTGAGGGTAGTTTGGATAGAAAGAAGGTTGCCAGCTCAAAAGCCCTCAGGTGTCACTAAATGCATACCGGGGCCAGGTGTGAACAATGGCAAATTGAAGCTGCTTAGCCAAAGGCACTGAAAACATACAAACATTCAAAAGTATAAAAACACTGTTGGGCCAGGAGCAGTGGCTTACACCTATAATTCCATCACTTCGGTGGTCCGAGGCTGGTGGATCACCTGAGGTCAGCAGTTCGAGGCCAGCCTGGTCAACATGGTGAAACTCCCATCTCTACTAAAAATACAAAATTAGCTAGGCATGGTGGCAGGCACCTGTAATCCCAGCTACTCAGGAGGCTGAGGCAGGAGAATCAGGAATATAAATCATTCTACCATATATTTTATATATATAAAATATACACACACACACACAGACATATATATGTATACACCACACACACATATACATATATGTATATGTGTGTGTGTGTGTGTGTGTGTGTGTGTGTATGTGTGTATAGGGGGCGGAGGTTGCAATGAGCTGAGATTGCGCCATTGCACTCCAGCCTGGATGACATGAGTGAAATTTCAACTCAGGGGAAAAAAAAAACAGTTGCAACCAGTCTCCTGGTAGAACTTGGTCTGCAGGCAGCCAGTTGATATACCTGCTGACAATAACTGACTTGGAGCATTAGCGCTTCCTGTTGAGCCAACCAGAATGAGTTATCTACAAAATGTACAGCCAAGTTCCTGAATAAAAATACTCACTATTTGAATATTGGAATCCATCAGCCAAGAACACCTGTTTTAGTTCTTTTAACAGCAGTAGGCAATCAGGGTGAAAGGCTCCTCCTAATCCATGATAGCGCCCCACGTCATCAGTTTACAGAAGTTTTTCTATTTGCTGTAACAAAAGGATATGGATTACCTTAATATAAATAATAAGAATCAGACTATTGGTTTATGTTGATAAGAAGAGTGAGCAGAACATGGCTCTCTTTTATCTGCAATGGACCAGAGCACCCCATCGTATCCATCTTGATTCTGGTAGGGGTATTATGAAGAATTCATACCCACTAGAAATGTTCAGCCATCTTGGCTTTCTTGACTTCATAATTTAGCCATGCTTTGGCCAAATTGCTGAAAGATAGCAATATTTAGGTACATAATAAATTTAAGGGAGATGCATTCACTCTTAACCTTATTTGAGGGTCAAAGCAAATATCTCCAGAAAAACGACCCATGGGAAAATGATCTTTGAGTAAAGATTTTCTATGCCTCAGTGTTTTGCAGAGTCAATTCTAGGCATTCCATTCTTTCAACACTATCAACAAATGGGTTTTTGAACATGTGACTTATTTTTAAAACTGTAAAGATTTTCCTTAAATTGTATTCAAATAAGTCCTAGCCAAGTTAATATACATTAATACTTCTATACTGCCCTTAAGAATAAATTCATACAAAAACACCTATTAACATAGAACTTTCCTTCATCTTCACCTTTGCTTTTACTCAATTTTTTTTCAAGAGTGTTGACCAGCACTGTTGCTACTAGCCACATATTATTGAAATTTAAATCAAAATTAAAATTAAACTAAAAGCTCAGTTTCTTGCCACATTTTCAAATGTTCAATGACCACATGGGTATAGTGGATACTATATTGGTCTGCACATATATAGAACATCTTCATCATCACTGAAAATTCTACTGGAGAGCCATGATTGAGATAAGAGAAAAAGCAACTGAATATTTGCCCATAAAGAAAATGACATGGAAACTTGCTGGGAGAAAACAATTTGCTTATAAATATACCTGCTGATTGAGAAGTCACAATTTCTTGGAGTTCAATTACAAAATGATTTTTGTCTTTCAACTACGTCCACCAGCAACACTAGATCAAATTTGCTTTCCAGCTGGGTGATTGCTGCCTTAACAATGTCTTAGGATGATTCTGTAGTCATTTTTAGTTATTAAAACAATGTCAATCTTTTTTGTTGCAATAATTAAGACTCAATGTGGCTAGGCACATTGGCTCACACCTGTAAATACCAGCACTTCGTAAGGCCAAGATGAGAGGATCACTTGAGCTCAGGAGTTCAAGATCAGCCTGGGCAACATGACAAGATCCTGTCTCTACAAAAAAATAAAAAATTTGCCCAGTGTACCTGAAGCCCCAGAGGCTGAGGTAGGAAGATTGTTTGGGCCCAGGAGGTTGCGGCTGCAAGTGGGTCATGATCTGATCTAGCCACTGCACTCCAACCTGGGTGACAGAGTGAGACCCTGTCCCAAAAAAAAGACCCAATGCCACTAAATTTTTAATATTTGTATGTCACACTCAACCCAGAACTCTTGTCCTCTCTTACCACTTCCCCTACCTCACGCAAGCTTTAGTGTTTGAAGTGAAGGAGGAAGGTGTGGTTTGTCTCTGGGACACTTTATATCCTTTCTTTTTTAAAAAACTTCATTGTTTGAATTGACACATAATTGAAATAATATTTACAGAGTATATAGTGACCTTTTGATACTGTATCATGATCAGGGTAATTAGCATATTCATCATCTCAAACATTTATCATTTCTGGGAACATTCAATATCCTCCTTCTGGCTGTCTAAAACTATATTATTGTTAACTATAGTCATCCTATAGTGCTTTGTATAGAACACTAGAACTTATTCTCCATCTACCTTTAATTTTGTATTCAACAAATCTTTCCCTTGCCCATGTCCCTCTGTCCTTCCCAGTCTCTAGTATCCTCTGCTATAGTTTTTACCTCTAAGAGTTCAACTAATTTTTAGCTTCCCCATGTAAGTGAGAACATACTGGAGTTTAACTTTCTATTCCTGGCTTATTTCACTTAGCATAATATCCCCCAGTTCTACGCATGTTGCTGTGAATGACAGGATTTCATTCTTTTTGCAGCTGAATAGTATTCCATGGTGCGTCATGTGGTTCTTCTATTGATGGACACTTAGGTTGACTCCATATCTGGGCTATTGTGAGTGGTGCTGCAATAAACATGGAGGTGCAGATGTCTCTTTTATATACAAATTTTCTCTCCTCTGGATAAATGTACAGGGACATTTGCTACTATGGATTTGGGGACAAGATGATGATGGGGCTGACGCAACAAAACTCTCCTCATGTGATTGTCTCCATGGGAAGACATAGAGTTGGGAAAGGCCTCTAATCTTCTTGTAGTTTAAGCTGCCTCCATCTGGTTGTGATGGCCTCCCCTGATGTGTCAGCCTCTACATAAGGGGTGTACTTGTGAAGTTCCACACTAGACCTACGTGTCCAATATCCTCTCAGTCTCCAAGGGCTCCTCCATTTAACACCTTTTCTCCTTCAACCTTGCCATGAACACATCTTCAAAATCAGGAAACATGGGCCAGCATTTCCCTCTTCTTTTCTATTATGAGGTAGGAGAGCTGAAAACAAAAGCATGTCATACATATAGCAACAGAAGTCTCCAGATTCTAGCTTTGCACCATGACAGTCTCACAGCCAATGAGGTTTATTTGAGGTGCGATTACTGCTAATTAAAAACTTTTCCCAATACCCCATCATCATGACTTGAAATATAGTTGGCATAGGCAATTTTTGACAGTCTCTATAGAGACTTAACTATCTCAGGTTTAAAAAAAGCTGACAATTTTTTTTAAGTCTCCAGATTCTGCAGCTAAGTAAGTACTTAAAGGGAAAGGGTGTCAGTCTCCTCTTTTTCAAGACACCCCCAACCTTCATGAGTATTTTATCAAAGCTGACTCACTTGGCTCCATGAATGGAAAAGCACCACTGTCACCTTCTCCAAGGATAGACAGAGGAGAGAGGACCTCCAACCACAAACTGTGAAAGTTGTTCCTCCAAGTTCCTGGGGTGCAGGAGGAAATCAGGGGACAGGGGTAGATGGTAACTAGTGGTAGTAGTAGGGATAAATGCCACTCATCATGCACTGGCAACTATTAGTGGCTTAGGAATACTTAGTGCCTTGTGTCCTCAGCTTTGGGTTTTAGCCACAATTCTGAGACAGCAAGAAAAATCAAACTCCACTTTCTCTTACATATGCAATGATTATTAGAAGCAGCCTTAAATTTATGCCTTAACATTTCCATCCAACCATAGTAAAGATTTTTAGTCATTTAGAGCTATGTTCCAGAGCAGTTTCCAAGTCAGAATAAGTTAAACCATTTGCCTTTTGACACTCGATATTTTACGGTTGCCAATTTGCTATTTGCAGCTAACCTTAGGGGTCAACAGCTCTAATTCATCTGAATGGAGAAACAGTGTAACCAACCAGTTTCTCACAGTGACAGAATACTTGGGCTGCTTTGTCCAGACTGTTGGGATGGAGTCAGCCAATAGCTAAGAATGAAGGTCATTGATTCACATGACAGGGGGCCCAATGCAGGTCATGTTCTACCTGCATATCTGAGGATTGCCCCTGAATAATATTTATATCTGAATGAATCGATTCTAATATAGCAGTAAAAAGTGTGAGCTTCAGAGTCAAGCACCTGAGCTGACAGTCCATCCCAACTGCGTATTAACTGTGAAGTCGAGCACATTGCAGAATTCCTGTGCCCCTGTGTAATCATCCCTACAATGGTGGCTCCTGGGTGGCTATGAGGGTAATATGTGATTATGCACCTGCAGGACTTACATGTGCTTAAACAGACACCATCATTAACTTTCATATTACATTCTGATAGAATTAGAAACCATAAAGGTGTTATGAGGAGGAGAAGAGACATTTATGGAAATATTTGCCCAACTCACTTGTAATCTGTAATTTGACCATTTACTGCACACACTGTCCATGCTCTAGATGTCACTGGACTCCATTGCTAGATGGTACTCCCAGTGTGATTTATTTTTCAGGCATTGCATTATCTTTGGTGTAATATGTTTTTATTAAAGTCACATTACCACGTGATATTCAGAGCACAAAACTTAACATAAAACAAGTTTAATACAAAGAAAGGCAACTTATGTCTAAATGATTTCTCTCTAACCCAGTATTTGTAACAGCAGTAGAATAAAAGGAAATATTTTCACTGAAATAAAAATTGGGCAGCAAAAATATCTTTTTCAAAATGTAAGTAAAAATAAATTTATCTTAATTTTGGAATTCTTTATTGAAATGGCAAAAGTTATTTAATTAAGATATTTCATATGAGAAGGCAATTCTGAGAAAGTAATGTAGACACTGTTCACTCAAAATTCATGTTGAAGCCTTAAAGACCAATATAATTGTATTTGGAGATGGGATCCTTGGAAGATACTTAGGTTTACATGAGGCCATGAGAATGCCACTCTCCTGATGGCATTGGTACCCTCATAAGAGCCCCAGAGAGCTTGCTCTCCACCCCATCCCCGTTTACCCTATGCCCGCCATATAAGAACACAGCAAGAAGGTGGCATCTACAGGCAGGAAGAGAGCCCTCATCACAAACCATAGGCATTTTGATCTTGGACTTTTAGCCTCCAGAACTGTAAGAAAATGAATTTCCATTGTTTTGGACAGCTAGTCTAAGAGAGAGAGAGAGAGAGAGAGAGAGAGAGAGAGAGAGTGTGTGTGTGTGTGTGTGTGTGTGTGTGTGTGTGTGTGTGTGACAGAGTCTCACTCAAGGATCCTCCTACCATAGCCTCCCAAGTAGCTGGGACTACAGGTGCATGCCACCATGCTCGTCTAATTTTTGTACTTTTTGTAGAGATGGGATTTCACCATGTTGGCCAAGCTGGTATTGAACTCCTGAGCTCAAGCGACCCACCCATCTCGGCCTCCCATAGTGCTGGGATTACAGGCGTGAGCCACCTTGCCTGGCCCTAAGATATTTTATTACAGAGGCCCAAGCTAAAGTAGCACTCTACATGCTTTTATTATCAGTGAAAGTTTTTGAGTATGTTGAAATAAATGTGTGCATTGTTACAGAAATAAAGATATATAACTTTGAATGGACATTTAGAAATCTATTAAAAATGGGGAAGAAAATAATTCTGGAGTAATTCATGCAGATCTGAATAAAAAGTAACGATCGGTTTGGTTGGCTCCCTTACTGAGGCACTTATGAATCTAGTGCTGATCCAGCAAAACATCTTCCAACTCAGCACTCGGCTAAGAGGGCAGGAAGGAATCCTGCTCTAAAGAGATTACTTCAGAATTCACTTACTCTACTGTTTCAATTCAAACAAAAGTTCATACTTTCCTCATGACCATGGAAGATTGAAGTAAAACCACCATACTGGCATGATATAATGTGGTAGACAAACTGGCTTTTTATCAGAATATATAAAATTCATGCTGGGCCATTTATCAGTGACGAATTTATTCTTTAACTTCACTGGACTTCAGTTTCTGCATTTGTAAAAATGAGAAAATAATGGCAATATCCGTCTCACTGGGTTGTTACAAGAATGTTAGAAAAGTGGCTGGCTTATGGCAAACTCTCAACTAATGTTAAACGCCCTGGCCTATCTGAGTATTAAATTCAACAAATGAACTCACATTCGTCCAGAAGAATAAGCATAGGCTCTAGATGACTGAAGAAAAATTTAACAAACCATTTAATTCAGACCCTACTGAAAACTCAGTAGGCCCTTTACAAGTAAAAGTTACCCCCACACTATAGTAAGCTCCATGACATTACATGATATGGAGAATTTTTTGCAGTGTATTCATCCATGATTTTGAATGAGTTGAAAAAATGTTTTTAAATGTTTAATGCTCATGTGTAATTAGTTTTGTCAAAATAGAAATGATTGAAACAAATATATTTTAATTTGGCTACAAATTTTATGAAAGTATATAAGTCTTCCAGATGGTCATATATCATTTTCATTGCAGATTTAAACTAATTTTTTATCTAATTTAAATGTAATAATTGATTGTATTAAATTAATTTAAATAATCTTTAACAGTAAACTTTGCTTTGTCAAGGTACAATTTTACATCCCAACTACATTGGTTTTTTATTCAGTCTGAGAGCATCTGTCTTTTAGTGTGCTAGACCATTCGGGGTTTGGTCCTTGTAAACCTTTTGAGTGTTTTTCCACCTTGACCTCAGATAATTTCCCCCCACAAAAACACTGACCTATGCTCAGATGAAGACTCTAGAGGACCCGCTGCAGAGCTCTGAAGTTCTCTGGAGCCCTCTCCCCCTGGGTACTTTGCCACCGTAGCCTACCCAATTTCTGGTTCTGTCTCCTCAACTCAGGGATACCACCAACCTCCTCCTCCTGGGTTCCGCTTCCCTCCAGCATGGCCTGGAAACTCTCTCCTGGGAGGAAACTGGGGCAATCCTAGGCCTCACCTCATTTGTTTCTCCTCTCCCAGGAATTCTTGTCTTTTATTACCTGATGTCCCATGTCTTGGTAAACCATTGTTTCACATATTTTGTTCAGTTTTTTTGTTCAGGCAGAAGAGTAAGTCCAGTCCCTGTTACCACAGAAAGGCTTCCACCTTGATTTCCAACAGGAAAATTGAAATGAGCACCTGCACTTATAAAGCCTTATTTGTTCTCTCTCATTTGAGGGACATGGAACCCTTGACTGCCTTTAGCAAATTCTGTGATGCTTTCTAATACCACTAATGGCCTATTTCATGTCTGCTCCAGTTGGACGGTGACCTGCACCCAGGAATGGCTCTTCAGACTGCCTCCTGCTCTTCCTCACCCCGGCTAGAAGGTGGTAGACAAGAACATTTCTAGGCAGGATCTCCAAGGCCCAGGCAGAGGAGCACAGAAAAAAAAAGGAGAGAGCAGTGCAACCCAGTACATATAATTTAAGGACCCCTTGTCCTTGACAATTGATTGTCATCTTCCCATTGGACATTTTTTTTTAACTCAATGCTATTCGCTCCTTTTATATGCTATATTTAAACTTGTTGGGAGAAAACCACATGTGCTTCCATTTCTCCTGACATCTTCCTTTCCCATCCATCCAAGTCCTTCCCCCATCATTTGCAGCCCAGAAAGAATACAAACTGTGGTACCTAGGCCCATACAGCTGTCAGGGCTCAAAACACGATACCGTTAAACTTGGCACCGTGGCATGCTGAGTACTTTGAACCGAAGGAAACTGGAAGGCCTCTGAAGCAAGGTCTTTCTGACCTTCTCCCATCTTCCTGTTTCTTGCCCCTTCTTCTCCCTCTAAGCAAGCACAGAAAACAATTCCTCTTCCCCAAGGCAGCCCATAGAAGTAGAACCTCTCTTCCCCAAAGAAAACCATAAAGCCTAGAAAGATCACTCTCTCCTTCTCCCTTGAAGACCCTCATTTCAGAGGGGTTATGCCCCAGGAGGAAGGAATGCTACACAGAGAAGCCAAGAAGACTCTGAACAGAGAGGCCTTGCTGGGTCTCCCCACTCACTCAGTCAATTACCACTCAATCATACACTTTTATCCAACCTCATTTCCATATGGCTGTCCATTTTTCATCAAACTTAAGCATAAAAATAGGCAGTTTTCCCTGGGTCTTTGAATCTTCATATCTGAAGGCTCCTGTGTCATGCAAAACTTTGACTAAATAAATCTTTATGCTTTTGTCTTGTTAACCTGTCTTTTGTTATAAGGGTGTCAGCTATGCCCCTTGTGATGGGTGAGAAAAGGGATCACACCTTTCCACAGTCCCCACCTACCACCACCCAGATCCACCTGGTACCACGAAGGGCCTCAGTACACCTCTGTGGGGAAGCCAGTCTGTATCTGTATGTCCTGATCACATACCCCCAAAAGTGCTGCTGGGCCCTGTAGCCACAGGGGTAAACAACAGGAGCTCAGGTGGACTTTGGGTGATCCATCTGGGGAGGATGCCTTGAGACCTAAAAGCAGGCCCATTCATTTGCACAGGGACTTCTGTGGTCCTGGAGAACCGGGACAGCATGTAGAAGTGGGTGAGGGAGAGAGGAGAACAGAAGCTGCTGGTGTGTGGGTGCCCTGGCCCAGTGAGGAACTGGAGTTCAGGGTGGCAACTAGAAGGCAGGGTACACAGGGCAGGGGCTCCAGTGACCCAGCTCTAGAAGCGATACTGTCTCACTATAAAACTCTCACTAAGGAACCATATTGAAATGTATTTCTTTAACTATGTAAATACTTCTTGTGAGAAACTATATTATTTGTATCTAGTATTAATTACTTGGAAAAATCAAACTCATAAATTTGGCGACAACAGTCAACAAATAATTTCTACCTAAAAATGATAAAGACTTCGGCAGAATTTTTTTTCCTCATCACTGGTCAAGTTGCTTTCTGGTAGACAGTGAGCTAAAATTACAAGAAATTCTCTGGGGAGCAGATTGTAAGAACCAGAATGAAAATAAAGTGTGCTTCTTCAGAAACAAAACGTTGGAACTCCATTCCAAACAGCATTTGCTCATAAGAGATAGTTTTATTGGTCTTCAATGTATCATTCCAAGAAGTTTTGACTACCATGATTGGGCTTAGACATCCAGTGGGAGTTTTCAGATACACGTCATCCCTTAAGGGAGATTTACATGCAACTATCAGGTGTCATAAGGAAGGTTAAAAAAAAAAAAAAAAAAAAATGCTTGTCTGATGAGGGTGTCCTTCGATTCACTTCACCTCAAACATTTGATCAAAGTTCACTAGATATAGGTCTGTCATGTGGAAATAAATGGAAGCCTTTCAAATAGAAATCTGACTATACCCTGCCAAGATTAATTCCTGACTAGATTTATTTACACACAATTGCAGTTTTTGATGTCTTTGGGAGATCAGCACTTATTTTGGAAAAAGATCAAAAAAGATTATAAATTAACAATATCTTTTTAATGTCTCAGATCAATAACTAATTTAAGAAATTTGCTTAAATTTGTCTATTATACTCTTAAATAAAATCCACAAACCAAACAGAAAGCAGCTTCATTAACCCACGACAAAGGAAAAAGTGACAAATCTGAAATAAACTTCGAAAACTCTAAAAAAGCAATATAATTTTTGCAGTATATTACAGTGACAGTAAAAGACAGAAACTAGGTTTGACTTAAAGTCACACAACAGCTGCACAAACTGATATTTTAAATAGAAAATTCTATCTTCAGAGGATAAAATAGAAGTCAGGAATTTTCGAAGAGAAAAAAAATCAGAAATTATCTTTAAAAACCAGCTGGACATGCATCCTGCTTATGTCTCACATGAATTCTTGCTGAAATTTAAATGAACCTTGCTAGAACATTGGCAAAGTGGGGACATTAAAATAAAATATTATATGCTTGACTAGTCCAGGAATTTGGGCTTGTTCGGAGATTCAAAAAGATGGACTGAAAAAGCACTGAGAGGTAGTAAGCAGGTGTATTCACATGGAGATGAGACATTTGTGAGACAGGCATGAGCAGGAATGATTATTTCAACTGCTAAAGAGTCAGGAGTGTGGAGAAGAGGGAATTCTTGTACTGTTGGTGGGGATGTAAATTTTATGGAAAATTGTACAGAGGGTCCTTGCATTAGTCTGTTCTCATGCTGCTCTAAAGAAATGTCCAAGACTGAGTACTTCACTAAGAAAAGAGGTTTAATTAATTCATAGTTCAGCATGGCTGGGGAGGCCTCAGAAAATTTATAATCATGGCAGAAGGGGAAGCAAACACATCCTTCTTCACATGGTGGCAGCAAGGAGAAGAATGAGTGTCCAGCAAAAGGGGAAGCCTCTTATAAAACCATCAGATCTCATAAGAACTAACTCCCTATCATGAGAACAGGATGGGGGAAACTGCCCTCGTGATTCAATTATCTCCACTTGGTCCGTCCCATGACATGTGGGGATTATGGGAACTACAATTCAAGATGATATTTGGGTGGGGACACAGCCAAACCATATGTCTGCCCTGGCCCCTCCCAAATCACATGTCCTCACATTTCAAAACACAATCATACCCTTCCAACAGTCCCCCAAAGTCTTTACTCATTCCAGCATTAACCCAAAAGTCTAAGTCTAAAGTCTCATCTGAGACAGGTGAGCTCTATGGTTGTCCCAACTTATTGCTCAGGAGAATTCCTGATGCAGGCAGGGGAAACTCAGCAAAACCCAACCATCTTCCTGAGTTGAGGAAATGCAACTGAGACTCCAGGAAGACTAACAAGGCTACAACTGGCAGCACAGATAACTGCAGCAAAGAGAACTTCCCAGAGACATAAACCTGGGAACCTGCAGAGGCTCAAGTATTCAGCAGATCAAAGAGTACATATAAATAAACAATCTAAGTCCAGAGAAAGAGCCATCAGAAAGAAGTAGAGGGAACAGCACCCAACACTCTCACAGGGCCTGGAATAGTACCTGCTCCAGCCAGCCAGATTTGGAAATTTCATAATCCATGGGGCAGCAGGTTGAGCAGGGGCCCCCAAACCTGGGCCACAGACCAGTACCAATCCGTGGTGTGTCAGGAAACAGGCCGAACAGCAGGAGGTGAGTGGCAGGTGAGCAAGCATTACCGCCTGAGCTCCACCTCCTTTCAGATCTGCTGCAACATTAGATTCTCATAGGAGTGTGAACCCTATTGTGAACTGTGCAAGCGAGGGTTCTAGGTTGCATGTTCCTTATGAGAATCTAATGCCTGAGGATCTATCACTGTTTCCCATCACCCACAGATGGAACTGTCTAGTTGCAGGAAAACAAGTTCAGGGCTCCCACTGATTCTACATTATGGTGAGTTGTATAATTATTTCATTATATATTACAATTAATATAGAAATAAAGTGCACAATAAATGTAATGCGCTTAAATTATCCTAAACCACCCCCGACCCCAGTCCATGGAAAAACTGTTTTACATGTAACCAGTCCCTGGTACCAAAAAGGTTGGGAACCGCTGAGGTAGAGTACTCAGATAGGATTTGCCTCAGGCATGGGGAAAAAATAGCTTTAGACTATATGTTGCTCTGGTACTGCAAGACTTGGGAAAGAATCCTAGCAGTAAAATTGTTAGATCAAATTGCATGCACATTTTACATTTTGATATACCCCCTCCACCTTGGCCTCTAAAAAGTCTATCAATTTATGCTGTCCATTTTATTCACAGAGTTGTCATCAAGGCATTGATGTATTTATTTGCTGGTCTAATGGGTAAATATTTATTCTTATGGCTTAACTCCCTTGTTCCTTATCAACTGTCTAATCTGACTTGGCTGCTCCATGAATGTGAATTGCTGACTATTGCCACACTCTACTGACATCCTTGAATCTAACTCAGACCAGTAGATACAATCCAAACCTCAACAAACACACGCACGTGAGGGTCCCAGTTCAGAGACTGTCCACTCTCCCCTAACAGAGAGAATGCAGATTCTAATTGCCAATACTTTCTAGTTTCTCAAACAAAAGACAACATAGGCAAAGCTCACCTTACTAATTTAAGATATTTTTTACCAATGGGCTAAGAATAAAATAATGCAACAAGTTCCTATCTTTCAGAGGCAGATTTGAAGTCAAAAATCTTCTCTTTTATCTACTAATTGGATGACCCTGAGCAAAATAAATTACACTCTCTAAACTACTTTCTTCATCTGCAAAATGAGAGAAGGTTAACACTACTTTTGAAGGGTTGCTGTGAGGAATAAATGAGGTAATGAATGAAAAGTCATTATGGAAGTGACTTATAAACATATAAAAAGATGTGTCCCTAAATTTAAAAATTACCTAACATATTCTAAGTTTTCTAAGTAAACTAGATTCAGTTTTTTGTGAAATTACCTTCATCAAACTTTAAAGAATCTCAAAATAATGTACAAAGATGATAGAAGCAAAATCAATAATGCATTGTTAACTTGACAAAATTCTATTTCACATTCAAATTCAAAGACAGCTAAATAATGGCAAAAAATTTTAAAGATCACCCCAAAATAAAGAAGCCATTTGCCACAAATGAGAAACATTGTCAATGTATTCATTTTTGTGTTGCTGTTGTAAGAGCACACCACAAACTCAGTGGCTTAAAAGAACACAAATTTATTATCTTACAGTTCTAGAGGTCAGAATTCCAAATGGAGTCTCAGACGATTAAAATCAAAGTGTTGGCAGGGCTGGTTCCTTCTAGAGGCTCCAGGAGAAAATTCCATTCTGTGCCTCTTCCAGTTTCCAAATGCTATCAGCCTTCCTTAGCTTGTGGCTGCATCACTCCAACCTCTCACTTTCATAGCCACATTTCCTGCTACTCACTGTGATCTCCTGCCTCGCTCTTACAAAGGTCCCTGTAATTACATCAGCCCCACCTGTATAATTGAGGCAAATCTTCCCATCTCGAGAATCACAATTTAACCCTATCTGCAAAGTCCTTCTGTCATATAAGGTAACATTCACAGGTTCCACAAGTTAGGATATGGACATCTGGGCTAGGGGCACTATTCAGCTTACCACAGGGAAAAATGCAAACACAGTCATAATTCAGGCAACAGATACATTAAGAGCACTGCACTGAGTCACACAAATCAGGTTAAGAAGCAACATCTGGGCCGGGCGCGGTGGCTCACGCCTGTAATCCCAGCACTTCGGGAGGCCGAGGCGGGCGGATCACGAGGTCAGGAGATCGGGACCATCCTGGCTAACACTGTGAAACCCCGTCTCTACTAAAAATACAAAAAATTAGCCGGGCGAGGTGGCGGGCGCCTGTAGTCCCAGCTACGCGGGAGGCTGAGGCAGGAGAATGGCGTGAACCCTGGGGGGCGGAGCCTGCAGTGAGCCGAGATCGCGCCACTGCACTCCAGCCTGGGTGAAAGAGCGAGACTCCTTCTCAAAAAAAAAAGCAACACCTGATACAAGGGTGATCTAACATTAAACCCTCCACAAAGCATCTCCTGATTCCCTTCAATAAGCTGTGAGCAATTGTTTTAAGGCTATGTGTTTAAAAGCATGTGTGGCAAAAAAGGGGAAATCTTGACTGAACACCTGCTGTGTGCCATGAACTGTCTGGGCACTGAGGATACAACGGTGAACAACCCAAAGTCTCTCCCTTCATGGAGCCCTCATTCCAGCAGAGGGACACGGTATACCAACAAGTCTTCTAGTAATACCAGCAATGTTGCCTTGATTGAAAGTAGTGAGATTCATACATTCTGTATGACTCCAGTATAAAAATCTGGAAAATATTAACAGTATGATTCCCAGGGCACTTGCCTGAAATAGACAAGGCTAGTGCAAAAAAAGTTAGGACTTATTCTAAAAACTAAAATAAAATAAGCTTACACCTGAAGACATGGGTTTTGTTTTGTTTCTGTTCGTTTTTGAGATGGAGTCTCGCTCTGTCACTCAGGCTGGAGTGCAATGGCACGATCTTTGCTCACTGCAACCTCCACCTCCTGGGTTCAAATAATTCTCTTGTCTCAGCCTCCCGAGTAGCTGGGATTACAGGTGCACGCTGCCACACCTGGCTAATTTTTTGTATTTTAGTAGAGACAGGGTTTCACCGTGTTGCCCAGGCTGGTCTCGAACTCCTGAGCTCAGGCAATCCACCCCACTTGGCCTCCCAAAGTGCTAGGATTACAGGCATGAGCCACCACGCCCAGCTGAAGACATGGGTTTCTTAATACTCTAGTCAAGGATAGAAAAGAAAATTTGGAAAAGATGAATGAATTCCAGAGGCCATTAATAGTGGGCTGCAGATTAAATAGACAACATTATGAAGAAGGGAAGCTATTTTTTTTTCAACCATATAACTCACTTTCAGGTACAAGAAGACTCCTAAGATATAAAACAGAATATTTCATATGAAGGAGTAAGAATGGCCTCATTTTTCTGGCCAAATTTGACATTAACTAAAAGAGGAAAAAATGAATTTGTGTCTTCCGAAGATGTTAAACTCACATTTGGTTAATTTGAAAGGTTAACCAAAAAATGTAGCTATAGGAAAATATGAGAGGCTGATCCAATGGGATGATTAGTTTCTTGGTGTGAAATTCTTTTGGTTTATTACTATCCTATAATATTTTCCAATATCCCTTTTCCTCTTTCTCCTAATAACCTACTTCTTCTGAGCTCCCACCTCTGATTCAGTTCTCCTTGCTTAGGGTTTTCTACTTATCTATATGAAATTTACTAAAGAAAGGCAGTAAGTAGCATCTTGGCTATCCTGTGTGCCTCGTCAAGAAACCAAAAAATAAAAACTATTTTTAGCATATCAAACTTTGACAGTTCTTTTAGAAAAAGTAAGTCTCCTTTTTAAGGCATAAGGAAGCACTTTAGCTGAGACAGAGAACAACATGGGGAAAATACGCCTCCATGATCCAATCACCTCCCACAAGGCACCTCCGCTCACACGCGGGGATTTAAATTTGAGATGAGACTGGGTGGTAACACAGCCAAATCATATCAATAAGGTAATGTGCAATCAGCCACACCTGAAAGAAGAAGGTGGGAAATCATTAGCAGAATCAGTAAGTGTATCCATTAGAGCTTAATCAGAGAAGGAAGATCACAAAGATGGACATAGAAGAAGGTGTTTATTAAAAAGTTTAAACTTTAAAATTGTTTGAGAAGCTGGGGAAATAAAACTCCAGAAGAAAGCATTTTAGAGAATCAGAAGAAAAAAAAAAAGTCACAAACCAGGAACCTCAGGCAAGAGCTGATGGAGAGGTCTTTCTGCAAGGCTCTTACCTCTGCACCTGGCAGTGAGTCTGAAGTTGCTACAGGTCAGGTAGGCCAAGAGATAGGAAAATAAATTTGTCTACAAAGCTGGAGAAATCAAGGAAAAACTAGAATCCACAAAGGCCAACAGGAACTCACAAAAACAAACTGAAACCCAAGAGGACAAACAGAAACATGCAGGAATATCCCTGTCCTCACTGCAACAGTGGTGACCTACAGGAATCTGGTTCCTTTCACTGTGGGGCTGTGCAGGTGCCTGACCCTGGACTTGGAGAAGCTGGAGGAGGGGACCCAGCAAAATCTGACACAGATGCAGACACTGATGCAGATGAAGCTACAGGTCTTGCTGCTGCGCGCCCCAAAGAAACAAATCAGCAGATCATTGGCCATATACATAGAACCCTACAATGAACCTTCTGAGTGCCATTGCCTGCTGCCTCCTCTGCCCTCCAAATGTCACATATATTTCTCCTGTGCCCAACTCTAACCCAGAATCATACAGGAAAGGAGCATCCAGCACAACTTTTCCTTACATATATAATTTATTCAATATTATTTCCCAAGCCTACCATATATAAATTCACAGTCTCCCTTTTTCTATCCTAATATCCCCCAAATCCTCTAAAGCAGTGATTCTCAAACTTCAGTGTATAGAAGAATCACCTACGAATCTTCCTAAAAGGCAGATTCCAATTCAGTAGGTCCCGGATGGGGCCTGAGGTTCTGCATGTCTAACATACGTCTTTACACAACAAGATTTAATCCTCAGAAATAAAAATGCTGTTGTGGAAATTTTTAAATTGTATTTCAGGAGGTCCTGAAACACAATCATAAATAAGTAAAAGATTTCATATAGATAAGTAAAAAAACCCTAAACAAAGGAAACTTAATTGGAGGAGACAGCTCAGGAGAATTAGGGTATTCGGAGAACGAGGAAAAGGGATACTGGAAAATACAATAGAAAAATAATAAACCCGCCGGGCGCGGTGGCTCACGCCTGTAATACCAGCACTTTGGCAGGCCGAGGCGGGCAGATCACGAGGTCAGGAGATGGAGATCATCCTGGATAACACGGTGAAACCCCGTCTCTACTGAAAATACAAAAAAAAAAAAAGAAATTACCCGGGCGTGGTGGCGGGCGCCTTGTAGTCCCAGCTACTCCGGAGGCTGAGGCAGCAGAACGGCGTGAACGCGGGAGGCGGAGCTTACAGTGAGCCAAGATCGCGCCACTGCACTCCAGCATGCGCAACAGAGCGAGACTCCGTCTCAAAAAAAAAAAGAAAAAAAACCAAAAGAGTTTTGTACCAAGAAGCTAATCATCCCGTTAGATCACCTCACCAGAGGTGCGTAACAGGCCATGGTTTGGTGGGGGAAAAGGAAGTAAAGGACAGGTTTGGCCTCTGCACCTACCTCGTCTGCACTACTTTTTTCTATTTTAAAGGTATTCGAATTTCGTGTAAAATTTCACTTGCAGAAAAATATAGATGAGTTACCTGGTGATATGGTTTGGCTGTATCCCCACGAAAATCTCAACTTGAGTTGTATCTTCTAGAATTCCCACATGTTGTGGGAGGGACCCAGGTGGAGGTGATTGAATCATGGGGCCCAGTCTCTCCCGTGCTATTCTCGTGATAGTGAATAGGTCTCACGAGATCTGATAGGTTTATCAGGCGCTTTTGTTTCTTCCTCATTTTCTCTTGCCACCGCTGTGTAAGAAGAGCCTTTCACTTCCCGCCATGATTCTGAGGCTTCCCCAGCCGTGTGGAACTGTAAGTCCAGTTAAACCTTTTTTTGTTCCCAGTTTCGGGTATGTCTTTATCAGCAGTGTGAAAACGGACTAATACACCTGGTTTAACGACAACAGCTTGAAAATCATTTGAGTTTCAGTGACCATGAGCTTAATTACAAAATTATTTTGGCATTGTTTTTGAAGAAAGGAAAATAAACGTTCCACTCAGCATTCTCTGAACTACATTATAAAAATCTTAGTTTGGCACATTGAGAACATATGTTCATTTATTATTTTATTGATCCTTGCCTGTTCAAGAATACGAAATTGACCTCAAATACTTTTAATTTTTATTTATTTTTGAGAGAAGGTCTCATTCTGTCACCCAGGCTGGAGTGCAGTGGCGCCATCATAGCTCACTGTAATCTCCAACTCCTGAGCTCAAATGATCCTCCCACTTCAGCCTCCCAAAGTACTGAGATTACAGCCATGAGCCACCACTCCTGTCTTTCCTCAAATATTTTTAATATATTAACTGAATTCCGTTTATAACCTTAGGCGAAATCACTAACTTTCTCAAGAGCTTATTTATGTATGTTTAAATTCAAGTCAACAAACATTCGTTGAATACTAAATATGTTAGGGCAGGGGTGTATTGCCTTAGGGTACAAGGGGCTTCACTCATGCTTTCTGTCTTTGAAGAGATTTGCTTTCTATTAGGAAGAACAAAATGACTTACTATAAAACACAGTGAGAGGAAACCCATAAAAAGTGTAAATGTGCAAGAATTCAAATGAGAAATTGTCTCCAGTTGGAATGACCAGGTGGAGTTTAGAATTGGTAATGGAAGTAAATCCTCAAAGGATGGATACGAATTCTTCTATCATTAATGAAGAGAAAAAAGCATTTCTGGTGAAAAGCACAGGTTGGACAAAGAATGGAGTCCAAAAAGTTAGACAAATAGAGGTCCATGGGAAACAAGATGAGTGAGACCGGATTTGGACAGGGAGCAGAGTCCCTATGATTGTTGTGGAATCACTTGTCACAGGAGTTCAGTCTTAATTGTAGGAGGAGCTGGGAAAATGAAGATCCAGAAGAGGGAGTTGGAGGATCAGAAAAGACACTCAGCAGTCCATTTAAGAACCCATGTCCAGCGCAGCAAATGGGACTGGGAAGCGGAGTTCATAGGGAGGTATATAGGCAGCTGTTGTTAATGTGAAGCTAGCACATCTGAGAGTGCACAAACATCTGGAGGCTGCCCAGAGGCTGATGTTGGTCAACAGGACCAACAGTTGAGGAGCTGGATACAAATCAGAAGAGAACCAGAGCAAGTGGGAACCCGCTAGGCACCTCTACATCTTTTCATTACCTTATATGACTAAAACAACCTTCAGAGAGTAATGGCCACTACTTCACTTTTGCTTTTTGATTCTCACCTGAGTTCTTCACAAGCCACACAGGGCGACTTATCCTGGGAAATATAGTGCCCAACTTAAATGAGTCAACTCGAACAATCCACCACACAAGTTGTCCTGTTTAAGAGATATAAGATGCGTATGTGAATGTGCTGAAGATCAGTTTGGTTAAGGTATCAGGGAACCTGAGAGTGACCATGACTTCCATGGTGTGAAGTTGATTCTCAATCAAGGGAATCATCTCTAGTGAGGTGAGAGTGAGGTTTATTTTTGCAGGTTCAGCATGAAAAGCCTGAGACTGATCCAAAATTATCCAGTCCAGCATAAGAAAATATTCCTTGACAGGATGCCCTAATCCATGCAGCCATGAGAGGGTTTTATTTAGATGAGAGAGAGCTCTATAGCAGTGCCTTCCAACTCCTGTGTCAAAGCAAGCCATTGTACTGGTATATGGAAAAGCGTTCAGGTATGCTGAGATATTCATCCTCCAAGCCTGCAGGGAAGCATGGTAGCAGTTAGAGCTCCTAGACCAGCTGCCTTGGGCAATGAGCATTTCTGTCCAGGGCTGAAGGCAGTGAGCATACTGGGCTACATTTATTTCTTGCTGCTTCCCCACCATGCACTCATCACAGTGCGTGGTACTCTAGCACCTGGGCATCTCTTCCAGTAGCCATCTGCAGCATGAATTGCTATTCATAATGGACAAGGTGCCTACAGAGCTGCTGAAGGAGTGCATGTTCCAGATGCCCAAGGAGCTCAGTAGGCAGCCCTAAGTATACTAGCAGGAGGTAAGAATGGCAGGAGGCCAGGGAGACTGTTTTTGGCAGGCACCACCCAAGGAGTAGCTCTGAAACTCTGCCTTCAGTATTTGTAACACATATGGGTTTGTGGCTTAACTTGTTCCTTTTCTGATTCCAACTAGCTTAAGTTGCACCTACATTCTGACAATTAGAGCCTTGTCATTATTTTACAATTGTGACATAAAAAATTTCATGTGGATTCAAAGTCTATTAACATTAAAGATAATTTCAAAGTTTCATCTCTGAGGGAGAAAATGGGGTCTTCTTTAAATACAGTTTCAGCTGTTACAAGCAACTTGAATGGCTGAAAAAAATGGTTTTAATTTTTTAAATTACATGACTATGTGAACAAAATTTATTTGATGGTAGCTATAAACAAAGTAATCATCATCTGAAATCACTAATAAGGAATTTACTATAGCCATTGAGAACATAAGACCTAATAACAAAACATTATGTTCATGGAAGCAAGTATGAGTATTTTATTAAAAATCTTGGAAGATTCTATTTGTAAATTTTAATCATGTTCAATTGGTAACAACTAAAAAGTATATATCATATAAAATAAATGTAATAAAATTTTTCACTAAGCACCACGGAGATTCCTCCAGATCCTCCCATTTACTCCAGTGTATTGTATGATTGTAATTTTATGGTTTTCTATTTATTTCACAATGTTAAATATAAAATTGTCATGAAGAACTACTCTTGAGAAGGTTAGAAATGCACATTTCTTTGGGGTCAGAGAGACACAAATCTTGTAGCTCTAATTCCATATGTCCCCCTTATATCCCAACATTATCTTAACATTATATCCCAGTGGGCTGGCATTATTATGAAGGATATTTACAGTTGAGACTCTTGGATGCAGGACTACTCTCCAGCTCCATGTCAGATAAAAAAAATCACCCAGTGCAAATGATTAGTGATTGGTAACTACTGATTTGTCTTCTCAGTTTATCAATGTTTCTCTGAAAGAGTAATTATGTTAACTGAGTTCTTTAAAACTTATAGATTCAAGACTGCATTTTAAGAAGACCAAACTGGCTGAGACTATATATGATGAGGAGAAAAGGGAGGAATGAAAGAAGGGAAGAAAAGTTGTATGCTGTTGCAATAGTCAGAGGACGAAGACCTAGCATAAGGCTGTACAGTAGCTGTGGAAAAGAGATTCTGGAGGCACTTTGTAGATAAAATCTTCAGAACTCTTGAGTTTGGGGAGAAAGAGACATATGAAAGAAGTCAAATATGACCGAAATGTTGATTGTGAGAGGATGGTAAAATAGAGTTAAGGAAGAGAAAAGGAAGAGATGGTTTAGGGAGGAGAATAAGGTATTTGGATCTGGAAATGTTAAATTTGGGTCCTGGGGTAGGACAACAATATAAACTGTTCTGCCAAAAAACCAAGATGCTGATTCAGAATATGAGGAGAAATGTCCTCAAATATATAGCTTAATTCTCAAACAGAAGGAGGAACATATTGTTTAATTGTTTTTCCGTAAATTATTGGGGCACAGGTGGTATTTGGTTACATGAGTAAGTTCTTCAGTGGTGATTTGTGAGATTTTGGTGCACTCATCACCTAAGCCGTATACACTGCACCGTATTTGTAGTCTTTTATCTCTCACCTCCCTCCCACTCTTCCCCCCAAATCCCCAAAGTCCAATGTATCATTCTTATGCCTTTGCATCCTCATAGCATAGCTCCTACATATCAGTGAGAAAATATGACGTTTGGTTTTCCATTCCTGAGTTACTTCACTTAGAGTAATAGTCTCCAATCTCATCCAGGTCACTGCAAATGCTATTAATTCATTCCTTTTTATGACTGCATAGTATTCCATCGTATATCTATCTATCTATCTATATATACACACACACACACACACACACATACGTACACCACAGTTTCTTTATCCACTTGATTGATGGGCCTTTGGGTTGGTTCTACCATTTTGCAATTGTGAATTGTGCTGCTATAAACATGCGTGTGCAAGGATCTTTTTCAAATAATGAATTTTTTTCCTCTGGGTAGATACCTAGTAGTAGAACTGCTGGATCAAATAGTAGTTCTACTTTTAGTTCTTTAAGGAATCTCCACACTATTTTCTATAGCAGCTGTACTAGTTTACATTCCCACCAGCAGTGTAGAAGTGTTCCCTGTTCACATCCACGCCAACATCTGTTTTTTTTATTTTTTGATTATGTCCATTCTTGCAGGAGTAATGTGGTATCGCATCGTGGTTTTGATTTGCATTTCCCTGATCATTAATGATGTTGAGCATATTTTCCTATGTTTGTTGGCCATTTGTGTATCTTTTGAGAATTGTCTATTTATGTCCTTAGCCCACTTTTTGAGGGGATTGTTTGGTTTTTTCTTACTGATTTGTTTGAGTTCACTGTAGACTCTAGGTATTAGTCCTTTGTCCGATGTATTGATTGTGAAGATTTTCTCCACTCTGTGGGTTGTCTGTTTACTCTGCTGACTGTTCCTTTTGCCATGCAAAAGCTCTTTAGTTTAATTAGGTCCCAGCTATTTATCTTTTTATTGCATTTGCTTTTGGGTTCTTGGTCATGAAATCCTTGCCTAAGCCAATGTCTAGAAGGGTTTTTCCAATGTTATCTTCTAGAATTTTTATAGTTTCAGATCTTAGGTTTAAGTCCTTAATCCATCTTGAGTTGATTCTTGTATAAGGTAAGAGATGAGGATCCAATCTCATTCTCCTACAGGTGGCTAGCCAATTATCCCAGCACCATTTGTTGAAAAGGGTGTCCTTTCCCCACTTAATGTTTTTGTTTGCTTTGTCAAAGATCAGTTGGCTGCAAGTATTTGGGTTTATTTCTGGGTTCTCTATTCTGTTCCATTGGTCTATGTGCCTAATTTTATACCAATACCATGCTGTTTTGGTGACTATGTCCTTATAGTATAGTTTGAAATCACACAGTGTGATGCCTCCAGATTTGTTCTTTTTGCTTAGTCTTTTGGCTATGTGGGCTCTTTTTTGGTTCTATATGAATTTTAGAATTGTTTTTTCTAACTCTGTGAAGAATGATGGTGGTTTATTTGATAGGGATTGCATTGAATTTGTAGATTGCTTTTGGCAGTATGGTCCTTTTCACAATATTGATTCCACCCATCCATAAGCATGAGATGTGTTTCCATTTGTTGGTGTTGTCTATGATTTCTTTCAGCAGTAGTTTGCAGTTTTCCTTGTTAGAGGTCTTTTGACTCCTTGGTTAGGTATATTACTAAGTATTTTAATTTTTTGCAGCTATTGTAAAAGGGGTTGAGTTCTTGATTTGATTCTCTGCTTGGTTGCTGTTGGTGTATAGAAGAGCTACTGATTTGTGTATGTTAATCTTGTATTCAGAAACTTTGCTGCATTCTTTTATCAGTTATAGGAGCTTTCTGGAGGAGTCCTTAGGGTTTTCAAGGTAAACGGTCATATTGTCAGCAATCAGTGACAGTTTGACTTCCTCTTTGCTGATTTGGATGCCCTTTATGTCTTCGTGTCCGATTGCTGTGGCTAGGACTTCCAATACTGTGTTGAACGGGAATGGTGAGAGTGGGCATTTTTGTCTTGTTCCAGTTCTCGGAGGGAATGCTTTCAGCTTTTCCCCATTCAGTATTACGGGGACTATGGGTTTGTCATAGATGGCTTTTACTACATTAAGGTATGTCCCTTGTATGCCAATTTTGCTGAGTGTTTTAATCACAAAGTGATGCTGGATTTCGTCGACAGCTTTTTCTGCATCTGTCGAAATGATTATGTGATTTTTGTTTTTAATTCTGTTTATGTGGCGTATCACATTTATTGACTTGCATATGTTAAACCATCCCTACAACTGTGGTATGAAACCCACTTGATCATGGTGGATTATCTTTTTGATATGTTGTTGGATTTGGTTAGCTAGTGTTTTGTTAAGGATTTTAGCATCTTTGTTCACCAAGGATATCAGTCTGTAGTTTTCTTTTTTGGTTCTTACCTAGTTTTGGTATTAGGGTGATGCCAACTTCATAAAATGATTTAGGGAAGGTTCCTTCTTTCTCTATCTTGTGGAATAGTGTCAAAAGGATTGGTACCAATTCTTCTTTGAATGTCTGGTAGAATTCTGCTGTGAATCCATCTGGTCTTGGACTTTTTGCGTTGGTAATTTTTTTTTTTTTTTTTTTTTTTTGTCACCCAGGCTGGAGTGCAGTGGCACGGTCTCAGCTCACTGCAACCTCTTCCTCCCAGATTCAAGCAATTCTCCTGTCTCAGCCTCTCGAGTAGCTGAGACTACAGGAGCCCACCACCACACTCAGCTAATTTTTGTATTTTCAGTAGAGACGGGGTTTCACCATATTGGTCAGGCTGGTCTCAGACTCCTGACCTCAGGTGATCTGCCCGCCTTTGCCTCCCAAGTTGCAGGGATTACAGGCATGCCCAGCTGGTCATTTTTAAATTACCATTCCAGTCTCACTGGTTGTTATTGGTCTGTTGTGTTTTTCCAGGAATTTATCCATCCCTTCTAGGTTTTCTAGTTTATGTGTGTAAAGGTGTTCATCGTAGCTTTGAATGATCTTTTGTGTATCAGTGGTGTCAGTTGTAATATCTCCTGTTTCATTTCTTAGTGAAGTTATTTGGATTTTCTCTCTTCTTGGTTAATCTTTCCAATGGTCTATCAATTTTATTTATCTTTTCAAAGAATGAGCTTTTTATTTCATTTTTTGTATTTTTTTTGTTTGTTTCAATTTCATTTAGTTCTGCTCTGATCTTGATTATTTCCTTTCTTCTGGGTTTAGGTTTGGTTTGTTCTTATTTCTCTAGTTCCTTGAGTTGTGACCTTAGAGTGTCAGCTTGTGCTCATTCAGTCTTTTTGATTTAGGCGTTTAGGGCTATGAACTTCCTTCTTAGCAGTGCCTTTGCTGTATCCCAGAGGTTTTGATAGGTTGTATCATTATCATCTTTCAGTTTGAAGAATTTTTAAATTTCCATCTTGATTTTGTTTTTGACCCAATGCTCATTCAGGAGCAGGTTATTTGATTTCCATGTGTTTGAGTGATTTTGAAGGTTCCTTTTGCAGTTGATTTCCAGTTTTATTCCACTGTGGTCTGAGACAGTGCTTGATACAATTTCAGTTTTCTTAAATTTATTGAGGCTCGTTTTATGGCCTCTCATATGTTCTATCTTGGAGAAAGTTCCACATGCTGTTGAATAGAATGAATAGAATCTGCGTTTGTTGAATTAAATTTTCTGTATATATCTGGTAAGTCCATTTGTTCCAAGGTATAGTTCAAATCCATTGTTTCTTTGTTGACTTTCTGTCTTGATGACCTGTCTAGTGCTGTCAGTGGAATATTGAAGTTCTTCACTATTATTGTGTTGCTGTCTATCTCATTTCTTAGGTCTGTTATTAAATGTTTTATAAATTTGGGAGCTCCAGTATTAGGTGCATATATGTTTAGGATTGTGATATTTTCTTGTTGGACAAGGCCTTTTAACATTATATAATGTCCCTCTTTGTCTCTTTTAACTGCTGTTGCTTTAAAGTTAGTTTTGTCTGATATAAGAATAGCTACCCCTGCTTACTTTTGGTGTCCATTTGCATGAAATGCCTTTTCCCACCACTTTAAGTTTATGTGAGTCCTTATATGTTAGGTGAGTCTCCTGAAGGCAGCAGATGGTTTGTTGGTGAGTTCTTATCCATTCTGCGGTTCTGTATCTTCTAAGTGGAGCATTTAAGCCAGTTACATTTAATGTTAGTATTGAAATGTGAGGTACCATTGCATTCACTGTGCTCTTTGTTGCCTGTTACTTTGGTTTTTTTGTTTTTTGTTTTGGCTTTTTAACTTGTATTTTTGTTTTATAGGTCTTGTGTGATTTATGCTTTAAAGAGGTTCTGTTTTGATGTGTTCTCAGGATTTGTTTCAAGATTTAGAGCTCCTTTTAGCAGTTCTTGTAGTCGTGGCTTGGTAATAGCAAATTCTCTTGGCATTTGTCTGAAAAAGACTGTATCTTTCCCTCGTATATGAGGCTTAGTTTCACTGGATACAAAATTCGTGGCTGATAATTGTTTTGTTTGAGGAGGCTGAAGATAGGGCCTCAATCCCTTCTAGCTTGTAGGGTCTCTGCTGAGAAATCTGCTGTTAATCTGATAGGATTTCCTTTATAGGTTATCTGGTGCTTCTGTCTCACAGCTCTTAAGATTCTTTCCTTCATCTTAACTTTGGATATCCCGATGACAGTGTGCCTAGGCAAAGATCTTTTTGCAATGAATTTCCTGGGTGTTCTTTGTGCTTCTTGTATTTGGATGTTTGGGTCTCTACTAAGACTGGGGAAGTTTCCCTCAATTATTCCCCCAAATAGGTTTTCCAAGCTTTTAGAATTCTCTTCTTCCTCAGGAACAGTGATTATTTTTAGGTTTGGTCATTTAATATAATCCCAGACTTCTTGGAGGCTTTGTGCATATTTTCTTATTATTTTTTTCTTTGCCTTTTTTGGATTGGGTTAATTTGAAGACCTTGTCTTCGCACTCTGAATTTCTTTCTTCTACTTGTTCAATTCTATTGCTGAGACTTCCCTGAGCATTTCGCATTTCTAAAACTGTGTCCAAAGTTTTCTGAATTTTTGACTGTTTTTTCTTTAAGCTATCTATTTCCTTGAATATTTCTCCTTTCACTTCTTGTATCATTTTTTGAATTTCCTTGCATTGGTCTTCACCTTTCTCTGGTCCCACCCTGATTAGCTTAATAACTAACCTCCTGAATTCTTTTACGGATAAATTAGGGATTTCTTCTTGGTTTGAATACATTGCTGGTGAGCTAGTGTGATTTTGGGGGAGTGTTGAAGAGTCTTGTTTTTTCATATTACCAGGGTTGGTTTTCTGGTTCCTTCTCATTTGGGTAGGCTCTGTCAAAGGGAAGGTCTAGGGCTGAAGGTCGTTGTTCAGATTCTTTTGTCCCACGGGGTATTCCCTTGATGTAGTACTCTCCTCCTTTTCCTACGGATGTGGCTTCCTCTGAGCTGAATTGTAGTGATTATTGTCTCTCTTCTGGGTCTAGCTACCCAGCTCCGGGCTGATACTGGAGGTTGTCTGCACAGAGTCCTGTGATGTGAACCATCTATGGGTCTCTCAGCCGTGGATACCAGTGCCTGTTCCAGTGGAGGTGGCCGGTAGGGGGATACAATGGACTGTGAGGGTTCTTAGCTTTGGTGGTTTAATGCTCTATTTTTGTGCTGGTTGGCCTCTTGCCAGGAGGTGGCGCTTTCCAGAAACCCTCAGCTGTGGTAGTATGGAGACGAACCTGTGGTGAGTGGGGCCCTAGATCTTCCAAGAGTATATGCCCTGTGTCTTCCGCTACCAGGGTGAGTAGAGAAGGATCATCAGGTGGGGGCAGGGCTAGATGTGTCTGAGCTCAGACTCTCCTTGGGTGGGTCTTGCTGTGGCTGCTGTGGGGGATGGGGGTGAGATTCCCAGGTCACTGGAGTTGTGTACCTGGGAAAATTATGGCTGCCTCTGCTGAATCATGCAGGTTGTCAGGGAAGTGGAGGAAAGCCGGCAGTCACAGGCTCACTCAGCTGCCACACAAACTAAAGGGCGGGTCTCACTCCCACAATGCCTCGCACAACAGCCTCTAGTCCATTTTCAGGTGGAGAGTGATACAGGTTTGAAAACCTGCCCCTGGCCACCTACCTCCCAGCTGCGAAAGAAAAGGGCTTGGTTCTTCCCCCTCCCGTGGAGTCTGCACACTAGATTTGGGCCCCCACCCAAGTTCTGGCCAGGAGGCTTCCCACCCCACTCAAATTGTTACAAAGTTCAGCTAGGGATTTGCTTCTCCCGGTGGAGTTTTACCCCCGGTCTTCTCCCATTGGATCCCTGTGGTGCCAGGTAGGAATGGGCTGCTAGGGGACCCAGCAAGCTCCCAGCGCCTTTCTGCTGCTGCTTCTACCCCTGTATTTCACTTGGCTCTCTAAATTGACTCAGCTCCAGATAAAGTCAGAAACTTCTCCCACAAATAGACCTTCAGCTCCTCCCATGGGAATGTGTGTTTGGGAGAGGAAGGTCTCGCTTTCCCACTTCCGTGGTTGGGGCACTGAGTTTTTGGGGGGTCTCCCAGGTCCTGCAGGAGCAGGCTGCTTCCTTCAGAGGGTCTGTGGGTCCTCTTGGGATTGCTGTTTTTTTCTTGCAGTAGATTTGGAGCTAAAATTCATGATGTGAGCCCCCTGCACACTGCTCTGTCTGGAGCTGCAATCTAGTCCTGCCTCCCATCCACCATGATGATCAACAGACCAAAAGGAGGAACATATTCAGTTGGTAGCAAATAAGAGTAATTCAGGCAACAGTAATTCAAATAAAGATTTTTGAGATTTAAGAAGTGTTTTTCATGTTTTGTGCTCTTCTTCTGCATGGGTTTATAGATGTTCTTGGCTTCCCAGACTGTATCCCTAGCCTAATCTTGAGAATTACCTAATTCATGCAGCTGTGAAATGGTTTTATTTAAGAGCGAGAACTCTATAGCAGTGCCGTTCAACTCCTGTGTCAAAGCAAGCCCAGAAGGGGTTCAGGTATGCTGAGATATTCATCCCCCAAGCCTGCAGGGCAGCATGGTTGCAGTCAGAGCTCCTAGACCAGTTGCCTTGAACAATGAGCCTTTCTGTCCAGGGCTGAAGGCAGTGAGCATACTGGGCTACATTTACTTCTTGCTGCTTCCCCAGCATGCACTCAGCACAGTGCCCGACACTCCAGCACCTGGGCATCAAAAAATTTGTTGGACAACCATATGCTTTCAATAAATCTTTTTCATGCCTTTTATCTTTTCCACCTGTAGCATTTTCTTTAAACTATTATTCCTTTGAAATGTAGCAAATATCCAAAGTGATGATATTAGCTCTGAACAAATAACACAGCACTAAGATGGAAAAATGTATTCATAAGTCTTTTTATAAAACACCTCTATCAAACCATGCCTCTGTGGACTGAGAAATAAATAGTATGTTAGCTTCTGTATCACAGACTTGAGAATAATTCACTCTCCTGCTGAAGATTAGTGATTGGAAAAATGGTAAAAAAAAAATAGAAATTATGTTAAAACTTTTTATTTCATTGCAAATATGATAAGTAAATGTGAACAAACGTCTCAGCAGTACAAAGCTTTATTTCTTCTCGATGAAATGATTATAATGGCATAGAAAGAAATATCTTTAAAAATGCATCCTTGACCAGGGCATATGAGTGCATTGAGGCAAAATATCATGATTCCTATCAAAGCTTTTTCTCTCTAGACCCTACACTATCATAGAGAAAAACGAATGTAAATTTCTCATGAATTGCAGATACATTACGTATTCTATGAGTCATAAAAGAAGCAAGCAATACTTCATTGTTAAGTTGAAATTATAGCCTGATCATTACAATCTTCTTCATGCATTATACTATTCAGAGAGATAACCATGCTTTTTTTTTACTAAAAAATGTGGAACAAGACAAAATATTACCCTCTGTGTCTATGTAATAGTTTTGCCACTTTTAATTAACTATTGAAGTAGGTCATAGAGCTGGAGGAAACACGGGAGGAGGCTAATAACTTTAAATTTAATTTTGTTTAGTATATGATTTTCACCAGAAAAGTAAAGTCAATTAAAAATATTAAAATTTTTTGCATTTTACATTTAGAAGGAGACTGGAGGTAGGGGAAGGGTATAACATACTGTTTTACTGTTTATTAAGTTACAATTTATGTAAAATATATTGCACAGATTTGAAATTTGTTGGATTTTGAGAATTGTATACACCCATATAACTGAAAAATATACCCATGTAACTGTGCTCAAAAGGGCCCTTACATTTGCTATTACTGCTGTCTTGAAATTCTTAATAATTTTATCATTGAACTTGTGTTTTATAAATTGAGTCTGATTGGACAATGGAGAAATGTGTGTGTCTGCTGTTCCTTGCCATACCAATCACATATGGCCTTTACAATACCACATCAAGACAGAATTCCAGGGGACAAATGATAGATGGGAGTTCGTTGAGACTCAAAGTGAGCTAAGCATGTTGCCTCTATGAATAAGTATGGGTGCCAATAGCCTCAGAAGCCACACATTATATTCCAAGCAGAATTTCTTTCAAACACAGAAAAAAGGCAATGATTTTCTTTATAAAACTCCTACTTAGGAACCCTATCATATACTTTGCTAGTTGTGTTCTTTGTCTGTGTTGGCCAACCATTTATGTTGGAAATGATACTACGAAAGGAAAGATAGGGCAAATGTAACCCATATTTCCTTTTCAGACCTTACCTACTCATCACTAAGCCACCAGTAGAGAGGGTAGTAGAATGTTCATGTATCAAGAAGTGAAATAAAAACAGTAGAATTATTTTTGTACAGTATTTCCACTGTTTGAATAAGAACAAAATACATATGTGTGTATGAACTACACAATATGTGCTGTGTTCTGAATACTTTTGTCCCCGCAAAATGTTGAAACTTAATCTCCAGTGCAGTGGTCTTGGGAAGTGGGGCAACTGGAAAGTGATTAGGTCCTGAAGACTAAGACCTCATGAATAGGATTATTACCCTTAAAAAAGAGGCCTGAGAAAGCTTGTTTGTCTCTTCTACCACATCAGGACACATCTAGAAGGTGTCATCTTTGAAGCCGAGAGAAAGCCCTCTCCAGATACCAAATCTGCTGGCACCTTGGTCCTGGATTCCTGGCCTCCAGAACTGTGAGCAATAAATTTCTATTGTTTACAAATTACCTAGTTAAAGGTATTTTGTTATAGCAGCCTGAATGGACTAAGACAGTATGAATTGTGTAAGTTCAGTTATTCTGCATAAAAGTTAAATGTTCTATATTTGCATGTAAAACTTACGTTGTACAAAAGATGAACAATAATTTTTACCACTTAATACTAAATTAAATTTAACAACTTTAACTTTTCCTTTTGTTAGAACAATATTAAATAGCAAGTAAAACTATGACATGTCGAGAGAAACTGAAAGAAAGAAAAGGCTTTTATCCTAGTACTTAAAGGCACTTTTTTCCATTTTTGCACATTTTTGTTTTGCACTGAGCTACACAAATTATGTCACCACCTTGCTGCATGCCAGAATGAAGTTCTTACAGTTTTGCTTTATGTCGTTTTTAGCTACACATAAAACTTTTATGCGGTTTTTCCATGTTATATAGCAGCAGTTCATTCCTTTGTATTGTTGAGTAGAATTCCATTGCATGGCTATACAATCTCCCTTTGATATTCATATTATTTCAAGTTCAGAGGTGTTGAGAACAAAACTGCTATGAACATGCTTGTAAAAACCTTTTTCTGGATATTACTTTTTAAATGTTACATGAATATGTATTTATAATTTTAAATAAATGCATGAATAGGATGATATTATTCATACAAGTTTAAAACATTCTTTTTTAAATCATTTCCTATTTTTAAAATTTTAGTTTACTCTCCTATCCCCCTGTCATCCCTATACTCCAACCCACATCACATATACCCTGGAGGTACTGATATTAGTTTAGAATTTATCATTCATGTTTTTCATATTTCTGTAAGACATGCAAATATATAAACATACACAGATGTAGCATATACACATATTAATATACACATATGCATGTGTATACATCTAGCATGTATGTGATAACACCTAGGAAAAATAATAACCATCTCAATACACATATTTCTTGCTTTTTTCACTCAACAACACCTCATAAAAATTTTACTATGTCTACTAGTATAGCTAACATTCCATTTTGATGAACATTTACTTTTGCTTATTTACTTATGTATTCATTTATTCTATTCATTTGCTTATTTATTTTTATCACAACAAATGATGCAGCAATAGAAATCTTTGGAAATATATTCTTAGGTGCTGAGGCGTATAATTCCATGGGATATTTTTCAAGTGAAGGACCACTGGGTTAAAATGCCTGTGTGTGTGTGTGTGTGTGTGTGTGTGTGTGTGTGTGTGTGTTTTAATTTTAATAGATGTTTCCCAGTTGCTTTTTCAAAAAGTTATCAAATAAATATTTTCATAAGCATGTTTGAGAATTCACATTTTAAAATTCACATTCCCTGTATCCCAGAAGCAGCTGGTGTTAACAGCCTTTTTAATTTTAGCCAATCTGACAGATGGAAAATGATATTTATTTATGAGTTTAAATTTGCCCTTTCCTGATCGTTAGTGAGCTTGGTCTTCCTCTCAGCTCTTCTTGGTCATTTGGATTTGCTCTTTTATTAATTGCCTAAATAAGTTTGTCATATTGTTATGTTTTCTATTTGTTATATAATTGAAAAGTATTTATATTGTTATTTGTTTTGTGAATTGTGTTTTTTGCCGTATATTTTTCGTGTCTTTTAGTAAAATATATCTACCTTTATTTGTATAGTTTCTAAGTTTCTAGACTTGCTTAGGAAGGTCTTCCACAAACCTAGACTGCATGTAGCCTAGATTTTAATGTGGGAGTTTTATCTTATTTCTTACACTTATAAATATATTATATAATTAATTTCCAATTGTATGAGAACCATTTATTAAATAATTCACCCTCTGTTCCTGAAGCAATAGCTTTGTCACTTACTAAATTTATTCTTAAGTATTTCACAGCTTTGTTAATATTTTTTATATATATATACATATGTATGTATATATACATACATATGTATATATATATTATTTTTTTGAGATGAAGTCTTACTCTGTTGCACAGGCTGGAGTACGGTGGTGTGATCTTGGCTCACTGCAATCTCCACCTCCTGGGTTCAAGCAATTCTCCTGCCTCAGCCTCCCAAGTAGCTGTGATTACAGGCACCCACCACCACCCAGCTAATTTTTGTATTTTTAGTAGAGATGGGGTTTCACCACGTTGGCCAGGCTGGTCTTGAACTCCTGACCTCAAGTGATCTGTCCGCCTCAGCTTCCGAAAGTGCTGGGATTACAGGCATGAGCCACCATACTATTATAATTTTAAAAATTTACTATACAGGGGTTTATTACTACAGTGGAGAACAATGCTTGTTTTCAAATTTAGGTAGTATTTAGCCATTTTATTATATTTTCTTTTTAATTCCAGTGGACTTCTTGTCCCTCTACCCACATTCATTTTGCCAGGGATATATCCATACCATCAACAACAACAAAAAAAACTAGCTGTAGTTCTCCTCTCCCAAAATATATGCCAGCTATTCTTTTCTTTTCTTTCTTCCTTCTCCTGCTTTTCTTTCTCCTCCTTCTTGCCTTCTCCTTCTCCTTCTTCAATTATTGAAATTGCTAAAATCACTAAGACAATTGTAAATAACAAGGACAAGTAGTATGGCAATAGCAAGCATCCCAGCTAACACTTAATTTTAATGAAAATGAATTTAGTTTTGCTATTTCAAGTAATACTCATATTTTAGCAAATAGTATGAATCACCTTAAGATAATTTCCCTTCTATTTTCATTTTATTTTGTTAGGAATAGCTACTAAATTGTATCAAATTATTTTTAGGTTATTATTGAGATGATCATATTGATATTTTTGAAATTTGTAAATATAGTACATTATTTTAATAGATTTTTCCTCTCAAAATGTAATAAACCCACATGGAACTGGTTTTATTCATTTTCTATGTTGCTGGGCTCAATATGACACTTTTTGTCTGAGATGGGGGGGTCTTGCTATGTTAACTAGTCTGGCCTCGAACTCCTGGCCTCATGCAATCCTCCCATCCTGGCCTCCCAAAGTGTTTGGATTACAAGTGTGAGCCACCATGCCTGACCATGCCACATTTTTAATAGAATTTTTTACTAATATATATCACAAATATATTCATAAATTTCATATCTTTTGTGCCCTTTACTCAGTTCTTCTCAATAGTAACATCTTGTAAAACAAGATGGCAAACAGGACATTAACATTGATGCAGCCAAGATAGAGAACATTTCCATCACCACAGGGATTGTTTATGTTGCCCTTTTGTAAAGATATCATTTCCCACCTGTCCCCACCCACTTTGTAGCCCATGCCACTAACCTATTCTCCATTTCTATAATTTTTGCCATTTCAAGAATGGCATACAAATGGAATCATACAGTATGTAATCTTTCAGGATTAGTCTTATTCACTCAGGATAATTCCATAATTTATTCCTTTTTATTGCTGAGTAGTATTCCATGGCATGGATATACCACAGGTTGTTTAACCATTCACCCACTGAAGTACATCTGGGTTATTTCCAGTTTGGGGCTGTCACAAATGAAGCTGCAATAAATATGTATGTGCAGATCTTTACATGACCATACATCTTCATTTCTCTAGAATAAATACCCAGCAGTGCAATTGCTGGGTTGTATAGTAGTTGTATGCTTCATTTTGCCAAATTGCCAAACTGTTTTCCAGAGTGATGTGCCACTTGGCATTCCCATCAGCAATGTATGAGTGATCCAGTTCCTCTGCATCCTTGTCAGCATATTGAGTTGTCACTATTTTTTATTTTAGTCATTCTGATGGGTTTGTAATGATATCTCATTATAGTTTTAATTTGCATATTCCTAATGGCTAATGATGTTGAATATCCTTTCATGTGCTTATTTGCTATCTATATATCCTCTGCTGAAATCTCTTCCTGTCTTTTTGTCATTTTTTAATTGTATTGTTTATCTTGAGAGTTCTTTATATATTCCAGATATATCTCTTGTATACTCCTTTGTAGGATATGTGGTTTTCAAACAAGTGTTGAATTTTATCAAATATGTTTTCAGCATTGATGGATATAATCATATGATTTTTAGGGCTATGGTTGAAGAACTGCAGTATCAGTTTCTTTGCTGTCAGCTACGGGCTTCCCATAGCTCCTAGACACCTCTCTCTGGTTCCTGCACACGGACTCCTACATCTTAGAACCAGCAATGAATGGTACATCAGATCCTTTTTATGCCCAGAATCTCTCTGACTTCTTTTTCTGCTATATCTCACTGACTCCAGCTAGAGAAAAATTATCTCCTTTTATCAGCTCCTGTTATTAAATTGGGCCCACTCAGATAATCTAGGATAATCTCTCTATTTTAGGTCCTTAACCTTAATTGCACCCTCAAACTCCCTTTTGCCATGTAACACAACGTATTCACTGGTTCTAGGCATAGCGGCATAGATGTCTGGAGTGCCGCTCTGCCCACAATAGTCTCCAACTTTCCATTGATTTCTAGTATTTGTCCCATTACATGATTTGTAGTTCACAATGTGCCAAGCACTGTGCTAAAACTTTTATGGCCATTAATTCACATTTCTTAATAAAAATTATATTGTGTAGGTACTATTATCGTTTCTATTTTTACAGATGAGAAAACTGAGACACAGAAAGGGTAAGAAAATCCTCTGAGGTCTTATAGCTGATATGTGGCAGAATCAGAATTAGAACCTAGGCCAAATGGCTCCAAAGTCTGCATTCTTAGCATTTCATTATATTGCCGCCTTGTAATTTTCCATTTGATATTTTCTTTGATCCAGTGGTTGTGCTCATATGTAATAGGTTTCAGAGGACATATAGTCCCTGTCACAATATTCTAATTAAATTTTTGTATTTGTCATCATATGATGTCTCAATTTACTTTGTTTACCACTTTTAGCCTGACAGTCTTCTCATCTGACATCAATATTGGCATTTCTGACTTCTTTTTGTTTGTATTTTCCTAACATGCCATTCTCCTTCTATTCATTTTCCCTTTACTTAAAGTATATATTTGTAAAGTCACATAGTGGAGATTTTATTGGCCCATCTGACAGTCTCTGTCTTTTAATAGATTAATTCAGGTCCATTTACATTGAGTAATGACTCATTTACTAGTCTTCTGTATCTAACATTTTTTCTTATGTTTCTCATGCAATTTATGTTTCCTTTTGTTCTTAGTTCTTATTTTTAAAAATTTGTTAAATGTTTTCATTCCATAGTTTTCTATGTACATTTGGAAGTTCTACTAATTTCTAACATTTCTTTAATGATTACTACCCATTTCCCTATACTCATTACCAGATACCTATTTCTCTACTACTGTTTGTAAACAAGGTACTACCTTTCTCATCAAGGCATAAATTTTCTCCTACCAAGATGTCATAGATCACCATGGCTTTCCTTAGAGGGCTAACTCTGTTTCCACTTAGGGTGTAGAACTCCACAAAAAAATGTTGTTCCTACATAATAACAACAACAGAAGAAATTAGATAATTTACCAAAAAAAAATCTTTCTTATGCCCATCAGATATATGAGGACACAAGGCCATCAAGTGAAGTAGTTTCCAATGAGTAAGCAGGCCTTAAAAGGAGAGAGGAGACCCAAAAACTGTTTTATCTTTGGCACTGCGTGAAAGGATGAGGTAACCATCATAAGAGCAGATGAGAAGAAATCAGCAAAAATTTTAACAAATTCTTAAAAACTGATTAGATACAAGTGTGATCACTTAAAATAACTGAAAGCCACAAACCCAAGAGGATTTCTTACTGACAAGCTCTATTTCACTGGCCTTCACTGAGTGCACACAAAAAAAATTGGGAGTAAAGCAGGCATAGCTCAACTCCTGATTATATTGACTCAACTTTTCACATTGACAGCCCAAAGAATAGGCATTCCCATTTTGGGGCATAAGTTCTATTTATCTCAATCTCTGTTTTTCCCAACACAGGATATCTGCCCTTAAATAAAGCATAATGAGATACACAAAAAAAGCAAGAAAAAAAAAACCTGTTGTCAACAGAATCAGACTCAGCAATAACCTAGATGTTGAAACCATTAGACAAAGACTTAAAAATAACTATGACTAGTATGTTAAAGAATGAAGTGGAAAACATGAACAGCATACTTGAACAGATGAAGAATTTCAAAAAAAAAATTGAACAAATAATTGTTTTAAAAATGCTAGAAATAAAAACATGGTATCATAGATCTGTGCTGTTCAATATAATAACCACTAATAAATGTGACTATTTTCTAATCAAAATTTAAATTAATTAAGATAATATTTAAAATGTATTGCTTCAGTCACACTTGCCACATTTCAAGCCACATGTGGCTAGTAGATGCTGTATTGGACAAGAATTTTTTCATCAGCCCACAAGGTTCTATTGGTTAGCACCATTGTAGAAGAAGAAAAATTTTTATAGGTTTATCAGCAGACTAGATGTAGCTAAGGAAAGAATTGGTATACTTGAAGATATGTCACTAAATATTATCCAAACTGAAATACAAAAAAAGTGTGTAGAAGAACAGAGTGTATAAGGGCTATGATATATCAAATAGTCTAACATACAGGAGATTGGGTATTCAAAGGAAGAATAGAAAAAGTATATGGCAGAAGAAACAATTAAAGAAACAGTAGCTTAGAATTTTCTGATATTAATGAAACACAGCATAGATCGCAGAAGCTCTGAGAACTCTATACAGAATAAATACAACACACATAGACATTTTCAGATACATCACAATCAAACTGCTGAAAACCAAAGATATACAGAAAATATTGAAGGCACTGAGAGAAAAAAGAAACATTACATACAAACATGAGAATTATACCAGATTTTTTTTTCAAATGTTATGCAAGCCAGAAGACAACAAACAGACATCTTTAAAATAAGAAATGGTCAACCCAGAATTCCAAATGAAGTTAAAATATGTCTCGGAAAGGAAAGCAAAATACAGACTTTCAGACAAACAAAAACAAAATTCAATGACAGCAGACCTATACTAAAAGAAATGCTAACTCAGGTTGTTAAAGTTGGAAAAAAAAAAAGTATGCTACTACATGGAAATGTATATTTACACAAAGAGATAAAGAATGCCAAAAAATGATTAAATGGTAAGATTTAAATCCAACCATATCAATAAATACAACAAATACAAATTGTATGTAAATATTCCAATTAGAAGGTATAGATGGTCAAGTTGGATTATTTAAGAAATTAAGGCCCAACTAGATGTGGTCTACCAAAAACTCACTTTAAATATAAATACACCAGTTAAAAGCAGAAGAACAAAGAATATATATTAGGCAATGACCAATCAAAACTGGATTATCTATATTAATAACTGACAAAGTAGATTTCTGAACAAGGAATGTGCCAGAGATAAAGAATTATATTACATAATGAGCAAATGATGAATTCATCAGGAAACTATGAAAGTCCTATGTATTTATACACCTAATAATAGAACTCCCCCAAAAAAAGCTGATAGAACTAAAAGACAAAAATGGGCAAATTCACAATTACAATTAGAGATTGCAGTACTCTTCATAAAATTGATAGAACAGATTGACAAAATTGCAAGGATATGAAAGAACTAAACCACACTGCCAGAAAACTTCATTGACATTTATAGAAAAATACACCCAACAAAATTAAAATACACATTCTTTTCATGTTTAAATGACATAGTGGCTAAGATAGGCCATATTCTTGGGTTACTGAGATAAATCTCATATTTAAAAGAATTGAAATCATCCAATGATATATGCAAATTCACAGTGAAATTAAACTAGAACTTAATAACAGACATCTGGAAAACCTCCAAATATTTAAAAATTAATGCACCTCAAAATAATCCATTGGCCAAAGAAGACATCACAAGAAAAAATAGAAAATTTGAATTTTATAAATTTTATAAAAATGAAAAGAGAATATGTTGAAATTTCTAGAATGCAGACAAATCATTAGTTGTAAGGTATATGTTAAATATTTATATTAAAATTAAAGTCTTGAATGAATAAGATTTCATCTTAAGAAACTAAAAGAAGAAAAGGAAATTAAAGCAAGCAGAAAGAAGAACGTAATTCAAATAAGAACAGAAGTCAATGAAATTGGGGAAAAAAAGAGAAAAAAAAAATGAAGACTTAAACTTAAGACCTGCAACTATAAAACTACTACAAGAAAACCTAGGGTAAAGCTCTATGACATTGGTCTGGAAAATGAGTTTTTGGATATGACTCAGAAAGCACCAGCAACAAAAATAAAAATAGATAAATGAGATTACATCAAAATAACAGTCTTCTGCACAGCAAAGGAAACAATCAACAGAGTGAAGAGATAACCTACAGTATGGAAAAAAAAATCTTAAACTATACCTCTGATGAAGCATTAATGTCCAAAATATATAAGGAACTCAATTCAATAGTAAGAAAGCAAAAACTCAAATTAAAAATGGGCAAAGGACCTAAAGAGACATTTCTTCAAAGATCTGCAAATGACAAACAGGTTCAAGGGCTCAATATCACTAAACATCAGAGAAATGCAAGTCAAAACCGCAATGAGAAATTACCTCATATCTCCTAGAATGACCATTAGGAAAAAGATGAGAGATAATATGTGTTGGAATCATATGAAGAAAAGGAAACACTTGTACACTGCTGATGGAAAGGTAAATTAGTACAGTCATTATGGAAAACAATATGAAGCCTTCCTCAAAAAATTAAAAATAGAATTACCATATGATCCAGCAATCAGAAGATGAAGCTGCTCACATAAAGCCAAGCTCTTCCAAGGAACATGCTTAGCTTTCATTTGAAGCAACACCTATTAAAAACTAAAGTTTGAATAACTCTTTCTTGGAATACAAGTTCAAGCAACTGAAAAGGCCCTGACATGATATGGTCGAGGTAGTCGTCATTATATATACATATAAAATTCAGTCACACACAAAGCAAATTGTGAAGCCTGTCTGAAACACTAGATAGAAAAGGCTTCAGCTAATCGTTGGTGCAACTCTATAAGGTATCGGGTAACACATTCCTAAAATCATTCTAAGATTGAAATCATGCAACTGATGACAGACATTAAGGTTATGTGGTTACAGCTAACATTATACTCCATGGAAAAATTGAAACCCTTTCTCCTAAGATCCAGAATAGGAAAAGGATGCCCTCTCCTGCCACTTCCATTCAACATAGTATTGGAAGTTCTTACCAGAGCAATTAGGCAAGAGTGAGAAATAAAAGTCACCCAAATTGGAAAGGAAAAAGTGAAATTGTCACTGTTTGCTGACAACATGATTTTATATATAGAAAACCCTAAAGATTCTACCAAAAAAGCTGTTAGAATAAACAAATACGGTAAAGTTTCAGGATACAAAATCAACATACAAAAATTAGTAGTGCTTCTATACACTAACAACAAACTTTCTGAAAAAGAAATCAAGAGAATAATCCCATTAACAATAGCTACAGAAAAATAAAATACTTAGGAATAAATATAACCAAGGAGATAAAAGACCTGTACACTGAAAACTATAAAACATTAATGATAGAAATTGAAGAAGACACAAATAGATATCTCATGTTCATGAATTCAAATAATCAATATTGTTAAAGTGTCCATACTACCCAAAGAGACCTACAAATTTAACGCAATTCTTGACAAAATTCCAATGGCATTTTTCATAGAAATAGCAAAAAAAAATCAGAAAATTCACATAGCATCAGAAAAACAAAACAAATAGACAAGGCAATCATGAGCAAAAATAAGGCTGGAGGTGTCACACTATCTGACTTCAAACAATACTACAAAGCAATAATAAAACAACATGGTAATGGCATTAAAATAGATTCTGACCAATGGAGCAGAATAGAGAGCTCATAAATGATCACACCCAGTGCAGGTATGTATGATCAATTGACTTGTGACAAAGTTGTCAAGAATATGCCAATGGGAAAAGGACAGTTTCTTCCACAAATTGTGTTAGGAAAACTGGATATCTATATGCGGAAGAATGAAATTGGACCTTTATCTCATACCATATCCAAAATTGACTCAAAATGGATGAAAGACATAAACATAAGACCTGAAAATTTTAAACTACTAGAAGAAAACATAGGGCAAAAAACTATACAACATTGGTCCGGGCAAGGATTTTTTACATTTGACCCCAAAAGTTCAGGCAACAAAAGCAAAAATGACAAATGGAATTAAATCAAAATAAAAAGCTTCTGCACAACAAAGGAAACAATTAACAGAATGAAAAGACACCCAATGGATTGGGGAGAAAATATTTGTAAGCCATACATCTGATTAGGAGCTAATATCCAAAATACACAAAGAGCTGAACTCTACAGACAAAAACAAACACAACTGAAAATGGGCTGGGGACCTGAATAGACATTTCTCAATAAGCAGCATAAAAATAGCAAACAGATTAAAATTAAAACTTTTAAAAAAGATTGGTCAATTGTTTATGGGTAGTTGTGTACTGAAGTAGCTTGAGGAATCCCTGTTTTATACACAAGAAGAGAAAACTTCAGGAAGAAAATGATAGTTAATAATAGGTGGGATGGCTGCTACAGCCAACCCTTATTCTTCTTTGCCCACTAGAGACCTATCGCCCATGAACAAGGCCAGTCTCACAGCCACTTATCACAGCAGAAGACTTAGAGTGCAGGCATACTTTGCTTTATTGCACTTCATTTTGTTGTGCTTTGCAGATATTGCCCTTTCTACAAATTGAAGGTTTGTGGCAACCCTTTGTTGAACAAGTCTATCAGTGCCATTTTTCCAACAGCATGTGCTCAAGTTGTGTGTGTCACATTTTGGTATATCTTGCATTATTTCAACCTTTTTCTTTTTCTTCTGTTTATGTATTTTATTTACTTATTTACTTACTTATTTATTTATTTATTTATTTACTGAGACTCTGTCAGCCAGGCTGGAGTGCAGTGGCACAATCACTGCAACCTCCAGCTGCTGGGTTCAAGTGATTCTCATGCCTTGGCCTCCTGAGTAGCTGGGATTACAGGTGTGCATCACCATGCCTGGCTAATTTTTGTATTTTTAGTAGAGTCGGGGTTTCGCCATGTTGGCTGGGCTGGTCTCAAACTCCTGACCTCAAGTGATCCGCCTGCCTCGGCCTCCCAAATTGCTGGGATTACAGGCATGAGCCACTGCACTCAGCCTTATGTTTTTATTATTATATCTGTTGTGGTGATCTGTGACTAGTGATCTTTGATGTTATTATAATTGTTTTGGGGCACCACAAGCCACACCCATATAAAACAGCAAATATTGACAAATGTTGTATGTGTTCTGACTGCTCCACCAGTAGACAGTCCCCCTATCTCTCTTCCTCTCCTCGGGCCTCCCTATTCCCTAAGACACAACAATATTGAAATTAGGCTAATTACCCTAAAATAGCTTCTAAGTGTTTAAGTAAAAGAAAGAGTTGCACATCCCTTACCTTAAACCAAAAGCTAGAAATGATTAAGTTTAGTGAGGAAGGCATTTTGAAAGCTGAGATAAAGTGAAAAACTAGGCCTCATGCACCAAACAGTTAGCCAAGTTGTGAATACAAAGGAAACGTTCATGAAGGAAATTGAAAGTAGTACTCTGGTGAACCCACGAATGATAAGAAAGCGAAACAGTCTTATTGCTGATATGAAGAAAGTTTTAGTGGTCTGGATAGAAGATCAAACCAGCCACAATATTCCCTTAACCAAAGCCTAATGCAGAGCAAGGCTCTAACTCTCTTCAAGTCTATGAAGATGGAGTCTTGCTCTGTCGCCCAGGCTGGAGTGCAGTGGTGCGATCTCAGCTCACTGCAACCTTTGCCTCCCGGGTTCAAGTGATTCTCCTGCCTCAGCCTCCTGAATAGCTGGGATTACAGGTGTGCACCATCATGCCTGAATAATTTTTGTATTTTTTAGTAGAGACGGGGTTTCACCATGTTGGCCAGGTTGGTCTGAACTCCTGATCTCAAATGATCTGCCCGCCTTAGCCTCCCAAAGTGCTGGGATTACAGTTGTGAGCCACCATGCACGAATGCTATATTTTTTGATATAATCAGTTTATTTGCCTGATTAGTTTCTTACTTTGATGTTACATCAAAAAATTATATTTCAGGTTTAAAATGTGTAAAAATACAAAAATCTATACCCATATGTTCATATTAACTCTCTAGGATTTCAGTAGTCTAGGAGATTTTTGTTTCCATGTTTTAAAAAATAGTTTAAAAATGATTTAATTTTCCTATTACAAATATAAATATATGCAAGCTAATACCTGCCTCCTATAAACATCTGAACCGTTTCGAACTCTGAAACTCTATTGACATTTACAAAACCAAACAGGTAAAAATGTCCTTGTTAAATTTATGGCTAGATTTGCAGTTTTGAACTGAACATTTGTAAGTGTTTTTTTAATGAAAATTAAAGAATTTCATAACACCTACACACACACCCCACTCTCTATGCCCAGCAACAAGGTTGCTATTAAATGGTCTTCAACTTTTTGGCACTCCCCAGCCTCATATCCATTATTCCAACAGAGGCAGAAAAATGGGTCATAAAAGGCCATACTACTGAAGCTTCTTCCAATTTATAAACATCCTGAGCCATTTCCCAGGGGATTGAAATTTCAAGCACACAGGTCAGAGGAGTTCAAGACTGGCTACGTGATGCTCTGCATAGTAATTGCAAAATTTCTAAGTTATATCACTTGCCAAGAAACCTCTGAGTCTCTTCAGGGCTGACTTTGAGATTTCATAAGCAGAATCATAAGTATGACTAAACATATTTTTAACCCTTTGAGTCCAATTCAGTAGCCATTTTGTATTCATCCTCCAGGGAGGTGGAATAGCTTAGTATCTGAGAATATGGGCTTTGGGGACACATTGTCAGTTTATCCACTTGCCAGTACGGTGGGGTTGAGCACACTACTTAACCTCCCCAAGTTTTATATCAATAAAATGAGGAATCAGAGTTGACAATTTGTGTGTAAAACTTTTAGCACAGTGTCTGGCAATAGTAATCATTCAATAAATTTTATTAGGAGAGCGTAAAGCAAGTCACACATCTTTGCCAGTATACACAGTGTGTTCAGAACTCAGATTATCAGAACATTGGAAGGTAACTCTTAGAATCATTCTGCAACTCATCTGTTGCCGTGAGTTAGACACAGCCTGAGGAAACTTAGGTTAATCCATGTTGAGTGCAACTACAATTCCTCAGATTAATTGAAAATTGCATGAAGGGCAAGCAATGAAAGTTTTACATGCCATAATTTTATTTTCTATAACTTTCCTTATAACTAGAATTTTTCCACAGAATTGTCAAAAGGGCTTGCAATGAGTGAGACATGTCTTTATAACTAAAATACCTGTAATTATATTAGATAGCTCTAAGTATATAAATAATAGAAACTCTAAATGTATACAGATATTTCAAATATCACTACAAAAATTAAAATTGATGTACTGGAGACTTTGAACTAGCCATCATCAAAGTCATAAGACATCCGTCATGCCAGGACATTTAATACTATATAAAATACCATGTTCAATGGATGTATAAACTTTATTAAAAACTTAGTAAATGTCAAGCTGTGTACGAGGAATTGAAAAGTGTAACATTAAATCCTAACCATCAAAGAGTTCATAGTCTAAAAAAGGAAACAAACAAACATATTTAAATGTATCTGTTAAGTACTATAATAGATACATATTTGAACAGCCAGGGGAAGCCAAAAGATAAATAAGAGGAAACCAGAGTAGAATACAGAGATGGTGGTGGCTAGAAAGGTAAAGAGAAGTGGTACCATTCGCACTATACTTTAAAGAATGAATAATAATTTTCCATGCTGGATTTTCCAGATGGATGGCATGCTTGTTACATTGTCTCTTAAACTAGACCGAAATGCTCATGTGTAATTTTTCACCATGGCCCAGAAATGCTAGTTCAAAGGTAAACAAAGCCTCTTCACCTCATCTCTCCTCTCACAATAATCACCCATTTATCCCCCAACTTGCCTGTCTGTGGACTTCAGTTTTACACCTTGACTTTCATATCTATCTCTTTCCCCACTTGATATTAGTCACCTGCTAGATGGTTAATATTTTCTTAGAATCTGGTATACTTACAAAATTTCGCACTTCATTTGTTCCAATCATGAAGAAATTGTCACAATCAATATTTTACAGTTTTTTCATTTATTTTCTAAGTAAAAATACACATAAATATTGATTTAGGTATTTGCATACATACAGAAGAAAGAGGAAAAGAATTTCCTACTTAGAAACAACTACTGTCCAACTTGGGGGAACCATGGTAACATTAAGACCTTTTTGTTCCACTGAGCACTTTTGTAGAATAGGTTATATGAAGATGGGCCTAGAGGAACTTCAGATTTAATCATGGTGAAATAAATTATGCATTTTGTCTTCTATAAGAAATATAAGAAACAGAAATATGCATCTATCTTTGATCGAACTAGAGAATTCTGCATTTCCAAATCATGAAACAAAAAGGTTACAAAAAGATGTGAAGGCTCAACCTCTATGAAAAACAGTATGAAAATTTCTCAAAGAACTAAAAATAAAACTACCATTTTATCCAGCAATCCCACTACTGGGTATCTACCCAAAGGAAAAGAAATCATTGTATCAAAATGACACCTGCACTTGTGTTTTTGTTGCAGCACTATTCACAACAGCAAATATATAGAAGCAGCCTTAGTGTCCAACAATGGATCAATTGATTTTTTGTAAATGTGATATGTATATATATATATATATATATATATATATATATACATATATACACATATATGTGTGTGTATATATGTGTATATATGTGTGTATATATGTATATATGTGTGTATATGTGTATATATGTGTATATATATTTGTATATATATGTGTGTATACACACACACACACACACACACACAATGGAATACTATTCAGCCATAAAAAAGAATGAGATTGTGTCTTTTGCAGCAACATGGATGGAACTGAAGTTCATTACCTTAAGTGAAATGAGCCACACACACAAAGCCAAATATTGCATGTTCTCACTCATAAGTGAGTGTTTAAAAATGTGTACAGGGCCAGGCACGGTGGCTCACACCTATAATCCCAGCACTTTGGGGGGCCAAGGCAGGCAGGTCACCTGAGGTCAGGAGTTCAAGACCAGCCTGGTCAACATGGTGAAATCCTGTCTCTACTAAAAATACAAAAATTAGCTGGGCATGGTGGTGCACACCTGTAATCCCAGCTACTCAGGAGACTGAGGCAGGAGAATCACTTGAACCCAGGAGGCAGAGGTTGCAGTGAGTCGAGATCATGCTGTTGCACTCCAGCCTGGGCTACAAGAAAGGGATTCTGTCTCAAAAAAGACTTTTGTTTGAGCCAGGTATAGTGGTTCATACCTGTAATCCCAGCACTTTGGGAGGCCGAAGCGGGGGGATCACTTGAGGTCAGGAGTTCAAGACCAGCCTAGCCAACATGGTAAAACCCTGTCTCTACTAAAAATATAAAAATTAGCCAGACATGGTGGTGGGTGCCTGTAATCCCACTTACTTGGGAGGCTGAGGCAGGAGAATCGCTTGAATCTGGGAGGCAGAGGTTACAGTGAGCTGAGATCCCTCCACTGCACTCCAGCTTGGGCAACAGAGCAAAACTGTTTCTAAAAAAGAGAAACCACAAGAGGATAAACTTCAGCCAAACAATTAATGAATGAGTAGATTACTCCAAAAAGATTGGCACTGAGTATTGATGTCACTTTATAGGACCAAGTCTCAAAATAATAGGGGGATTATGGTTAAAGGACAAATATAAGACAAAAATCCTGATAATCTAGAAATAATGTAACAAATGAAAATCATAATTGAAGTGATGAGAAAAGGTAGGAAATAGCATACATATGTTGATTTCTTCACTTTCCACACCTGAGCATGCATCAAAATATATATTATAAACTATCGAATCAAGTAATAAAGATAAAAGTATGTTTAAAGTTATAAGAGATACTAAGGAAAATCATAAAATCTATTAAAACTGGCAGTGAAGAAGTATAAAAGGAGGAATTATGTTATAGCTCATAGCCATGGATATTGGCTAAAGAAATAATGGATTAAATATTTTAACTAGTTCTGTGACACTGTAGACTGAATAGAGTTGACAATAATTTATTATACATGTTCAAAAAGCTAGAAGAGAGGATTTTGAATGTTCCCAACACAAAGAAATGATAATTATCCAAATTTGCTCCTTGCACATTGTATACATGTATTGAAATATCACTCCGTACCCCCAGAAAAGTAATTAAAATAAGCAAAAGCTTTGGAAAAAGTTATATTTTAAATAAAGGTTGGATATAAAGGTAAACACCAGGAAAAAAATATGAAACTGCCAAATTATCAGAAGAAATATGCAAATTAAAATAAACACAGATCAGTTATAAAGATTAAAAAGGAAAATCAAAAGAATCCATAAAAACAGAAACAAAGTATTATGGTAGAAGTAAGTGCAATCATAATTAAAATCTAATGCAAATAGGCTGAACTAATCTATTAAAATGCAAAACATACAAAAGACTCATAAAAAACAAAGTCACTTCCCATCCCACCACCACACAAATTGCAGGTGGATCCAAAATAGATTAAATTCCAGGTGGATCCAAAATAGATCAAAGATTTAAACATAAAATGAAGTTACAGGTAAACTACCAAAAATATGGGATAATTTTTAATAGTACAGTATTAACGTGGGGAGAATCTCTGTAAGACCATAAAAGTTTTAATAGATTTATTTATAGAAAACAAGAACTAAAAAACATTGCTAGTCCACATTTTCAAAATCTAGTCAAAGGATAAATGAAAACCTCGGGAAAAATATCTTCAAAATATGACATGATAATTTCTACAATTGGAGAGTTCTCCTATACCATAATCTAAGTGTGATGAATTGAATTATTTTTAAAAATATTCCATGCTTCTCCTGTGGGATATACATCCCTGCCCTGTTGAATGTAGATACAGCCACCTTTGCTTTGACCAGTGGAATATCAACAGAATTGACATGTTGCTTCCAAGCAATATGTAATCTTTTTTGTTTGGCTTCTTTTACTGGGCAAAAGAATTTTGAAGTTCCTTCATGTTGTTTCACATATCTGTAGTTTCTTCCTTCTTGTTCCTAATTAGTGTTTCATTGGATTACTATTCCACAATTTATTTATCTGTTTTCCTGTTGATGAATAGTTATGTTGTTTCTAGTTTAGGCTATTATGAATAATCTTGTTATGAACATTCTTGTGCAAGTCTTTTTATGGACATGTGTTTTCAATTCTCTTGGAAAAATACCTAAGAATAGAATTACTGGGTCATAAGATAAATTTATGTTTAATTTTTTAAAAAACAACTTAAAAACCTAAAATCATAAAAACCCTAGAAGAAAACCTAGGCAATACCATTCAGGGCATAGGCATGGGCAAAGACTTTATGACTAAAACACCAAAAGAAATTGCAACAAAAGCCAAAATTGACAAATGGGATCTAATTAAAGAGCTTCTGCACAACAAAAGAAACTATCATCAGAGTGAACAGGCAACCTACAGAATAGGTGAAAATTTCTGCAATCTATCCATCTGACAAAGGTCTAATATCCAAAATCTACAGGAAACTTAAACAAATTTACAAGAAAAAAACAATCCGATCAAAAAGTGGGCAAAAGATATGAACAGGCATTTCTGAAAAGAAGACATTTATGTTACCAGCAAACATATGAAAAAAAGCTCATCATCACTGTTCATTAGAGAAATGCAAATCAAAACAACAATGAGATGCCAGTTAAAATGACAATTATTAAAAAGTCAGGAAACAACAGATGCTGTTGAGGCTGTAGAGGAATAGGAATGCTTTTACACTGTTGGTTGGAGTGTAAATTGGTTCAACCATTGTAGAAGACAGTGTGGTGATTCCTCAAGGATCTAGAACCAGAAATACCATTTGACTCAGTAATCCCATTACTGGGTATATACCCAGAGGATTATAAATTGTTCTACTATAAAGACACATGCACACATATGTTTATTGCAGCACTATTTACAATAGCAAAGACTTGGACCCAACCCAAATGCCCATCAATGATAGACTGGATAAAGAAAATCTGGCACATATAAACCATGGAATACTATGCAGCCATAAAAAAGAATGAGTTCATGTCCTTTGCAGAGACATGGATGAAGCTGGAAGCCATCATTCTCAGCAAACTAACATAGGAACAGAGAACCAAATACCACATGTTCTCACTCATAAGTGGGAGTGAACAATGAGAACACATGGATACAGGGAGGGGAACATCACACACCAGGGCCTGTCAAGGGATGGGGAGCAAGGGAAAGGAGAACGTTAGGACAAATACCTAATGCATGCAGGGCTTAAAACCTAGATGATGGGTTGATAGGTGCAGCAAACCACCATGGCACATGTATACTTATGTAACAAACCTGCACGTTCTGCACATGTATCCCGGAACTTAAAGTAAAATTTAAAAAAAAAAAAAACGGTTTTCCAAAGTGAGAATTCCTGTGCACAGTTTCATCACTAATATTGGTTGTTACCGATCTTTTAAATTTCAGCCATTCCAGTGGGAGTAAAATGGTCATTTGCTATGGACTTAATCTGCATTTTCCTGATAATTAATGATTCTGAGTACCTTTTCACTTGCTTATTGGCTATTTGAATATCCTCTTTACAGATGTCTGTTCAAGCATTTTGCCTGTTTTCTTCAAGCTGCTTAGCTTTTTATTATTGTGCTATAGTTCTTTACATATGACTTTCAATGAGATCAATTTCTTATTTTACTAAACTTTATAAGTTTTGAGAGTATGTAGTAGGTGTATATATTTATGAGGTACATAAGATACTTTTGGTACAGGCATACAATGTGTAATAATCACATGATGGAAGATTGGGTATTCATCCCCTGAAGCACTTATCCTTTGTGTTACAAACAATCCAATTATACTATTTTAGTTAAAATGTTTAATTAAATTATTATTCACCATAGCCCCTATGTTGTTGTATCAAACACTAGGTCTTATTCTTTCTAACTATACTTTTTGTACCCATTTATCATCCCCACCTCCCCCTGCCCTGCCCATGACCCTTCTCAGTCTCTGGTAACCATCTTTATTTTTTTTTTATTATTATACTTTAAGTTTTAGGGTACATGTGCACAACATGCAGGTTAGTTACATATGTATACATGCGCCATGTTGGTGCGCTGCACCCTTTAACTTGTCATTTAACATTAGGTATATCTCCTAATGCTATCCCTCCCCCCTCCCCCCACCCCACAACAGGCCCCGGTGTGTGATGTTCCCCTTCCTGTGTCTGGTAACCATCTTTCTATTCTCTATCTCTATGAGTTCAATTGTTTTTATTTTTAGATTCCACAAATAAGTGAGAACATGCGGTGTTTGTCTTTCTTTGTCCGGCTTATTTCACTTAATAGAATTACCTTCAGTTCCATCCATATTGTTGCAAATGACTAGTAATCTACTGTGTATACGTACCACGTTTTCTTTGTCCATTCATCTATTGATGGACACTTAGGTTGCTTCCAAATCTTAGTTATTGTGAACAGTGCTGCAACAAACATGGGAGTGCAGGTATCTTTCTGATATAGTGATTTCCTTTTTGAGGGGCATATACACAGAACTGGGATTGCTGGATCATATGGTAGCTCTGTTTTTAGTTTTGGAGGACTCTCCAAACTGTTCTCCATAGTGGTTGTACTAATTTATATTCACATCAACAGTTTATGAGGGTTCCCTTTTCTCCATATCCTCACCAACATTGTTACTGCCTGACTTTTGTATAAAAGCCATTTTAATTGTAATGAGATGAAATCTCATTGTAGTTTTGATTTCCATTTCTTTGGTAATCAGTGATGTTGAGCATCTTATATGTCTATTTGTCATTTGTGTGTCTTCTTTGAGAAACATCTACTCAAATTTTTTGCTCATTTTTTAATCAGAATATTAGATTTTTTCATCTACAGTTCCTTGTATATTCTGGTTATTAATGCCTTGTCAGATGAGTAGTTTGCAAATGTTTTCTCCCATTTTATGAGTTGTCTCTTCACTTTATTGACTAATTGCTGTGCAGAAGATTTTTAACTTGATGTCATCTTATTTGTCCATTTTTGCTTTGGTTGCCTGTGATTGTGGGGTATTACTCAAGAAATTTTGCCCAAAGCAATGTTCTGAAGATTTTTCCCCAATGTTTCCTTGTAGTAGTTTCATAGGCTGAGGTCTTCAATGTATGTCTTTAATTCATTTTGATTTTACTTTTATAAATGGCAAGAGATGAGAGTCCAGTTTCATTCTTCTGCATATGGATATCCAATTTTCCCAGCACCATTTATTGAAGAGACTTGTCTTTTTCTCAGTGTGTGTTCTTGGCGTCTTTGTTGAAAACAAGTTCACTGTAGATGCGTGGATTTGTTTCTGGGTTCTCTATTCTGTTCCATTGGTCTGTGTGTCTGTTTTTATGCCAATACCTTGCTACTTTTGTTACTATACCTCTGTAGTATAATTTGAAGTTAGGACATGTGATTCCTCCAGTTTTGCTCTTTTTGATTAGAATAGCTTTCCCTATTCTGGATCTTTAGTGATTCTACATAAATTTTAAGATTGTATTTTTCTTTCTACGAAGAATATCATTGGTATTTTGAGAGGGATTGCATTGAATCTGCATTTTGTTTTGTGTAGTATGGACAGTTTAACAATATTGATTCTTTGAATCTATGAACATGGAATAGTTTTCCATTTTTTGTTTGTCTTCTTCAATTTCTTTCATCAGTGTTTCATAGTTTTTATTGTAGAGATCTTTCACTTCTTTGGTTAATTCCTAGACATTTAATTTTATTTGTGGCCATGGTAAATGGGATTACATTTTTAATTTCTTTTTCAGATTGTTTGCTTTTGGTATAGAAATACTACCAATTTTTTCATGTTGATTTTGTATCCTGCAATTTTACTGAATTTGTTTATCAGTTTTTTGGTGGACTTTAGGTTTTTCCAGTAAAGCCATTGAGTCCCAGGCTTTTCTTTACTGGAAGACTTTTTATTACAGCTTCAATCTTGTTACTTGTTATTGGTCTATTCAGGTTTTGGATTTCTTCATGGTTCAATCTTTGTAAGTTGTATGTGTCTAGGAATTTATCCATTTCTTCTAGATTTTCCAATTTATTGGCATATAGTTGTTCATAGTGGCCATTAATGATCCTTTGAATTTCTGTGGTATCAGTTGTAATGTCTCCAGTTTCATCTCTCATTTTATTTATTTGGCTCTTCTGTCTTTTTTTCTTAGTTTGTCTGGCTAAAGGTTTGTCAATTTTGTTTAGCTTTTTAAAAAAAAAACAACTTTTTGTTTTATTGGTCTTTTGTATTGTCTTTTTCATTTCAATTTACTCTTGCTTTTCTAGTTCTTTAAGATGCATCATTAGCTTATTTATTTGAAGTTTTTTTGATGTAGGCACTTATAGCTATAAATTCACCTCTTAGTACTGCTTTCACTGAATCCCATAGGTTTTAGTATGTTGTGTTTCTATTACCACTTGTTTCAAGAAATTTTTAAAATTTCTTTCTTAATTTCTTCATTGGCCTACTGGTTATTCAAGATCCTATTATTTAATTTCTATGTGTTTGTATAGTTTCCAAAATTCCTATTGATTTTTAGTTTAATTCCATTGAGATTGGAGAAGATGCTTGATATCATTTCAATGTTTGTGAATGTTTTAAGACTTGTTTTGTGACAACATATGGTCTAACCTTGAGAATGATCTCTGTGCCAAGGAGAAAAATGTGTATTCTGCAGCCATTGGATTAAATGTTCTGTAAATATCTATTAGATCCATTGGTTCTATAGTGCAGATTAAATCCAATGTTTCTTTGTTGACTTTCTGTCATGGAGATCTGTCCAATGCTGCAGGTAGGATGTTGAAGTCTCCAACTATTATCGTATTGGAGTCTTTCTCTCTCTTTAGCTCTAATAACATTGGCTTTACAGTATGGCAATTCCTCAAAGAGATAAAAGCAGAACTACCATTCGAACAATCCCTTTACTGGATATATACCCAGAGGAATATAAATCATTCTACCATGAAGACACATGCATGCAATTGTTCATTGCAGCACTATTTATAATAGCAAAGACACAGAATCAACCTAAATGCCTAGCAGTGACAGATTAGATAAAGAAAACGTGGTGTATATATATATACCATGGAATACTATGCAGCCATAAAAAAAGAATAACATCATGTCTTTTATGGGAACATGTATGGAACTGGAGACTATTATCCTTAGCAAACTAATGCAGGAACAGAAAATCATACACTGCATGTTCTCACTTATAAGTGGGAGTTAAACTGTGTGAAATCATGAACACAAAGAAGGGAACAACAGACATTGGACTCTACTTGAGGGGGAAGGTGGGAGGAGGGAGAGGAGCAGAAAAGATCATTATTGGGTACTGCACTTAATACCTGGGTGATGAAATAATCTGCACAACAAACCTTCATCACATGAGTTTATCTGTGTAACAAACTTTCACATGTACCCCCAAATCTAAAATGAAGTTAAAGAATAATACTATTTGCTTTGTATATTTATCTGGGTGCTTCACTGTTGGGTGCATATATATTTACAATTATTACATCCTCTTGCTGAATTGACCCATTTATTATTATACAATGACCTTCTTTGTCTCTTCTTACAGTTTTTGTCTTGAAATCTATTTTGTCTGACATAAATGTAACTACTCTTGCTCTTTTTTAGTTTCCATTGGCATGAAATATATTTTTCCATCCCTTTATTTTCAGTCTGTGTATGTCTTTATAGATGAAGTATGTTTTCTGTAGGCAACAGAGCCTTGGGTCTTGTTTTTTCATCCATTTAGCCAGTTTATGTCTTTTGATTTGAGAGTTTAGTCTCTTTACATTTAATGTTATTATTGATAAGTAGGGACTTACTCTTGCCATTTTGTTGTTTTCTAGTTGTTTTTGCAATTTTGTTGTTTTCTAGTTGTTTTGTGGTCTTCTCCTCTTTCTTTCCTTCCTTCCTGTCTTCCTTTTAGTGAAGGTGATTTTCTCTGGTGATATGCTTTAATTTCTTGATTTTTATGTTTTGTGTATCCATTCTATGTTTTTCAACTTGAGGTTACCACAAGGCTTGCAAATACTGTCTTATAATCCATTATTTTAAACTGATGACAGCTTAACACTGATTGCATAAACAAACACAAAAATAAAACTAATAAAAACTCTACATTTTAATTTCATCCCCAGCTCTTTAACATTTTGTTGCTCCTCTTTATGTCTTATTGTACTTGAAATGCTGTTTTAGTTATTTTTGATTGGTTCATCATTTAGTCTTTCTACTTAAGAGACGAGTAGGTTACACACCAAAATTACAGTGTTATACTGTTCTGTGTTTTTCGATGTACTTAACTATTACCAGGGAGTTTTGTACCTTCAGATGATTTCTTCTTGCTGATTAATGTCCTTTTCTTTCAGATTGAAGAATTTCCTTTAGCATTTCTTTTAGGACAGGTCTGGTGTTGATTAAATTCCTCATCTTTTGTTTGTCTGGGAAGGTTTTTATTTCTCCTTCATACTTGAAGGATATTTTCACTGGATATACTATTAGAGGGGTAAAAGCTTTTTCCTTCAGTACTTTAAATATGCCATGCCACTCTCTCCTGTCTTGTAAGGTTTCCACTGAAAAGTTGGCTGCCAGACATTCTGGAGCTCCATTTTATGTTATTTATGTCTTTTCTCTTGCTGCTTTTAGCACAGCTCTAGGCCTTGCCCAAAGTCCTTCCCTTCATGATGGTGAGTTACCTAAGGCCCTGGGCCTGACCAGAGATGCTGTATGGGATCCAGGGATTGGAGTCAAAAACCTTAGCAATTTACTGGATGTTCTGCTGTGGCTAAGCTGGTACTCAAACCACAACACAAAGTCCTTTACCCATAACCTTTGGGAGTTTGACTATTAAGTGCCTGGAGATAGTCTTCTTTGGGTTAAAACTGATTGGTGTTCTATAATCTTCTTGTACTTGAATGCTGATATGTTTCTCTAGGTTTGGGAAGTTCTCTGATAATATTCCTTTGAATAAACTTTTTATTCCTATCTCTTTATCTTCTATTTAAGGCCAGTAACTATTAGATTTGCCCTTTTGAGGCAATTTTCCATATCCTGTAGGTGTGCTTCGTTGTTTTTATTCTTTTTACTTGTGTCTCCTCTAACTATGTATTTTCAAACAGCCTATCTTCAAGCTTACTAATTCTTTTTTCTGCCAGATCAATTCTGCTATTAAGAGACTGATACATTCTTCAGCATGTCAATTGCATTTTTGAACTCCATAATTTCTGCTTGATTCTTTTTAATTATTTCAATCTCTTCATTAAATTTATTTGATAGAATTCTGAATTCCTTCTCTGTTATCTTGAATTTCTATGAGTTACCTCAACACAACTATTTTGAATTATCTGTCTGAAAGGTCATATATGTCTGTTTTTCCAGGATTGGTTCCTGATGATCTATTTAGTTCATTTGGTGAGGTCATGTTTTCCTGAATGGTGTTGATGCTTGTAGATGTTAGTCAGTGTCTGGGCATTGAAGAGTTAGGTATTTATTGTAGTCTTCACAGTCTGGGCTTGTTTGTACCTGTCCTCCTTGGGAAGGCTTTCCAGGTATTCAAAGGGAATTGGCCCCCATGCCCAATAATGCTCTGGTTTTTGCAGACTTGTAGAGGTACTGCCTTAGTAGTCTTGGATAAGCTCTAGAGGAATTCTCTGATTACCAGGCAGAGACTCTTGTTATTTTCCCTTATTTTCTTCCAAACAAATAGCCTTTCCCTTTGTGCTGAGCCACCTGGTACTGGGGGTATGGTGATGCAATTACCTTTGTGGCCACCACCACTGGAACTGCGCTGCGTCAGACCTGAAGCCAGCAAAACACTGGGCCTTGCCCAAGGCCTTTCCCTTCATGAGTTACCTGAGGCCCTGGGCCTGACCAGAGATGCTGTATGGGATCCAGGGATTGGAGTCAAAAATCTTAGCAATTTACCGGATGTTCTATTCTGCCGTGCTTAAGCTGGTACTCAAACCACAACACAAAGTCCTTCCTGCTCTTCCCTCCCCTTTCCAAAGACAGAGGAGCCTCTCCCTGTGGTCACCACCATCATTTGACAGGGGGTTCTGCCAGGCCACTGCCAATGTTCACCTAAAGCCCAAGGGCTGTTCTGTCAGCTTGTGGTGAATGCTGCCAGGCCTGGGACTCACCCTTCAGGGCAGTGGGCTCCCCTCTGGCCTAGGGCAGGTCCAGAAATGCTGTCCAAGAGCCTAGGCCTGAACTCAGGAACCCCAAGAGTCTGCTTTTTGTTTTACCCCACTGTGGCCAAGCACTGGTGCCTAAGGTGCAAGACAAGGTTCCCTTTACTTTTCCCTCTGCTTTTCTCAAATAGAAAGTCTTTCACCATAGCCACCACACCTGGGAATGTGCTGTGTCACCCCTGAAGCCAGCACATCTCAGAGGTCAAGACCCATGGTGTACTCCCTGGGTGTTGTTGGTTACTTAGGGCCCAAAGCTTCGTAAGTCAGCAAATAATGAGTACCGACAGGACTGGGTCCTTTTCTTCAAGGCAGTGCATTTCCTTTTGGCACATCCAGGAATGTCTAAAAATGTCATGGAGAAGCTAGGGCCTGGAATGGGGGCTGCACAACTTTTCCCAGTGCCCTATCCTATTATGGCTCAGCTGGTGTCCAAGATGCAAGACAAAGTCCTCTTTACTCTTTGCTCACCTCTCCTTAAGCAGAAGGAAGGAGTCACTTTTGTTGCTGTGAGCTGCATTACCTGCGGTTGGAGGAGGAATGGTGCAGGCATTTTCTTAGCTGAGCCAGCTGGTGTCTCCCTAGGTCACATGCCACCCTAGTTCACTGGTTCTAAGCCTAGACTAGCACCAGAAGTTGCCTAGGAATTGCTTGTTTCCTAGACTGCCTTTCAAGTTAACTGGGAGTACAAAGCACTTTAGCCCCCAGTGGCTACGCTTGCCAAGAAACTCAAGTTCCACTGCTGAGATGGGCGGTTCCCCTCTGGCTATAGCTGGTCCAAATGCTTTCTCTGTGCACGGGTGCTGCCTGAGCCCAGCACAGCTTTATTCCCCACTGTGACAGAGCAGCACTGAGTTCAATATAAAGTCCCCCAGCCACTGCACTCTCCTTCCCAAAGTGCACAGATTCTCTCTCCATGCCATATAACTGCTGCCAGGGGATGAGGGACGGGATGGATGGCGTCAGCAACTCGACTGTCTTTCCTGTCCTCCTCAATGCCTCTTTCCACAATATGAAGTTAAAATTGGATACTGTGATTGCTCGCCTGATTTTTGGGGTTCTCATGATGATGCTTTTCTGTGTGCAGATAGTTGTTAAAATTTGCTGTACCTGTGGGAAGGACAAACAGTGTAGGCTTCTATTCAACCATCTTCCTCCACCCCTCAAGGTAAATATGTTTTTCTTTCTATTACATTTAGTGCTTTCAGTGTCCTTGCTAAGAAATCTTTGCCCACCCTCAGATCATGAAGATATTGTAGAAGCTTTTGTTTTTGTGAAAGAAGCTTTCTCCTATAGAAATTTTACAATTTTAGTTTTTATGTTAGGTTCACATTTCATTCAAATTAATTTTGGGTGCAGCATAAGATGAACGTCAAAGTTCCTTTTTTCCTTTATATTTACTAATTCTTACAGGCCTATTTGTTGAAAAGACTTTTCTTTACCCATTGAATTGAATTGAATTGAAATGAATTTGCAACCTTTTCAGAAATCAGTTGATTGTACATTTATGTCTATTCGTGGAATTTCATTCTGTTCCAGGGATCTATTTGTCCATTTTCATGTTAGCACCACTCTGTCTTGGTTGCTGTAGCTCTGTAGTAATTCTCGAAATCAAATAATTAGAGTCTCTAACTTTGTTCTTCTCTGGCAAGATTCTTTGAGCTATTCTAAGTTCTTTTCTTCTGTATAGTGAGAGAAAATTAATGATGCAAGAGAGAAGACAATTGTTCATGATATGTCTGTGAGATTACCCACAATCAAACATCATCTATACTAGGTTTGTTATTTGAAAATTGTATATCAATTTGACAGTTGAAATTGATATTTCATTACCCTTATAGCATCACTTGATTACCTAGGCATTTTATGGTTTTGTTGTGGTTTTTACATTTCTTTAAAATTATTTCAATGTTCTTTGTTCATCATTATAGTGTGCTTTTGTATTGTTACCGGTTTTTCTTCAGATGAGAAAGAATAGACCACTCCTGGACTCTCTTAAATGGTGCCAAATCCAAACTTGCTGGGCCACAGTGAATAGTACAATACAGCAGGAAAATTGTGCATTTGGAGAGCAGGCGGAGATGCAAGTAGAAACTGACGTGAAAGATCTTATGTTACATGAACAAGAAATTGCAGGTGGAGAGTACTAATGTGAAAGCTGAAGGGATGGGCAAGACTGGAGGCACGAAGACAAGTTAGTGGGCAGTTATTACAACAGTGGGGGAGAAGAAGACCTTTAAAGGATATCCAAGAGCAAAAACAAAAATCATATCAAAGCCAGTATCAGATGAACAAAAACAAAACTACAAGGGGAATATAGAGGCTGGAATTAGGCAACATAGGTGACTTAAGTCAGAATAAAGAAACAGAGGCACAGAGGCCAATAAAAAAACTAATATGACTCATATGACCCAAGTTAATTATAACCAAGTCCAGACATGGAGAGAACCTCAGGTCATCGGGGTAGAAATAAACAACTCCCACCTCAGGACATGACTGTAAGCAAAGAACATGCATGTAACAGTTACTCACAGCTAAAAACACTCAAAAAAAAGAAAGGCAAGAACATTCATACATTGGTTTCCAGAACAAATTTTGTCAACACAGCTAAGTATTATTCCAATACTTCATTTTTGTCTGGTCCCATGTAAATTTTTTTACCTTCAGATCCTAAATGGACAGCATCGCTTATACTAATCAGACATGGAGAACAGGAAAAGTGGAGGTCAAAGATGGTACCAAGATTACCTGCCTGATTGTCTGAGTAAATGATGAAATGATGAGTAAATGATCAAACTGAGTAAATGATGAAACTGTCAGCTGATAATTAGAATTCGGAAAAAGTATGTTCCTTTAATACAGGATAAGATGATGCATTGATAAACCTAAGTCAGGAAATAAATGGCAATAAAATCACAAAGAATTAAGGCAAATAAGAGCATCCAAGAAAAGTGATAAAGATGTGAAATAGTTGTTATAAGAACTGGGAAAAGAAATTGATTAGAATGAAGAGTACCGCCGAAATGCCAGATGAAGAAGACATTTATAGATGTGTAACAGGCGGTCATATGGTTTTGCAATATTCTGTAGTAGCATTCTGCAGATCAGGCATAACAAGGAAGAAAGTGGGAAAGTAAGCTCCAAGTTAAAATGTAGTGAATTCTCCAATGTTTGTGAAATTTTTAAGTCTTCTCTAATCAATCAAACTTTCAATTCCTTGAGAGTGAGGACCTTGAGATACACAATTTCTAATGCTTCACAGCTCCTAGCTCAGTGCCATGTACAAATGAGTGCCTAATATGTAAATATTAATGGATATGATACTGTTATTTGTACCTCTTTAAATGCAGACTATAATAGTGTTGAAAATGTCTAGTGTCAGAGGAAGTTCATTTGTTCATGCCTATCATACGAGTTGAAATACCTTTCCTAATTTATTTGCATACGTTGTAGTCAAAATTTTCAACTCCAAACAGAATAAATTTTATATATCATAAAAAGCACAGGCATAGAAAGAGTCAAAAACTACTCTCTGAACCCCTTCCCAAGTATAGCAATTACCCAACGCCCTGGTAAATATGCCAGTCAAAATGTTTAACAGGTAGAGCAGGGATACTCGTTCCTGTAGCCCCAAAATAAGAGATCAACAGACCCTGAGATTGAACAAAACAACTTCAGAAGAAAGAATCAGAGCTCTTTTATTTCCCCCCTAGGGCATGAGCAGTTGCTTAGTCAGAAGTTTCTCCTGCTGCCCAACCCAGTGGGTGACTGAAGATATGAAGATTATCTTCTAGGTTTTGTGTAAAAGTTCCTAGATATTTCAAGTGCCCCAGAAGTTTATTAAAATTGGCAAGAATTGTCTCTGAAGTGAATTGATAGTAGTGAACAATTCAACAAGGTACTTAAAAAGAGACACAGGCATTTCTTCAGTACTTTGGTTCAAACAAATGACATAACTGGTTAAAGTATTTCAGCTGGTGGTATTTTCCTACCTACTCCAACCCCTCTCCTATTGTTGGTATTCTTCAGCCAAAACTGTAAGCTATGTTTGATTTGTGTAATGAGTAGTTTCAGCAGTTTCTTTTTTTAATATATTTTTTTATTATACTTTAAGTTCTAGGGTACATGTGCACAACGTGCAGGTTTGTTACATATGTATTACATGTGCCATGTTGGTGTGCTGCACCAATTAACTCGTCGTTTACATTAGGTATATCTCCTAATGCTATCCCTCCCCCCTCCCCTACCCCACAACAGGCCCTGGTGTGTGATGTTCCCCTTCCTGTGTCCAAGTGTTCTCATTCTTCAATTCCTACCTATGAGTGAGAACATGTGGTGTTTGGTTTTTTGTCCTTGCTATAGTTTGCTGAGAATGATGGTTTCCAGCTTCATCCATGTCCCTACAAAGGACATGAACTCATCATTTTTTATGGCTGCATAGTATTCCATGGTGTATATGTGCCACATTTTCTTAATCCAGTCTGTCATTGATGGACATTTGGGTTGATTCCAAGTCTTTGCTATTGTGAATAGTGCCGCAATAAACATACGTGTGCATGTGTCTTTATAGCAGCATGACTTATAATCCTTTGGGTATATACCAAGTAATGGGATGGCTGGGTCAAATGGTATTTCTAGTTCTAGATCCCTGAGGAATCACCACACTGTCTTCCACAGTGGTTGAACTAGTCTGCAGTCCCACCAACAGTGTAAAAGTGTTCCTATTTCTCCACATCCTGTCCAGCACCTGTTGTTTCCTGACTTTTTAATGATGGCCATTCTAACTGGTGTGAGATGGTATCTCATTGTGGTTTTGATTTGCATTTCTCTGATAGCCAATGATGATGAGCATTTTTTCATGTGTCTTTTGGCTGCATAAATATCTTCTTTTGAGAAGTGTCTGTTCATATCCTTCGCCCACTTGTTGATGGAGTTTTTTTTCTTGTAAATTTGTTTAAGTTCTTTGTAGATTCTGGATATTAGCCCTTTGTCAGATGAGTAGATTGCAAAAATTTTCTCCCATTCTGTAGGTTGCCTGTTCAATCTGATGGTAGTTTCTTTTGCTGTGCAGAAGCTCTTTAGTTTAATTAGATCCCATTTGTCAATTTTGGCTTTTGTTGCCATTGCTTTTGGTGTTTTAGACATGAAGTCCTTGCCCATGCCTATGTCCTGGATGGTATTGCCTAGGTTTTCTTCTAGGGTTCTTATGGTTTTAGGTCTAACATATAAGTCTTTAATCCATCTTGAATTAATTTTTGTATAAGGTGTAAGGAAGGGGTCCAGTTTCAGTTTTCTGCATATGGCTAGCCAGTTTTGCCAGCACCATTTGTTAAATAGGGAATCCTTTCCCCATTTCTTGTTTTTGTCAGGTTTGTCAAAGATCAGATGGTTGTAGATGTGTGGTATTATTTCTGAGGGCTCTGTTCTGTTCCGTTGGTCTATATCTCTGTTTTGGTACCAGTACCATGCTGTTTTGGTTACTGTAGCCTTGTAGTATAGTTTGAAGTCAGGTAGCATGATGCCTCCAGCTGTGTTCTTTTGGCTTAGGATTGACTTGGCAATGTGGGCTCTTTTTTGGTTCCATATGAACTTTAAAGTAGTTTTCTCCACTTCTGTGAAGAAAGTCATTGTTAGCTTGATGGGGATGGCATTGAATCTATAAATTACCTTGGGCAGTATGGCCATTTTCACGATATTGATTCTTCCTATCCATGAGCATGGAATGTTCTTCCATTTGTTTGTATCCTCTTTTATTTCATTGAGCAGTGGTTTGTAGTTCTCCTTGAAGAGGTCCTTCACATCCCTTGTAAGTTGGATTCCTAGGTATTTTATTGTCTTTGAAGCAATTGTGAATGGGAGTTCACTCATGATTTGGCTCTCTGTTTGTCTGTGATTGGTGTATAAGAATGCTTGTGATTTTTGCACATTGATTTTGTATCCTGAGACTTTGCTGAAGTTGCTTATCAGCTTGAGGAGATTCTGGGCTGAGACAATGGAGTTTTCTACATATACAATCATGTCATCTGCAAACAGGGACAATTTGACTTCCTGTTTTCCTAACTGAATACACTTTATTTCTTTCTCCTGCCTGATTGCCCTGGCCAAAACTTCCAACACTATGTTGAATAGGAGTGGTGACAGAGGACATCGAGTGGTGAGAGAGGGCATCCCTGTCTTGTGCCAGTTTTCAAAGGGAATGCTTCCAGTTTTTGCCCATTCAGTACGATATTGGCTGTGGGTTTGTCATAAATGGCTCTTATTATTTTGAGACACGTCCCATCAATACCTGATTTATTGAGAATTTTTAGCATGAAGGGCTGTTGAATTTTGTCAAAGGCCTTTTCTGCATCTGTTGAGATAATCATGTGGTTTTTGTCTTTGGTTCTCTGTATATGCTGGATTACATTTATTGATTTGCATGTGTTGAACCAGCCTTGCATCCCAGGGATGAAGCCCACTTGATCATGCTGGATAAGCTTTTTGATGTGCTGCTGGATTCGGTTTGCCAGTATTTTATTGAGGATTTTTGCATCAATGTTCATCAGGGATATTGGTCTAAACTTCTCTTTTTTTGTTTTGTCTCTGCCAGGCTTTGGTATCAGGATGATGCTGGCCTCATAAAATGAGTTAGGGAGGATTCCCTCTTTTTCTATTGATTGGAATAGTTTCAGAAGGAATGGTACCAGCTCCTCCTTGTACCTCTGGTAGAATTCAGCTGTGAATCCATCTGGTCCTGGACTTTTTTTGGTTGGTAAGCTATTAATTATTGCCTCAGTTTCAGAGCCTTTTACTGGTCTATTCAGAGATTCAACTTCTTCCTGGTTTAGTCTTGGGAGGGTGTATGTGTCCAGGAATTTATCCATTTCTTCTAGATTTTCTAGTTTATTTGCGTAGAGGTGTTTATAGTATTCTCTGATGGTAGTTTGTATTTCTGTGGGATCAGTGGTGATATCCCCTTTATCATTTTTTATTGCTATCATATTTTTATTGCTATTTGATTCTTCTGTCTTTTCTTCTTTATTAGTCTTGCTAGCAGTCTATCAATTTTGTTGATCTTTTCAAAAAACCAGCTCCTGGATTCATTGATTTTTTGAAGGGTTTTTTGTGTCTCTATCTCCTTCAGTTCTGCTCTGATCTTAGCTATTTCTAGCCTTCTGCTAGCTTTTGAATGTGTTTGCTCTTGCTTCTCTAGTTCTTTTAATTGTGATGTTAGGGTGTCAATTTTAGATCTTTCCTGCTTTCTCTTGTGGGCATTTAGTGCTATCAATTTCCCTCTACACACTGCTTTGAATGTGTCCCAGAGATTCTGGTATGTTGTGTCTTTGTTCTCGTTGGTTTCAAAGAACATCTTTATTTCTGCCTTCATTTTGTTATGTACCCAGTAGTCATTCAGAAGCAGGTTGTTCAGTTTCCATGTAGTTGAGCGGTTTTGAGTGAGTTTCTTAATCCTGAGTTCTAGTTTGATTGCACTGTGGTCTGAGAGACAGTTTGTTATAATTTCTGTTCTTTTACATTTCCTGAGGAGTGCTTTACTTCCAACTATGTGGTCAATTTTGGAATAGGTGTGGTGTGGTGCTGAAAAAAATGTATATTCTGTTGACTTGGGGTGGAGAGTTCTGTAGATGTCTATTAGGTCTGCTTGGTGCAGAACTGAGTTCAATTCCTGGATATCCTTGTTAACTTTCTGTCTCATTGATCTGTCTAATGTTGACAGTGGGGTTTTAAAGTCTCCCATTATTATTGTGTGGGAGTCTAAGTCTCTTTGTAGGTCTCTAAGGACTTGCTTTATGAATCTGGGTGCTCCTATATTGGGTGTATATATATTTAGGATAGTTAGCTCTTCTTGTTGAATTGATCCCTTTACCATTATGTAATGGCCTTCTTTGTCTCTTTTGATCTTTTTTGGTTTAAAGTTTGTTTTATCCAAGACTAGGATTGCAACCCCTGCCTTTTTTTGTTTTCCATTTGCTTGGTAGATCTTCCTCCATCCCTTTATTTTGAGCCTATGGGTGTCTCTGCACATGAGATGGGTTTTTTGAATACAGCACACTGATGGGCCTTAACTCTTTATCCAATTTGCCAGTCTGTGTCTTTTAATTGGAGCATTTAGCCCATTTACATTTAAGGTTAATATTGTTATGTGTGAATTTGATCCTGTCATTATGATGTTAGCTGGTTATTTTGCTCGTTAGTTGATGCAGTTTCTTCCTAGCATTGATGGTCTTTACAATTTGGCATGTTTTTGCAGTGGCTGGTACTGGTTGTTCCTTTCCATGTTTAGTGCTTCCTTCAGGAGCTGTGTAAGGCTGACCTGGTGGTGACAAAATCTCTCAGCATTTGCTTGTCTGTAAAGTATTTTATTTCTCCTTCACTTATGAAGCTTAGTTTGGCTGGATATGAAATTCTGGGTTGAAAATTATTTTCTTTAAGAATGTTGAATATTGGGCCAGGTGCGGTGGCTCACGCCTGTAATCTCAGCACTTCGGGAGGCCGAGGCGGGTGGATCACGAGGTCAGGAGATCAAGACCATCTTGGCTAGCACGGTGAAACCCCATCTCTACTAAAAATACAAAAAATTAGCTGGGCATGGTGGTGGGCGCCTGTAATCCCAGCTACTCAGGAGGCTGAGGCAGGAGAATGGCATGAACCCAGGAGGCGGAGCTTGCAGTGAGCCGAGATAGCGCCACTGCAGTCGGCCTGGGTGAAAGAGCGAGACTCCGTCTCAAAAAAAAAAAAAAAAAAGAATGTTGAATATTGGCCCCCACTCTCTTCTGGCTTGTAGAGTTTCTGCTGAGAGATCAGCTGTTAGTCTGATGGGCTTCCCTTTGTAGATAACCCGACCTTTCTCTCTGGCTGCCCTTAACATTTTTTCCTTCATTTCAACTTTGGTGAATCTGACAATTATGTGTCTTGGGGTTGCTCTTCTCGAGGATTATCTTTGTGGCATTCTCTGTATTTCCTGATTTTGAATTTTGGCCTGCGTTGCTAGGTTGGGGAAGTTTTCCTGGATAATATCCTGCAGAGTGTTTTCCAACTTGGTTCCATTCTCCCCGTCACTTTCAGGTACACCAGTCAGACATAGATTTGGTCTTTTCACATAGTCCCATATTTCTTGGAGGCTTTGTTCGTTTCTTTTTATTCTTTTTTCTCTAAACTTCTCGCTTCATTTCATTCATTTCATCTTCCATCACTGATACCCTTTCTTCCAGTTGATCGAATCGGCTACTGAAGCTTGTGCATTCGTCACGTAGTTCTCGTGCCATGGTTTTCAGCTCCATCAGGTCATTTAAGGACTTCTCTACATTGGTTATTCTAGTTAGCCATTCGTCTAATCTTTTTTCAAGGTTTTTAACTTCTTTGTGGTGGGTTCGAACTTCCTCTTTTAGCTCAGAGAAGTTTGGTCGTCTGAAGCCTTCTTCTCTCAACTCATCAAAGTCATTCTCCGTCCAGCTTTGTTCTGTTGCTGGTGAGGAGTTGTGTTCCTTTGGAGGAGGAGAGGCGCTCTGATTTTTAGAATTTTCAAATGACTGTTTAGATATTGCTAAAGTTTCATGGCAGTTTATTTTTACTTTTGTTAAAAGTTTTAGGAGGTTGACCTCAGTCCTTTTCATGTCACAATGGGACAGCTTTTCTAAATGAAGACATTGAAAGAATATAGAGATTTTTCTATTTTATGTATGTGGAGGTTTAAGATGTTGCAGCTTCCCAGCAGCATGGTAGTATTGAGATAGCTATGTGTGTCTCTTTATGCTGATGTTTAAGAATGCTCTTCAGATGTGAAGTTTTCTTTTTGCTATTTGGCTCATAAATTAGATATTTCATGTGGAGTAGATAAGTACAATAGTGACAAGTACGTAGAATAATAAAGAAGGCTTTGATCTTAAATCTAAGAAACTTGGCTAATTCTGGAGATAGCCATATAAAAACTTTAAAAGAGGTACAGGTATGGTGGCACATGCCTATAATTTCAGCATTTTGGGAGGTCGAGGCAGGAGCATCACTTGAAGCCAGGAGTTTGAGACCAGCCTGGGCAACTAGCAAGAATCTATCTCTAAAGAAAACACACACACACACACACACACACACACACACACACACACACGTGCATTTTATATATATGACATATAGAAAGAAAGTAAATGTGGTATCAACCAAAGTCCTCATTTCTACAACATTCATTTACCAAGAAATAATGTTCAGTACAGCCCAACACAAGATTATTGGTTTTCTTTCTTTTTAAAAAATTATACGTAGATTACATATAAAATTATATTTTTTAAAAACACTTTAAAACAGAAGTATGGGTAGGTGATTTAAAGTGACCTTATGTCAAATAGCCATAGGTTAAGTATCTTCGAAGAACTTGGATATTATTTCAGAAGAAAAAAAATTTTAACTTGAACACATAAATATTACAGAGAAAAAACCAGTACCTTCCTGTGCAGTCCTGTTGGAATTTGGACTTGCCGTGAGGTGTTGAAGCCTTGTTTCACTGAGTTGGAGAGACTGGATGTAAATGGCACAGTGTGACTTTGCTCCATCCTGCCTTGATTTTCCTACTCCACCATCATCAACAAAGTTGTTATTGAATTTTGAGAAGCATTATGAAAACTTTTCATGGACATAAAATTGTTATGATGTAAATTATCAACAACACAACTATTCAGATGACTTTGATTCTGGTGTTGGATGTCTTAATGGTGGTAACTTTGTATGCAAATAAAAAAATGGATGGCATACACATGGAAGAAATGGTACTGAACACATAAATCATCGAGGCAGTTACCATGGTAGAAGTTCCTGTTCTTATAGCAGTATTTTCCATTCTGGGAAAAGACAAGTCTACATCAAAACAACATCCCTGACAATGAAACGAGGAGGAAAGAAGACAAGAGCGATTGCAAGCGGTTTGAGGCTGAGGATTTTCTATCTTTAAATCTTGAACATGAGAGAGAACCAAATCAGAACAGATCTTTAGCTGCAGGTGTGTGGGAATACCTCCAAATCGTAAATCTAGAGCTCCAAGGTATTAATCAAGGTACTGAGGGCCAATGTATTGAGCTCTGGTCATTAAGCTGTGTAATACAAAATAATAGACTCACAGCCAGCTGGATTCCCAGTAGTAGGATATCTTCAGTAACAGCCAGGTAAGAACGGAAGTCATTCAAGTGTTTACAAAGATTTAGTCCCTAAATCTGCTGCTCTACCTACAAAACCTATGCAATGGAAAAGCCCAACTAAAGAGAATAAAGTTGGGACTTCTTTTCCTCATGAGTCTACATATGGTATTGGCAACTTTAATGCTTTTAAATCAACTGCCAAGAATTTTAGTCCATCAACAAATTCAGTGAAAGAGGGTCATCGCTCAAACTCCTCTTTGCCTGTTGACAAACTTAATCAGCAGCCTTGTCTAACGGAACTGACACAGTGGTAAGAAGAGTGCATTTTTGAAAGCACTGAAAAGAGACAGAGTAGAAAAAGAACATAAAGATGAAAGGCATTACTGGCTCACAGACAGATGATGTCTCATTTAATTTACATAACAGCAATAGTACTCACTGATATGAACCAAAACTTTGAGGAAAATAAAATTCCACAGGAGGATGACAATGCCCCACTTTGTGCACTCCCCCAACCCCCAGAATAAACAAAAAGTGGACTGTAGCATGCTGGCTAAAACTGGAGCAAAGAGCACTAAAACATTAATTTCCTGATCTCGACTGTTGTATTGGTCATCTTTTAAAACATAAATTGTTCTTTAGTCATTTGTAGTGCAGTAAATGTTATAGGAAAGACTTGGCCACATTTTCTTCCAAATTTTAAGAGGTGATTTTCAAGAGCCTTCTTTGGGTAGGTTGTCAGACCCAGATTTTCAGAGTAGTTGGAGAAGAGTCTTGTGGGAAAACTTATTTTGATAAAATTATTACACATGCAGAAAAGCCTGATTACACTGACTGACTAGATCTGTTCATAACACAAAAAATAAACTGGATTTTGGGGGGAAAAAAGAAGAGAGAGGCACAGATTAGTACACCGAGGGAAAAAAAAAAGAGAGTGGAAAGCATCTCTGGCACCTGTGTATTATGATGTGGTCTCTAAGCAAAGAGAGAGGATAAAAAAGATGGATTTTAGGCCCTTAAAATTGGGGATTTTGAGGGGGATTGTAACCACAAACCACAAGACTTAAAGCCAATCCAACTCAATGACAGAGTGTCAAATTCATGAACCAAAACAAGAATAAGCTCTATCCTTCTAATTTAAACTACACATCAATTTTTCTTATTTAAAATACATTTCAATTTGGAATTATTCACACTGACATATGTGAGACATGGATATAAAAGATGCACTAAAAAAATTCATAAAGAGAACACACTAAAATCTGACTTCAGAGATAAGCCAGACGTCCAACTCTGGAAATGGTATTTCAGTATCAATTACCTGTCTGCACCCCTGAACCATCAGAAGTACTTGTTTGAGGTAACATCATATACAGCTATTGGGTTTCACAGACCATCTGTTCTTGGTCATAGTAACTTCAGAAATGAGACATAATGACAAGGAAAGTTCTGGAAGTCATTTTGACTTTACTAGGCTCTGTATAACCTCCATCCACCCCATCCAGGGCCTCTTACACAAACTGTCTTAATGGAAGTGAAAGGAATTGAAGATACATGAGATCAGTGCAGAAAACAGAGGTGGCAAAAGGTTACCTCTATTTTGGATCAAGTTATTACAGAAGTTTTAATGTATTATGAAGTCATTTTTAATAAAATGTGCTACAGGAATACAAGAAACTATGCTGTTATGGTTTTTAAATGCCATGATATTTATAAGCAACACATGAGGAAATTTTTGTAAAGAGTTGGCTATGTTCTAAGGCAGTTATAAAATACAGAAGTTGGTACCAATCAACTCTCTAAGGTGGTTGTTAACAGTTTCTCTTCCTCCTTCTCCTCCTTCTAATGCACTGCATAATCTTTTTCTTTGGCAGACAGTAGCAACTACTTCTGCAGTTATTTTCAATTCTGACGTTGCTTCAAAATCACCTGCAAAACTTTTTTAAAATATTGATGCTAGACCTTCACCTCTCAGATATTCTGACTTTGTGAAACTCACATAGAGCCGCAGGATTTTTATACATTTTCTATAGGAGATTCTGAGACAGTGGTAGGGACAAGAACCCCTGTCTTAATTTCACCCAGAACAGTCTATAACTTCTGTATAAATTAAAAGCAACATGGATCCATGGATCCAATTGGTTAATGTGGATATCACTTTGGTTTCAGGAATGAATCCAAATGAGAGATATAACAGTGTTATATAACAATAATAGTGACACTCTTTGAGAATTGCTGGGTTTGCATAAACACAGCCCCTCACACATCTCTTCAGACTTGGTTAATGATGAAGTCTCTATGAAAAGACTTGATAGCACACTTTGGATCCACTGAGTCAGCATAAATTGATATTCAGCTTTCTCAAAGTTGTTGACAGAAGTAGCAGACTCTAAATATTTAAGGAATTTACTGACTGAGGAGGGCATAGAACGGTTCAGCCCTCCTCTCTCCGATAATGATTTTTGAGGAGTTTATTCTTGTCTGTCTTTCTGAGAACAATGTGAATTTTTCCCTGAGAACTAGTGTGTTTTCTTTTCCGAGATGACATAAAAATATGTAATCTTTTTCTTGTGCCCTTTTTTCTTTGAAAACCAGGAAACCTAGAACCAAATCTGTTGCTCAACTGTAGTAACTGTGTAGAACACCATGACCTGCATATTTTAAAGTCATTTTTCCCCATCTTGCATTATTGTATGTCTTCCCTCATTCAGATTTCAATTATAGTTTTTCTATTTTATTACATGAATTAATGTAATCTTTTATCAAGTCCACTCAATATGGAAAGTGTTTGATGATATTGGAATCAATTGGAATCATTTCCGAATTGCATAATTAGAAACATGTTGTCTTTTAATTATCAGCCAAAGAAAAATTGAAAAGTTACCCTGATGAGGTTTTCTGAGCCTCTAAAGGAACTTAGAGATAAATTCTGTATCAGAGGGTGTCAGCATCACCTCCAGAGCTAACCTTCATCACAGTTCACTCTAAACTTCAAATTTCTCCAACCTGGGAACTAGTAGTGATTATCTTACTTGGTTACATGCAGGAAGACTAGAAGGTGAGATGACAGTCTATCACCAAGGTACACACAGGACACAGCACCTAGATGATATTTGTAATCGTTGAAACAGTTATTTATGCTGTCTTTCCTATTTCATTTCCTAGGGTAGCAGTTCATATTTTTATTAGAGAACGAAATGTTTAGACATGTCATTGGCTAGTGTATTTTCTGAGTGAGAGTATGCTTATATAAAAGTCAATTCAACTTTCTCTAGAAATTTTTCAGATTCTGTTCAGACCCTTTTAAGTATTCAGTACTCATGACAAAGCAAGGTTTTTCATTATACTTATAACAAAAATTGGTCTCAAAGCTTTTGAAAGAGAAATTACACTGGAGCCTTAGAAGATGCTTTTATTTTTTATTACATTGTGCTGCTGTTGCCAAAAAAATGATTTTAAAAGGCCAACGACTTATTTCTATCCATTATTACTATAATACAGAAAATGTACACATTAGAGAATTAGATAACCCCTCTAGAAGCTATGACAATTTCATCACTGCCAATCCAAAACAATATTTTGCAAGGTCAGATCTTCTAGATAAGAAGAATAAAAAAACCTATCATCTTGAAGCTTTATCTTAGCTAGAAGTGGTATGGTAGATGTAGTGTTTGCCTTCTGCCTCCTGCCTTATCCTCAGGTACCTTCTATTTAATGAGGATTGTTATTGAAGCCGATGCTTTTTGATTCCCAATCATGTCCCATCTCTAGACCAGTGGCTGCACTATTAAGATCACATGATGAGCTCTTTAAACTCCTGATGCCAAAGCCAAACCCAGATCAGTTGAATCAGGATATCTGGAGGAAAGATCTGTATATGCACCAATTGTAAGTTCCTCCAGTGATTCCATTAAGCAAACAAGTTCAAAATCCAACTTCACATTTAATTAAATAATTTTAAGGTATATGTAATTAGAATCAAGAATCTCATTACACAAGTAAAATAATCCAATCAATAAATGATGTAACTTAAAGATCTCTCTTGGCAATAAGTGTCGCCTTGTTTTCTACTATCTCCTCATTCTGAAATTAACAACAGAATCTGAATTAGAGTTTTATTGGTAAACTGAGGCAAGTTCTATAAAACCCTTTATTATCAATTTTATTCAGGATAATTTTTTAGAAATTTTATATTCTTAGTTTAAAAGAGAGGGGTCTCAGAGTCAATTACTTTAAAATTAAAAAGATAACAAATTTAATGTCAAAACAATTTGCTTGTACCATATATAGGGAGAGGGCTTTTAAAAGCACAGTTTCTGTAGAATAAAATGCAATGAGCAAGTTCAAATTCTTCTTGAAAAAATAACTTGAAAGAAACAGCAGTTCTATTTTGTTCCAAAAAAATTGGTATTTGAGGGAGAAGAAAAGGCAATGAATATCAAACCTCATTTTTCTGTCATGAATCGGCTTCAAACAAAAAATAGATAGGGTTTGCCATCTTCTTGTCGGGTTTTTCCAAAATCTGATTTATTGAGGAATTTATTTGGAATACAGGCAGTGTTACAAGTATATACAAAATATCCAAAGAGCCATGGACTATAAACAAACTCTTATTTGTACTGTATATCAACCTTATTCACATTTTCAAAGGAAAAAGTTGAGATACAGAGACATTGCATGACTCATCTAAGGGCATCAAGTAAATTCAATCAGCAGGAGAAGGAAAAGTAAAGTCTAAATTTACTCATTTTTATGTCAGTATCCCTGAATCCCAGTAGTTTGCACAATAGCCTCTTTTTCCATGAATGCATCCCAATTTATACAAATTATAGTTCAAGACCCTTGCCAGAGTTTCAAATATCTCTTAAAAGAAGAAAAACACTTGTACCTCTTTTAAAGCTCTGTTCTTTGAGATTTCAGAAACTAATGGTGGGATTTAGTCTTTTGACATCGGTCAATGGAAGCATTCATCCCTGATAGGGAAGAAGACTACCATGTCCAATAAACTGAATAAACTTTCCAAGATCGATTCATGTTTGTGGAAAGATCCACATGTAGTGTTCCAAAGTCTGCCTTCCTGAGCTATCTTCTGTGCCTGTCATCAGACCAGCTACATAAACCAGCACCTAGCCTTTCCAAGAATTTCCAGTTTTGCTTCCATGAATCATGTTACTGACCTTAGCAAGTGCTTGGCAACTCTTATCTTGCCATAGAAATTGGAGTTTTCTGTCACAGCAAGGGCTATGACTGCTGAACAGGAATGGGTTGTATTGGGAAAATGGATTGCTTATTTTCATAAGAATACTAGCCTCAAACTTGAATGTCTAAAGTCATTTCATAATTTCCTCTTTATTTACAGCAGAGATGCATTTTAAGATTATTGAAAAGCAAAACCCAATATTGCTATTTAGAAGATGGGCAAATATTGATATCCGAGACTCCTGAGCATGGCCAATTTAGCTGGTATCTGATAACCAAACAAGACTGTCATTTAGTACTTACTTTATGTCATAATTTCCAAGTAAGCCTTACCAACTACAAGCATTATATCATTATTACTCAGAATATGCTAGTCAAGAAGTCAATATTCCGGCCGGGCGCGGTGGCTCACGCCTGTAATCCCAACACTTTGGGAGGCCGAGGCGGGCGGATCACGAGGTCAGGAGATCGAGACCACGGTGAAACCCCGTCTCTACTAAAAATACAAAAAATTAGCTGGGCGTGGTGGCGGGCGCCTGTAGTCCCAGCTACTCGGGAGGCTGAGGCAGGAGAATGGCATGAACCCAGGAGGCGGAGCTGACACTGAGCCGAGATTGCGCCACTGCACTCCAGCCTGGGCGACAGAGCGAGACCCCATCTCAAAAAAAAAAAAAAAAAAAAAAAAAAAAGTCAATATTCCAGGATATTCCAGGAGAGCTTAACCTTCCCCTTGTTGAGACGATTTACCCAAAACACCTCAGTGGTATGCCTTTCTCTAGTCTAGGAAGTACTACCCAACTCTCAGACATCATCCTTCCTTTTTCCAGAGATGAGGAATTGTATTCTTCTAAGACCCAGTTATGGACCCATCATCTGTTACTAGACTCTCAAACTCTCATGTTTCCGTATTCTGGCTCTGGTAGATTCCGTTCCTTGATCTTCTGTCTGAATTGTACACCCCCTCCAAACCTCTGCTATAACTCTTCAGTAGTCTTTCCATGAGCCTATACTACCCTGATGTCACTGTCTCTTGACTCTGATGTCAGCTTCATCCTCTGAATTTAGGTACTTGCTTTTCTTATCTTGCAATGTTAACTCACTTGGCTTTCTCCAACTTGTGACCTCATGCTCTCCTCTCTGTGCCGCATCCACCAAGCTCTCTGGTCACTTGTGCCATTTTGTACTGACCAATTTTCATTGCAATCCATCACCCAGGACTGACAGCTGTACATGAAAACACGTATTATATAGAAGCTGGGAATGTTTCTCAGACAGAAATACACCGATCTTTTAAAAGACAACAAATGGTCTTTATTTCACATACAACATGAGTATCTGTATAAGTAGTAAAATGAGCAACTCACTGAGAGACAACTTTTTAAAAATAAATAAAACTCAGAAAAACAATGTGTCAAAGACAACAGATGGTCAAATAATACAGCATGTATAAAACATTTGGGCAAAAACCAATTTGCTAAGTGAAGTGCTTAGAAAAGGCCAAACAAAACACACCAGAGACTTTTATAAACAAAACAATATGTGTACTTTTCAGATAGTCATTTCATTGAAATAGGGAGACTCCCCCCAAACAGTAGCATTTTTAAAATGGAGTTGACTCCTTTTGGAAATAACGTATAAAAATCAGAATTTTTTCTCATATTCAATCTTTTAACGAATAATGTAAACTCACAACAGCATTTTAATGGGTATGCTACTCAATATGATCTTCTGTAATTAGTTTCACATGTGACTTGCCCTCTTGTGCAATTACTAAAGGATATAAAGAGACTTGAAGGTTAACAACAATGTATCATGTTTTATCTTTGCTGTTCCAATGTGTATGCACACTTGCATATGCACACATAAACTCTTTCTAAAATCACCATGGGAATAATAACTAAGGTCATCTGAGTTTATACCCTTTATGGGGACAGAGGTAGGTTATGCAGTCATTGCAGAAGGAAACTTCTGATGTCCCTTTATTCTTACAGAGCGGGAGTGGTAAGGCAAAGATCACTCCCTCAGATCAAACGGGTGTCATAACCTGTGAAAAGAAGATGGAACAAGGAGAATCAACCTAAACAACTTTGTAAGAAATATTTCTAGGAATGTGATGCAGTGTTAAGTGAACACCGAAGAGCAAGCTGAAGAAAGAGATTTTTTTTCCATTATCTTCCAGAGTTTCTTTGCGCCCATTTTCTTTTTTCTGTTTATTTCTTTTTATTTTTTTATTTTACTTTAAGTTCTAGGATACATGTGCTGAATGTGCCAGTTTGTTACATAAGTATACGTGTGCCATGGTGGTTTGCTGCACCTATCAAACCATCATCTAGGTTTTAAGCTCCGCATGCATTAAGTATTTGTCCTAATGCTCTCCCTCGCCTATCCCCCCACCCCCTGACAGGCCCCAGTGTGTGATGTTCCCCTCCCTGTGTCCATGTGTTCTCATTGTTCAGCTCCCACTTATGAGTGAGAACATGCAGTGTTTGGTTTTCCCTTCCTGTGTTAGTCTGCTGAGGATGATGGTTTCCAGCTTCATCCATGTCCCTGCAAAGGACATGAAATCATTCTTTTTTATGGCTGCATAGTATTCCATGGTGTATATGTGCCACATTTTCTTTATCCAGTCTATCATTGATGGGCGTTTGGGTTGGTTCCAAGTCTTTGCTATTATAAATAGTGCTGCAATAAACATATGTGTGCATGTGTCTTTATAGTAGAATGATTTATAGGCATGGGCAAAGACTTCATGACTAAAACACTAAAAGCAATTGCAACAAAAGCCAAAATTGACCAATGGGATCTAATTAAACTAAAGAGCTTCTGCTCAGCAAAATAAACTATCATCAGAGTGAATAGATAACCTACAGAATAGGAAAAAATTTTTGCAATCTATCTGACAAAGGCCTAATATCCAGTATCTACAAGGAACTTAAACAAGTTTACAAGAAAAAAACAACCCCGTCAAAAAGTGGGCGATGGATATGAATAGACACTTCTCAAAAGAAGACATTTATGTGGCCAACAAACTTATGAATAAAAGCTCATCATCACTGGTCATTAGAAAAATGCAAATGAAAACCATAATGAGATACCATCTCATGCCAGTTAGAATGGCGATCATTAAAAAGTCTGGAAACAACAAATGCTGGCAAGGATGTGGAGAAATACGAATGTTTTTACACTGTTGGTGGGAGTGTAAATTAGTTCAACTACTGTGGAAGACAGCATGGTGATTCCTCAAGGATCTAGAACCAGAAATACCATTTGACCCAGCAGTCCCATTACTGGGTATAAAGAGACTGTTTTTAGAGACAATTACTGGCAGAATCCTCTGAGCAACGCTGCTCTCTGACAACGTTTTCTCTCTGAGAGCAGTTGGGTCCACCACTTTCCAAACATAACAACAAAGGGTATCTCCCTTGTCAAGACCACATACTGTAAATTTAGACAGATGCAGGTTCAAATCCCAACCACTTATGTGCCATTTAAATTCTGTGACTTGGAGCATTTTGTTTAATTTCTCCAAGCTTTAATTTCCTCATCTAAGAAATAGAGATAATAATATCATCCCCATAATTACTGTTAAATGTAAAGCATTTAGCTCTGGTGTTTGGCACAGGGCAAGTACTCAACAAATGTTAGCTAAAATGATAAACATTAATAACATTAATAAACTGATATTTAGAAACAATCCATTTGTTTCTCACCAGGTTTACTTTGGTTCTCAAATGGCCTGATTGCCCCATCTGGTTGCCAAACTCTTAACTATTTTTTTTTTTTATATTGACACTGCATTTTATTTTTATTTTATTATTTTTTTTTATTATACTTTAGGGTTTTAGGGTACATGTGCACAATGTGCAGGTTTGTTACATATGTATCCATGTGCCATGTTGATTTCCTGCACCCATTAACTCGTCATTTAGCATTAGGTGTATCTCCTAATGCTGTCCCTCCCCCCTCCCCCCACCCCACAACAGTCCCCGGAGTGTGATGTTCCCCTTCCTGTGTCCATGAGTTCTCATTGTTCAATTCCCACCTATGAGAGAGAACATGCGGTGTTTGGTTTTTTGTCCTTGCAATAGTTTACTGAGAATGATGTTTTCCAGTTTCATCCATGTCCCTACAAAGGACACGAACTCATCATTTTTTATGGCTGCATAGTATTCCATGGTGTATATGTGCCACATTTTCTTAATCCAGTCTATCGTTGTTGGACATTTGGGTTGGTTCCAACTCTTTGCTATTGTGAATAGTGCCGCAATAAACATACGTGTGCATGTGTCTTTATAGCAGCATGATTTATAGTCCTTTGGGTATATACCCAGTAATGGGATGGCTGGGTCAAATGGTATTTCTAGTTCGAGATCCCTGAGGAATCTCCACACTGACTTCCACAATGGTTGAAGTAGTTTACAGTCCCACCAACAGTGTAAAAGTGTTCCTATTTCTCCACATCCTCTCCAGCACCTGTTGTTTCCTGATTTTTTAATGATGGCCATTCTAACTGGTGTGAGATGGTATCTCACTGTGGTTTTGATTTGCATTTCTTTGATGGCCAGTGATGATGAGCATTTCTTCATGTGTTTTCTGGCTGCATAAATGTCTTCTTTTGAGAAGTGTCTGTTCTGTCCTTGCCCACTTTTTGATGGGGTTGTTTGTTTTTTTCTTGTAAATTTGTTTGAGTTCATTGTAGATTCTGGATATTAGCCCTTTGTCAGATGAGTAGGTTGCAAAAATTTTCTCCCATTCTGTAGGTTGCCTGTTCATTCTGATGATAGTTTCTTTTGCTGTGCAGAAGCTCTTTAGTTTAATGAGATCCCATTTGTCGATTTTGGCTTTTGTTGCCATTGCTTTTGGTGTTTTAGACATGAAGTCCTTGCCCACGCCTATGTCCTGAATGGTATTGCCTAGGTTTTCTTGTAGGATTTTAATGGTTTTAGGTCTAACATATAAGTCTTTAATCCATCTTGAATTAATTTTTGTATAAGGTGTAAGTAAGGGATCCAGTTGCAGCTTTCTACATATGGCTAGCCAGTTTTCCCAGCACCATTTATTAAATAGGGAATCCTTTCCCCATTTCTTGTTTTTGTCAGGTTTGTCAAAGATCAGATAGTTGTAGCTATGCGGCATCATTTCTGAGGGCTCTGTTCTGTTCCATTGATCTATGTCTCTGTTGTGGTACCAGTACCATGCTGTTTTGGTTACTGTAGCCTTGTAGTATAGTTTAAAGTCAGGTAGCGTGATGCCTCCAGCTTTGTTCTTTTGGCTTAGGATTGACTTGGCGATGCGGGCTCTTTTTTGGTTCCATATGAACTTTAAAGTAGTTTTTTCCAATTCTGTGAAGAAAGTCATTGGTAGTTTGATGGGGATGGCATTGAATCTATAAATTACCTTGGGCAGTATGGCCATTTTCATGATATTGATTCTTCCAACCCATGAGCATGGAATGTTCTTCCATTTGTTTGTATCCTCTTTTATTTCATTGAGCAGTGGTTTGTAGTTCTCCTTGAAGAGGTCTTTCACATCCCTTGTAAGTTGGATTCCTAGGGCAACTCCAAGACACATTATTGTCAGATTCACCAAAGTTGAAATGAAAGAAAAAATGTTAAGGGCAGCCAGAGAGAAAGGTCGGGTTACCCACAAAGGGAAGCCCATCAGACTAACAGCTGATCTCTCAGCAGAAACTCTACAAGCCAGAAGAGAGTGGGGGCCGATATTCAACATTCTTAAAGAAAAGAATTTTCAACCCAGAATCTCCTATCCTGCCAAACTAAGCTTCATAAGTGAAGGAGAAATAAAACACTTTACAGACAAGCAAACGCTGAGTGATTTTGTCACCACCAGGCCTGCCCTAAAAGAGCTCCTGAAGGAAGCACTAAACATGGAAAGGAACAACCGGTACCAGCCCCTGCAAAAACATGCCAAATTGTAAAGACCATTGAGACTAGGAAGAAACTATAGCAACTAACGAGCAAAATAACCAACTAACATCATAATGACAGGATCAGATTCACACATAACAATATTAACGTTAAACGTAAATGGGCTAAATGCTCCAATCAAAAGACACAGACTGGCAAACTGGATAAGGAGTCAGGACCCATCAGTGTGCTGTATTCAGGAAACCCATCTCACGTGCAGAGACACACATAGACTCAAAATAAAGGGATGGAGGAAGATCTATCAAGCAATGGAAAACAAAAAAAGGCAGGGGTTGCAATCCTAGTCTCTGATAAAATAGACTTTAAACCAACAAAGATCAAAAGAGACAAAGAAGGCCATTACATAATGGTAAAGGGATCAATTCAACAAGAAGAGCTAACTATCCTAAATATATATGCACCCAACACAGGAGCACCCAGATTCATAAAGCAAGTCCTGAGTGACCTACAAAGGGACTTAAACTCCCACACAATAATAATGGGAGATTTTAACACCCCACTGTCAGCATTAGACAGATCAACGAGACAGAAAGTTAACAAGGATATCCAGGAATTGAACTCAGCTCTACATAAAGTGGACCTAATAGACATCTACAGAACTCTCCACCCCAAGTCAACAGAATATACATTTTTTTCAGCACCACACCACACCTATTCCAAAATTGACCACATAGTTGGAAGTAAAGCTCTCCTCAGCAAATGTAAAAGAACAGAAATTATAACAAACTGTCTCTCAGACCACAGTGCAATCAAACTAGAACTCAGGATTAAGAAACTCACTCAAAACCGCTCTACTACATGGAAACTGAACAACCTGCTCCTGAATGACTATTGGGTACATAATGAAATGAAGGCAGAAATAAAGATGTTCTTTGAAACCAACGAGAACAAAGACACAACATACCAGAATCTCTGGGACACATTCAAAGCAGTGTGTAGAGGGAAATTTATAGCACTAAATGCCCACAAGAGAAAGCAGGAAAGATCCAAAATTGACTCCCTAACATCACAATTAAAAGAACTAGAAAAGCAAGAGCAAACACATTCAAAAGCTAGCAGAAGGCTAGAAATAACTAAAATCAGAGCAGAACTGAAGGAAATAGAGACACAAAAAAACCCTTCAAAAAATTAATGAATCCAGGAGCTGGTTTTTTGAAAAGATCAACAAAATTGATGGACCGCTAGCAAGACTAATAAAGAAGAAAAGAGAGAAGAATCAAATAGATGCAATAAAAAACGAAAAAGGGGATATCACCACCGATCCCACAGAAATACAATCTACCATCAGAGAATACTACAAACACCTCTATGCAAATAAACTACAAAATCTAGAAGAAATGGATAAATTCCTCGACAAATACACCCTCCCAAGACTAAACCAGGAAGAAGCTGAATCTCTGAATAGACCAATAACAGGTTCTGAAATTGTGGCAATAATCAATAGCTTACCAACCAAAAAGAGTCCAGGACCTGATGGATTCACAGCTGAATTCTACCAGAGGTACAAGGAGGAACTGGTACCATTCCTTCTGAAACTATTCCAATCGATAGAAAAAGAGGGAATCCTCCCTAACACATTTTATGAAGCCAGCATCGTCCTGATACCAAAACCTGGCAGAGACATAACCAAAAAAGAGAATTTCAGACCAATATCCTTGATGAACATTGATGCAAAAATCCTCAATAAAATACTGGCAAACCGAATCCAGCAGCACATCAAAAAGCTTATCCACCATGATCAAGTGGGCTTCATCCCTGGGATGCAAGGCTGGTTCAACATACGCAAAACTCTTAACTATTTTAATGTAATTGGAGTTCAGGCAGTGTGTAATGGTAAGACAGTCCCCATCAACTAATTATGCCTGCACCATTTTATATTTCTTCAATTTTTCATGTGTGTCTAGCCATTTGGTAGGTCCTTTGGAATTTATAATAACACCTTCCCTGAGAGATTGTAGGTTGAGCTCATGGAACTGGCTAAGGCAAACAGCATTATCCTGATTAGAAAGACAAATACAGGTGGTAAATAAGCAGAAGCCTACTCCAGGACAAGAAGCTACAAATCAGAAGCCCACAGTTCAGTTAGGAGAGCTTAAAAAAGAAGTTAACCATGGAACATGACTTAGTGAGAGGTTGAATAGCAACATGGAACTGAGAGAAAGTCTTAGAGAGAAGGCAGTTTCCTGGCTTGGGTGGTGTGTCATATTTCTCCTTATCCCACTTGTTAAAGATGTGTTTTAGTAGCTCAACAAGTTCTGCAGAAGAAGAAATAGGTTTAGATGACTTTGGATGGGAGGAAAAATATTCTTTTTCTTCTACCCATCTTAGGTACATTGGCTGGAGCCCTGAGTATTAGATCGACAAAAGACACATTCACAAGAGAAAAATAAACAGTTTATGAATGTGTGTAGTGCACATCACATGGAAGAAACCTCATTGATGAGTAACTCAAAGTTGTGGTTAGAACTTCAGCTTATATAGCCTCTTAGCAAAGAAAAAGAAATTTATAGAGAAGGGACAAGACAAAGGAAAAGGGTTTTAGGCTTCCAAAGGTGGCAAACTGTGGGAAGGTAACTATGTGTGGGAAACAGAGTAAGATTTGTTTATGCGGGTCCATCTCAGGACTGACTTTCCATCTTTTTTGTGGTCCTAAAACTTCCACAGGAGAGATGATTTATGGTGGTTCTCATTTCTCAGAAATTTCTGCTTTTAGTTAAGAGAAGCTCTGGAAAGGTTTCTTTCTTCATCTGTTGTTTCTTATTTGCCTCCAACTCAAAATAATCTTTATGCCAAGGTAACACATTTTGGAGTGGCATATTTTGCTCCGCTACAACTTCCTAGAGCAGGAAAACCATGTTAATTACTTGCACCCACGTGAGCAGTGGGATAGCAACTCTATAATCTTCTCATAGATTACCTACCACCCAGGCTAATGAGCTCACCATAAAAGTCACCCACTAACACATGTACTCTGTATGATCCCCCTGGATAGGAGTCAATTGTGTGACTTTAATAGATAATTTTTAAGTTAGCTCTAAAGCACTAGAAGCATAACAATTGTAGTGGAAGAACTGCAAGTGGAAGAAATGGGAAACTTTTTCCAAAAATAAGAATCCAGACCCAGTAAAGAGCCACAGCTCCAGGTGTTTGGGAATCTAGCCTGGGGACTCTTCAAAACTCAAAGAGCACTATACTGCAGGGCCCACTGTCCTCGCTGAGACTATCATGATGCACAAAGGATCCTTTCTGCAGTGTGATCACCAGGTGTCTGCTTTTCTAAGAGGCAACATCATTTTATAAATATTTCCTATGGGATCAATATGTGTATATAACAAAAAATAAATGTCTAGCCGAGTGTCTTATTTTTTAATACTGTGTTAGAGCAAGGCAGTGCCCTCGTCTTCACCTGTGTTGTTCATGTGTATAGATATTGCCTATAAAACACATCTTTCAAACATGGTGACTAAATTCTGACATTCATTACCTGGAAGGCATTTGCATTTTCTTCTTGGCTTCTACGGCATATCACTGCTTGTTCAAAGCACCTAAGGAGAGGTGAGGAAGGACATCTGAAAACATTTATTTTATCAAGGTAGATAATAGGAAAATATCCGAAGAAACTATTCAAAAAAATGCCAGAATTATCAAAGTGGAAAACATTAGCATGCACACACATCCTTGGGCTCCTGATATCAACTGTTTTCTGGATGCTGGTAGCTTACAAGAGATCTTGCCGAGCACTTCAAAGACTATCAATGTACATGAGGTCTAGAACAGCAGATAATGAAAATTTTTTGTACCATATCCTCAATTGCTCACATTGTTAAAGATTCACCTTTTTCTAATTCTCCTTTAATTCAGTGGGGCAGGAAAATAAGTTTATTCTTGCCTTGCTCCATCTCATCACTTCTAAACCACTAGTTTATCACCTTCCTTCCATGTATCTTCATTTGAATTTCATATTTACCGTTCTCTCCAAAGCACCACTGAACTCCAAGAACTATTTCAAAGTTTTGAGATAACTTAAAAACTGACCAAAATTTTTCTTGTTCTCCTCAAGAAAGTCTTCCCCTAGTCCCACCCCACTTAATCATGCATTTATTTACTCATTTATCCATTTATTAATTCACCAAGTATTGACTTCCTACTATCATGGCCAGTATATCTAGGACTGCCTAGACCTAAGAGGCTTAGACAACAGATATTTATTGTCTCACAGTTCTGAAGGCTAAAAATCCAAGATCAATCTGCTAGCAAGGTTGACTCCTTCTAAGGGCTATGAAGAAAGGATTTGTTCCAGGTCTGTCTCCTCGGCTTGATCATTTTCTTTCTATGTTTCTTCATACTGTCTTTCTTTTTTGTATGTCTGTGTCCAAACTTCCCTTTTTTATAACCACTCTAGACATGTTGGTTTAAGGGCCCACCCTACTCCAGTGTGACCTCATCTTAACTAATTACATCTGCAAGACCTATTTCCAAATATAGTCACATTCTGGGCAACATAGTGAGGGACTGGTGGTTATGACTTGAGCAAATGAATTTGGGGTGCAAGGGACAATTTAATTCATAATAGCCAAGTAAGTGCTAAGTGCTAAAGATAAAAGACCTTGTCTGACATTCTCTTCAGCCCCTAGATCTAACCAAAGGCCTTTGCCTCCTACTTTGTCATAAAAACAAAGCTTATTTTGTAGAAATTCCATAAACTGTCCTCTTCTTTACCTCTTTATCACATATATTCTCTTGTATTATTTGTGCTTCCATCCTTCCTGCTAAGCAAACTAGGCCACTAAGCAAGCCAAAACCCAATTCAGCATGAATAGTCCTATCCTAGGAAAATGAAACTTAGTTTTACCAAGTAGAAACTGCCAACAAACCTGTAACTAGGGATTTTGAGGCAACTGCTCCACTTTAATCTAATATTTTCTTTGCCTTGCTTCTACATTCACCTTATAAAAGCCTTCCCCCCCACACTCCTTCACTGAAGCCCCAAACCACCTGTGGTCTGGAGCCGTCTAATTCATTAATTGCTACTTGCTCAAATGAACTCTTCAAAAATTGAATGTTTTATCACTAAAAAATTGAATCTTTTATCACTATGTAAAGAGTCATTAAATGACTTGGTCACTATGACATCACATATTTGTGATTCAGTGTATTAAATTCTTGGCCAAGGCAGTTCCTGTTTCAGAATTTAAATGGTAAGTATTTAGGATATGCTTGATTAGGATACTTATTCAAAGTTTAAGAGGCTTACTAATGTATATCCTGAATTGTCAGGTATATTTACAACATTTTCGTCTCTATTCAATTACGTTTGCCTTAGCAGATAAAACCTTTTATTATGTTTCTAATTGAACACTTGTCTCCATGAATTAAAAAACATAGCTTAATTACTACAAAAGAGTACTGAGAAACCAGAGGCCCTGGAGAACAGCAGATGGTACACATTCATAGACATGCTAAGTAGGAAGCAGAAAAATGAGAGTACAAAATGTTTTACAAGCATTGAAAGATAAAATTCCATTAAAAAGTGAAATTGAGGAAAATGGATGTTTTAATAACCAAATGAGACATGTATAGTCAAAAGCTGCCTCTTGGGATGTGATTAAATTGATTTGATATTTATATGCTGGAAAGATCAAAATGGGAAAAGAGCTTCTAAAGAAATACTAAGCATGACATTCATTCAATTGTTCAACACTCAAAAACATATTAAGCCTCTGCTATGCTTCAGACATTGTGCTAGGCACCAGAAATACAACATTGGGTAAGATAGACACAGCTTTAATTAGTTTATAGAACAGGATGCAGAAAAACATTATTCAACAAAATAAGATACTGTTATGAATAGGAAATGCTTGGGATGATGTGAAAGTACATAGCAAGAGCATCTGTGGCTCTTTTCTATTTTCCTAAAGGAAAATCTCCTAAAAGATGACCAGAGCAATGGAGAAAACCAGGTGTCCATGGCAGAGGTAAAGAGAGTCAAAGAAACTAGTTGGGAAGGTGCTGAAATAATTCAGATGGTGGCATCAGCTAACATACTGACAGTGGGGATTAGGAAATGGAATGAAATTGAGAAAGCTTTATGGATAGATTTGATAGCAATTAACTATTGGTGAGATGGAGAAAGTGAGAAAAAGAAAGGAGTCAAGAGTGATTCCCAGATTCTTGGCTTGAGCAAGCCACGTGGCAAGGACCAAAACAGGAGCAGAATCGGGAGGAAAGACGATGATGTGCTCTATGCATGCTGATGTCAGGGTGCTGGTGAGACTGAGAGAGGATCTTTCTGGTAGGTAAGTATGGAGCTCAAAAGAGAGATCTTAGCTGGAGATACAAACTCAGGACTTAATGGCAAATGGATAGTAACTGAAACTAAGATACTGATGTGATTTACCTAAGGCTTTATAAAAGTAAGATGAGAAAAAGGCTTAAGAAAGCAGTTTGACGCCAGTACAGTGGCTCATGCCTGTGATCCCAGCACCTTGGGAGGGCAAGGAAAATCACTTGAGCCCAGGAATTTGAAACTAGCCTGGGCAACATGCTGAAATCCCGTCTCTATGAAAAATACAAAAATTAGCCAGAGGTGGTGGTGCGTACCTGTAGTCCCAGATACTTGGGAGGCTGAGGCAGGAGAATCACTTGAACCCAGGAGGCAGAGGTTGCAGTGAGCCAAGATGGAGCCCCTGCACTCCAGCCTGGGTGACAGAGGGAGATTCTGTCTCAAAAAAAAAAAAGAAAGAAAAGAAAAAAAAGGAAAAAAAAAAGAACACAAAACAAAAAGAAAGCAGCTTGACATTGAGAGAAATTTAATCCATTCCAAAACATTTGCATTTTTTCTTTTTCTATTTTATTTTATTTATTTATTTTTTAAATTTTACTTCTGGGATACATATGCAGAATGTGCAGGTTTGTTACATAGATATACATGTGCCATGGTGGTTTACTGCATCTATCAATCGTCATCTAGGTTTTAAGCCCTGCATGCATTAGGTATTTGTCCTAATGTTCTCCCTCCCCTTGCTCCCCAACCCCTGACAGGCCCTGGTGTGTGATGTTCCCCTCCCTGTGTTCATTTATTCTCATTGTTCAACTCCCACTTATGAGTGAGAACATGCAGTGTTTGGTTTTCTCTTCCTGTGTTAGTTTGCTGAGAATGATGGCTTCCAGCTGTATCCATGTCTCTGCAAAGGACATGAGCTCATTCTTTTTTATGGCTGCACAGTATTCCATGGTGTATATGTGCCACATTTTCTTTATCCAGTCTATGATTGATGGGCATTTAGGTTGGTTCCAAGTCTTTGCTATCGTCAATAGTGCTGCAATACATATATGTGTGCATGTGTCTTCATAGTAGAATGATTTATAATCCTTTGGGTATATACTCAGTAATGGGATTACTGGGTCAAATGATATTTCTGGTTCTAGATCTTTGAGGAATTGCCACACTGTCTTCCACAATGGTTGAACTAATTTACATTCCCACCACCAGTGTAAAAGCATTCCTATTCCTCCACAGCCTTGCCAGTATCTGTTGTTTCCTGACTTTTTAATAATCACCATTCTAATGAGATGGTATCTCATTGTGGTTCTGATTTGCTTTCCTCTAATGACCAGTGATGATGAGCTTTTTTTCATATGTTTGTTGGTTGCATAAATGTCTTCTATTGAGAAGTGTCTGTTCATATCCTTCGCCCACTTTTTGATCGGGTTGTTTGTTTTTTTCTTGTAAATTTGTTGAATTTCCTTGTAGATTCTGGATATTAGACCTTTGTCAGATGAGTGGCTTGCAAAAATTTTCTCCCAATCTGTAGGTTGCTTGTTTACTCTGATGATAGTTTATTTTGCTGTGCAGAAGCTCTTTAGTGTAATTAGATCCCATTTGTCAATTTTGGCTTTTGTTGCAATTGCTTTTAGTGTTTTAGTCATTAAGTCTTTGCCCATGCCTATGTCCTGAATGGTATTGCCTAGGATTTTTTCTAGGGTTTTATGGTTTTGAGTTTTACATTTAAGTCTTTAATCCATCTTGAGTTAATTTTTATATAAGGTGTAAGGAAGGGGTCCAATTTCTATTCTCTGCATATGGCTAGGCATTTTTCCCAGCACCATTTATTAGCTAGGGAATTCTTTCCTCATTGCTTGTTTTTGTAGGTTTGTAACAAAGATCAGATGGTTGTAGATGTGTGGTGTTATTTCTGAGGCCTCTGTTCTGTTCCATTGGTCTATATATCTGTTTTGGTACCAGTACCATGCTGTTTTGGTTACTGTAGCCTTGTAATATAGTTTGAAGTCAGGTAGTGAGGTGCCTCCAGCTTTGTTCTTATTGCTTAGGATTGTCTTGGCTATACAAGGTCTTCCAAAACATTTGCATTTTAAAGAGGTGAAGGTTGGGCTAGGAGCTGGGTAGATAAATGAAGTCTGTTTCATAAATACAAAGTTTGAGAAGCCTGAGATATCCAAAAAGAAGCTAGGTTGGATTTAGCTTCTAGCAAGCATCCTCTTACTTCAGTAACAGTCAAGGAATTACAAAGGTCAAAATAGAAGAGTAGCCACAAGTATTTATCTTCATTCTTTGTCATGATCTCTTAAAATTATATGAAGGAATATAATAGGTATAAACTCACTCTAAATCCTGTAGCAGGAAGATTCAGGATTCCAGGAAGAAGCTAACTGAAAAAAAATTAAAGATGTGATATTATTCTTGAGAAGTTACTAAAACTTCAGAATGTAATAAAAAGTCAGTGCAATAAATTTGAAATATAAATAAAATCTTCATAAAAAAATTAAAAGATGCTTAAAAAGACAACATAATCATACAATACTGATAGCCAGAGCAAAAGTAATTGCACAGCAATAACAAAATGCACAGTACATATTTACTGACTTGCAAAATTCATAATCAATTACTAGACAAAAATCCAAAAGAAATAGGATTACCAAATGGAATTTATATCTTATCAACCTTAACAATTTAAAGTGAAAGTTAAAATGTACAAATTTTGGTGAATGAAAGAAAGAAAAGGTGAAGTTAAGTCACATTAGAATGTGGATTCAAGATTTATTGCACATAGTTCATGGAACAAGAATTTTAAAAATTATTGAAATTTATTAAGAGGAATAGAAGTATAATAATTATGATATTGGTATGGGGCAAGGAAATTTAGTAAGTTTTGAAAAAGTATGCTAAATTTTATCTATCATAGCAGAAACTAATAGATCATGTTTAAATTAAGTAATATGTTCATAGTATATGGTGGTAGGTTGAAACTGCTAGAAGAAAAAGTTTAAAAATAGCAATCTCAAAAAATAAATAAAATTTAAAAAATAAAAACAGCTATCTCTGCAATAGAGGAAGTAGATAATTGAAAGAGATATAGGCCGGGCACGGTGGCTCACACCTGTAATCCCAACACTTTGGGAGGCCGAGGCAGGTGGATCACCTGAGGTCAAGGGTTCGAGACCAGCCTGGCCAATATGGTGAAATGCTGTCTCTACTAAAAATACAAAAATTAGCTGGGCATGTTGGCAGGTGCCTGTAATCCCAGCTACTTGGGAGGCTGAGACAGGAGAATCACTTAAACTCAGAAGATGGAGGTTGCAGTGAGCCAAGATTGTGCCATTGCACTCCAGCCTGGGCGACAAGAGTGAAACTCCGTCTCAAAAAAAAGAAAAAGAAAAAGAAAAGAGATATAACTGAGAGCATTTCATCATAAGCCCTTAGCTACTTTTTGATTATCAACCATACACGTTTTATTTTTTATATAAATTAAAAATATATTTTAAAAAAGTAATGAAGTCTGCAACAATCTACTCCCAACCTATTTGTCTAACTATTTCTTCTTTCTTCCTTTTTTCTTTCTTTCTTTCTTTCTTTTTCTTTCTTTCTTTCTTTCTTTCCTCTCTTTCTCTCTCTCTTTCTTTTGCTCTTTCTCTCTCTCTCTCCTTTCTTCTTTCTTCTTTACCTTAGCTGCAACCAAAATTGACTTTCCAACAGAAGTTACTGAGACTGCTCCATTTGGTGCACTGGAGGAGCGTTATGTGGTACTAGGGGCAAATAAAAGCCAACTGGAGTACTAAGTATATTACCAACAGCATCTGTCTCATCTTCTTTCTTATAACTGTGCACATACACACACACCCCACCAACAACAGTACCCACTATAACAACACATTCATAAGAGATGGTGCCATTTGGTCTTCAACTTAGCTCAGATTCCAAGATTTTAAGCTCTCTGCTACCCATCTACTGTGAGGTTGTTCCTCATAGTCAGTGCAGCATAGCTCTTTAATTCTTCTTTCTCTATTTTAGTCATATTCTCTGCTAACTTAACAACCCACTCCACATTCTTGGTCAGCTCCCAATCCTCAGATTCTGCTAACTTCATAATATAGGTCACCATGTGACTTGTTGACTTCTCCATCTGCCCAAATCTTACACATTATTTCAGATCCACCTCAAATGCCAGTTCCTCATCATTTCTTCTCTGCACTCAACAGAGCTTTGCTTCTTATTTATAAAAACAAAGGTCACCATGCTTTATATTACAAATTTATTGTTTGTATAAATTTATTACAAAATTATTGTATATGTATATTTTAAGTTTCTCTCAATTTTAAATTCTTTCAAGGCCAGGATTAAAGCTTGCTAATCTCTTATCTAACATAGTAAATGTAATATTTTAATGGATATAATGCTCCTTAGATGAATATTTAACTATATTTTAATTTTGGTGAGACTCTCACTGTCTTAGTTCATTTAGTATGTTCTTTTAAGGAAATACCTGAAGCTGGGTAATTTATAAAGAAAAGAGGTTTATTTGGCTCATGGTTCTGTGGCAGAACAAGAAGCATGGCACAAGCATCTGCTTCTCGCGAGGGCTTCAGGCTCCTTCCACTTATGGCAGAGGGTGACGGGCAATGCACAGAGATCCCAACAAGAGAGAAAGCAAGAGAGAGAGTGGGGAGGTGTCCGGTTCTTTTCAACAATCAGTTCTTGCAGGAGCTAATAGACTGAGAACTCACTCACCCCTACCCTTAGAGAGGGTATTAATATTCATGAGGGATCCACCTCCATGCCCCAAACACCTCTCATTTGATCTCCTATATTGGGGATCAAATTTCAACATGAGATTTGGAGGGGAAGAAACACCTGAACTATATTACTCATGGATTTTTATTAATTGGGCAATTCGGAATTATTTTCTGTAGGTTTTTGAGGGGAAGCTTTCATTTTCTTCATAGGCATTTACTGTATGTTACATACTTGTTATACTGTGGCTCTTCCGAAACAAAGATGGCTTGCAAAATAGTAACAAAATAGTAATAGTAACAAAATGCTATTACAGGGTTAATAAAAAGGAAACTGAAAATTTAAGGAAACTGAAAATTTAAGGAAAGGAGTCAAATATGTTCCACATATTTTCTGTGATTGAGCCTTAATATTGTTTTTGCAGCTTTCTAATATCCAGAGCAAAAAGGGAAATATTAATTTCAACTGGTGTTTCTAGATAAATGCTCTAATTTGAAGGTGTTGGTAACCAGCTAGACTTCCCAGGGAACTTTCAAACAGTGTGAGGGACATATCAAAAGATCTCACACATGGGAAATTATGATCGATCCTAGAAGCAGAAAGTGGGACAGAAAAAAAAAATTTGGTGACATAATGGATGAATAGCTCCCAAATTTTATGGAAGACATGTTTACAGATTCAAGAAGCGTGGAAAACCCTAAGCAGTGTGAATTTAAGATAACCACATCTAGGCATACCATATTCAAACCACAGAACCAAAAACTAAAGAGAAAATCTTGAAAACAGCCAGGAAAAGAACAGCATATTTGAACAATTATTTGGACAAATTTGAACAATGATTCAATATTTTTTAAGAATGAAAATAAAGACACGTCCAGATAAAAATAAAACTAGCAGGGTTCATCACCGGCAGCTCTGCAATGAAACAAATGTTAAAGAAGCTCTTTCGTGAGACTCCGTCTCAAAAAAAAAAAAAGAAGCTCTTTTGGCTGAAGAGAAATCATACCTGATAAAAATCCAAATTTTCAAGAAGGAATGAAAAGCATGAGAATCTATAAACATCTAGGTCAATGTAAGAGAGTATTGTTTTCTCCTAATTTCTTTAAAATGCATATGGTTTCAAAGCAAAAACTGTAATATTCTTTTGTGTGGTTTATAGAATAAATACATATACATGTGAAAATTATAATAAATGGAACTATGGAGTCGCAAAGTTTCTCCATTTTTCATGAAGTCACACAATATTAACTCTAAGTAGACTGAGAAGTTAAGAATGTGTATTGTAATTCCATGAGCAACCATTGAAACTAATGCAAAAAACCCTGAAAATCTAATAAATAAATTAAAATATAGTTTAAAAATGTTCAATTAATCTAAAAGGAAGCAAGAAAGGTGGAATATAGGAGCAAAAAAGCAGAGGGGACAACAGAAAACAGATAGTAAAATGGTAGACCTAATTGTAAACATGCCAGTAATTCTATTAGCTGTTGTTGGACTAAACACCCCAATTAAAAGATAGAGATGTCAGAATGAATTTTTTAAACACCCAAACATGTTATCTCAAGAAGATGCAGACTGGGCACAGTGGCTCATGCTGGTAATCTTAGCACTTTGGGAGACCGAGGCAGAAGGATCACTTGAGCTTAGGAGTTCGAGACCAGGCTGGGCAACAAAGTGAGACCTAGTCTCTAAAAAATAAAAATAAACATAAATTAGCTGGGTGTAGTGGCACACACCTGTAGTCCCACCTATTCGAGGTGGGAAGACTACATAGCTCAGTTGGTCTAGGCTGCAGTGAGCCATGTTCGCATCATTGCACTTCAGCTTCGGTGACAGTATGTGATCCTGTCTCAAAAAATCAAAACAAAACAAAAAAAGAAGATGCACTTTAAAGATGCTGATAGATTGAAATTAAATAGCTGGGAGGAAAATGCCATGCAAACTATAGGCATGAGAAAGGCTAGAGTGTTTATATTAGTATGAGATAAGGTAGACTTCAAGACAAAGAGTATTACTGGAATAAAGAAGGACATTTCATAAAGCTAAAAGAACCAATAAATCAGGAAGATATAACAATCATAAATATGTATGTACCCAGCACAGACTTTAAAATATATAAAGAAAAAAATGAGAATTACTGGAGCAATAGACAATTCCAGGATCATAATTGGAGATTTTAACACTCCTTTCTTAGCAATTGATGGGCCAATGATTCAAAAAATTTAGGGGAAAACAATGATATGATTTCTGCAAAAACAGATAATCCCTCATGTAGACAATAAAAATATAGTTATACCAATATTGTTGCTAATATCAAACTGTGAAACAAAATTTACCAATGATCAACAAATGCATATATGGTCATACTTCACTTGATGATGAGGATATGTTCTGAGAAATGAAAAATCTACACAAATCTACATGAAATATCTAATTTTTACTAGCACTTCTTGTCATAATACATCTTGGATAAGTTACTTTTTTGAGCCTCACATATGACATCCATAAAATATTAATATAAATATCCATAACTCACTCTCCAAAATCAGAAATCTGGCCTGATACCTCCTTGGGTTTTCTTTCACTACCAATGTATATGATTCTGCAAAATTAAAGCTATGAATTTTTCACTTGATACCCAAAATCTTGTAAGCTTAGAACGTGAAGACAGGCACAGCATGCAGTCATATAGTAAACACAAATAATGCTATCTATAATGAAATTTTAACATTTTGACATTTGACAGAAGAATTCAAACCATCAAAAGAAATATTTTGTGTGTGTGTGGAGAGTAACTTTATTCATTGTCCATAATGATGATTTTCTTATTTTTCTTTCCTGGAATGCTGTGTTAAATAAAATCTTATATATAAATACAATCTTTATAATATAAACACAATCTTATAGAGAAGACACATATATATAAAACAAATGAAACCACAACTGCTCTTATTGACGTGATAGGTAGGAGCCCAGATTTCATTCTACCTAGGGGAAAATCGAGCACAGGTTCTCCCTCAAGGGGGCGCCTTAGAGCACAGCTGAAGGCTAAAGCCCAGGTGGAAGAATCACCGTAAAAGGAGTCTCCTTGGCTGGACATTCTTTCAGCTGCCATAATAGTTTCTTATTAAGACTTTCCTGAAACTCCAAAAATCACTGATCTGCATAGTCTCACTTTTTTCTACTCTTCTCAGTGCCAGACATTGATGCGTGAAAAAAATATGCATCTCAGCATTTTATTACATTCTGTTATAGTGCTTTAAATTGCCTTGCTGAATTGTGTTATGTATAAATCTAATCAGCATTCCTTAATTCCCTTCTACCATAAGATCTCGAAAATAATATATAATTGCTGAATTGACAAAATTATCAGGATCTAATGTCTGGTTTGAATTAAACATTAAAATATATGAGGAAAATATTGAAAGGCTCCAAAAGACAGCAATACAGATGAAAATATATGGAAAATAAAGGAAGTGAACCTGCTTAATTGGTCAATGAAAAGGCAGTGAGAAACTTAACTATCTTTGAATTAGGAGGAAAAAACTATTATGCAGTAATGACTTTTTAATCCTTGCTATTTCATGAGGGATTTGCTACAAAAAGGAGGGATTTCCTCTTAATGAGAACTGACTGGACCCACAATGCTAGTCAGCAATTCCAAATCAGCAAACTCGCCCATTGTTCTGAAGAGTCTTTCTAAGCATTTACCATATTCTTCAAGATTTCTGTCCCACTTTAATTCTCTGAGAATATCCAAAAAAGAAACTAAAAGGCATGAATAAAGGCAATGAGAATGGGATTGCAGGGCATTGCTAATGAGGGAAAGATGTGGCAGCTTCTTGGAATAGAAAGGACGTTGGATTCCAAAAGGACAGAGAGAGGGAGAAGTGCCGGTTGATCTCCAGGACTCTGAACTGTGCAGCTAAGTTAGGGGTGCTGCTGTTCACCAAGACTGGGCATGTCGGAGGAGGCAGAAGATGAAAAGAAAAGGAAGGAATGGTGATGATTGGGGGAATATGTGTATTCCTTTTGGATACACTGAATCAAAGTGTCTTTGGGAATTGCAGTGGAAATGTCTAGAATGCAGTCAGGTATACACAACTAAAGCTGGGTTGAAACACAGATTTTGGAGTTCTCGGGGTGGCCAATGTCACAGGTATGGTTGAAAATGACCAAAAAGAGCAAGTAAAAGAGAGGTGCTCAACTTGGGATCCACAAACTTCCTGTGGGTACCGTGAGTGATCTTCAGGAGCATCCTTTAATCCTCTGAAATTTCATGTTATTTTTGTGAGCATGTTCTTTTCCGCAGGAGAGAAGGCCTGTAACTTTCTTCATGTTCTCAAAAATTCATTACCCAAAAAGATTTTGAACCAGAGATCTAGATTGAGAAATGAAAATATCCAGGAAACATGCTCTGAAGAATATGTCCATCCATACGGCCGGGTGCGGTGGCTCACGCCTGTAATCCCAGCACTTCGGGAGGCCGAGTTGGGCGGATAACGAGGTCAGGAGTTCAAGAACAGCCTGACCAACATAGTGAAACCCCTTCTCTACTAAAAATACAAAAATTAGCTGGGCGTGGTGGCATACACCTGTAATCCTAGCTACTCAGGAGGCTGAGGCAGGAGAATCGCTTGAACCCGAGAGGCAGAGGTCGCAGTGAGCCGAGATCACACCACTGCACTCCAGCCTGGGCGACAGAGTGACACTCCGTCTCAAAAAAAAAAAAAGAATATGTCCATACACATAAAATATATAAATGTTCATACACATAAAGAGAACTGGTTGCCAAGAGGGAGCCTGAGAAAGAGCTGGCAGTCAGAGAGCAGAAGCAGAAAGACGCAAGACTGGATCCAAGAGAAGGCAAGTTTTCAAATAGGAGAATGCCCCATTTTGTCACTCAGGGTAGAGATCAAATATTAACCCTCAGAAGGGCCTTCTCTAATCACTTAGCTCAACCACCCATACAGGTGTATTTCCCACATGAAAGAGAAAGTTCGCTGTGAGCAGGAACCCTGAATCCCAGTGCTTACAACATAATGAACATAAAGTAATTGTCAGATGATTAACTGATTGGCTGCTATTGGAGACAATCTGCAATTTTTAAATATCATTTTTACCTTCCTTGTTCCAAAAATACATTGCATTCAAGTAGTTCAAAGACATTTTTGATTTAATAACTAAATGAACAAGTGAGCAAATATATTACCATTTGTTTCCTGGTACGACCAATAACAATAAAGGCAGAGTGCTATCGAAGAATGCAGAAAAAAAGGAGGCAAAAATATAGGTAACTGAACAGTAAAGTAACTAAAAGGGTTAGTCACTGACATTTATACTTATTAGTGAGTTTTCTGACTAGAAGCTATTATTTATGTAATATAAGCATTTCATTTTATTCTATAATCTATAATGCTAGACAGGAGCAAATGCAGCAGTTGTCAATAATTGCTACAAGCCTATCAAACTGGAGAATTCAAAGGTCTTTATTATAAGCCAAATGCTGTAAAACATAATGTCCTAAGGCAGTTAGGCAATAAATGTTTACTGAGGAAAATGAACTCTTCTTTCCTAGCCAATTTGAATAAAAACAACAAAAGTTATTTCAAACATTTTAACATAATGCTACACACTCATGTCCAATAAAATACATTATTTCTTAGAGTTATAGGATATTACATTATTGAAAATAGACATGTTTCATTACTTTTTATATTTAGGCCACGTTTAATACTTCCTATAAATAAACTATCAGACAAGATGATGCCTCAACCCTAAGCAAAGTATTTTATACTTTCACTTTCAGAGATTCATAACAACACTTGATTTACATTTTAAAATATTAAATTCTACTTTCTGAGATGCAGATATAACAAGTACATCAATTTCACAATAGGAAAATCATCTGTGTATTAAACAGTTCAGGTAGAAGATGGTCTCTGAAATCAAATAGCTTATGAACTGATGCATTTTTCAAAGATTTGTCTTAAATGAATTCTGCTGGTGAGAGCAAGATTTTCAAAGTGGCTATCGTGTCCTCATTCCTGTACTGACTCGTAAGAGCCAAGAAAGGAGAAAGGAAAATTGACATCTGCGCACAGCTTAATGTTGGTACAGGTGCAGGGCTAGCTACATAATTTGCAGGGTCCAGCGCAAAATGAAAATTTGGGACTCCTTTTTCAAAAAGCAGGGGAAAGCATTTTTTAAAGGTATGAAAATATAAAGCTTTTTCATTTCTTCTCTCTTTTTCTCTCTGTGTCACAGTGGGGTTTTTTTTACTGAATTAGAAACTGGAGGTAATTTTTTTTCTTTTTTCTTTTATTTTATTTTACTTTACGTTCTGGGATACATGTGCAGAACTTGCAGGTTTGTTACATAGGTGTACATGTGCCATGGTGGTTTGCTGCACTCATCAACCCGTCTTCTAGGTTTTTAAGCCCCACATGCATTAGGTATTTGTTCTAATGCTCTCCCTCACAGTGTCCCCCACCCCCCGACAGGCCCCAGTGTGTGATGTTCCTGTCCCTGTGTCCGTGTGTTCTCATTGTTCAACTTGTCACAGTGTTTTTTATTTGCACTATAATGTTGTTCTAGGTAAAGAAAAATTAAAATTTTAAATTATTAAAATGAATTTGCTGTTCATCTGTGTATTGTACAGTGCAAATTTTAAATGCAAATATAGGAATATTTAACATACAAAATGACCACAATTACTTGATTTGTATTTCATAGCTCACACATCGATACACATTTTGTTCTTAGCAAAACAATGGAAACACTATGCAAAACTAACTCAACTTCTTATTTCACTTCTTAATACATCACATCCTACCAATACTCTCTATGGATAAATAAGGAAGGTTTGAAAGAACAAGGAACTATGAATAGTCCTACTTTTCACTTTCTCTCTTTGTCATCATTTTCAGTGTAAATGTTTAGCTAGTATAAAAAAGAGAAAGGAGTAACAAGGGATATGCTAGGGTACCTATGTATGTCATTGGTTTAGAAGGACACTGCCCACTTTCAAAGCAATTCTTGTTCAAATAGAAAATGAGCCTCTCAGCCTGTTTGCACTGCACTTAGTTTGACTGACACTCGACTTGCTTAGTTTTTTGTTTGTTTTGTTTTGTTTTGTTTTATTATATTTTAAGTTCTGGGGTACATGTGCATAATGTGCAGGGTTGTTACATAGGTATACATGTGCCATGTATGTACATTAGGTATTTCTCCTGCTATCCCTCCCCTAGTCCGCCACACCCATCATCTACATTAGGTATTTCTCCTGCTATCCCTCCCCTAGTCCGCCACACCCCGACAGGCCCCAGTGTGTGATGTTCCTCTCCCTGTGTCCACGTGTTCTCAATGTTCAACTCTGACTTAAGAGTGAGAACATGCGGTGTTTGGTTTTCTGTCTTGAGTTTGCTGAGAATGATGGCTTCCAGCTCCATCCATGTCCCTGCAAAGGACATGAATTCATCCTTTTTTATGGCTGCATAGTATTCCATGGTGTATATGTGCCACATTTTCTTTATCCAGTCTATCCTTGATGGGCATTTCGGTTGGTTTCAAGTCTTGGCTATTGTAAATAGTGCTGCAACAAATATATGTGTGCATGTGTCTTTATAGTAGAATGATTTATAACCCTTCGGGTATATACCCAGTAATGGGATTGCTGGGTCAAATGATATTTCTGGTTCTAGATCCTTGAGGAATTGCCACACCATCTTCCACACTGGTTGAACTAATTTACACTCCCAGCAATAGTGTAAAAGTGTTCCTATTTCTCCACATCCTCTCCAGCATCTGTTGTTTCCTGACTTTTTAATGATTGCCATTCTAATGAGATGGTATCTCATTGTGGTTTTGATTTGCGTTTTTCTAATGACCAGTGATGGTGAGCTTTTTTTCATATGTTTGTTGGTTGCATAAATGTCTTCTTTTGAGAAATGTTTGTTTATACCTTTCTCTCCCACTTTTTGATGGGGTTGTTTGTTTTTTTCTTGTAAATTTGTTTAAGTTCTTTGTAGATTCTGGATATTGGACCTTTGTCAGATGGATAGACTGCAAAAATGTTCTCCCATTCTGTAGGTTGCCTGTTCACTCTAATGATAGTTTCTTTTGCTATGCAGAAGCTCTTTAGGTTGATTAGATCCCATTTGTTTATTTTGGCTTTTGTTGCCATTGCTTTTGGTGTTTTAGTCAGGAAGTCTTTGCCCATGCCTATGTCCAGAATGATATTGCCTAGGTTTTCTTCCAGAGTTTTTATGGTTTTAGGTCTTATGTTTAAGTCTTTAATCCATCTTGAGTTAATTTTTGTATAAAGTGTAAGGAAGGGATCCAGTTTCTATTTTCTGCATATGGCTAGCCAGTTTTCCCAGCACCATTTATTAAATAGGGAATCCTTTGCCCATTGCTTCTTTTTGTCAGGTTTGTCAAAGATCAGATGGTTGTAGATGTGTGGTGTTATTTCTGAGGCCTCTGCTCTGTTCCATTGGTCTATATATCTGTTTTGGTACCAGTACCATGCTGTTTTGGTTACTGTAGCCTTGTAATATAGTTTGAAGTCAAGTAGTGTGATGCCTCCAGCTTTGTTCTTTTTGCTTAGGATTGTCTTGGCTATGTGGGCTCTTTTTTGGTTCCATGTGAAATTTAAAGTAGTTTTTTCTAATTCTGTGAAGAAAGTCCATGGTAGCTTGATGGGGATAGCATTGAATCTATAAATTACTTGGGCAGTATGGCCATTTTCACAATATTGATTATTCCTATCCATGAGCATGGAATGTTCTTCCATTTGTTTGTGTCTTCTCTTATTCCCTTGGGCAGTGGTTTATAGTTCTCCTTGAAGAGGTTCTTCATATCCCTTGTAAGTTGTACTCCTAGGTATTTTATTCTGTTTGTAGCAGTTGTGAGTGAGAGTTCACTCGTGATTTGGCTCTCTATTATTGGTGTATAGGAATGCTTGTGATTTTCTCACATTGATTTTGTATCCTGAGACTTTGCTGAAGCTGTTTATCAGCTTAAGGATATTTTGGGCTGAGATGATGGGGTTTTCTAAATATACAATCATGTCATCTGCAAACAGAGACAATTTGACTCCCTCTCTTCCTATTTGAATACGCTTTATTTCTTTCTCTTGCCTGATTGCCCTGGCTGGAACTTCCAATACTATATTGAATAGGAGTGGTAAGAGAGGGAATCCTTGACATGCTTAGTTTATACTACCAGTAGGTCTCCCTGAACTCCCATGCATGTGCATCTGCTAGACTTCTCTGCCTCTGGAGCACTGCAAAAGCTGTGTGCTAATGGATTGGTGAGGCTATGTGCTAATGGATTCTCTAGGGCCAAAAGAGATTTTAAAATATTTTATTTCAGATCCATCTATATGCTGCCTTTCAAGAAACTCATTTCGGCTTTAGGGACACACACGGGCTAAAAGTGAAGGGCTGGAAAAAGACACTCTATGCAAATTGTAATCAGAAGAGAGCAGGGATGGCTATACATCAGACAAAATAGACTCTACATCAAAAACTGTCACAAGAGACAAGAGGGTCATTATATAATTATAAAAGTATCCTCTTATCAAGAGGATATAACAATTATAAATATTTATGCACAGAATATCAGAGCACCTAAATATATAAAGCAAATATTAATGTAACTGAAAGGAGATATAGACAGCAATGCAATAATAGTAGGGGACTTTAGTACCTCACTTTCAACAGTGGATACATCATCTAATGGAAAATCAATAAGGAAACAGCAGACATGAACAAACTATAGACCAAATGGACCTAACAGACATGTTCAGAACATTCCATCCAGTAGCAGTAGAATACACGTTCTTTTCAGACACCCACAGAGCATCCTCCAGGATAGATCATACGTTAGGCCACAAAACAAGTCTTAACAAATTTAATAAGACTGAAATAATATCAAGTACCTTTTATGACCACAACAGTATAAAACTAGAAATCAATACCAGGAGGAAAATTAGGAAATTCACAAATATGTGGAAATTAAACAATGCACTCTTAACCAATGGATCAAAGAAGAAATCAAAAGGGACATAAAAAATATCTTGAGAAAAATGAAAATGGAAATATACAGATATCAAAACTTATGGAATGCAGCTAAAGCAAATCTAAGAGGGAAGTTTATAGTAATAAACACCTACATTCAGAAAAAAAGAAAGATCTCTAATGAACAACCTAACTTTACACCTAAGCCCAAAGTTAGCAGAAGGAAGAAAATAAAGATTAGAACAGAAATAAATGAAATAGATACTAGAAGAACAAAAGAAAATATCAACAAAACTGAGAGTAATAAAAACAGAGAAAAGACTCACATAAATAAAATTATAGATAAGGGAGATATAACAACTGATATCACAGAAATACAAAGGATCATAAGAAACTACTATGAAAATTATAGTCCAACAAGTTGGATAACCTAAAAAAAATGAAGAAATTCCTAGAAACATACAACCGACTATCTTAGTTTGTTTTCTGTTGTTTATAATAGAATATCTGAAACTAGGTAATTTAGAAAGAATAGGAATTTATTTTCTACAATTATGGAGGCTGAGAAGTCCAGGGTCAAGGGGATGCATCTGATGAAAGTCTCCATGGTGGGGTTTCTGCAGAATTCTGAAGCAGTACAGTGCATCACATGACCAGGGTGCTGAGCATGCTAGCTCCAATCTCTCTTCTTCTTATAAAGCCACCAGTCCCACTCCCATGATAACCCATTAATCCATTAACCTATTAATAGATTAATCCATTCACAAAGACAGAGTCCTTATCATCCAATCACTTTTTTAAGTCCCAGCCTCTTAATATTGCCACATTGGGGATAAAGTTTCAACATGAGTTTTGAAAGGGACAAATATTCAAACCATAGCACCTACAAAGACTGACTCATGAAGAAATAGAAAATCTGAACAGACCATAGTAAGTAAGGACTTTAAGTGATTAAGAACTTCCCAACAAAGAAAAGCCAAGGACCTGATGGCTTCACTGGTGAATTCTGCCAAATATTTAAGGAAAATTAAACCAATCCTTCTCAAACTCTTCCCAAAAAATTGAAGAAGAAAGAGCACTTCCAAAGTCACTATGAGGCCAACATTACCCTGATAGCAAAGCCAGACAAGGACACTACAAGAAAAAAAAATATGAAAGAATATCCCTGATAAACATAGATGCAAAACTCCTCAACAAAATACTGACAACTCTAGGAAAAATGGACAAATGTAATCACATCAACTTAAAAAATATCTGCACAGCGAAGAAAACAATCAAGGAAATGAAGGGACAGCCCACAGAATGGGAGAAAGTATTTGCAAACTACCTACCTGACAAGGGATTAATTACCAGAATATATAAGGAGTTAAAATAACTCTCTAGGAAAAAATATCTTATAATCCAATTTAAAAATGGGCAAAAGATCTGAACAGACATTTCTCAAAAGAAGACGTACCAGTAGCAAACACGTATATGAAAAGGTGCACAACATCACTGATCACCAAAGAAAGGTAAATCAAAACTACAATGAGATATGATATCACCTTGGTTACAATGGCTTTTACCCAAAAGGCAATAATGAATGCTGGTGAGGATGTGGAGAAAAGCGAACTCTCTTCCACTGTTGGTAGGAAGCTAAATTAGTGCAGCCACTATGGAGAATGCATGGGGATTACTCAAAAAAACTAAAAATAGAGCTATCATATGATCCAGCAATCCCACTACTGGGTATATGCCCAAAAGAAAGAAGTATATCAAAGAGATATCTGCACTCCCATATTTATTGCAGCATTATTTATAATAGCCAAGCAAGCACCTGAGTGCCCATCATCAGACAAATGGATAAAGAAAATATACATATATAAAATGGAGTACTATTCAGTCATAAAAAAGAATGAGATCCTATCATTTGCAACAACATGGATAGAACTGGAGATCACTATGTTAAGTGAAATAAGCCAGGCACAGAGTGAAACTTTGAATGTTCTCACTTATTTGTGGGAACTAAAAAATTTCAAACAACTGAACTCATAGAGATAGAGAGTAGAATGATGGTTACCAGAGGCTGGGAAGATTGGAGGAGGACAGGAGGAAGAGAGGATGGTTAACGCATACAAAAATATTATTAGAAGGAATAAGATCTAGTATTTGATAGCACAACAGGGTGACCATAGTCAACAATAACTTATTGTACATTTTAAAATAACTAAAAGAGTATAACTGGATTGTTTGTAACACAAAGAAACGGTAATTGCTTGAGGTGATGCATACCTGACTTACCTTGATGTGACTATTAAACATTATATGCTTGTATCAAAATATCTCATGTGACCCATAACAATATACACCCAATATTTACCCATAAATATTAAAAATTAAAAATACTAGCAAACCAAATACAAAAGCACATTAAAAGGATCATACATCATGATCAAATAGGCTTTATCCCAGGGATACAAGGATGGTTCAGTATATACAAATCAATAAATGATGGTTCAGTATATGCAAATTGGTAAATATAATACACCACATTCACAGAATGAAGGATAAAACTCATAATCATCTCACTAGATACAGAAAAAGCATTTGATAAAATTCAACATTATTTCATGATTTTTAAATCTTGTAAAAAAATTAGTGATAGAAGGAATGCAACTCAGTATAATAATGACCATATATGACAAGCCCTCAGCTAACATCATACTCAACAGTGAGCAACAGAAAGCTTTTCCTTTAAGATCAGAAACAAGACAAAAAATACCAACTCTTGCCACTTCTATTCAACATAGTACTGTAAGTCCTAGACAGAACAATTAGGCAAGAAAAAGAAATGAAAGGCATCCAAATTAGGAAGAAAGAGGTAAAATTGTCTTTGTTTGCAGATGGCATGATCTTATATATAGGAAAGTCTGAAGACTCCACTAAAAAGTAGTTCGAAATAATAAATTTAAAGTTGTAAAATATGAAACCAATATACAAGTCAGAACATGTCTATACACAAACAACAAACTATCCAAAAGAGAAATGATGAAATCAATCCAATTTACAGTAGCATCAAAAAATAAAATACTTAGAAATAAATTCAGCCAAGGAGGTAAAAAAAGAAATGCACACTGAAAAGTACAAAACATTCATGAAAGAAATTGAAGGCCAGGTGCAGTGGCTCATGTAATCTCAGCACTTTGGGAGGCTGAGGCGGGCAGATAACCTGAGATCAGGAGTTCAAGACCAGGCTGGCCAACATGGTGAGACCCCCGTCTCTACTAAAAATACAAAAAAATTAGCTGGGCATGGTGGCACATGCCTGTAATCCCAACTACTCGGGAGGCTGAGGCAGGAGAATTGCTTGAACCTGGGAGGCAGAGGTTGCAAGGTTGCAGTGAGCCGAGATAGCGCCACTGCACTCCAGCCTGGGTGAAAGAGTGAGACTCCATCTCAAAAAAAAAAAAAAAAAAAAGAAATTGAAGAAGATGCAAATAAATAGGTATCCTGTGTTCATTGATTAGAGGATTAGAAAAATCAGTATTGTTAAAATGTTCGTATTGCTGAAAGCAATCTACAGATTCAGTGCAATCCCTATCAAAATTCTGGTGGCATTTTTCATAGAAATAGAACAATCCTAAAATTCTTATGGAACCACCAAAGGCCCTGAATAGCAAAAGCAACCTTGAGCAAGAAGAACAGAGTTGGAGGCATCACATTTTCTGATTTCATATTATATTACAAAGCTATAGTATCAAAATAGTATGGTACTGGCATAAAAACAGATACATATATCAGTGAAACAGGATAGAGAGCTCAGAGAAAAACCCAAGCATATATAGTCAACTAACTTTTGACAAGGGCATCAAGACTACAAAACAGAGAAAGGATAGTCTCTTCAATAATTGGTGTTGAGGAAACTAAACATTCACATGCAAAAGAAATGAAATTGGATGTGTATCTTAGACCATATACAAAATGGGTTAGAGACTTAATCATAAGACATAAAACTGTAAAACTTCTACAAGAAAACATAGGGGAAAGTGCTTTGATATTGGTCTTGGCAATGATAATTTGGGGTATGACACTAAAAGCACAAACAAAAGCAAAAGTAAACAAGTAAGACTACATCAAACTAAAAACCCTCCGCACAAAAAGGAAATAATGAATGAAATGAAAAGGCAACCTACAGAATGGGAGAAAATATTTATAAACGGTATATCTGAACGGGAGTTAATATCCAAAACATATAAGAAACTCAAACAACTCAGTATCAAGAAAACAATAACTAAATATAAAAAGAGGGTAAAGAACTTGAATAGACATTTCTCAAAAGGATACACACAAATGGTCAACAGGAATATTAAAAAGTATTCAACATCACTAATCATCAGGTAAATGCAAATCAAGGCCACAGTGAGATACCACATCACACTTGTTAAGATGGCTATCATTAAAAATAAAAAGATCAATGCCGAGGAGTATGTGAAGAAAAGGGAACACTGACACACTGTTGGTGGAAATGTAAATTGGCACAGCCATTACAAAAAAACACTATGGAGGTTCCCTAAAACTTTTTAAATAGAACTACCATATGATCCAGCGATCCCACTTCTGGATATTTATACAAAAGAAATGAAAACAGTATGTAGAAGAGATACCTTCTACCTACTGTACCATACATGCCATATTCATCACAGTGTCATTCACAAATAGTCAAGATATGAAAACAACCTAAACGTCTATTGGCAAATGAATGAATAAAGAAAATATGGACTATACATGTAATGCAATATTATTCAGCCTTAAAAAAGAAGAAAATCTTATTTGGGAGGCGAGGTGGACAGATCACTTGAGGTCAGGAGTTCGAGACCAGCCTGGCCAACATGGCAAAACCCCATCTCTACTAAAAATACAAAAAAAAAATTAGCCGAGCATGGTGATGAACTCCTGTAATCCCAGCTATTTGGAAGGCTGAGGCACAAGAATCACTTGAACCCAGGAGGCAGAGGTTGCAGTGAGCCAGTGAGCCGAGATCGTGCCACAGCACTCCAGCCTAGGCAACAGAGCAAGACTCTGCCTTTAAAAAAAAAAAAAGAAAGAAAGAAAAGAAAAAGAAAAAGAAAAAAAATCCTGCCATTTGCTATCACATGGATAGACCTAGAGGACATTATGCTAAGTGAAATAAACCAAACACAAAGACAAATACTGTAAAACTTTACTTATATGTTGAATCTAAAATAAGCAAACTTATAGAGGCAGAGAGTAGAATGGTAGTTGCCAGTGGCTAAAGGTAGGGGAAATGGAGAGGTGATGGCCAAAGATTACAACGTTTCAGTTATGCAAGATAAGTTCTGGAGATTGAATGTGCAGCATGGCAACTATAGCTAACAATACTGTACTGTATACTTCAAATTTTCTAAGAGGTTAGTTCTTAAGTGTTATTACCGCAAGAATAATAATAATAATAATTTATTACAACAGTAATAAGAGGATAGGAGAAAACTTTAGGAGGTGTTGGATATGCCTTTGGACATGATAGTGGTGATGGTTTCATGGATATATATTTATCCTCAAACTCATGGAGTTGTATACACTAAGTATGTACAGCTTTTTACATGTCAATCACACCTCAATAAAGTGATTTAAAAATATATATTTGCTTTTCAGATTTAAAAAGGCAGTTAATTCTCCTGATCAGCAGTTTATTTTAACCCTAAAAAGATACGTGGAATATTTTCAAGGCAATGGATATAGAAGATTTTAATTTGTATCTCAAACTGAAATTTCATGCTATACCATAGATATTTGCCAATACAGATTATTGGAATTGTGTGTTTTTTTAAAAAAACCATACCAGTATTTTGGCTTGAAGTATTAGGCAGAGAGAGTCAGGGCATAGCCAAGCGGAGTGCCACAGAGTCCCATAACACCATTCAAGCCCACACTTGCAGGTGGGCAAGACCACTCATCTGTGTCCTCCTCTGATCTTGCCTGGTTCTTGCATTGGTGGAATGAGCCTGCTAATGAGCACACCCATCACTGCCCCTGAGAACCACTAGGATAAATGAGGAAGGATATTCAGAGCACTGCCTCATTACTGCTTAGATTTCTCCTTCCAGCCAGTCAGCACCGAAACCAGTTTAATGTCTGCACATTAAAAAAAGGCAGAGTGAAATGCTCTCCTCGGCTTCTCCCCAGCTCCACCTTGTCCTAAAGAGTAACTAAGCCTTTCTGTTCCTCACCTCAACTTGATTAGGGGAGGGAGAAAAATTACTTCATTGTGTTTTAAAAACTTCTCTTAAAAAAAAAAAAGCCTAGGCCAATCCACCAATCGCTGGAGCTCCGCATGCTGACGCTAACAATCATGTAGCAAAAATCAGTAGCAGTGGTATCTCTGTTAACTACCATGAACATCCAGGACCATACAATGAAAGGAAGAATAAAGCCAAGTGAATGTGCATGGACAGAGAACGAGATTTAATTTAATTTGGAAAAATCAAGGAATATAACATTTCTTGCATTTGTCTCATAACCACTTCTTACCTAAGGTTAAAAAAAAAACTACCTCAGTTTATTTGTTCTTACCTTTTCAAAGTAGACCATTTCAACTTAAATTCTGTGTCACACAATTTCTTTTAAGTGCAAAATTCTGAAGCCTTTTTTAAATAACATAGGGAAATATTTAACTTAAAGTTCAGAGCTCAGAAAAGACGATCCTCTTTATACACTAGATATTCTTAACTAGTGCTTCTATAATTTGCTTCTAAACAAAGAAAATCTGTTCAGCTGGTAACCACAGTCTATTGAAACAATTGAAATAACTTTCAATAGTTAAGTAGAAGGTATACATTAACTTAGAGCTTCTTTAAGAACTATGTGTATTTCTGGATTAAAGTACTTTATATAAACTAGTTCAGTTAACTATTTTACCAGGACACAATATGGCATTCTGCAAAATTCATTACTCCTATAACTATAAAGTCCTGTTCAAGAGATTTTCACAATTATATTTGCTTCACACATTAAAATGAGAATATAATCTAATAATAAGTGTTAATTTAGAGTTAAAGGTGTAATAGGCCCAGGTTTGGTCCCAACACTGGAGCTTGGCTTTAGGACTTCCCAGTGCCACTTTCTAAAATCACTGGGCCTCAACTATTCTATTTAAAATAGACCTGCTTGTTCCCACTCAAAATAGACAATGCAAAAACACATATTTTCTTCTTCTACACATACATATTTTCCTCCATTGCTCCCTGTGTTACTGGTTTAAGACAACATTTATTCTTAAAATTACTTCACCAATTCCTAGGATATGTTTTCCCACAATAAACAATTAAAAAGATAATTTTGGGTCACTGATTCATCTTCTTCAGACCATGCTGATTTCTTTTTAGCATCTGGCACATGACCCAGTGATAATTTTTAATGACTTTCAAAATACATTTTTCTGGAAATCAAATAAATACATTTTTCCCCTAAAGCCCCTTTGCATTACTATTGTGGTTTGTTCTCCAAAGTGCAACTTCAAAAGCCACCATAGGAGGAACTCTCATTGTTTTTGTCTGATGATCAGTACTGATAGTTATTCTTTAGCAACTTGGATTTAGCCACTTAAAGAAGGAGCGAGATCTATACCTGAAGACAAACATTCTTTATCTCATAAATGAGATAAGAAAGATCTCAACTCCTTCTAGACCAGTGGTTCCCAAACTTGAACGTGTATGAGAATCATCTAGAAGGCTTGCTAAACCATGTGTCCCTGGGCCCACCCTAGGGTTGTGCTTCAGCCCCTGGAGTTGCAGCCTGAGAATCTGTATTTCTGATCAGTTCCCAGGACCACACCATGAGAACCACTGGTCTAGACTGAGTGGTCCAATCAAAAAACCAAAATTTTTACAAAAACAACTTTTAAGTCGCTATTAGAAAAAATTAAGACATTCATACTTCTAGCTCTAAAATCTATCTTATCAGAACCTCACAATGTTTCTTAGAGGAATTTTAGTAAACAATAGTATTATATTCGTTTTTTAAATGTCAAAAATTTGTCTAACATCATTACACTGAATCTGTTTTTGCCTTCATATTGGGAAGTTTAAGCACTACTATTTTTTATTTTAGCTTGTAGACAATTTTCCAAAGAACATATGTGGTTTTCTTTTTAGAATAACATATGATTAAAGACACTGTTTTACCTTTAAAAAGTAACTAAATTAAAATTTACTTCACATATGTTTATAGATTTTCCAAAAATTCCAAGGCAAACTCAAACTGCATAGAAAGTTAATTTTTTCTAAATTCATCCATGAGTATATGGGTATGGTTTACTATTAATTATGCATACCTCTTATTAGAATAAGACCAGATTCTAAAAAATTTCCAATTGGCACCATTTATTTTTTTATTTATTTTTTTTTGTTTTTGTTTTTTTTGTTGTTTTTTTTTATAATTTTTTTTTATTATACTTTAGGTTTTAGGGTACATGTGCACAATGTGCAGGTTTGTTACATACGTATCCATGTGCCATGTTGATTTCCTGCACCCATTAACTCGTCATTTAGCATTACGTATATCTCCTAATGCTGTCCCTCCCCGCTCCCCGCACCCCACAAGAGTCCCCGGAGTGTGATATTCCCCTTCCTGTGTCCATGAGATGGACACAGGAAGGGCACCATTTATTATATCACCATTTATGCGATAATCTAGTAAATAGCATCTAATGAAAAATACATTTACCTTGGAAAACTATACACATACTATATGAGAGAATAATTAAGATGATGATTGCAATAAAAACAGTACTGTACATTAGTTTCCTAAATGTTATGGTATAAATTAATGTCCAAAGGAAATACTTTTCATTCATCAAAGATTTGAAACTACAAATTATTAAACATATGTGCTAAGAAGCTATCTGTAACTGATTTTAGGCTCTGTGTATTTTTATGTTCATTGAAGCACTTTTTTAAAAGATCAACACGTGCTTGTTTACTGCCACTCGCTGTTCAACTCTCTGAAAACTAGCTCCTCTGCTGCATACTGACTAGTACAGATAAAGACAATTCTGTTGTAACAAAATTACTTTTTAGGACATTAGGGGTTTTTTTCTTATTGTTTATTTAATGTTCAAGCATAGTTTTAATAACAACCCTGATCAGAAACTCATTTTAATGATGCTAGGAGTACTAATTCTCCCAGCCTTTCAGAAGGATGTAAATTACTACTGTGATGTGGAGACTTGCGAAGCATTTGGGCACAATGAACAAACATGAGAAAATTGCTAGAGGTAAAGAATAGCTACTGTTTACTGGACAGAAGGAAAAAATGGCGAATCCAATAATTGTCATGATGGAGATGCAAGTAAATAGAGTTTGCCATCAATTGACTAACTTGACAAAGTGCACCTAGATTCATCATCTTTCCAACCCTGCTTTTTCTAATCTTTTAATGCATCACCATCATCCAAGGCTCCTTTCTTCTAGGACAATAACTGGGCATCCAGAACAGTACCAGTATAATACCCAGTACAATACCAGACAATGTCTAAAGTATCCCATCAGCTGGTTAAAATAGTTTCAAACACAGTGGTCTGGCACATGAAAGCAGCCCATTTAGCAGCCACTTCCAGAGACCCATCCTCCTCCCACCTGCCCTTCTTTTCCCTTTATTGCTCAATAATGTCCAGTAGTCTTCTAAGCTTTTGTTAAGTCCCTGTTGATTCTTGGTGTTTCCGATTTTCACTGCCCTGATTCTACTTGTCTTTGTTCTATGGTTCAGCCCTTTGTACCATGACTGAAGCTGCTATGTCTTCCTCACCAACTCCCTTTGGTTCCAACGCTTACACACATCTTACAATATTTCACCCAGAAAATGTTTTCTTTTGTACCCTTATAGCAGATCTGTTAAGATATTTGACCCTAACAAATATGTGACTATTGAATATATTTATAGATGGGCAAGTTGTGGAGAAAACCCACCAGCTTCCTATTTCACAAGGTGAACAGCAAGCAGTAAACATGATAGGAATGAGGAACTATCAAAACCTATCTCCACTTGGTTCTTACAACTAGACCCAATTATGTATTGTGTTTAGTTAGTCTCTGGAAAATACAATCACCGAGAAATTACCTGTAACTATTGCATGACATGTAAACATGACCAGTAGTCAGTTACTGGGGAAATCATTTAGAAATTCCAGGAACTCCAATTTGAACTCCAGTAATTCTAAAGGAAGATTAAATGAGAAAAAGGAGACACATTTTTGTTTTCACAACTAGGATTTCTTATTCTGACACCTTTTTATTTCAGTAGCACAGCCTGAAGAGTGTTATCTCACCAGGAGGAAAGTAAGATGACAAAATTGATCTGTCTTCACAAAGCAAAATTATAAACTTAATTACATAATTATTTTTAATATGTGCATTTATGACTATTGTGATAATAGTTACATTTCATGTTCTTCACAAGAAATGTACATATAACATGAAAAGTTACATTTCATGTTCTTCACATACACCATTTCATAAAGCCTAACAATATTCTCATTCAACGTACAATAGTTAATGACCCATTTGCTTGCCATTTGTCTTTTCCTTTGCCAATCTTTCTTTTTCTCAGTACTTACCCATCCTGTTACCCAAAAGAGGCATATTCTGCAATATTCACTTTAGATGTGGCCAGTTCAAATCAATACAAAGGAAGATCTTCCAGAGTGTAGACAAATGGCCATAATAAAAGATGAATTGGGCAGCCCCTGCTAGGGAACAGTCCCTGGGCCTAATTAAGGAATATTTCCTATCCTCAGGTTAAGGAGCCTCACCTTGTTCTACCCAGCAGGATTTGCTAGCATTCTCCTTTCTAATCAGAATGTTATTACAGTTATTTGTAACTCTTATAGCTGCTCCAAATTGTGCTGTGGAACATAGATCAGGGCAGATAGCTTATCTTTTTAGTTCACAGATATTAAATCAAGAGAATCCACATCTAGATGTCATGTAGGAGCCACCTACTATGTATCACCCAGAGATCCTGAAGTGTGAGCTTGACACTGTGACTAGGTGTAACTTCTAGAATGTCTGTCTTGAAAAAGAGGTTAGTGTATTATGCCTAGAGATCAGAAAGGCAGACTGAAGTTATCCTTAGTAATGTTCATCAAAATACTTCTAGCTCTCCTCCTTCCAGGCTCAGGGATGGATCGTCCTTTCTCTATCACTTTGAAGTTAGGCCAATGAAATTTAAACAGACATGCTGTGGGTCCCTTCCAGATAGAATTTGCCATGTTTCCTGTGTCCTGCCTTGATAGTTGTGGATGTGTGTGTCAATATAGAATTTCCATCAGCCTGGTGCCTGAGAGACTATGGTGATCAGAGCCCTCCACTGACTTGTGATAACCATGATGGTCATGTAAAATAAGAAATAAACTTCTGTTGACTTAAGCAACTGAGGTTATGTGGTTGTTGTATTTTTTCCACAGATCATCTAACCTATACTGACTGATAAGCCTTCTAAAAGCGAAAGGAAGAAAACAGCTTTGTAAATCGAGGCCTCTTCTGCAAAGTTCACCATAGGTAAGAAAATATTTCTCATAGCATTGCAAATCTGCACCCAAATTTGTACCCAAATCAAAAGTTAGTGCTACCTGGAAGGAGGCAAAGAAATGAGGAAACCCTGACTTCCCAGTCTTTATCCAATGTGCCCCACAGGGCAACCTTGGAATTATAGAGGTAACAAGCCCCTGTTCCTCAAGTGTCAATCCCTGGAATGTGGCAGATTAGCTCTGCACATGAAACCATCTATTATTCCCCTTGTCTTGAAGCAGAAGCCAAGATAGCAGCCTTTAAACTAAGGCTTAGGGCCTCCAACAGATGCTAACAGGGAGACATACAAAGGCAGTACCTAGATTCGTTGACCATGACCGAAAACATTGGTTAATAGCTAACAGAATGCATTCTGTTTGAAGCTACTGTGTCCTACCACGATTTTAAAGGACTTGTGCTATCAGAGAGACCCTGAGCCTGGACTAGATCAATGGTTCCCAAATCATGGTCCACAGACAGGGTCTATGGGACTTTTTACTCATCTGCAATGAAATGAGAAAAATAAGGACAATTTAGTCATTTTTAGTGAAACTAAATATATTCTGTTTAGAGGACTGTGTTTGAACATTGTTGTCTTTACATTTATCAAATGATGGTAAAAGATAAATGGTAGGGCCTTTATTGTTGCTATTACTGTTTTTATTTGACAAAATTAAGTTTGGTAACCTTATGTTGTCCCATTGTTTTTATTAAAATTTGACTTAATTATGGAAACTGTTATTTTTACATGACCATCAGGTTTAAAAACTACTGAAGCTCTATAAATCTTTGTATGTAGGTCACGCTATGGTTATGTTTAATATGATAAAGTATAACTTGGTGGAATCTTGAAACCTCTTGCCCCATCCTCTAGAGCTGCACCATCCAACGGGGTAACAACCAGCCACATGTAGCTACTGAGCTCTTGAAATATAGCTGCTCCAAATTGTGCTGCATAGTAAAATACATACTGAATTTTAAAGATAAATAATAAACTGTTAGTTATTTGAGAAATCTCCAAACTGCTCTCCAGTGGCTGAACTAATTTACATTCCCAATGGATTCATTCACACTCTAAACATCAGCATCACACAATATACCTTTGTAACAAACCTGCACATGTACCTCTTCATTCTAAAATAAAGGTTTAAAAAAAGAAATAAAGTATCTCATTAATAATTTTTATATTGATCACATGTTGAAGTAATATTTTTAATATCCTGAGTTAAAATTTATTATTAAAACTGATTCATCTGTTTCTTTTTACTTTTTAAGTATGGCTTCTAGAAAACTTTAAATTGCATCTGTAGCTCACATTGTATTTCTGTTGGACCTCCCTGTTCTAATGTCAGTGTGTTCATGATTAACCACTATTAAGATTATGTTCTTTCTGGTAATGTATTGTGTTTGCATGCCTTCTCAGTCATACAAATCGTAATAGCTGACTTACTTCTGTTACTCAATAGCCTCATTTACCTAGAGTCTCTGCTCTTTCTCATCTTTTGTATCATATGGTCATGAAACTAGTTTTCTTAGTTAGTCTCCTTTTGATCATATCACTCCATTGCCCAGAAATTGAAGAACAGGGAAGCCTTAGGCACCGGTGGTGAGAACGTAAATTAGTACAGCAAGTCCTCACTTAATAGCATCAATAAGTTATTGGAAACTGACTTTACGTTAAAGGACATACTGTATAACAGAACCAATTTTATCATAGGCTAATTGATATATAAACAAGAGTTAACTTCCTATGGCTACAGTTTGCAATTTCACTTAAAGTCACAGTTTCCAAGAACCTGTCAATGGCATTAAATGAGGAATTGTTATATAGTTACTGTGGAAAAGAGAATGAAGGTACCTCAAGAAATTAAAAATGCACCTAACATAGGATCCAGCAATCCTGTTACTGGAGATATACACAAAGGAAAAGAAATCAGTATGTCAAAGAGATATCTGCTCTTCCATGTTTATTGCAGCACCATCCACAATAGCCAAGGTATAGACTCAATCTAAAAGCCCATCTACAGATGATTGCAGAAAACTAGATAGATAGATAGATAGATAGATAGATAGATACATACATACATACATACATACATACATACATACAATGGAATCCTATTCAGCCATAAAACAGAATGAAATCCTGTCGTTTACAGCAAAATGGATAAAGCTGGAGAACATGTCATGTGAAATCAGGCAGATGCAGAAAGACAAACACTGCATAATATTATATGTGGAATCTAAAGAAGCTTGTTTCACAGAAGTAGAGAGTAGAATAGTGGTTACCAGAGGCTGGGAAGAGGTTGGTTGACAAGTACAAAGTTACATTTAGACAGGGAGAATAACTTCTGGTGTTTCTGTTACACAGTAGGGTGACTATAGCAAATAACAATGCAGTGTATAGTCGAAGATATAGTTGAAGAGACTAGAAGATTTTGAATGTTATCACGACAAAGCAGTGATAAATGTTTAAAGTGATAGAAGGTAATTACCCTGATTTGAACATTATAAAATGTATGCAAGCATTGATACATCACATAAGTATGTACAATTACCATATGTTGATTATGAATTTAAATTTAAATTTTAAAATAAAAAATAATCAACCTAATGTTTGACACTCTCCAACAAGTAATTATTCCATAGCTCTCCAATACCAATTATGTTATTTTCTGGCCATAAACCCATCCAGACCTGCTATTTGCACATGCTGAGCATTTGCACATGCTGAGCATTTGCACTCACTTGTCTTTGATATGAAATGTTGTTTCCATTACTCTCTCTCAGTCTATGTCTTTGTCTTCCACACTCAGTACACAGCTCTCCTTCTCTAAAAACCCTTCCATACTTGACCCTACCCGACCCTCCAAACCAGGCTCCTTGATGATCTCTCATATCTCCTTTAATACATTATGTTCATGGCATCAATTTATATTTATTGATAGATGTAGAAAAAATATATATCTCAGACAATCAGCTATGTGAATTCTGTTTCCATAATTCATAAATTATCTTAAAGCAGAGTATCATATTTCATAAAATGACAGGGCTATAATGCAGCTAAAAGAATGACTGTTTATTTTGCTAGTGAGGTAACAAGACTAAAGCTTTTAAGTGACTTATCAGAGTTTACATGTCTAATTAGGAGCAAAAGTGGGACCAGAACTCCCAATGTTCTACTGGTATTCCTGGAACAAGCCACTTTTACTTTTCTAATTTATTCTGTCTTCCAGCATGTAGGAAATACCCCGATATAAATCAGGTAGTCTCAAATGAAGCATGAAGAAACATCAGCAGGAGATAGTGCCCAAAGGAGAGAACATTGAGATTATCAGGATAGGGCAAAGAGCACCAGATCTCCAATGGGTTGATCCCATGGGGTGAAAAGCAGGCTAGATGATAGGCAAGTGAGTGGGCTTAGAGACAAGGCTCCAATCATAGCAGAGTGGCTGAAGTGCAGTCAAGAAATCTGAAGCAGCTGAGGCTTAACCACAGTGACTGAGCATGCGCCTTAAGGTTGTGAGAGAAGAGTTAGAAAGATGGCTGCTTAGGGAGCACACAGGTTACCAGACATGAAACAGCAAGGTTAATTTCCAGATCCCACCCACTAACCCAGTCAACAGACTATATCGCTTATTTTATCCCATCAGTCTTCATAGATAGTCTAGATAGAATGAATCTAAAGCTTGAATATATTCAATTAAGGGAACTAAGTAAGACAAAGTTAATACTAAGCTCTGCCCAGAGTTTGCACTTACCGTGTAAGATGATACAGAGATGGATAGATAAGGGGCAACACAAAAATCCACGTGGCACTTGGCTTACAATGTAATGGTTGATTTTCTGCTAAAATGACAATAGCTTCTGGTCAGTTTTCATCTAGGGTGAAATTGTTTAGATTTTATATAAAATCTTTTCTGAAATACCTGTGCCTACTAACTGTCTGTTCCAGTTGCACATTTTGCTAGCTATCACTCCCTAAAAGTCATTTCAGAATTGTTTAATTAATGCTAAATCAAGCAGCTAGTATTTTTGGTCTGACACGGAGGTGATGAATTCCTCAAGGGTCCTGCCTGACTGACAGCTGTCAACTAGAAATGGATGCATAGAATGAACAATTTGGCAGCATGCATTTTAGCCTTTAGATTGCACTTAATATTTTTAATGTATGGTTGGTTTACTATTATCTGAATATCTCTACATGATGAAGCTCTTATTGAGGTTTTACCAGCCTCTTGCACTGGGACTTCTCGGGTCTACAATAAAAAAAAAAACACATAATAAAATGGCTTTTTCTACTGTTGAAAATGGTGATTGTGAATAGGTGCAGAAACGTGGACAGAAGCCCTCAAGTGTCATTCCCCAGTTTTAAAACATGATGCTGAAAAAAAGAAAGTTGTGGTTTATTTCCGTCGTGGTAGGATGAAAAAGCCACAAGATTACTGTGGATGTGTATAGTGCAAACAGGTTAACAATGCTTGTTTGCTTTGACTCACTAGGTTGGTTTGAGAAGTAATTTTCAAATGGGTTTTGTTATTCAAAGAGCCTCAACGAGGTTTTAAGAAGAGATTCAAAGATAAGAAAGGGTATCAGCCTCTATTAGCCTATGTCTAGGGTGGAAACCCCTGACATGCTCAGCCAAGTGGAGGCATTGACATCACAGATTCTATTGGGCCCGGAGTGCAAGTTTATAATTGAACAATGTAGGCAGGAAGCGAAGGCTAAGAACATACACCATCTGTTTGTTTTTAAAACTCTAATGTGTGTCTTCAAACTGCAAAACAAGAGAAACACACTTTAATTCAAATCTTAAGAAGAATTCTATTTCAGTAATCTGGTAAAAAAATAATAATAATAATAATACCTAAACATTACTTAGGGGAGTCTTTTGCTACAATGCAGTGGTTCTCAACCAGGAGCAATTTTGTCCTTCAGGAACATTTGCCAACGGCTGGAGACACCTTTAATTGTCGCAACTGGAAAGTGCTACAGGCATCCAATGGGTGGAGGCCAGGGAGGCTACTAAACGTTCTACAGTGTAAAGGACAGCCTCTCACAATAAGGAATTCTCCAGCCCATAGTACAAACAATGTCCAACAACGATAGACTGGATTAAGAAAATGTGGCACATATACACCGTGGAATACTATGCAGCCATAAAAAATGATGAGTTCATGTCCTTTGTAGGGACATGGATGAAACTGGAAAACATCATTCTCAGTAAACTATCGCAAGGACAAAAAACCAAACACCGCATGTTCTCACTCATAGGTGGGAATTGAACAGTGAGAACACATGGACACAGGAAGGGGAACATCACACTCCGGGGACTGTTGTGGGGTGGGGGGAGGGGGGAGGGACAGCATTAAGAGATATACCTAATGCTAAATGACGAGTTAATGGTTGCAGCAAACCAACATGGCACATGGATACATATGTAACAAACCTGCACATTGTGCACATGTACCCTAAAACTTAAAGTATAATAATAATAATAAATAATAAAACTGAAAAAAAAAAAAAACAAAAACAGTACCTGCCTCAATGTATGGCCAGGGTATGCTAGATTCACTTTTGGGTTTTGCCACCAAAATACTTCTATAAAACTAATATGCCAGATTCACTGCCTTTGCCAAAAATAAGACAGAAGTGACACCCTGAGAAAACAAACAATGAAAATTATTCATTCAGATAAACATCTATTTTAGTAAAACCTAATAGATTCTTAATAAAATGAGAGGTGATTTGGAAATTTTGCCCTGATAATTTGAGATTAAAAATACATTGTTAATGAGTACTTCCTGGCTACCCACGCACTAATTGTATGTATCTGTGATATTCGCTCAGGCAAAATTTTCAAAGTTTGCAAAATAACATCAGAATGATTTTGAAGACCTCTGTATCAACAGCTTACTTTTTATTGACAATTCCCAAAGCAAGTTCTTCAATTTTACTATTAAGAAGCTTCTTATGGGTCCCCCTTCTGAAACTGCCCTTGACATGTTCCACAGCATCCTTCCAAAAAACTGTTTCTAAATAAATTTTTAAAAAATCCATGAACCACTCACATAATAATCTTAAAATACTTCAAGTATTATTAAAAATAGTGAACATTTTATGGGACTAAATTCAGTTAACCATAAGCATGTCCATCAAAAGAACAGTGTCTTCACTAAATAAATCTACTGCTAAATGAATAAGGACTTGTGAAGATTTCTATATTAAAATTCTTCTTTCATGGAATTAATTATATTTATGGGGGGAGGAAGCAGGGTTAGTATAACCTTTTAGCCTTTATTTAGAAATAGGCTTATTATATTGAAGTCAATGATATACAGATATGTAATTCAAGCAGATTCTACTTGTGTATCTACAAGTAGGGAGCATTAACCTCAAAAATAAATTCCTCATGTCAAAGGGCTACTACTCATTTGTTCCAGAAATTCATTAGCAAGTTGAAAAATAAGAATGACCCAGTCTGGTTAAAAGAAAACGCAGTCTACAGAAATGTTCATTGCATTTTCATACTTTTCCCCCCACTGGTCAAATAATAAAAATCATCATATGAATGACACTTAGTAATCACCTATAATGCAGTAGGACCTACACCCCTCACTATGCCCTGTGCTGGCCATCACAGCTACCTTGTTGCATACATATTTTGCTCCAGAAAAGCAAGGCTCAGCCAAGAGTCAGCACCTGCATAACTCTAAAGTCACAGGGGACCTACAATTCAAACCCAGGCCAGCTTTGCTCCAGGACATCCAGTGACATATCATGGTCTCCACTATAGCAAAATTCACAAGTTCAAAAGGGTTTTAAGTTGTTGTATTCCTTTGTATTCTTCTTTCAACAATATCCTATTGTTCGAATTCCCAAACTCAAAACAGTTTATAAACGATTGCTGTAGTTACACTTTAATTCCTGCCCCACAGTTACTTCCACAAAGGCATTTTGCCCTGTGTAATTCCATTCTTTTCCTAGTCTTATGTCATAAGGGGAAAAAATATGTTTTTGCTTGTGAGATATCTCTAGCTCAATTTCTTTCTGGTAGTGTGTCTTTGATCAGTTCAGACATTTCTCAGACTTCGTAAACACCCTCGTTTGTAGATAGCGTATGTGTTCTCTGAAACTTTTTATTGCTGTTCAGCTTTGTCTGTGTGTGTGTGCGCGCGCACGCGTGCATGTGTGTAAAGAAGGAGATTAGGACATTTAGAGAAGGAGGGCGGGGAGGAGAGATCCTGAGAATAGAAAGGAGGAAAGAAAAAAAGAGGAATGGAAAGAGACAGAGAAAGGAAATGGGAGTGGAAGGAGGGAGGACTGCTTTGTAGCTGCTAAGATTGCAGACAGAAATAGCACACAACCACTGTGAGTTGTATGCGATTCAGAAACCAAGACCAAATTTTGCTCACTTTCATTAATCAGTTGCTCGCAGAGAAGGAAATGACATCTGGTTCTGTCTTCTTCTACATCTTAATTGTTGGAAAATATTGTAAGTATGCTCATATCTAATTTTGTATACCTTAGTATTTTGTGGAATAACCACAAGCACAAATGTTTATTCCTTATATTTATGCTTTTAAGATAAAATGCACTTGCTGATGAAATTGTAATCTCACTTCAGAATTGTTCTTCTTAGTATATGTCTGGTATTTGTATTAAAAACCATAATATCTTACCATAGTCAATAGTGAAGCAAGACCGATGTGCTGTGTAAACCTAGGCTCATAATAACCAATTCATATAATTGATATTATAAGCAACATTATAATATTTAAAGAGTAGTAATTCTTAAACTATATTCAAGGAATATGTTCATTGAAAAAATCCTGGGAAAGTCCTCACATTTGTGCCAGCTTCTGTGTAGTTGTAATGCTCTGTCACCCTTATCCTTTGTGATTTGCTATCATAGGTGTGCTTCTGGGCAGGGAGATGCATTCATAAAACTCTTTTTATTTAGCAAGGTTTATCACTGTTCCTTGAAAGAAAAACAAGGGAAATCACAAAGCAATGAAAAACATAGGCACAAAAGAAGCTCCAAATGGGCATGTTATTTTTACTATAATGACAAATTTTGTTTTCTCTATGTGTGCTGTGGTTTATTTTTCAGAAAATCTTTTTTAAATTCAAGGGAAACAGTTGTTGTGTGTTAAGCTCCATTTGAATTATAGTACGTAGATAGAAATAAAGTGTTTTTGTTTCTTAGGTAATAAATGATCAAAAAGTCAAAGCCAAACCAAGAACAAAACTTTCTGGGTATCTTTAATACTTTATGATTCCGGGAATGTGGGCTTTCACTAATTTAGAAATTGAGCCTTTTTATAGTACTGTGTCTCTTAAAAGTTTGCATAAGTTTTGTTAACTCTGAGCTCTTCTATTAAGGAATGTCTCAGGGTAACTTTCAATCCTGACTCTCCCAATTGTAATGTGTCAAAGTGATTATATTTTCCTTTTTCTTCTTCTTTCCTCCTTCCCTCTACTCCATCTCATCTAGAGTTAAAGGACAGCATCAAACCCACAGAAACTATTCAGAATCCTGGGGAAATATTCTAGTCCTAGCCTTCTCCATCTCTAATCTTGATTAGTGACATTCCTATTTTTTAACTGAAGGGAAAACAATAAATTGCAAACCACCATCAAAAATGTAATGTTTCTAATTATAATTCCATGTTTAAACTACCAGAGCTTTTGACATTTGTGGCCAACAGCTTCAAAAATTAATGCCATATTTTACCACCCCTATTCCATTTCAGTGAAATGAATAGATTAAATAAGCCAGAGGAATATTTCCAAAATAGTCTTTCTAGTATAAAGAATTTAAGGGTATATAAAAGGTGTTTAGGGCAGGTTGGGAAGCAACTTTGGCCACTGTATCACCAGTCATTTCAGGTTAGGAAAAAAATTCCATGTTTACCTGTACCCTTTTGTTAATAAATTATTTTCATGAGCAGAAAATAATAATAATGGTGGTGATGAAGATGCCAAAACCCTCTGTCTCTTTAAATTTAACTTCTCTTTTGATTCAAAAGAAAATTTGGGAGTGTAGTGTAAGTTGAGAGCTCCAAGTTCTCATCCTTCCAGGCCTTCCCCAGGAAATGAGGGCATAAACATTTGCAGCAAAGTTTGGCAAGCCAATTCCTGGCTACATGGTATTAACTGCATGTTAGGGTGGGGGAACACTTGTCAGGGACCCCCTGAAATAGCACTCACAGCCATGGCTCACCTTGAGTTTAGCCCCTCACCCAGGCCCCACCTAAGTGAGAATTTCCTGGGCACATAGCAACGGAAATCAACAGCCACGCATAAGGACAAATTTTTAAACCTCTGTGAATGCCCCATGGTTGTTGTTTCTTTGTGTGTTTGCTTTGTTTTGTTTTGTTTTGGTTTGGTTTGGTTTGGTTTTTTATCTACTTTCCTGTTACGGGAAAGGCGATGTGGTATCATGGAAGACACCTAACCTAAGATGCTTAACTGCACTACCATGTACCGGTTCTATGGTTTTCAGCAAATGATTTACCTCTTCTGAGCATGTGAAATGGCAATCAAATCCTTTACCCTGTCTACCTCTCAGAAACCCTGTGTTCCGTTCTTTATTACAAAAATTACCTCCTGAATCTTCACAACAACTCTATTATGTGGATACAATTAAGCACACGAGGTAGGACATTCAGTGCCTTGTCACAAGACTCGAGCTAATAAATGCCAAGATTGGAATGCTTTCAAAGCCCATGCTCTCTCCCCTAGACCATGATAATTCTCAGTAGCCATAATGTGTATAAATGGGCTTTGAAAACTATAAAGCCTGTTACAGACGTAAGCAACTATTAGTCATCCTTTCAACCAAAAATACCTATGCATGCCAGAGCAGTGACCATGCTTTATTCACCTATCTTATTAAAGTAAGCATGGTCCCTCCTCTGAAGGGATAGAATGGAGAAAACGGCACGTTGATCTAGAATTCAATTCAATAAGACAAGTGCAAAAATTGAGGTCCACACAAACAGAGGTGACATTAAGACTTAGAAAAGATTTCCTTTTAGCCTTGAGAATTTTTCATTCTTTAAAAATCCTTCTGCCCATAGTCTAATTAATTGTATTGTGCCAATGTTAATTTTTTAGTTTTTTAATGTACTAAATTTATGTAAGATGAAGGAAAGCTGGGTGAAAGGTGTATGGGACCTCTCTATACTATTTTTTCAACTTCTTGTAAGTATATAATTATTTCAGAATTCATGGTTAAAAAACAATCCCCAGGACAACTTGTATTATAAGTTCTTATCAGAAAATGCTGTATTATTTCTTAAATGATATCACTAAGCAAAACAATTCTTTTACTTAATGTTTTAGATAGGCAGGAAACAAGTGAAGACATAGTAAATAGAAGGAGTTCAAACAAGCTTGATCCACTTTAGTATTTTGCCAAGGACCGGCCCAGCATAGTAAGGTCTTCTCTTTCAGACTCCTAGAGACACTTACCAGGCTACCTGGCCTTTGCTTTGGATCCCAGCACTGGCATATCTTGTAACAGTTTTCTTCTGTAACTATGAAGAAGAGAAAAGGAAGAGACAATTCCAGAACAGACCACTAGCTTGGTTAGTACATGGAAAAAGAAAATGTTGGCATATTTATCCAATTCCAAAAGATGGGAGAATAAACATACCAATATGCAGACCACGGAGGTATACTGTGTTCCACCTTATACTTTGGCGGGCGGGTTGGGTTTTTTTTTAATTTGTATAAATTTATGGGGCATGAGTGCAATTTTGTTACATGCCTAGATTGCATGGTGGTCAACTCAGGACTTTTAGGGTAACATGCATGGTACCAATTAAATAACTTCTCACCACCGTATATTGTGGAGGCTGCTGACAATTTTGTATTGTTTTTACTACATATTTTGAATCATATTTTTAAGTTTCAAATGGAAGGAAAATTAATGAATCTGTGCAAATTCACCCCGATCTACATCAAGGGAAATTATTATGTTTGTGAACTAAATAGTCTTTCAAGCACAATTTCACACATTGGTACAAACTTGTTAAACTAAAATGCCTGGAGTTGAGTATTCTAGTTAGGTTTAGCTTTCTGTCTGAAAAACTGTAAGCATTTAGACCATTTGATTTCAATCCTTATGTTTACGGGTGTAGTTGTTTTTCTATTTCCCATTTATTGAGAGGTCTCCATGGATGAGGAACAATGTAAGTGCTTTACAAACATGATCTTATTTTATTCCTATAATAACCCTATGAGATATTCTTGCTTTACAAAATAGGAAACAGAGAATGAGAAATATTTGGTAGCATTCCTGGCACCACTTCTTAGTATTGTTGCAAAGGAGATTTGAATCCAAGTCTATCTCCTTAAAAAGCCTATGCTATTAAACATGATTCAATGCTAACACTTTCTTAAATTATAATATAGAATTTAAAGTGACTTTAACAGACCCCTGACCTAGCTCACTGGCCTTCAAGCAAGTTAGATCTTTCTCTATTTTAGATATTAATCCATAAAGATATATTGACCAGCCCAAGGTCTCAAAGCTGGTAAATCCAGGGCTTCCACCACCTACGGTGAGGGCCTCCCCATCCAAGGCAAGTTTAACAAATCCATGCTAGGAGTTTATATATCTCCTCTAACGAGCTGGTGCTATCTGCTTTGTATACATTCCTCAGTGTACACCAACAACTGATGAATTAGTATATGTAAATAATTTGAATACATAGAAAGCACTTTTGTTTGCAGCACATGAAACTTAGCTATACATACAGCAAGTGCCAATAAATATTGACTTAATTCCTACATTAGTTTACCTCTCCCTCCTTCTGGATATTTTATTAGCCCCACAACCCCAACAGCTCTATTTACTGCCTATGTGTAGTGATCCAATACTCTTTCATCTTTTTAAATTCTACAGCTTCATCTATTTCTGTGATCAGAACAACAAGGACCCAACACTAAACCAAAAGCTCTTTCCTTCTTTGGAGATAAGCAGGGGCAAGTTGTGAATATTTCAAATTTAGGTTTTGTTCTCTGTCACAACAAAAATAAATGTCAAATGGAAAAGGGACAGTGTAAAGTGAGATATCGTGTTGTTCATGTTAGAACTTGGTATTTTCCTACTAAATAACTGTATTTTATAGCAACCTGGATATTATATTTGTTGTTAAATAGATTCATTTTATAATTATTTCAGTACTACCTAAATTAACTGGGTCTCCTTATTTCTTCAATCTTTTATGATAATGAATATGCCTTTTGGAAATCATAAATGTTTTCAAAAAATTTCTGAGAGTTAATCTTTGGGAATGGTACTCTTGGGACTTTTCACCAGCTGGTCTAGGCCACCTGGAGCCCTTGCCTCTGGCCATTGTGCCAGCAACTCTCTCCACCTCTCTCTCCCCATCATTCTTCCTCAACTCCTCCTCCCATATTGCTCCAGGAACTCAAGTTCTCATTGAGTTCCTATACAGATGGACACAGCTCTCTCTCTCCTTAGCTCCTGTTTCCAAATGCAATCCTAGGTCTACATTTAGACAGGGTGCTCAGTTGAACCAAAATATTACCCACATGATTAGCTACAAATGAAACAACAGACAATATGATATATTCTTTAATAGTAAGATTCACACTTAAAAAAACAAAAAGCTGTTGAGATTTTAAACAATTTTTTTGTTAGAGGATTGAGTATCCACTTGAACTAAGAGGCCATATAATTATATGAGTTATTCCATTGATTAAAACATATAGTTGGCCAGGCATGGTGGCTCACGCCTGTAATCCCAGCACTTTGGGAGGCCAAGGCAGGAGGATCACTTGAGGTCAGGAGTTCAAGACCAGCCTGGCCAACATGGCGAAACCCCGTCACTACTAAAAATACAAAAGTTAGCCGGGCGTGATCGTGGGCGCCTGTAATCCCAGCTACTCAGGTGGCTGAGGCTGGAGAATCGCTTGAACCCAGGAGGCAGAGGTTGCAATGAGCCAAGATCATGCCACTGCACTCCAGACTAGGTGACAAGAGTGAGACTCCATCTTCCCAAAAAAAAAAAAAAATATATATATATATATATATATATACTGTTGCCTCCTACTAATCTTTTCCCTTGGTTCTCATCTAATTCATTTAAGGAAAAAATGAAGTTTCTTTTTCCACTTCCCACAGTCTGATCCTCGAGTAAATTGCTATTACTTAGACAGTTTCTACTTAATGTCGCTCAAGTACTATTTTTAATTTCAGTTTCATAAAATCAGACTTTTTTGAGTTGGAAGGCAAGGTAAAGCTATAAAGGACAACATTCTCATTTTTCACATAGAAAGAAACTAAGGCCATATAGCTGTGTTCCCTTTAGTTTTCAGCTGTCTTATTCTTAATTCACTTTTAAAAGTGGGTCTCCAAATTTCATATGTAAGACAAAAAGGGCAAGAAATATCAAAAGGGTAAAACAGGAAAGAACCTAGACAGAAATTATTAAAATAAATTTATTATCTACCAAAATTCTAGCGTCAATGATTAAGACTTTGCCAATACACTAAGCTAGTATAATCCCTCTTCACATACCTACCTTGTAGAAAAACATTTAAATCATTCTTACAACCAAGGAGAGAAAGGTTCTCATTGCGCCTGCCCATCATCATGTTTGCAGCCAGGCCCAGAGGAACTTTAATGAAAGGGACTTTAAAAATGCTTAGAGTAAGGCGGGGGGTAGTGTCTCATGCCTATAATCCCAGCACTTTGGGAAGCCAAGCCAGGTGGATTGCTTGAGCCTAGGAGTTCAAGACCAGCCTGGGCAACATGGCGCGACCCCCCATCTCTACAAAAAATACAAAATTTAGCCAGTCGTGGTGGTAAGCATCTGTAGTTCCAGCTACTCGGGAAGCTGAGATGGGAGGATCGCTTGAGCCTGGGAGGCAGAGGTTGCAGTGAGCCAAGATGGCCACTGCACTCCAGCCTAGGCAACAGAGCAAGACCCTGTGTCAGAAAAAGAAAAAAAAAAATGCTCAGAGTAAGTCAACACCCAGTGGATGTCTTCACTATTAATATCTCCTCTCCAGTCCATGCTCCTATCGTATTCCCCAGATAATAGAGTCATCTCTAAAGATGCAGCCCTTTTCATCACATGCCATGCAAATCATGAATCTGGCCCTTGGGGTCACCCCTCTAAGGTGATAGAGGCTTCATGTGCCACAGGTTGAAAAATGAGACTGAGCATTGCTACAGCAGAAGAAACTTTGCCAACTTCTCAGGAGTAATTTATAAACTATCAGAATCTCTCAGACACTTCTAGTGTCCAGAGAAATGCCCTCTTTTTTCTGGGTGCCCCAGATAATGTAGGCACCAAATACCTGTGTGCTTCACCGCTCCCATAACCTCTTCATTCCCACCAAAAAAGAATGCCATCTCTTCTGTCTTTCTGCCTATGCAGGTGCCAGAGAGGGCGGACAGTGGAGGCCCTGGTCGTAGGGAGTCAAATATCCCTAACCTTACTGTTTTCTTCCCTCTCCCCACCCCAGCACACACAGTTTCCTGAGATAGAGTAACATGTTTCAATCCTCACCTTTGTGGGGATTGAAAGGACACTCACAGAGCAACACAGAGCATCCTCACTGTTATGTTAAACGACCCCAAGATATTCATTCCTGATATGGTAAAACATAAATCCCACACTGGTCGTAAACTCTGCTATCATGAAAGTCTGATCTCTTTTTTCGCTTGCTTGTTTTGTTGTTGTTGTTGTTGTTGTTTATGAGACAGGGTTTTGCTCTGTGGCCCAGGCTGGAGTGCGGGTGTGATCACAGCTCACTGCAGCCTCAATCTCCTGGACTCAAGTGATCCTCCCACCTCAGCCTCCTGAGTAGCTGGTACCACAGGTGCATGCCACCACGCCTGGCTAATTTTTGTATTTTTTGTAGAGATGGGAGTTTCACCATGTTGCCCAGACTGGTCTCGAACTCCTGGGCTCAAGCCATCCGCCCACCTCAGCCTCTCAAATCTCTGGGATTACAGGCATGAGCCACTGCTCCCAAACTCCTTCAAGTTTTGATCCTGCTACATGCTTGGGTTTCTCCTCCTTTGCTTCTCTCCCAGATGGACTATTTAGTGCCAAGTGGACTCCCTGCAGCTTTCCCTTTCCTGGCTAAGCAACCTAAATACTGGCTTCCAGTTCTAATTAACCAGTTCCTCTTTCTCCCTTAGCACTTAATTTCTCCTTCCTATCTTAATGATTCTCTGTATTCCTTACACTCACCACACCTTCAGACAAAATACCCACAAAGAGAAACTCTCCTGTCTTGGTCCCAAATCTTGCAACCCAAATTCTGATTTCTACTCATTTCATTTCCCTAATAAATACTTCCTCCTCATGAATTAGGACTTTCATAGAGAACAGCTGCCTGTTAAACATACTACTTGCAGCTTATACCCCTCCCTCATTTTGCAGTTACCTGGGTTCATGGACATTTTTGGCCGATTTTTTTCAGTGTTATGTAAATTGGTTCCAACACCTGATCCTCATAATACAAGCAAGTTATGACCCTGCAGGTTCATGTAGTTGCAGCCATTTAAACAGATAAATCTTACTTTACAGAGTTTAAATTAAAACGTTATAAAATAGAACATGCAAATAGATAGGAAATGACAAATTTTGAACAAAATTTATATGTGTGTGTGCCTGGACTTAGTGGAAGAAATCAGATAAGCTGCCCTAGGAAGCTTTTTTGGAAGCTTTTATCCAGGCACATATTGCAAGTATAAGTTAATGAAAATAACTGTTCTCAGGTGCATCACTCATTGGCTTCTGAGATACAGCACAATCCACTCTGCCATTACCTTCACTCATAAAACCTCAGATTCTTTTTATCCTCTTCTCTCACCCTCTGTTGCTCACCCTAGCCTTTTGATATTTTAATTGTTTTTTCCCAGGGCAGGCTAGAAATGTTTGATTCATTTTCAATGGTCCAGAAGATTTGCCGTTTTTACTTTCTCAGTTGTGGCTGATTTGCTGGAAATTGCAAAACTGCCTCATGGTTTATAAATGTTTCTACTTTCTCACACATTTCAAACTTAGACACAATGACATCATCAGTCATGCTTTCTGTTAGCTTCTTAACCTCCATTTAACCTCCTTTTTGTGTTAAGATCAGGAGAGATGGCCAGTTTAGCAAAGTCAAATTTAGATTTTTATTTCGCCCTTCTAATTGCAGTCGTTACCCCTGATCCTATGAACTTGCAGCACAACAGTTTAAGCTCCCTGGAAAGGAAAGAGGGATTGTTTTTGTTTGTTGATATTTTCTCAACCACTGAGCATTCGTCTTCAGTGGTGATCCAGAATAATGTGGCAAGTCATTTGTCTATCAAATCCATTTTAATGGAAAAAATCTGTACAAAGCTTTTTGTAGCACGTCTGGCTCTTGGGCACCTTTTTTCAAAGTTTCTATGCTAGTAAACAGGGCAGGTTCAATTTGAAAGCTCCATGCCCTCTTCTGTTCTTCAATCCCCTAGAGGCTTTGAGTCTTTTTTGAGACAGGGTCTTGCTCTCCTGGCCCAGGCTGGAGTGCAGTGATGCAATCTTGGCTCACTGCAAACTCTGCCCCCTGGCTCAAGCAATCCTCCCAACTAAGCCTCGCGAGTTGCTGGGACTACAAGTGCATGCCACCATGCCTACCTATTTAAAAAAAAAATTATGGAGAGGAAGACACACTACATTGCCCAGGCTGGTCCTAAACGCCTGGGCTCAAGCCATCTGCCTACCTCAGCCTCCCAAAGTGCTGGGATTGAGCCACTGCACCTGGCCTGCCTTTGACTCTTCACTATTTCTCTCTCTCTGATCCAAGGCCCTTGGCGTCACTCTCTGCCCCTCTGTTTCCTCCAATCACTCAGCTCCTCACTCCTGATCCACTCCTGACACACATATTCCCCTACTGCACAGGGTCATCTTGAACACAAAATTTACTTCTATTCTAATTTTTTCAGGAGAATCCACCCTTCGGTTTTTGTCATTTTTTCCCTCAGAAAGCACGGGGTTGGGGAGGGGTTCAGGGAATGTTAACAAAGATAATGCCAGCATTCTCTGACATGAAGTTTGAGGGTGGAAGGAAATGTTATAAACTACTACTACACACACACTTTAAATCTTATGCCATCATTAACATTAAGCATACCAAATCCAGGTACGATATATAGTGTAAACATTTTCACGTTTATAGACCACAAACCTCAGATGTGCAAAAATTACATTTTATATTTCTATGACTAAAATTCAGAGCTCATGACTCCTACATAAAATAATAGAACATTTAAATTTGCTAATTCAAAGTAGCTTGGTTTTAAAATCAGACACTTTTTCTTTAAAATGCAATCTGGGTTTTCTTTTGGTTTGGGTTTTTTGTTTTTTGTTTGTTTGTTTGTTTTACATTTAGGGGGTATATGCTCAGGTTCGTTACATGGGTATGTCGTGTGATGCTGCGGCTTAGGCTTCTGATGATCCCATCACCCAAGTAATGAGCATACTGCCTGATAGGCAGTTTTTCAGAATTTGCCCCCACCCCGCTTTTGGAATCCCCAGTGTCTCTTGTCCCCATCCTTTTGTGCATGTTTACCCATGCACCCAGTGTTCAGCTCCCACTTATAAGTGAGAACATGTAGCATTTGTTTTTCTGTCTCTGCTTGAATTTACTTAGGATAATTGCCTCCAGTTGCATCCCTGTTGCTGCAAAGGACAGGATTTCATTTTTTTTATGGCTGGGTAGTATTCCATGGTACCATATTTTCTTTATCTGATCTACCGTTGGTGGGCATCTAGATGGATTCCATGTCTTTGCTATTGTGAATAGTGCTGTGATATATATATGAGTGGAGGTGTCTTTTTGGTAGAACTGTGTATAAAATACAATCTCAATCACTTAAGAAATCTTACCTGCACTACCCTTTTTCCCTTCTGACCAACAGCATCTGATTTCGGTGACAGTTTTGCAAACATCAAAATTGAGGAGGCAGGTAGAGAGGTGAACATCTCCAGTCACTTTGCCAGCTATTCATGAGGGTTAACTCACTCTGGCAGGGATGGGTGACACCAGCACCCACCAAAGCATTCAACCACTCTTCCACATTGTTCTCCAGCTAATCCACATGCTTCTCACCAAAGACCACCAACACCATCTGCTCATAGCCTTCTCAGGAGAGCACAGGAAGCCCTCAAGTGTCCTTCCTCACCTATTGGGAACTCAGGCAGATTCGGGGCTGACAAAGGACCTGTGTCTAGCTCACACATTCACCATCCCCTCCCTCACTTCAAGACCCTGCTTCTCCTAGAGACGTGCCCTTTCTTTGAGCTGGACATTAGGATTTGAGACAAGAATCACTTCTGCTTAGGCAGTCCCCCAAATTTGCTTAGCAATTTCCACCTCCTCCCTTGCCCTACAGAGTTTTAATACCAAAGGAACAGGGTGCTTCCTTCTCACATTTCATTCTCAGCAGGTTCAGGAAAACTGCTTTGAGGGCATCACACATGCTTAACCCTTAATTCTCGCTAGAGGTTGTGGAAAGACTGGATGTTCTGTGTCCTTCATTACTGGGTCTTAATGTTTAAGACCAATATGGTAGAATCTAACAAGTAAATAAAAAGAAAGAAAAAATATTATCTCTCTCAAGCACCTATCTTTTGCCACTGAAAGCCATGACTCTAAAGCTTTGGAATTTAAAGCCAAGAAGGTAAGGACTCTAGAAAGTTTTTTTGTGCTCTGCCTTCCCTGAGCAATAAAGTACAGTCTACATTTATAGTTTTAGTGGTGGAAGAATAAAAAAGGAATAACCACGAAGGGAAGCATACATGGACATACCCTAAAATCAGTAATTATAAACACAAAGCCACAGTAATTAGAAATAATCATTATAGGCCGGGCGCGGTGGCTCACGCTTGTAATCCCAGCACTTTGGGAGGCCGAGGCGGGCGGATCACGAGGTCATGAGATCGAGACCACGGTGAAACCCCGTCTCTACTAAAAATACAAAAAAATTAGCCGTGCTTGGTGGCGGGCGCCTGTAGTCCCAGCTACTCGGAGAGGCTGAGGCAAGAGAATGGCGTGAACCCGGGAGGCGGAGCTTGCAGTGATCCGAGATTGCGCCACTGTACTCCAGCCTGGGCAACAGAGCGAGACTCCGTCTCAAAAAAAAAATAATAATAATCATTATAACGAAATACCTTAGTAAGAGATGCACCCTTTTTATTTGCAAATCATATCATATCAAATTTTTAGCTATTTCCCAACACTGTAAGATAGACACAAGTGAATATGCATATTTACCCTTACTCTCAAGAAACTTCTATAAGAGAATTGGAATTTTCAAAACTTGCCTAATGATAGATAGGGTTAGTCTATCTTCATTTAGTCATTTATTTTTTGAGTCACACACAAAAAATTTGCTTACCCTATTTGGATTCTAACTCAAATATCTTGGCTCAAAATTCTGTACTCTTTCTGATACCACTTTTCCCTACTCTTCTATTCTGTTGCCCACAATGGTTTCTCATATTTCACTTACACCTGCCTTTCATGTAACTTTTATTTTTAATCTCTTTTCCCTACACTTTTCTATATGCTTTTTTCCTACTTAATCAACACTAATCACAATATTATAGATGAAAACATCAATGTATGAAAGTGTTATTCAAAGCTTGAAAAATCCCAAATCATTAGGCATATTTATTAAATTTCTCCCCCAAATTCTTTCTGATGCAATGTCTAAAACAATAGAATATGTAATAAATTGGAAGGAGTAAGGAATAGTCTCACATGGCACTCTCACCCCCTAGGAACTACTCAATCACATTCTTCTCTAATTAGTCTCCCAGGGACCTATGTACCACTTTTAAATTTATTCTGGGGAAATTGTGGCAATTTTTAATGTATATTGTAATGTGCTTCATTCCATGTACTTAGATACACAAAGTGTTCTAGATCGATGTTACAATGTTCTGATTTTTTTTTTTTTTTTGTGAGAGAGTTTCACTCTTGTTGCCCAGGCTGGCGTGCAATGGTGCAATCTCGGCTCACTGCAACCTCCGCCTCCTGGGTTCAAACGATTCTGCTGCCTCAGCCTCCCGAGTAACTGGGATTACAGGCATGCGCCACCACGCCCGGCTAACTTTGTATTTTTATTAGAGACGGGGTTTCTCTATGTTGGTCAGGTTGGTCGCGAACTCCCGACCTCAGGTGATCCGCCCACCTCGGCCTCCCAAAGTGCTGGGATTACAGGCATGAGCCACCGTGCCCGGCCTTATTCTGATTATTAATAGGAATTATTTACATTGCTAAAGTTATAGGTAAGAGTAGTTAAATTATTGATGTTCTGGTTAAATGATAAGCACTCATAAATGTTGTCTGATTATATCCTCACATGAACCCTGAAAGGTGATGTTTTCTCACCTTTCCAGAATGAAGAGAGAAATTTAGAAATTTATCAAGGTCATGGACACATCAATGCTTAGTCCAGAACTCGAACTCAAGCTTATCTGATTCCCAAGCCTGAGTTTTTTCACTCACATACAAACACCAAAATCATGTTCTCTCTCATTTTTATTATTATTATTATATATTATTACATATAATGAGTAATTTTTATTACATATAATAAAATAATTTGTATTGTTATATTAATATATTACATATGATAAAATATTTATTACTATTATAGATAATATATGATAAAATGATTTATAATTATCTAATATTTTATCATTTATTATATTTCATTTTATAAGACAAGAATTCCTATGCCCATTAACAGGTGAACAAGCTAGCCAAGCAAGTTGAACTGGTTGCAGATTTACCATGTTTTATTTCCCAGGGAGAGGAAAGAAGGGCACTGCAAGGTCAGGTACAGCATGCACAAGGTCATGGAGACAGGAAAGGACATGGCAGGCTCAGAACATGATGAGAAGTCTGGGGTAGTTTAAGAGGAGGGCTGAAGCAGATGCTTGGAGATGAAGTTAGAGAGGATCACCAGAACCAGATCATGAAGGTCTTTGGAAGCCACGTGCCAGAGTTAGGATGGTAATATGTTAGTAATTCGAATTGAGGTTTTGCACAAAATGGAAGTAACTCAGGCAAATTACCAAAAATGGACTAAAACATGAGAAACTGAAAGCAATCTTTAGAGAGGGCGTGGCCATTGCACTTGAGTCACTGGAAAGATACAGGCTATGAACAAGTCGAATCAGCTACTGGTTTTCACAAGGAAGTAACTCAGGCAAATTACCAAAAATGGACTAAAATGTGAGAAACTGAAAGCAATCCTTAGAGAGGGCGTGGCCATTGCACTTGAGTCACTGGAAAGATACAGGCTATGACCAAGTCAAATCAGATAATGGTTTTCACATTGTTTTCCTGGGACCTTAATACATTTTTAAAATATTTTCTCCCTATTCCTATCTATAAAATACACAAAATATGTGTGGAACACACTACAGAATGTTTGTTGAATACCCTGACTGTGATAGGACTGGTCTTTTTGATATTGCACTCCACAAATATCCAACTAGCATCTCTATTTCTCATTCTCAAGAGTTTGATCTAGTCTGTGTTGTGTTTTCCACACTTCCTATTTCTCTTGTGTTATTTTCCAACTCACTATTTTCTTTAACTCTGGAAAGCCCTCTGATCCAATTTGCAAATAAGACAATAAATAAAACATAACAGAAAACATTAACAAAGTCTCACACAATAATGGACAATAGATGGACAAAATGCTTATACACGGTTATTGGAATCAAATGGAGTGAACTCATTATCTGGAAGTACATACAATCTGCGCTCTTTAATCAGTAACTTTGCAACACAAAGGTTGTTACTCAGAAAGTATCAGTCAACAGATTTAAGAGGTTTTATTCAGCAACTATAACCTCAAAGTAGTAGAAAACAGCACATAGACAAATAATTTAAAATATTGTGTTTATAGGACCAAGGCCTAATACCTGTAAGAATATAATTTTACTCTCTCTATTTTAATATATTTACATTTTAATCGATAATACTACCCATGATATGTTTAATGCATGGGTGTAAATTCATTTCTTTTTCTCATTTGTATTTTCCTTTATAAAGGACACCTTAAGAGTATGATGAAACAGTGCTGAAAGTTTAAGGTGCATTATGGGAAATGCATCAATCAGAGATGACTTCAATATCCTCAGCAGACTTTTAATTTCCCTAAGAATTGCAGAACCATAGTCATGCTATCTAGAGAAATAGCTTGCTCAGAACATCTTTAAAATAAGAATACATTCAATCATTCTTGCAGGTAAATATTAACCCAATACCTGACTTAAAATAGGCTCTTTTTGCAAGCACTGTATACATTATGAGCAAACCATTGCTAATGCCTTCTAACATGACTAGAAATATTATAACTACAGGTCACGGAAAACTATAGTTTTAATACACATATGAAAATATTAGTGGTTTACCTTCAACTGAACAAAGTCATATTCTTCCACTGGATAAATTATTTTCTGGCATAAATTAGATACATATTTGGAAACTTGTATTAACTGTTTCAAAATAACATAGCCAGGAAATCATACACACTTTGGAGTTGCAATATTGGTGTACTAAATAGGGTTTACACTTATGAGCTGAAAGAATTCCATACTCATGGAATGTACAAAGTTTTGTTTACTGTTTCCAAAAAAAAAAAAAGTGACTTATATGCCAATTTGTCACTTTATATTAGGCTGGCACAAAAGTAATTGAAAACCGCAATTACTTTTGCACCAACCTAATAGAAACCTAGCTAAACTAGAAAAATAGGTTTGTTCACTTAATTAATACAGACATATGCTCTAGAATCTAAATCTAAAATCCAGCCTCTCTTTAGGATTTTTACCAATATTTGAAGACAAACTACAGCTGTGGGAAATACAGCATTATCCCCACCACTGTGTTTACTGGTGAGCTAGTCCTCATTTGAAATATTTCTCTTTTTATCTTTCTTTCCTTAACTATCTCTTCCTTTCATCCTTTCCTTCCCTTGTACCCCCCAAAAAACAACTAAATTTTCTTAGTCTAGTTGTTTCACAGACAAAATCTGTAGTCCCTAGAGTTTCTATGAGGCAGGTAAAGGGCTTATGTCCTTTGAGAAAACAAGATCTTGGTGGCAGACTATGTTAACATCAGGCCCGAAATGCCCTTGGGCATTATAGGAATTGGGTCTTACCTAGCTGGCAACAGAGTCTGGAGAAAAGAACTACTTTCTATATGCATTAAAGAGAACTTCATGACACCATTATTTTAAAATACTCTTCTAAGTATTTCAGGCACACAGACAATTATTCATTCTTCCTTTCCTTCAACTAATTTTGTTTTACTTCCTACAATATGCCAGACACCAATACAGGCATCAGAAATAAATGATGGACAACTCCAGAAAGATCCTTCACCTATGGGAATTTATAATCTGGCAGTAATATTTAAATAACAAAAAGTAAACTAATAAACAAGATACCTCAAAGAGTAATAAGTATTGTGAAGAAGGAAAAAGTAGTGGAATAGGATAGTAACTAGCAAGGAATTTAAAGGGATAGAGGGATAGATAGAGGGATCCCAAGCGATCTCCCTAAGGGAGGGATACTTATGCTGAGGCTTGAAGAATGAGGAACAGCCAGTCTTGTAATGATCTGAGGAAAGAACAATGCAGGCACTCAGGTGGATGGAACAGCCAACTCAAGACTCTAAAGTCAGACCAAACCTAGCCCATCAAGAGAGGACAGTGTTTGTAGGTCAAATTAAGTAAAGGAAGAAATGTGGAAAGAAACCAAGTTAGTGAATAGGATTGGCCCATTTATGTAAGGTAAAATGTAAAGGTTAAAAGTTTGGATTTTATTTCAAGAACAATAGAGTGTCAGTAGAAGTTTTAGAAGAGGACACATTAATGATCTAGTTTAATTTTGAAAAATCACTCTGGCTGCTATGTGGAGAACAGGATGAAAAGAGGCAGGCGTGGAAGCAGGAAGTCCAAGTGAGAGACAGCTGCAATTAGACACGATGGCTCGCGCTCTGGGGAAAGAAGCAGAGATGAGAAGTTGACTCATTTCAGATAGTCAAGTGCTGAAGGATTGCAAGTGGGAGGTGATGGGCTAAGAGAAAAGAATTCTTTATTCCTAAAAGATGAGAGAATGCAAAATGAATTATGAGTCAGAAGCCAAAGGCATTTTTTTTTTATGGGGAGAAAGAATAGGGGCCAGGTACAGTGGCTCACGCCTGTAATCCCAACACTTTGGGAGGCTGAGGCGGGCAGATCACCTGAGGTCAAGAGTTCAAGACCAGACTGATCAACATGGAGAAACCCCGTTTCTGCTAAAAATACAAAATTAGCTGGGCGTCGTGGCACATGCCTGGAATCCCAGCTACTGGGGAGGCTGAGGCACTTGAACTCAGGAGGTGGAGGTTGCGGTGAGCTGAGATCGTGCCATTGCACTCCAGCCTGGGCAACAAGAGCAAAACTCCATCTCAAAAAAAAAGAATAGGTAGAAAAATGGTCATATAATCTATGACTTCTCTACGAAATAATTCAATTCTGAAAGAAGGGTGCTTCCTTCCACGTTCCATAAATGTGCATCCAACCCATGTATTGTTCTAATGAGATGAGTACAGATGGGCATATGAGCAGGGGCCATTCAAAACACGCCCAGGTGGCAACAGCAGTAAGAGAGTATGATGGAAGAGGGAGAAAATGAGTCCTTCCTCACTACTTAACCCAGTGACCTGAATTAGCAACCACCTCCCATCATGGGAAGCATTACATTGAGATGGCATCGTGGACAGAAAGAGGAAGTTAGGCAGTTGGCAACACAAACTACTTGTTCTGTTCATTAAAAGACAAACTGGAAAGGTTTGGAGATGAGGGTGCTCTACAAAAGATGAAGAGTGTTAACTAGTTCCTGACAGACATTTATAATAGAAGAAAAAAGGCATATGTAATACCTACTTGATATCAGAGAAGGTCTTAGCATCAAATTAAACCACATGTGCTGCTTAGCATTTCAGATAGTATTTGGCTCATGGTGCTTACAATTTCATTGATTGATGATTGATTGGATGGTGTGGAATCTAGGAAGTATATTTTTAGTACAGTCATTAGTTACAATAGAGCTAACCATGTCCAGTAAAACCTTGTCTCAGACTCTAACAGCCTCTAAATGCCTTTGAAATCGTCCTTTTGGCTAAAGATGGAAAAAAAAAATCACAGATTTCAAGTCATAAACACACAGGTGGAGTGGAATGAAATATCTGGAAATACTTTAAACTGGAAGTTAAAAGCAATGGGTTTAGAAAAAAGGGAAATTGTCATCTAGTACTGAGACTTCTGTGAAAGATAACAATGAGGACATTTTGCCCATCCATTAATTTTATCTAATCATAGCAAACAACCTGGCAGGGGGTAGTTACTACTACCGGAAAGGGTCCTGATCTAGACCCTAAGATAGGGTTCTTGCATCTCACGCAAGAAAGAATTTGGGGCGAGTCCATAAAGTGAAAGCAAGTTTATTAAGAAAGTAAAGGAAGAAAGAATGGCTACTCCATAGGCAGAGCAGTGGCATGGGCTGCTCAGCAGCTTATACTTATTTCTTGATTCTATGCTAGACAAAGGGTGGATTACTCATGAGTTTTCTGGGAAAGGGGCAGGCAATTCCCAAAACTGAGGTTCTTCCCCTTTTGGGACCATATAGGGTAACTGACATTGCCATGGCATCTGTAAACTGTCATGGCACTGGTAGGATTGTCTTTTAGCAATCTAATACATTATAATTAGCATATAATGAGCAGTGAGAAGTCAGAGGTCACTCTCGTCACCATCTTGGTTTTGGAGGGTTTTGGCTGGCTTCTGTACCGCAACCTGGTTTATCAGCACGGTCTTTATGACCTGTATCTTGTACCAACCTCCTATCTCATCCTGTGACTAAGAATACCTAACCTCCTGGGAATGCAGCCTGCTAGGTCTCCACCTTATTTTACCCACCCCAATGCCTCTGACATTACTAATTCTCATGTTCCGGAAGAAGAAACTGAAGTTTAAGAAAGCTGTACAAAGCCCACAACAGCACATCTGGGAATGTCTAAGGATGACCCTCCCTGCCCTGCAGCAGCCACACTTTAGCCTGTACTGTAAACATTCCGTACAGGTGTGGGGAGCACACACTAGGGATGGCTGTTGTCTGTACGTTGTGGCAATTCCAAAAAAAAGGCAAAAGCAGGAAAACACACTATTCAAATTTAAATAAGCCTCTTTGATTTTGCTGAATAATAAGTAGTTGTATGGAAATGCATTAAAATTAAACTCACCAGCAAGTAGATGTCATTAACAATATAATAGCCACCATGGCAATCCTAAAAATAAGAAGCAGTGGCCACTTTTCTGTAGTCTGTAGACAGCAGTCAGCCAACAGTCACTGCTCTGGACTGCCCTTGATGGCATTCAGAGTCATGCTTTTTGTTATTTTCCCACAAAAGGTTAGATCCCCGCTATGCATCATGTCCAGAAAAACCTTGTCAAACTCTCAAAGTCTCTAAATGCCTTTGAAATTGTCCTTTTGGTTAAAGATGGAAGAAAAAATCACAGATTCCAAATTATAAACACACAGGAGAAGTGGAATTAAAATCTCATAAATAATATTACTGGCAATTAAAATTCTTTGTGACTTATACCCAGAATTCTCAGAGAGCTTCACACACACACACACACACACACACAGTGTCCAGGGTAATTTCATATTTATGCAAAAACTGTATGAGTATATGCCCAAATTCTAGGTAGAGGGGGAGTCATACATTCTAAAAATAGTGGAAATTTCAAAACTTGGAAACCATTTCAGCTCCAAGTTTAAAATATAAAAATATTTCCTAAACTTATTTTTTAAAAACATTTTATTTTGACAAATTTCAAACGTACACAAAAATTACAAAAGTAATACAATCACATCCATACACCTTTCACCTGGATTCACTCATAGTTAACACTTTTCCCCATTTACTTTATCTCCTTCAGCAAACATACATACATATTTTTTCTTGCTGAATCATTTGAGACTCACTGGCGACATTATGACCCTTCGCAAGCACTTCAGCATGTATCTCCAAAGAGTTACAGTCTCTTAGCCCTCATACAATTACTAAATACAATTAACATTGAAAAATCATATTATTTAACATAAAGTCTATATTTATATTTCAGCAATCGTCTCAATTACATCCTTTATGCGGGGTGGCAGGGGGAATGATGCTTTTCTTTTTTTGTTTTTGTTTTTTTGAGATGGAATCTCACTCTGTTGCCCAGGCTGGAGTGCAGTGTTGCGAGCTCGGCTCACTGCAACCTCCACCTCCTGGGTTCAAGTGATTCTTCTGTCCCAGCCTCCCAAGTAGCTGGGACTACAGACAGGTGCCACCATGGCAATTTTTTTTCTTTTTTTTTTTTTTTTTTTTTTTTTAGTAGAGACAGGGTTTCACCACATTGACCAGGCTGGTCTCGAACTCCTGACCTCGTGATTTGCCTGCCTCAGCCTCCCAAATTGCTGGGATTACAGGCACGAATCACCGCGCCCGGCCCATAATGATGCTTTTCTAATCCAGGCTCCAATCCAGGATCACACATTGCATTCAGCGGCCACAGCTGTATAATCTTCTTTAATCAGGAGACAGTGACATTGTGAGATTTGAAGAATATGGACAAGTTGTTCCATAGAATATTCTTCAATTCAGGTGTGTCTGATGCAAGCATACTTATATATACCTAAAGTAGGCCTTTTGCAAACCCAAGACTGTTACAAAACTTACCATAAAAATACAGCAAGGAAAGAAAGCTACATGTTATGTTCAGGGACTGGTCTCCTGTTAAAGTGCCTCCTTAGATTTGCACCAATTTTTCTTTAAAATTATGACTCACGGGACTTCCTGCTTTTGTATCTCCCTTGTTCCTCTAATTGTTGTCAGCCAGTCTTCAAACAAAAACATCACATTTATCTATCCTGACTAACTTTCCAAGTCATTTCAAAAGCCATAACCCTAAACCCCACACCTTGCCTTCACCTTTTGGCAATCATTGCAGAGTTCCTTTACTTAATTTCAGTTCTTTTGCTCCTTTCCATAGTAGAGAGTCTGTATTGCTATTTTCATCAGTCCCTTCTGTATCAGTTAGAAATGCATCATAGGTGCAACAAAGAGAAGGACCAAGCAACAGTGACTTAAACAAATAAGAACTTAAGAATTTTTTTTTCACATAAACAGAGTCCATATGGACACTAAGAGGGGAACTACAGACACTGGGGCCTACTTGAGGGTGGAGGGTGGGAGGAGGGAGAGGAGCAGAAAAAAATAACTATTGGGTACTAGGTTTAGTAACTGGATGACAAAATAATCTGAAAACAAACCCCCATGACATGAGTTTACTTATATAACAAACCTGAACATGTGCCCCTGAACCTAAAATAAAAGTTTAACACACACACACACACACGCACACGCACACGCACACACTCCAGAACTAAGTGCTTGCTGGCATTGCAGCATCTATTCAGCCATGACCTGAGGTTCCTAGGTACTTCCTACCTTTCCCATTCTCCATTCTTCAGACACTGGTTTTTATGTTACATTGACTCCTAATAGATGGAAAGATGGCTACTGTCACTCCAGACATCAAGTTCATGTTCAAAGCAGGAAGAAGGGGAAGAGTGATGTAAAGCTGGATTTTCCCCCAGTTATCAGGAAAGCAATGGCTTTTCCAAAAATTTCCCAAAAAGATTTCTAGTTTTTAGGTCTCATGGTCAGAATTGGGTCACACAGTCCCACCTCACTGCCAAGGAAACAGGGAAGGCCAGAAACAGGAGTCACCTTATGGCTTGGGGCAGTCACCTCATCTAATGGTGCAGAACACAGTGTCCCCACAAACAAGATGGGGATTGTGTTAACAGAGGAAAATGGGAAATGGAGAATCGGTAGGCAACTAACAGTTTCCCTGAGCCCTCCCAGTCAATATTTATATTTATTTATTCCCCACTTCTCTATTCCATTTCATATTTCTTCTGAGTTTTTCTTCATTTATCTTCTCTCCCTACTACTTCCTCCTGAAGAATGAACTTTCAAACTATTTTTTATTAACATTCCATCTCCCACCTAGAATCAAATAATATTACAACAGCTGGTACTGCCTCTTCCTTTGACACAGAAGAAAACCTAAAATCCAGTAAGACAGAGTGGCATGCCAAATTTGCCCATCAATTTATTGGCACATCCAAGAATAAAGCAAAACTCTACTGAATATCAATACAGTAGTATCTGCCTCTGAGGATTCTTGGTGCATATTTTTGCGTTCTGCCATGTTTGGTCCATTTTGCCCCTACCTTGGGCATTTAAATATAAAGATTCCCATGAGGTCAGATCAATTCAGCTGTTTATTTCTAGAAATGTCTATAAAGAGAAGAACTAACGAGAGAACCATCTTTTTATTTTTTTAATTTACTTCCTAAATATAAATGAAGGAGAATCTAGAACCACTGTCTTCATTGGAAATCATTGTTCCAAATGAACCACAAGTCTGAGTTTATAAAGCTGCCATCTCCAATATCTCTGTTGAGAAATATGTCTATTTACATACATCATGTTTGTTTCTGACCTTGTGGGACAATAACTTGGAATGCCCTGAGCAACAAAAACATAAAATACTCTGATGAGACAGCATCTCATCTTTGCACTGAAGGATTTCAAAAGAGGGACAGATCACCCAGAATGGATATGGTCATAGAGGAAGTAAGTTAGAAGCTATAATTGACCTCAATCTTAAAGGGTAAGATCTAAATAGGTGAAAAAGAAGATATTCAGGAGTACTGCCATGAGTCCAAAAAAGGGAGGTAGAAACATCAACAACCTTTCAGGGCTCATAAGCAAGTCTATATGGGGAATTAGTAGAGGCACATTGGTTAAGAACACGTGTTCTGGAATCAGATGGATCTGCATCTGAATCCCATTTCCACCACTTCCTGGTCCCATTATCTCCAAGCGATTTATTCCTCTATGCTTTAGCTTCCTAAACTATAAAATCTTGATAATATTAGAACTTATTTAATGGAGTTTTATGAAGATAAAGTGAAAAAAGGCATGCAAAGTGCTTAGCCTGGTGCCTAAAACATATTAAATGCTCAAAAACATGAAGAAAAAAAAAATCAACTACTGACCAACGTGAAAGGAGTCAATGTAACAGACTATTAAGTTTTAAAACTGGGTTGTGGACCTAAGTGTCCATCAACAGATGATGGATAATGAAAATGTGGTATATATACATAATGGAATATTATTCAGCCTTTTAAAGGAAAGAAACTCTGTCATTTGTGACAACATGGATGAACCTAGATGGCATTATGCTATGTGAAATAAGCCAGGCACAGAGAGACAACTACTGCAAGATCCTTTTTATATGTAGAATGTGAAGTAGCCAAACTCATAGAAATAGAGAGTCGAATGGTGAGTACCAGGGTGTGGGGGAAAATGGAGAGATGTTGGCCAAAAAATGTGAGGTTTCTTACACTTCTCTTTGTTGAAGGACCAAGCAAGTGACCAAAACAAGAATTAAAAAATAAGTTCCAGAGGTCTGTCATACAGCATGGTGACTATAGTTAGTAATAATGTGTTGTACACTTGAAAATTGCCAAGACAGTAGATTTTAAATGTTCTCACCACAAAAAAATGCTAGTCATGTAAGATGATGATTATGTTAATTGGTTTGATTTAATCATTTCACAATGTATACATATATCAAAAAACCACATTGTACACCATAAATATGTACAACTTTTATTTCTCAAAAATAAATAAATAAATATAGGCTGGGCACTGTGGCTCATACCTGTAGTCCCAGCACTTTGGGAGGCCGAGGTGAATGGATTGCTTGATCCCAGGAATTCGAGACCAACCTGGGCAACATAGTGAAACCCTGTCTCTACAAAAAATATAAAAATTTAGCCAGGTGTGGTGGCATGTGCCTGTAGTCCCAGCTACTCAGGAGGCTGAGGTAGGAGGATTGCTTGAGCCCAGGAGGTCAAGGCTGCAGTGAGCCGAAATCACACCACTGGTTACTCCAGCCTGGGTGACAGAGTGAGACCTTGTTACAAAAATAAATAAATATAAAGAAATTTTTAAAAAATAAAGACCCACTCAAAAAACAGAAAAGTGTATTGAGACCAGTTGGGGACACTTTGACAATAAGGCTAAAGTGTCACAAAGGAAGTTATTAAAAATGTGTTATCTAGATGTGAACTAATACAGATTAGAATCACAGTTGAGGCAGTAGGAATGGAAATAAGGTGTGAAATGGAAATGCTATTAAGAAGAAATACAACTGCCCTTAATTTAGGATTTTTATTTCTTGGCTGCACTACCAGCATAAATCAATAAAACTGACTGTTATCACACCAGTAAGTAGGAATAAAATGTGATAGTTGGACAGTCAAGACGAGTTTTGTCATAGTTTGAGACAGATGCTAGAAATGTATAAGTACAAAATCCGTGGCTAGAAATGTATAAATATGAAACCTCAGCCACTTTATGTGTTGGGAAATATGTACATTTATTCAATAAATGCTTACTGAATGTGAACTCATGATTATGACAACATCTCACTCATCCGAGAATTACTTATCCTAGACCCTCAAAAACTTTGATTCTTCAAAACCTAGGCATTAAAAAAAAAGGAAAATATCTCATCTTGTTTTAGGCCCTCATTCAGAGCTTATTTGCTTACTTTCACATAGAAATCTAGTACGTCCAAGTAGCTGTGTTTTTGGCCACAGCAGGTTCAAGTTACAAACTAGAAATGGGAATTAGAATAGTGAGACTACAGAGGCAGAAACATTAATGATAGTAGAAGTGACAGCTGGTAGAAAATTGTGATGAAAACTATAAAAAGTTGGCAAGAGTCTGTGATAAAATTTATAGGACAAAAATGCCCTCAAAGGGCCCTAAAGGTATCACTGTATTGTTCAATATGGGAACCCCAATTTACAACTAAAGGTTAATATGTTCCACAGATTTCCAAAACTTCAAAAGGAAAGCTAAACACAAAAATTATATCAGATGGCTAGGTGCTATGGCTCACATCTGTATTCCCAGCACATTGGGAGGCTGAAGCAGGAGGATCACTTGAACCCAGGAGTTTGAGACCAGCCTAGATAACATAGCAAGACCCTGCCTCTACAAAAATTAAAATTAAAAAATAGCCAGAAGTGGTGGAATGCTGCTGAAGTCCCGGCTACTTGGGAGGCTGGTGTGGGAGGATCACCTGAGCCCAGGGGTTTGAGGCTGCAGTGAGCTCCGATCATGCCACTGTACTCCAGCCTGGACAATAGAGCAAGATCATTTATCTTAAAAAATAACAATATCAGAGACACCAGTATAGAAATTTTTTGACAAGTTTTGCTAAAAAGGAGAGATAAGAAATGGTGATATAAGTGGATAATTGATAATTGAATCAATAAAATATTTTTTGTTTTATTTTGTCCTGTTTTAAGAAGGGATACATAACAGCATGTTTTCAGGGACTAAGCCAGAAAAGAGGTAAACATTGATGATGCTTAAGAGAGAAACGGAGAATTGCTAAAATGTGTCCTGAGTAGGAGAGAGGGGATGGAACTGGAAGCTCAGGTGAAGGACTGATATGGGACAGAGGCAAAGACAGCTCATCCATAACAACAGCAAGGAAGCAGAGACAGGAGGGTGACCCGTGGAGAGATGCACTGTGGGGATTTGTGCAGGTACAGGTTAGGCCACCTTCTGGAATGTCTTATTATCTACTTTCAGACAAGTTAGGTCAGAGGATTTCTTTATGGCTAGCTCTTACACAGAAAGGCAGGGGAAGGTTAGAGTCATTTTTCTAGGTTTTATGGCTGATTTAGGGGGCAAGGGATTCTAGTTTCTATGGCCTGCCTTGGGGGAAGAAGGGGAATAGGAGAAAGAAGGGCAGGAGAAGGTCAGAGAGAGACTTTACTTCTGAGCCCCTTCTAATGTCCTCCAGTTCAAAGTACTCAGCATGCTAAAGTGCCATACTTTGGGATATCGCTTTCTAAGCCCGAAAAATGACATCGAATGGTTTCCTACTGATTATTCACCAATGCTTTGTTCGGGGTTTTTCATCCTGGGCACTGTTGACATTTTCGGGCAGATAAATCTTTGTTTGGGGGAACTGCCCTGTGCATTGAAGAATTCTTAGCAGCATCCTTGGACTCTACCTACTAGATGCCGGTAGCAACCCCCAAGTTGTGACAATCAAAAATGTCTCCAAACATTGCCAAATGTCCCCTGGGTCCAAAAGCATCCCCAATTAAGAACCACTAGCTTAGTTACACCTTGTTACAAAATAGCTAGAGAAAACTAATATTACAATTCAATTATTTTTGAGCTATAGCTAAGAAACCACATTTTTGCACTCTTGAATTATCTGTAAATAACATCAGAGTGTTTTTATTATTAAAAGAATACTCACTTTTTAAAAGCAAGTCAAATTTTTCCTAAGTATATAAACTGAAAAGTAAAATCCCCACTTTCTTCTGTCATTTTTGGTCCAACTTCCCAAAGATGACCACTGTTAGCAGTTTCACGTTAACATACCATAATTTTATAAACACAAGCATATATGTCTTTTATCTCATACAAAGAAGAGCAAACTATATAGATTATTCTTCAACATACTTTCTGTAACTTAATGATATTCCTTGAACAACTTATTATATCAGTGGATATAGATCTACCTCATTTTTTCAAATTGTTTAACTGGATATAGACTGTGCTACGAATTTATAGTTCTGTAATTGCACCATATAATTTATTTTTAAATCCTCTATTTATAATTATATTTTTGTTTAATTTGTTTCTGGATATCTGAAATCATTATTGATAGACCTTATTGAAGATAAAAATTATATTTAAACATAAATGAATCAGGCTGGGCACAGTCCCTCATGCCTATAATGCCAGCACTTTGGGAGGCTGAGGCAGGTGGATCACTTGAGTCCAGGAGTTAGAGACCAGCCTGGGCAACATGGTGAAACCTCATCTCTACTAAAAATACAAAAATTAGCTGAGCCTGGTGGTGCACACCTGTAATCCCAGCTATTCAGGAGGCTGAGGCAGGAGAATCACTTGAACCTGGGAGGTGGAAGTTGCAGTGAGCCGAGATCACACCAATGCACTCCAGCCTGAGCAACAGAGCAAGATTCTGCCTCAAAATAATAATAATAATCATCATCATCATCATCATCAAATATAGGGAAAGTTTGTGTTTGTGTGTGGTTTTCTTTTTTGTTTTCTTTTGTGTTTTGTTGTTTAATTTTACTTCCTAACAAGACATTTTAGCAAATTATTTACACACTTTTGAGACTGGGGGCAATGAAAAGAAAATAGGTATATTTTATATACCTATTTTACTGGGGGTAAAAGAAAATAGGTATATTGAATATTTTTCATGGATTGTAAAAGGATTGCAAATGCTGGAAATAAGTCATAGAGTACAATTAAACTCCTAGTGCTTGAAAAAGTCATAGCTGTACAGAAACACTATAAACATTTTAATTAGAAATGATAGATATTTTAATCTGCTTCACTATTGTAACCATGTCACTAGCTACATGTATCTCATAATATCATTTTGTAAAGCCCAAATAAACCCAATACTTTATTTTTAAAAAATAAAGTCTGATGCTTGGTGAAAAATATTTTAATTAAATTTATCAGTTACACTCTATTACTTTATTTTAAATTTAAGTAAACAAAACTACCTTTAAGGCAGTGACTGCACTGATTTCAGAGCAATGATGTTAAAATTTTCCATATTGGGCCGGGTGCAGTGGCTCACGCTTGTAATCCCAGCACTTTGGGAGGCCAAGGTGGGCGGATCACGAGGTCGGGAGATCGAGACCACGATGAAACCCCGTCTCTACTAAAAATACAAAAAATTAGCCGGGCGTGGTGGCGGGCGCCTGTAGTCCCAGCTACTCGGAGAGGCTGAGGCAGGAGAATGGCGTGAACCCGGGAGGCGGAGCTTGCAGTGAGCCGAGATTGCGCCACTGCACTCCAGCCTGGGCGACAGAGCGAGACTCCGTCTCAAAAAAAAAAAAAAAAAAAAAAAAATTTCCATATTAACATTTAATGACGTTACAGAATGGGGGTTATAATTTTACTGAGTTATTGTTTACGTGAGTTCCCTAGACACAAATTGTAAGTGTTTTTGCATTTCTGTTAAAATCTGTAAGAGAGTAAAAAGCCTAGTTTATTCCACTCAATAAGTCACTAAGAACTTAGTTCTCAAGAAATGTTTATTGAAACGCTTAAGGTTTTAGTTCTGAGACAGGAATTCATTATTTGAATATAACTCAGATCAAACTATGTTCCCCCCCCAAAACGATAACCAGCTATAGCATAGTCACCTTACTGTAAGAAAAGGGTGCAATTTCCTCAAAAGCGCATTATAAAAATATTTCACTGTACTTGCTCTCTGGCTTTGGTCTTTGAATTGCATTAGGATCCAAATAATGTCAAAGAGAAAGGTGCAATAGCCGCGCACAGGATACAGCATTTTTTCCTTCTCTGTGCACCACTCACACAGACCCCATGAAATGCATACAATGCACACAATTTTATAGTCATAGGGGAATGATTCATTCTCAGAAAAAAGATTCCACTGATATCCATTCAATACTTGTGTCTCACTTGGCAATTGGCATACGTGACAGTTTCTCTGTTTTTCCATCTACTTAATTTCAAAGGATTTCCAGAAGGAAAAGAAGACTTAAATGCTTCATTTAAAATATTTCTGAGTTTTGACAAAGGTGCCAAGACCACACATTGGAGAAAATACAATATCTTCAATAAATGGTTCTGGGAAAATAAAATATTCATGTGTAGAAGAATGAGATTACAGCCCTCCCTCTTGCAATATACAAAAAACAACTCAAAATGAATTCAAGACTTAAATGTAAGACGCAAAATTATGAAACTACTAGAAGAAAACATAAGGGGAATGCTTCACTGCATTGGGCTTGGCAAAGATTTTTGAAATAACACCTTATAAATACAAGCAACAAAAGCAAAAATAGACAAATGGATTATATCAAACTGAAAAGTTTTTTCACAGCAAAGGAAATTATTAACAGCGTGAAAAGACAACCTACAGAAAGGGAGAAAATATTTGCAAACTGTACATTTGACAAAGAGTTGATATCCAAAATACATAAGAAACTTAACAGCAAAAAAAAAAAAAAAAGCCCAATTGAAAAATGGACAAAAGACCTTAATGGACGTTTCTCAAATAAAGACCTACAAATGGCCAACAGATATGTGAAAAAATGGTCATCACTAATCATTAGGGAAATGCAAATCAAATCACAATGAGATACCACCTCACTCCAGTTAGAATGGCTATTATCAAAAAAAACAAAAGAAAACAATTATTGGCAAGGATGTGGAGAAATGGCAACCCTTACACACTGCAGGTAGGAAATTAGTACAGCCATTATCGGAAAACAATATGGATTTTCCTCAAAACATTAAAAATAAAACTACCATATGACCCAGCAGTCCTACTCCTTGGTATATATCCAAAGGAAATAAAATCAGTATGTTGAAGAGATAGCTGCACTCTTATGTTTACTGCAGCACTATTTGCAATAACCAGGGTGAGGAATCAACCTAAGTGTCAGACAACAGAATAATGGATAAAAGAAAATGTGGTATATATACATAAAGATAAAGATATACTATTCAGCCACACAAATATTCAGCCATAAAAAAGAATTAAATCTTATCATTTGTGACAACATGGATGAACCTAGTGGACATTATGATAAGTAAAATAAGCCAGACACAGAAAGACAAATTCTGCATGATCGCATTCATATGTGAAATTTTTTTAAAAGGTGATGTCATAATATAGATACAGAGTAGAACAGTGGTGACCAGAGCAGAGAGAAGGATGAGGAGAGGTTGGTCAAAGGATACAAAGTTACAATTACATAGAAGGAATAAATTATAGTGTTCTATTACACAGTAGAGTGACTATGGTTAACAGTAAATTATTACATATTATGAAATAGCTAGAAGAGGTTTTGAATGTTCTCACCACAAAGAAATGATAAATGCATGAGATGATGGATACACTAACTACCCTAAATGAATCATTGTATAACATAGATATATATGGAAAAATCAAATTGTATCCTTAAAATATGTATAATTACAATATGTATAATTGATATGTATGTATCAATTTTTCAAGTAAATAATTTTTCAATATTTCTGCTGTTGGAATTTAAATGTTTAAGCATGTTTCCAAGTTGCTCTCAAATTTTTAACTAATAATTTCGGTTTGTATATGTTGGAGTAGTTTTTCAGTTAGGAAATTTTTTTATTGATAAATTCCTTAAAGTATCAGTTTGTTTGTTTGTTTAGAGACAGGGTCTCTTCTGTCACCTAAGTTGGAGTAGTTTTTCAGTTAGAAAATTTTTTAATTAACTGATAAATTCCTTACGTATGAGTGTGTTTGTTTGTTTGGAGGGCAGTAGTGCAGTTGTGACCATCAGAGCTTACTGCAGCCTCAAATTCCTGGGCTCCAAGGAATCCTCCAGCCTCAGACTCCCAAAGCTGGGCCTACAGGCATAAGCCACTGTGCCCAGCCTATGAATGGTTTTTACATGAGATGAGAATATTCAAATTAAAAACTGTAATTCAAAAAAGTCTAATTTTAAGTACCACTAAAAGCAAGATGCATTTATATCAACATTAAGTGTTAAGTTAATCCATGCTCAAAGAGCCAAATGCCTCATCATTGTCGTGGAGCCAATTTCACTGTCTACTGCTTCACTAGAGCTCCACTAGGTGTTTCAATTCCATTCTGAGTGTCTTTTGCTACTCAATCTCTGTTAAAAATATTAATGTCCTGATCCCAGTGCCTTAGAAACTCCTAGTGCACAGATATATTCAGATATATTAAATATTTTATTGATTTGATCAGAAAGCCTTCAAAACATCTTGAGAAATATATCTACTCCTAAGGCACACATTTTTCCTACAAGGTAAGCCTACTAATATCTGCATTACATACCATTTTGTTAAACTTTTCTATCACACCTGTTTGTTCTTGATCTGAGAAGGAACTTGCTCTCACCTTTAGGAGTAAATAAGTTTACTTTTTAAATAAGCAGGAAAAATTATTCAGATGAAGCCATCACCTTCCTCACTGGTGTCCTCATTCTGTGCGCTCTTATGCTTGGTGCATACATTTGCAAATGCACACACAGCCAGGAGGAACACAGAAAGAGTGGCAGGTAGTTGCTTCCTCCAGTTAAACTTCATATCAACAAATCATTGAGCCTTCCTTATTCACAGCCAAACAACACAGAGTCATCTAAACAGAGATTCTCAATAGAGAGTAGGCTATTGGAATTGAGCAATGAGTAGAGTAGGGATGTGGTTTGGCATAGCATATTCAATATTTTAATATAAATTTATGTTTGGGAAAACCATTCCTCATTCTTTCCTTAATAGCTACAAAAAAATAAAGCTGAACCAAATTTTCTTGGTTGGTGGGGAGCCACAAAAGATATATAGTCTTAAGCAAGGTATATATTCACCCCTATGAGAAATGTATCAAAACCTTAGGGAAGTTGTATAAAATACATTTGATTATCAAAACTGAACATAGATTTTGAAGGCCTGAGAAATCCTGAATTGATATGAATTCTAAACAAGGCTGCTGCTGGTCATGTATAGAAAAAATAGCTTTTGGGTACAGAAAAGCTGTAGACATGAAAGAGTATAATTGAAGAAGCAAGCTAAGTGATCAGTATTTTTAAAACTACTCAACACATTCACAAAATATATTTATTATAGAATCAATCAATAAGAATAATACAACCAAATATGAACACAAAAATTTTAAGTGACAGCTGTTGTAATAATAGCCTCAACAGATTTTGAAATCTCACTCTTCATTTAAACAAAGCTGGAAAGATGGTTATTCAAGATCTGTGTTTACAAAAAAAAAGGTTAATCTGGTTGCATAAGTAAAAATGTTGACCATTTACACTGTGTTAAAATTTTTACATATTTAACAAAGTTATATATGCTTTTACTATCATAGTTTAAAATGTATTTTGAAAAATAAAATTCTGGCTGGGCACAGTGGCTAGGGCCTGTAATCCCAGCACTTTGGGAGAACAAGGCAGGAGGATTGCTTAAGGCCAAGAGTTAGAGGCTGCAGTGAGCTATGATCATGCCACTGCACTCCAGCCTGGGCAACAGCAAGACCCTTTCTTCAAAAAATAAAAATAAAATTCTAGTCAAAGACTTGCAAAAACTGATATACCTTCCTGAAACCCTAATTTTATTCAACCATGTTTAATACCATTAGATGAATGTTACCACTTATTTTCCAGATGATGAAACTTAAGCTCAAAAAATTTACTGAAGGTCACAGATCTAGAAAGGTGACAAATGAAGGCTAGACACCCCTGCCCCACTGCATTGATTCCCAACACTGAGCTTTTTTCCCCTATACCAGGAATAGATGTGCTTTAAAAAAAATTTTCATACACCTATTACATATCCAATATTAAGACAAGCAGCTGTGAATTATAATTTTATGGTTGATGCATTTACGACAAAAAGAAAAGCTACTTTTTTCTACTTTAATGTGAAGCACAAGATGGTATCATGCAAACTAGGAAGGTAGAAATTCTTCATAGAATTGCAGTTGTCTTTTCAATGGCAAATTGGTATCTTTACACAATTCTACAATAATTTTTCTGTTAAGTACTTCTGACTGTTGCACTGATATTAGTGAATTTCCATAAGCTTGATAGGTGAAATCAAACTATTTAACCTCAGGTCAGAGAAACATCAGAACTATGAACATACATTCATGTAAAACCAAGTTATAAAATGTTTACAAGTTATTTTACTCAGTAAGGACTTCTTTCCCAAAGAGTAAAGACAACTATTCTCCTATTCCAGGAAAGTTTACATAATGTCTGCAGGAAGAAAAAGGATGGAAAGCTTTCCTCTGGCTTTTTCTCCTTCAGCTGCATGGATGTAACTAACCCAGGTAGCTGCAGGTAATGAAGCTGGCAGGCTGCCTGAGACCATCCTGTTACACTGAGCACATCACATAAAGTATTGTCTGCATATCAGTCCCCACAATATCTCCACACCATAAGCCATCTTTTTACTTCCCAGACGCTTCTCTTGGGGCTTCCAGTAGACTGAGTCCCAGAGAAAAATTTGATAGTTCAGGGATGATTTTTTTCCCAGTCAGTCCAACAGGGACCACTCATCCCACCAAGCCTGAAGGAATTTGTATGGCAGTTCACACCTGAGGCTCAAGAAAGCATGGACTCCTTCTATTGCTGTCCCTACAAGCCCCATCAGTTTTTCACTTACTCCTTCATTCACCCTTTCAAGTAAATTGCCAACCCGAGATTTTTCATGTCTGGAATGACTGCAGAAAGGACACTTCGAAGTTTCTTGATGTATCAGTTAGGAATGCATTTTCTTGCAACAAAAGAAAACCTGACCCGGCATGGCCTAAACAAAGAAGCATTTATTTTTCACACCTAAAGAGGAGTCCGAGTAGCCTGATGATTCCAGGGTTGGCATTTTGTGGGTATCTGTGGGTTTTCTTGGTCTTGCCAGCACGTGTGTTGCCTCATAGATGCAAAACTGTTGCTGCAGTTTCACACAATCATCCCATCATGTTCAAGGCAGAAAGAAAGTGGAAGACAACAGCCCCATCCATCTCTTGTATCAAGAAAGCTAGCACCTCCAGGACTTCCTCAGCAGATGTCTGCCCATGTCTCACTGGCCGGAACTGTGCCCCTTAGACACCGAGAAGCCGGCCAGCTGGGGAAGAAAGTATTTTGCTTTCCAACCTCTTTAACGGAAGGGTAGCAAGAGAGAAGGGTTTTGGGAATCACTGTTGAATCAACAAACCAACAGTGTCTATTATACTTGGGTTTAAAATTAATAATGCGTTTATTATAGTAACAAATTCAAAAACCATGTTTCCCTTCAGCCTTTAACTTCAATTTACAAACCTATTTTCTACTTATAAATCTTGTAAAATCAAACCAATCTCCTTCACTTTTTAGTTTATAAATGTTTAACTCAAGTTGAAAAAATTGAACTTTTAACCAGTCTCATTCAAGACAAAGTATAATGAACTGTTTTAAACAGCATCTTAAATGTAATGATTAATTTTATTCTAAATACAAGTGGATTATCCCTAATCTGAAATTTTGAAATCTGAAATGTTTCAAACTCTGAAACTTCTTGAGCACTGACAAGATGCCACAGTGGAAAATTCCACACCTGACCTAATGTAATTGGTTGCAGCCAAAATGCAGTCAAAACTCATTCATGCATAAAGTCATTTTAATATTGTATAAACTTACTTTCAGGCCATGTGTATAAAGTATATATGAAACAAATAAATTTTGTGTTTAGATTTGGGTTTCATTTCCAAAATATCTGAGAATGCATTTGCAAATATTCCAAAATCTGAAAAAATCTGAAACCTAAAACTCTTATGTTTCCAAGCATTTTGAATAAGAAATACACAATCTGTATTTTTTTTTCTTTTTTTTTTTTTTTTTTGAGACAGAGTCTCACTCTGTCACCCAGGCTGGAGTGCAGTGGTGTGATCTCATCTCACTGCAACCTCCACCTCCCTGGTTCAAGTGATTCTTGTGCATCAGTCTCCTGAGTAGCTGGGATTACAGGTGTGTGCTACCATGTTCGGCTAATTTTTGTATTATTAGTAGGAACAGGGTTTCACCATGTTGGCCAGGTTGGTCTCAAACTCCTGCCCTCAAGTGATCTGCCCGCATCGGCCTCCCAAAGTGCTAGGATTACAGGTGTGAGCCACTGCACCCGGCCTCAACTTGTATTTTAAATGCATGCTTAAAAACTTTAGAAAATCGAATAAAACATATTTTAAATATAGTAAATGTCAAGTTACCTTAAATAGTCCAGTGCTCCTTATACACTTAAACTCTCTTATAATGTAAAATCACAAGCTTGAACTTAATTACCTGTTTTAAGTTGAAATTAGTAGGTTCATCTGTTATTCCTTAATTGCCTAATTCTCGTAATCATAAAAAACACTCCAACCCCCAATAAGCACAGATTATTCCCACATTAAAATATAATTCCATTACTATACATTTGATTAATTTTATTGTTTCTATATTCTAAAATTTATGACAGTTTAAAATACACGTATTTATTAAGGGGAGAATTTTATCATAACAGATCAACAAGAGTTTCATCTCAAACAAGCTGAGGTTACTTTTGAGCCAACAATTTTTTTTACCAGGATATATATCTTGAGTTTCCTATAACTGGGATGATTCCACCTGAAGCTTTTGTTAAAGGAACCCCGAGTGCCCACCCCACAGGGGCAGCTGATCTTAAAGTACACATCCCCTGTGTTCAAGTTTCCCAGAGGAAACACTTTTCTTTGCCCTTATGCTCAAGGACTGGGAACCTGCAAATTAAACCAACAAGAGGCTGATTTGTATGCATATGGCAGCTAACTAAAGTAATAGCTAGCTTGCCAAACAGTTAGAGGCTAGTGTTCCTAAGTAGGGGAAAGGAAGAGGAAGAAAAGCCTTCCATGGGAAGAAAATCATTTCTTTAGGAAGGACAAAGGGATTTTTAGAAGAAAAAACAGGAGGTAAAGTTTGTGATGATGTTTGTTTATGCAGGTGCATGTAGCCTATCCATCCTTTAAGGATATGAATTTCCCCAGGGAAGGGATTTATGACAGGTTTACTGTCAGTCTCTCTCCTGGGAGTAGACTCACCCAAAAGAGGGAATTTAGGGAAGGATTGTTTCCCAGAAGTTTCAGATTTTAGTCAGATAAGGGAAACTCTGAGAAAGCTTCTTTCTGCATCTGGCATCTGTTGATTCTCAAATGTCTTCACCTTAAAATAATCTTTGTACGAACTCTGGGGTTCTGAGTGGGTCCTCACACCTGTTAAAAGATAATTTAAAAAGAAGGGGAAGTGAAAGGAGAAGGAAGAGGAGGTAAAATCATGATATTCATATAAATATAAAATAAAAATGTCTCAAAGACCTCAAAGACTAATTCATTTACTAATGAGGGAACCAGTAAGATGTTACAAATAATTCAAAGGAGACTTCAATGCACACACACACACACACACAGACACACACACACACACACACACACACGCCAACAGGAATACTGACATAAATCTGATTAACACATGCAAAAGAGAACAATAATCTATGGGGCAATAATCAATGTATCTCACAATCTGCATCTATCTGTCACACCTAATCTGCATTTCTATGAACAATAAATCATTTGCATTACTATAACTATTCTACAACTTACAGAGTTGTAACATACAGTCATAGAACATCTCAGTTAGCAATGGAACAGACCCTGTATATGACAGCAGTCCCTTAAGATTACAATGGAGCCAAAAAATTCCTATCACCTAGTGACATTGTAGCCATGTAATATATATGTTATATTATATATTATATGTAATATATAACATATATATTATATGTAATATATAATATATATTATATGTAATATATAACACATATTATATGTAATATATAACATATATAATATATAGCATATATTATATATAACATATATAATTATATTATATTATATATAACTTTATCATTATATAATGTTATAACTTTATCATTATATAATGTTATAACATCATTATATAATGTTATAACATTATCATCTTAGAAATTTTGTTATTGGGCTACCCAATTTACAGCCTTTAGGAGTCATAAGTATGACAATTCCAACACTAAACTATTCAAAAGTTGGCATTCTAGCCATATCTGAAGGACCCTATTCAATGCAACTAGTGATCATTCACATTCCAATAACAATATGTTTTCATATTTTACCCCATATCCTGACAGTTCCACATGTAGAGATATTTTGGAAAAGCTACCAGGGTACAGGGGTGGGGAACATTTTTAAATTGTTATATATAATCCCTACTGCCTTATAAGCAGATCTAAGCACCTACCTATGGTTATACAAATATTTGGAAGAAGACTAAGTTACTCTACATGAGAAATAAATAAAAGATACAGCAGCTGAGGGCAGATCCAAACCTTAAGAACAGTGACAGCCAGGGAGGCTGGAAACTCAGTGCTGGAAAAGCTGAATCCCTTTCATCCTCCAAGCCAGAGAGACTCCATGACAACTGTCAGTCTAAAGAGGATAGTTAAGATAATTTGTACTGAAATATAAACTCTGTTGTCTCTCACCCTCTCAAAATTGTCAACCACTTAAAAAAATTGTCAACCACTGAAATATTTAGGCTGGTTCAGGACAAAAACAGCATTCAGGGCAGATGGATAACTGGGTTACACAATGAGAGCATGTTTACTTGCTCTTCTAGGAACTATTACTTCTGTAACTCTTTGGGCATACTTTTCCAGAGGGACTCAATATCATTTTTTTCTATTGATTTGTGTTACTGCACTGTGAATTATTGCTGTTCTTAAGGATACGGTTCCATGCTAAAAAGGAAATGCTTTTTGTTTTTGACTTTCCCAACGTTTCCGTATAAACATCACTTACTGGCCCCTTGCCTTTCTACTTCTATTCCTAAACAATTGAGTTCTAAAGCCATTTGGTGGATCAGAAGAAGGTATTTTTCTGTGTGGAGTGTGATAGAGTAGTGGTCCAGAGAAGAATTTCGGAGTTCCACTGGGGTGAGAAGGGCATCCTTAGAGGGGGCTGGTGCCGGGTCCTAAACAGGGTGGGGAGAGTGCTCATGTAAGTGAGAGTCTGCACTGAGTAAGGCGAGGAGAGCATCCATGCAGGAAAGAGGATCTGTCAAGATAATAAATATATTAAGTTAATAGAAAGCAGGCTTCTCACTGTCAGGAAAGGGAGTAACAGATATGTGAAGGGAGAAGATTAGACTGAGCCTGTAGTGTTGGATAGGAACTGGAGATGAACTCATAGTTTTCAGTATCTAGAAATATACAGAGAAATTAATATAGATGGAAATGTGTGTATGTATGAATAACCATACATATATTTCCTAGTCTGTCCACTGAGAGACCTGGTGGCAGTGATACCCACTATCAGTGAGCTTACCTTGTGTCTACATCTTGGCTTCCAAATGCCATTCTACCCAGAGAGGACCCAGAGCTCCTTAGAGAAATGGCTGGTTACAGGACTATAGCAAGGAAAATGCAAGATGATCCTGAAACATCTTGTAGTGCCAGAAAGCAAGGAAGAGTGCTCAAAAAATGATGCATAAATATTAAAAAGACACCAAAGCTAGGTTAAAAGAGTTCCTACTGGTCCAATTTGAGACAACTTCCATATCAGAATACATAATAATAATCAACAGATTGTAACCCATTGAACAAAATAGGAAGCCATAAGTCTACCTGATAGAAATAAGTAAATGAATAAATTAACATTTGGATGAGGAAAGGGATTTTTGCAGTTTCAAAGTACCCCTCTACAAAATGTGTATTAATTACAAAGGAATTTGGGTGAAATCACTAATGGAAAAGTTAACATCTTGTACTACCTGACAGGTTGAAATGAGCATCACTTGTGTGAATTTCATGCCAAAGATGCATAACCTGAATCTAATTATGATGGACATCAGACAACCCAAATTCAGGAACATTCTACAAAATAATTGACTTGCATTTTTCAAGTATCAAGGCCATGAAAATGAAAAGATGCTAAAGAAATGTGACAATTAAATGCAAGGAGTGATTCCATACCAGATCCTTTTACTATAAAGGACATCTTGCGGGGGCAATATATAAACTTTAATGGGTTCTGAGGTTTAAGTGGTAGTAACAGCTCCATGTTAAATTCCTGATTTTAATGGTTCTATTTACATAGGAAAATATTCTTGTTTGTAGGAAATACTAAAGTATTTAAGGGTGCCAGAGCATCAGGTCAAAAACTTACTTTCAAATGGTGGGGTGGTGGGGAAATGTTCTTTATCTGATACTTGCAACTTCTCAGTTTGAGATTATCTCAAAATTTTACAGTTACTTTTTTTTTTTTTTTTTTTTTGAGACAGTTTCACTCTTGTTGCCAAGGCTGGAGTGCGGTGGTGCAATCTCGGCTCACTGCAACCTCCACCTTCAGGGTTCAAGTGATTCTCCTACATCAGCCTCCCGAGTGGCTGGGATTACAGGCGCCCGCCATCACACCCGGCTAACTTTCTGCATTTTTAGTAGAGACGAGGTTTCACCACATTGGCCAGGCCAGGCTGGTCTCCAACTCCTGACCTCAGATATCTGCCCACCTCAACCTCCCAAAGTGCTGGGATTACAGGCGTAGGCCACCACACCCAGCCCCAAAGTTACTTTTAAAATATCACTTAAAAATATTCAAGATACCTAGTTCAACCATTGTGGAAGTCAGTGTGGCGATTCCTCAGGGATCTACAACTAGAAATACCATTTGACCCAGCCATCCCATTACTGGGTATATACCCAAAGGATTATAAATCATGCTGCTATAAAGACACATGCACACGTATGTTTGTTGCGGCACTATTCACAATAGCAAAGACTTGGAACTAACCCAAATGTCCAACAACGATAGACTGGATTAAGAAAATATGGCACATATACACCATGGAATACTATGCAGCCATAAAAAATGATGAGTTCATGTCCTTTGTAGGGACATGGATGAAACTGGAAAACATCATTCTCAGTAAACTATCGCAAGGACAAAAAACCAAACACCGCATGTTCTCACTCATAGGTGGGAACTGAACAATGAGAACTCATGGACACAGGAGGGGGAGCATCACACTCTGGGGACTGTTGTGGGGTGGGGGGAGGGGGGATGGACAGCATTAGGAGATATACCTAATGCTAAATGACAAGTTAATGGGTGCAGCAAAACAACATGGCACATGGATACATATGTAACAAACCTGCACATTGTGCACATGTACCCTAAAACCTAAAGTATAATAATAAAAAAAAAATTAAGATACCTGATATAGCTGTTGAATCATAATGTTATGAAAATGTAGAACTAATTTCATGATACAATCATTGAGGAGCTATATCTGCCACTAAATATAAATTTTAAAGACAGGACATAAAGAGATAATATTCAGAAAAGAAGTTATGTGGAGAAGAATATTCAAAAGAGCTGCATGAAAACACAGGCAGGTATGGCCAGTTAAATCATCTTCAAAGTATCTGTGGCTGGAGGCTGACAATTCATCAAAGAATTTTTCTTAAAATCTTGATGTTTAAAGTGTTCTTAAAAAATTAATAAAGATATAAAAAGTCTCAACACAGATCGGTTTATTTATATGTATGCTTGAGATCTCTGAAATATGTGATGTTCTGCCAGTAATGGCCTTCGGCATGCAAATCCCTTTTTTTTACTTTGTTTTAAACAATTGGTTGAAAAAAGATTAATTTTGAGTAATTTCACAAGTGAGAACATTATTTATAGCACAGCTCATTATTATATAGATTTGACTATGTCCTTCATCAAACTATGTGCTCCGAAGTGACTACATACAGTCAAAGCCTGTCATACATGGATTGCTTCTCTATGAGAATGTTAATTGCCCTGTTATTAAGAAGTCCCGCCATACTTCACAAAGGAAGTAGTCACTTTTATTTTTTTCATGCTTTGATCATTGATCCAAATACATTTTTACATAATAAGCTTTTAATGATTATTCGAACTATTGTGTTCTTATTTCTTCATAATTATGAGTATTCTAGAAAGTTCAAAAGATTTACAAACTTGGTAAGGATTATAAGAACATAACTGTACTGGGAGTCTACAGAAATCTTTGAAATTATATGAATCTCATATTTTAAAGTGTTATAGTTAATATGTGGCCGACACAAAAACCTGCACACAGGTGTTTATAGCAGCTTATTCGTAATTGCCAAAACTTAGAAGCAACCAAGATGTCTTTCAGTAAGTGAGTGGATAAATATATATTACCAAGTGTGAGAAGCTAGTTTGAAAAGGCTACATACTGCATGATTCCAATGACATAACATTCTGGAAAAAGAAGAACTATGGAGATAGTAAAAAGTTCAGTGGTTACCAGAGGACTTTTAGGGCAGTGAAACTACTCTGTATTATACTATAATGGTGGATACATGTCATTATACATTTGTCCAAACCCATAGAATGTATAACATCAAAAGCGAACTCCAATGTAAACTACGGACTTTGAGTGACAATGGTGTGTCAGTGTAGGTTCATCAGTTGCAACAAATGCACCACTCTGGACTGGGGAGAGTGTTGATAGTGGAGGAGGCAGGGACTATATGGGCACTCTCTGTACCTTTTGCTCTATTTTGCTGTGAACCTAATAGCTATAAAAAATAAGGTCTACTTTTTAAAATGGCATTGTTGCCCTTCAAAGTCAGAATAGGATGGTTATGTGAAATGTTATCAAATATTCATACCTTTCAATTGTTTATGGAAAAATTTTTACTTCTTAAGTTTGTCTCCCCTAATTTTACTATTCAACAAGTAATTTTCAGCATCCCCAACCAGAGATACAAACAAGTAATGACATGGGCTTTGTTTACAATGAGTGTTCTTTTTTGTTGGTGGGGGGTGGGGGTAAGATTAAAGCACTTGATACAATTGGACAACCAATATGTGATGAAATTTAATTAACTGGTTGTTAGTGTAGATGAGTGTGTCTGGTGCAAAGAGGTTAAAGTGGACTGCTTTTTGAAGTATTGATAGTTTTAAAGTTCTTATAGTCCTCTTCATTCTATTAAATGTTTATTTGTAGGGGTATAAATATAGCAAATCAGATAATATTTCAAAACTTTAATCTTTAAATTAGCTTGGACGCTCAAACATTCTTTCCTAGAAACGCAATTGCAAATAATGACTAATTTTTCTTCAAAAAAGGAAGTAAAAGAATATTTATCTAAAAGGATTAGAATCTCACCTAGATGCAAGCCAATAAAGTCTGAGTCAGGAATTCCGACAAGGCTGGAGCCCAAATTTCAGGAGGAAGTGATAGTGATGAGGCGGAATGGTAGTGATGGAGGAGGAGTTCCAGGAATCGGGGAAGGTATAAAAAACCAGAATGAGACTTCTGGATTGAAGATGGAGTTTGAAAGTGTTGAAGTGAGTGAGGAAGTGTTGAGCTGAATTAGAAAACTCACATGGTGAAGCTCTTGGGTAAGGAGGGAAATGAAGGCAAATGAGTTATCTTTATTCTTGCACCCTACCGTTCCCCCAGAGAGTCTCAGTGGTGGCACTGCCATGCTTCCAGCTGGTCAAGCCAATTCAGAACATTCTGTCCATTTCCATTCTACCCCTAAATTACATGTCAAATATATTCACTTCTCTCCTCTCCACTGGCGCCATTCTAGACTAAGCCTCATTTGTCTATTACCTGGAGCACTGCAAAGTTTCCTAATCAGCAGCCCAGCTTTCCCTCCTACGCTCCCCTCAAGTCTCCTACCCAATGGCACTCCACCCCAGTAGCCAGAATTATGTGACCAAAACATACCTGTTTCCTAAATGGCCCCTTGGCTTCAAATTCTTCATTGATTCCCCTTTGCATTTTAAATAAAACCCAAACTTCTTCCCTTTGCCCAAGGATGCTTCTCTACCTCATCAACCTCAGCTCATGTCACTTGTCCCTGCTTACTGGGCTCCATCACCACAACCTTCCCAGAGTTCGCTAATCCTCAGCCTGAAGCCTCTTCCTCACCACTTTAACTACCACCACCACTTCCCCACTCCTACCTCCCCTACTCTCATGGGTGATTTCCTTTTCTTCCTCCAGATCTCAGCTTAAATGGCACCATTTTACAGAGGCCTCCCTCTAACTACCCCTTGTACAAAGCACCAGCACACAGTTATTTTTCATTACATCACCTGTTTTCTTTCTTTTTGGACCTCTCCATAAATTGTAAATATTTATTAACTTGTTCAATATATCCTCCCTGGGAGATGGTAACCTCCCCTAGGGCAGGAACTCTGTTTCATTCAATGATGCATGCATTAAATCTTGCACAGGGCCTTACACTTAGCAACTATCCAATATAGAAATTATCACATGGCACCTGCTTTCCTGTTATCCTCTATGTCTTCTTCTTTCTCTAATACTAATACAGGAGCTATTAAGAAATTATTTTAGGCAATTAGGGTAAAAGAGGCTGGATGCGGTGGCTCACACCTGTAATCCCAGCACTTTGGGAGGCCGAGATGGGTGGATCACCTGAGGTCAGGAGTTCAAGACCAGCCTGACCAACATGTTAAATATAAAATTAGGCGTGGTGGTGCATGCCTGTAATCTCAGCTACTCAGGAGGCTGAGGCAAAAGAATCGCTTGAACCCGGGAGGCGGAGGTTGCCGTGAGCCAAGATTGTGCCGTGGCACTCCAGCCTGGGCGACAAGAGCGAAACTCTGTCTCAAAAAAAAAAAAAAAGAAAGAAAGAAACAGTAAAAGAGTCCTCGGTGGAATTTTCCTTTAATAAAAAGCAGCCCCAAACCATTTCTTTTCTAACAGAAAGCAGCCTGAAAAGTCAAGCTGCAAGCACAGATTTGCAAGCTGGAAGCTTTCATATGTAAATGTCAGCAGCTGTACCTGGAAGCCAGATACATTCAATATGGCGATTCCCGCTCCCTTTTCCTTATCACCATGTGTGTGGGTATCACAGCACTGGCCAGGTAAAGCCACATGTGCAGGTGTCACGGCCACAGCCAGGTAGAAGCCACATTTGCATAATAAAAGATTAGGGTGGGAGGGCCAGTCTTTTAGGTCTTTTCGCAGGCTATGTAAATGACACACCTGGTGAAACCAATCCCCTGGGCTCTATGTAAATCAATCACCGCCTCCTCAAGCCTCTGTACAAAATCAATCGTGTTCTGCCCCAAAACCTGGAAACCCTCTCTTGGGCCACCGGCTTTCTCATCATGAGGAAACTTTCTCTCTCTACTTTTTTGTCTATTAAACATTCCTCTCCTTAACCTACTCCACGTGTGTGTCCTTGTCCTTAATCATCTCAGGGTGAGACAATGAACCATGGGTTTTCCACAGACAATGAAGTCGTTTCAATACCAGACCAGCCTTGATTCTGAGCCCATAGTAAGAATACAACAAATTTCTGTTTTTAAAATTATTGGCTGAAAATTGTTTGTAGAAGAGGGTAATTGGATTGAACTGTTAAGTATGGGCAGATGTTTCATAGAAGAGAGGAGTGGAGAGGCACTCCAGGTGGGAAACAGCATGAACAAAGGCAAAGAGGAAAATGTTGGCATCTTCTGGAATCATGGAAAGAACATCCTAAGAGGTGAAGGTTCCTAGAAAATAACTGGCATCAGGGTTGTAGAAACCATGATGAGAAAGACAAATCATTATAAAATATCAGGGAGAAACTGCTCTTTGCCATGCCTTCGTATTAACCGCCTTCAAACTTTGTGTCGTCTCCCTTTTTCCTCAGTTTCTCATGGGGGTGGACAGGATATCAAGTGCTCCCTTGGCTATTTCCCCTGTGGGAACATCACAAAGTGCTTGCCTCAGCTCCTGCACTGTAATGGTGTGGACGACTGCGGGAATCAGGCCGATGAGGACAACTGTGGTGAGTGAAGCCCCTGCAGTCACAGTGAGAGAAAGGAGCAGAAAGGACTGAAGGTGAAGTCGCCGAGACTTCTCTCAACAAAAAGACAACACTAAATTAAAATACAAAACATATGTTGCTTAAGGAAATCTTACACTTATTTCAGTAGCTTAAAATATCCACTCTTTTCTTTTCTTTTGAGACGGAGTCTCGCTCTGTTGCCAGGCTAGAGTGCAGTGGCACGATCTCGGCTCACTGCAACCTCTGCCTCCTGGGTTCAAGTGATTCTCATGCCTCAGCCTCCCGAGTAGCTGGGACTACAGGTGCCCACCATCACGCCCGGCTAATTCTTTTTATTTTTAGTAGAGACAGGGTTTCACCGTGTTAACCAGGATGGTCTCAATCTCCTAACCTCATGATCCACCTGCCTCTTCCTCCCAAAGTGTTGGGATTACAGGCATGAGCCACCATGCCCGGCCTTAATATCCACTCTTTTCTATGTAATGGTATCACAGCCAATATTCCAGGCAAGTGGTGGTTGCTCATAGAGTAAGTTTTAACCAAGGTTGTCCAACCCACAACCCGCAGGCTGCATGCAGCCCAGGATGGCTTTGAACACAGCCCAACACAAATTCATAAGGTTTTTGAAAGCATTAGATTTTTTGGTGATTTTTTTAAGCTCATCAGCTATCATTAATGTAAGTGTATTTTATGTGTGGCCCAAGACAACTCTTCTTCCAGTGTGGCCCAGGGAAGCCCAAAGACTGGACACCCCTGTTTTAACCCAACAAACCTGCCCAAGTAAGGTGTTAGAGGCAGAATACTGTTGAAAATGAGAATACGGGCTCTGGAGCCAGACTGCCCAAGTTTGAACCTGGGTATAACGATAACCAATTATCTAAGCTTGAGAACATTTCCTAGCCTCTCTGTGCCTCAGTTTCCTCATTTTATAAAAGGGCATGGTAATTGTGCCTATACTATAAGAATTCAGGAAGATTAAGGGTACAGAATTAGAAGAGTACTAGACATCTAGGAGGTGCTGTCTAAGTTTTGGATGCTGTTGCCCTTATCTTTTGGGAAGAAAAGTGAGTGCTTCTAAAAGAGACAAAACAATATGTAAATACAACTTACTTACTACTTAACCAACAACCATACCTCTGGATTTATAAAGCCGGTAAGTAGGGCTTCTGGCCAATTTGAATATGGGAAAACAGCTTTCAGTTAGAATTTTGTTCAAACTTCTGAAGCCTTAAAAATACAAAGTTAGAACCTGAATTGTTTGGATCTGAGTCACTGGGAAAATAAACTTCGGTTAATTATGTAAAATAGTAAGATTTCTCACCTGTCAAGAAATAAGGTACTATTTTGGGAGGACTAAAAGATGCATAACAATGTTGTTATGCAAAGTGTCACATAAATAATATACGCTAATGAGGCCTTGCTGTGATCACTCCCCCAAGTATTTCAGGCTTTTTAAGAAACCACCTTGAAGGAATTAAGTTTCCGTTAACATAAAATAAGATGAACACCAGGCTTGAAAATCCTCCTACCTGAAAAAAATCAGCTAGGTCACACAAGCAAACCTTAACTGAGCTTATTTCTTGAATGTAACTGAAACTTAGGTTGTTTCTTGTAAATGCCTCTGATAATCACAAACAAAACTTAAATCGTCTTTCTAAAGTGGTATAAGGTAAATCACTTTTAACCAATCCCCTATCACCTGGAAACCCCGTTGTAATAACCAGTCATGGAAAAGGTTGAAGTACTTCCTCATTTTCACTTTATGAGCAATCCTATAATATGTGCCTCTGAGCTTTCTTTACTGCCTGGGCTGAAATCTCCCTGATATCGAGCTGTACTTTCTCTTGCTGTAAGATAATAAACTTTTAAATTTTTATAACTCAATCTGATTTTATTTTTGACACTTCTTAGTTTGAAACACTGTTTCTATGTGATGGCAGTAACTCAAGTATAACCACACTATCTAAACTAGTGAGCTTAAGCTGCAATTGTATTTGATTTGGATGGCCATAAATATGTTTTCATTTACTTAAAAAAATAACATCTTGTTAAAATAAATTAATATTACATAATTTTTTAATTAGATGAAACAGTGTTTTGCCCACTGCCAGCCAGTTCCCCCTCGACCTGCTGGCAATTCAAACAGAGAGTTCTAGACAGAGCAACAGGAAAACTTCACTCCAATTAAAATGGCAGCTGGAAGCAGGAAAGGAACGTGGTAGGAGTAGCAAATTTACCAGCAAATGTAGCTTCTCAGTGGAAAAAAAGCTTGGGAACTCTAGCTTTAAGGCTAAGTTTAAAGAGGCCAAGTAGCAAAAGTAGCAATCCTTACAGTAATAATCCTTAAAATCATGCAAGTTTTTCAGGATTCACCAAAAAGCACATTTAGACAGAGGCAATAGGGCACTGGGGTTTCAGAGAGAAGTTCAGTAATCAAGAGTTAAACTCTAGCTATAAAGGGAGGCAAAAAATGGCTTGTTTTCTTTTTCTAAACGGGAATAATAAGAGTATCAATGTTCATGAGTTGTTAACAGGATTCCATGAGATAATGTATCCGAGATGCTTAGCAGAGTACAGGTGCTATGGACTGAATGCTTGTGTCCCCCATAAAGTTAGTATGTTGAAGCCCTATCCCCCAATGTGATAGGATTTGGAGGTGGGATTTGGGGGATGTAATTAGGAATACATGAGGTCATAAGGGTGGATTAGTATCCTTATGAGTCCTAAGGGAGCTTGCTTCATCTCTCCACCATGTAAGGAAACAGCAAGAAGACTGCTGTCTGTGAACCAGAAAGTGGGCCATCACTAGACATGACTCTACCAGCACCTTGATCTTGGACCTCCCAGTCTCCAGAACCATGAAAAATAAATGTTTATGTTTAAGCCACCCTATCTATGATACTTAGTTATAGTAACCTGACCTAAGACAATAGGACATGAAATTAGCACTCAATAAATTTTACCTAGTGTTATCAGTTAGCTGTAATTATATTACAAACATAGTGGCCTAAAAAGTAACCATTTATTTAGCTTATGATTCTTGGGGTCAGCAATTTTGGATGGACTCCGCTGAGATCAGCTAGGCAGTTCTGGACTCAGCTGGATTTTCTCATGCACCTGCAGTCATCTGTGGATCAGCTATGCCATGATGCCTGGGACCTTGTCTGTGTCCTTAATTCACCATTGCCAACGTTTGAAAACTCTCAAGTCCAGTTTTGGAAATCTGGGAAAGATCATAATTCACTCTTATAAAGACATGTCTATGTAAAAAATAACTATTTCAATTTGTTACTGATCTTCTTATGCCAGAATCACATAACTTTCTTGAAATTCACCTAGATCACTGGATCGCCAAAAGTAGTCCTGAGACCAAATTCATCAACATTACCCAGGAAGTTGTTAGAAATACACATTTTGGCCAGGCCCAGTGACTCACACCTGTAATCCCAGCACTTTGAGAGGCCAAAGTGGGAGGATTGCTTGAGTCCAGGAGTTGGAGATCAGCCTAGGCAACATGGCAAAAACCTGTCTCAATATTTTTTAAAAAAGAAAAAATAATTATTTTAAAATATTTATATAAAAATTTAAAGAAATGCAAATGCTCAGGCTCCATCCCAGACCTATTGAATCAAAAGCTCTGTTTTAATAAGAGCCTCGTGTCATTCTAATACACACTAAGTTTTGAGAACCACGAACCTAAACCCAATGAGCAGAAAATCAGGAATGCATGCAAAATGGTAGCAACAGCAGAGATACATTAGAATCAAGTTTTCAATATGATATGCAAGTATTCTAACTTGCTCACAAACTCCATTATTATCAATTATCTACAATTTTTAGCTCCTCTAGGAAAACTGGTACTCTAGTAGTGGCAGTCATCTAGAAATAGAAAAAAAAAATTAATTCCGTTCAAAACCTCAAAGATGCCCAGTTGGCATGCTGCTGCTGTCCATGTAAAAATAGGCTGGAACTTTCCAGGAAGGATGGCAGAATTTCAATACCATCTTTAGAGTCTAGGTGATGGAAAAATTATGAGACACAGTTATTTCTGTTTGTCTCTAATTGCTTTAATTTCCCTTGCGAAATGAGTGGTTTTTTCCTTCATTTTATAGTATCTGGATAATTTATGCTCCCAAGGCTGTTTTCTTATTCTCCTTCTCCTTCTCCTTCTCCTTCTCCTTCTTCTTCTCCTTCTTCTTATTCTTCTCTCTTCCTTTTTTTCTTTTGAGACAGAGTCCCACTTTGTCACCCAGGCTGGAGTGCAGTGGTGTGACATCAGCTCACTGCAACCTCTGCCTCCAGGATTCAAATGATTCTGCTGCCTCAGCCTCCCAAGAGCTGGGGCTACAGGTGCGTGTACCACACTCAGCTAATTTTTTTGCATTTTTAGTATTAATGGGGTTTCGTGTTAGCCAGGATGGTCTCGATCTCCTGACCTCGTGATCCACCAGCCTCGGCCTGCTAAAGTGCTGGGATTACAGGCATGAGCCCACCGCACCTGATCGGCTGTTCATTTTTAAAACATCCATATGTAAATTCTGTTTAATACTAATTAAATTAAGTCAGAAAGTTGCTTCTTTTCAGAATATGTAAACCTCATGCATATTTTCAGTCATGTAAAACACAATATCTTAACATACAAATATAAGAAAATCCCATAATTAAAAATCACTTTTAGAGTAATAACTTACAACTTAATAGTATATTGTCAAATAAAATACCTTCTTTTAATAAAAGGGTTTTTTCTTAATCAGACCTTTTAAGGTATATCTTAAACTCCAGAAACCTCTCCCTTATTCTGTCAAGCTATTTAAACCTTGACACTAATAATAATTATTAAAATGGAAAAATAAGTCAAATGGAAATTGTAGAAATAAAATTTAGGGAGATCGCTGAAAAAAATGAAACACTAAATGAATTACACTGAGTCCCTATATTTGAACTAATATATGAACTAATTATATTTAGAAAGAACGGTCACTTTTGTGTTATCACAGGCACTTTAAACAAGTACTCTTATTTAGTACATATTAAGGTCCCAGTTTTCTCAGAAAACTCATAAATAATTAATTTCCCTATAATTAAACACTTTATTAAGTATAACAAATAAAATATTTCAGCACAAAGAGCATTGACGTTAACTCAGTGAAGATTTTTTGTGAACACAATGCAAGCAAAATCAATAGATTTAAAATTTTTCAGTTGAATTCATATGAATCCTTTTTTCTAAAATATTTACACAATATGGAATTTACATGTATACAGACATACATATATCAAAAACTGATTACACTATTTTTATAATAACTTTGATCCTTACTGGTAAACTTCAGTATAGAAATGTATAGATATTTCCTGAGTTATGCAATTTTATATAATTCCCATATAATTCCATTTGTTTTTTTGCCATGTGTCACTAACCCATTCTTCATCTCTACTCAGAACTGTCACAGACACAATCAAACAGCATAAGGACCAAAAAAAATTTTTTAAGTCATCAGAGCAGTGTTTGGTGTGACAATGACAAATCCCAAAGGAGGGACCTTTCAGTTTTTCAGCTAGAACTATGATACCTGAGGGAATACGTCTGGGTAAATAACAAAGGAACCTGATAACAAAAAGTTGAGGGTTCTTCTTTAGGAACCATCTGTGTTCATTTTCAAATGAGTGCAAGCTCAGTAGTAAAAATGTTAAAGGAGCATCAAATTCTCACATGCTATTACATTAGTTCACTACCTCTAAATTTGTATTTAAAAGAAACTCTTTGCATTTCTAGATTAGAATTTGCCCTAGCATTCCTTCTGTGTTATAAACAGAAGCCTGTGCTAAATGAGGGCTCCCCTTCATGGTTACACTAACCCAACCTTATCCGAGAGACAGGTTGAATTACTATACTGGGAAGACTGGCATTATGGTGCCTCTCCACTGTACTCTTGTTCTTTAGCACTTTAGCAGCCTTGTCTACAGGAAAAGGATAAAGGCCTTTGTCAGTCTGTTTACATATTACCAATTCTATAACCCGTAGGGGAAATGGAAAACCTCTTCTAATACATTTTGGGTTGTTTAGTGTGTTAGTATCTGCCAAAAAATTAACGTGCAAATAATGTGACCTTATTTGGAAATAGGGTATTTGCAAATACAATGCCGGTAAAGAGTGACATCATACTAGATCAGGGTGGGCCCTAGATCCAATGACAGTGTCCTGCAAGAGACAGGAAATGGCATACAGAGATGCTGGAGAAAAGAAGGCCATGTGAAGACAGAGGCAGAGACTGGAGCGATGCTGCTACAAGCCAAGGAACACCAGGAGCCATCAGAAGCTGAAAGAGGCAAGGAAAGATTCTCCCCCAAAACCTTCTGAGACGCTGTGGCCCCAATGACACCTTGATTGCAGACGTCTGACCTCCAGAACTGTGAGAGAACAAACTTCTCTTGTTTTCGATTTTTTGTTTTGAGACAGAGTCTCACTCTGTAGCCCAGGATGGAGTGTAGTGGCGTGATCTCGGCTCACTGCAACCTCTGCCTGCCGGGTTCAAGCAATTCTCCTGCCTCAGCCTCTTGAGTAGCTGGAACTACAGGCACGTGCTGCCACACCCAGCTAATTTTTTTATTTAGTAGAGATGGGGTTTCACCATGTTGTCCAGGATGGTCTCGATCTCTTGAGCTCGTGATCCGCGCATCTTGGCTTCCCAAAGTGCTGGGATTACAGGTGTGAGCCACCGTGCCTGGCCAACTTCTCTTGTTTTAAGTCACCAAGTTTGTGGGAATTTGTTACAGCAGCCCTGGGGAACAATGCATGTTAGGACAGGACATGGAGAAGGGCCACCTTCTGTGGGCCCAAAGAGACATTATTAAGGTCGATATAAAGTCCTGGTCCAGATTAAAGCGAGCCTTAGAATTTAGTCTTAGTGAATTTTAGACAGAATTTCCAATGAGCTGTTCTTATGCATAATTGTATGTGGTATAAAACCTCCTAAAGACGATTTTGCTTCACTGTTGACTTTCAGTTCTGGGTTGTGCTAAACTTGAACCACATGGTTTTTACCAGGTGTTTTGTACTCTTTTATGTTATGGCGAGTCAGGTATGGCTACAAGAGACACCAGGGAGGCTCAGAAACACAAAAGTTTATTATTCCCACAGGTTCTAGAGATGGGAGGCAGGGCATACCATACAGGGCTAGATGGGAAAGACACCAGGAGGCAGAAAACAGGGGTGAGAGGGGAGGCATCAGGTCAGAGCCTTTATTGGGGTTTCTGAGGGAAATGCAAGGCAGTGTGGGGTGAGCAGCTTAAGATGTGCTGGTTTGAATAATTTTGGAGGGCTCTGAACACTAGCAGTGGTCCTTACTTCCCAGCTACCTGGCCGTAGGATGATGAAGCGGAGGACTATTGCCTCCGGGGTGTGTGGGCTAATGAGAGGAGCTCTAGGTCTGGATTGGTTAGTTTGCATATCAAAGGCATGCTCTAAGCACCCTTTGCTCTCTAAGAACTGACAAGCCCTGGGAAAGACAATCTCTTACTAGCCTAGAAAGGTTTTTTAAAGGATGTTAAAGATCATAATATACAGAAAAAATGTTTAAATGTACAATATACCAAGTCTTTCTTGAGTTCAACTTTGCCAGCAATTCCCTCCCTACCTCCCACTTCACAAATGTACACAGAAAGTTGCAGCAACAAACAACAGTAAGTAGAAAGTCACCTTTACCATGTAGCAAAAACTGCCCTCTGCGTATGAATGCTTCTCTGGGAAGCTCCTTGAAAGTATGAACATTTTCCCACGTAAAGTTTTCTATTTCAGCTCCTTCCCAAGGTGATCTTAAATGCTTTGCCTTCCCTCCCCACTGCTCCAGACTTTGTTGTCTGTCAGTAATAGTTTACTTTGCAATTTTGCCATTCACTGCATATTTTAGGTTTGAAAAGACATCTTATGTTCTAGGTTTGTCTATGCATGACTATTTTTTTATTATTTTTGAGACTGAGTGTTGCTCTATCACCCAGGCTGGAGTGCAATGGCGCGATCTCAGCTCACTGCAACCTCTGCCTCCCAGGTTCAAGCGATTCTCCTGCCTCAGCCTTCTGAGTAGCTGGTATTACAGGCACCTGCCACCACACCTGGCTAATTTTTAGTAGGACCAACTTTTAAGCAACTTTGCTTAAAAGAAATACACTCCAAGTCACAGGATTTTTCTGTGACTAAATTCTAGCTGTCCTCCAATGCAATGTGAGAAGGACCCTAGTTGACTATGGCAAATCCCATAATGCAGTTCTTCCAAAGCTTGCTTTAAGACTCACCTAGGCCACTTATGAAAAATATAGATTTCTCAGACTCCATGCTGACCAAATAAATGAGAGTCTCCAGTGGAGAAGCCTGTAAATTTGTGTTTTTGATAAATGCCCCAGCTCTCAGTTTTTATTTTAGCATAAGGGAGACTGAGCTTTCTCTAAAGTGTCTTTAAGGACAGAAATCCAATCATTCATTCATTCAATCAACAAGTATTTAGTAAGCCCATGCAGCATGCAAGATCAGATTTTTCTTAATCTATGTTTTTAAACTTTATTTACAGCATGACTATATCATTTTTAGCTGAAAAGCTCTTTTTTAGTAAAAGTATTTGTTTTATTGGTGCCGTTTTTACAGCACTACCAATACATACTGGAAACCATATCCCCTAACACAATATTCTCTTCTGTGCAGTGCTTGTTCCACTACCCTAGACTGCCTCGAGATAAATCAGAGAATAAATTTCATCAGGATCATTACTGAAGTATGAAAAACCATTCTGATCACTGCCCTATACATCCTTAAAATATGAAGGACACAGGTTTTAAAATATAGAAACACATATACCAAAAGCTGTTTTCTTTAAAATGCTAACTCCCCAACTTTGCAATTTTGGCAACATTTCCCATGTTCTGTATATCTGCCTTCTGCTTTCTGGTGGGAGGAAGTAATGGGTAGAAAGAGGAAAATACTTTGGAAAGGCAGAAAGAAAAGTAAAAGCTGATTACTAAAAGGCTTGTTTGTTTGATGATGTTGCTATTTAATAAACACAATGGTGAGGACAAAGGATTAGGAAATGTCATATAGCCCATGGTTTTAAGCATGGCATTATCTATTAATGGTAAAAAAAAAAATTCAGCAAATTGAAGTTGTCTATTTGTAAAAGCTCAGTTAAATATAGGATCTGCTAAAGAAGCAGAGTGAAAGAAAATCAGCATCTATGGCAGTCACCCAGCCACGTCTCATGAATTTCATAGCATCAGTGAAACATTACCCACAAAACAGCCCCGTGTTCTGGGATGCTGTCACTTCACCTAATTTCCATCACTGATGCTGAGGTAGGTGGATGTGGCAGTCACAGGAACATGAACGTGGTGCACAGAGTGAAGTGAGGCCCTGGTAGCCTGCAAGGTCGAAGCCTTCAAACCTTCACAAGCCCACTTCTCACTCACCTTCTGCAGATATGCATGAAAACTGTTTATATGAATACTCAAAGCCTCAACATACTCTGACCTACCTACTTACATGCTTTATTTGTAACATCGATAAACATATAACCACTCATAACACTACTATGTTTTTGGTAAATTGTCTTTAGTAATACCTTGATTTGCAATATTTTCATTGATTTAATAAAGAAAAATAATGTGAATTTGAATTCCAGTTAATAACAACTTCTGGTTGTTATTTAAATAAACTTTTTTATAATTCACACAATTCTGATGTAAGAGCCTCAATAATGGAAGTGAAACAGACAACAGAAAAATAAGCAGCAAATAGTGATAGCTAAATACTTAAAGCTGATGTCCCACAAAAGGTGAAATTCTGTAGATAGAATGTAAACTGATTACATAATTTCTTTGGCCTAGAAAAGAAATACAATAATAATTTATATTTTAATTATTTATTTTTAATAAATCTGTTTCTTAGTCAAGTCACCTAACCTTTTTCAGTATCAATTTTTCTATCTGCAGTATCAATTTTTCTATCTGGGTTTCTGCTTATATATATATATCTGTAAGTGGAGATGATGATAATGACCAAATAGAGTTACGAGGATAAAATGGAGTACCTAGCACAACATAATGGGTACTTGCTAAATATGACTTCTTTCAGGGCTAAATGCTAACATTCAACCTCTCTGTTAAAAGGGGTGAATGAAAGTCTCTCAAAGAATTCTCCTTATCTAAAGATATGAAACAAGTTTACAAAAGTAAACTTGCCAAAAGGTCAAAAAACTCTGCAAAACTAGGAAAGGAAGACAATCCAATGCCATAAATTTCCAAAATCTCAAAACCTGACAGCCAAGGAAACATATGGTGATTCCGGAGCCCAGTAGAACAGAACATTTTGTAAGGCTCCTGACCCCATCCCCAGAACCCACGTGACATTTTTTTTTAGGGCAACCACAAAATTAAACTACACTAAATTTATGGGTTCAGAAAAAATGCACTGCGAGATTCCACTTGAGCTCCCCAAATTAACTAAATGTCTAATCATTGTTCCGCCGTACTTTAATCCAATGATTCAATCAGCCTCCCCATATCTGTCATTGTTAAATGGAAGAAACCGGAAACTACTGTAGGTATATTAGACAGAAATTAGGTAAGCAGAATCTTCTCAGAAGGGCTGGAAGAGTGGGTGTAAACAAAGTCGACAACCGTGCTGTTGGATCCATCATGGCTGCGACTGACAACGGAGACAGCTGCTGCTCCCGCCCCCAACACAGCTGCCTCTCTCGACACCCACAAGGCTGGTAGTACCTGAAATCCCCTTCCACAATTGCTCTTATGTCTCTGTTTTAGACAGAGCAGCAAAAAAATGACCTTATACCTCTCTTCTAACCAAGATACATGTGAGTGCATCCAAATCCTGGCTGGCTCTACAGGGGGTGCGAAATGTCGTCTGAAGTTTTTCAGTCTCTGCTGCACAGAAAAACACCAATGAAGTTGGGTTAATCTACAGCATATTCCATAACAGGTTCCTTGCAGTTGTGCAATACAATGGCTCTTCCTCATGATCTGTTCCTTTGGTGACTCAATATTTGTATGCATTTGCTCCTCAATTTCATTTAGCCTAGGCCAGCATTGGGTTCAGATTTCAGTGGACAATCTAGCAAAACTACTGCTTGAGCTAACACATGGAATCCAGAAACTCCAGGAGGTCACTATATTAATCCGTTCTCACGCTGCTATGAAGAAATACAGGAGACTGAGTGATTTATACAGAAAAGAAGTTTAATTGACTCACAATTCCACATGGCTTGGGAGGACTCAGGAAACTTACAATCATGGCCAAAGGCACCTCTTCACAGGGCAGCAGGAGAGAGAATGAGTGCCAAACAAAGGGAGAAGCCCCTTATAAAACCATCAGATCTCATGAAAACTCACTCACTAGCAGGAGAACAGCATGGGGGAACAAGCCCCCATGATTCAATTATCTCCACCTGGTCCCACCTTTGACACGTGGGTATTATTACAATTCAAGGTGAGTTTGAGTGAGGACACACAGCCAAACCATATCAGATACCCAGATCGATTAGCTTTGCCCAACCTAAAGCTATATTTCTACTTGCTGGTCTAATGCTTGTAGAAACCATTCCCATGCAAATTCCTTGGGTTTCTGCTTATATAAAATAGCAAAATCTTTTGGTATGTCAGTCTTCTCTAAGTCCAGTTTGTGTTCTGCAGCATGCTGGGCTCTGGCTCCAGTTATAATAGGTTGAGAAGCAAAGAAGCCTGGTAATGAAAGGGCCTGAGGAGAGTTGGCAACTTATTTACCTCAAGTAAAGTAACTCATGTGTCTTCAAACAAACTACAGCTAACCTCATCAGACAGGAAAGGGGAGCTGCTTTTGCTTGCAAGGGAGGTTTTGTGGGAAGGGGATTTAGAGTGGTCAAATTCAACTGAACACACACAAATGTCCTAGTGCAATTCACAAGGTCTCTCTCGCCAATCAGTATTCTAATGTTCACTTAAAAGATATGACAGACTGGCTGGGCGCGGTGGCTCACGCTTGTAATCCCAGCACTTTGGGAGGCCGAGGTGGGCGAATCACGAGGTCAGGAGATCGAGACCACGGTGAAACCCCATCTCTACTAAAAATACAAAAAATTAGCCGGGCGTGCTGGCGGGCTCCTGTAGTCCCAGCTACTCAGAGAGGCTGAGGCAGGAGAATGGCGTGAACCCGGGAGGCAGAGCTTGCAGTGAGCTGAGATTGTGCCACTGCACTCCAGCCTGGGCGACAGAGCAAGACTCCGTCCCAAAAAAAAAAAAAAAAAAAAAAAGATATGACAAACTGAGCACAGTGGCCCACACCTATAATCTCAGCACTTTAGGCCAAGGTGGGAGGATCACTTGAGGCCAGGAGTTTCAGACCAGCCTTAGCAACACAGAGAGACCCCCATCTCTACAAAAATAAAAAATTAGCTGGGCATAGTTGTATGCATCTATAGTCCCAGCTACTCAGGAGGCTGAGGTGGGAGGATCCCTTGAGCCCAGGAGTTTGGGGCTGCAGTGAGCTATGATCGCACCACTGCACTGTAACCTAGGCAACAGAGTGAGACCCTGTCTCAAAAAAAAAATTTTTAATGATATGACAAAATGTGAATTCAACTTATACTGTAACTTAACAACCCATAGGATCAGATTCTATATAATGTAGGGATACATTAGTCCTGAGGTAAGGCCACAAGAGATAAAAGATTATCTGAGGGTAGTCCTATCACCCAGGCTGGAGTGCAGTGTGCAATCTCGGCTCACTGCAACCTCTGCCACCCCAGTTCAAGCAATTCTCACGCCTCAGCCTCCCGAGTAGCTGGGACTACAGGCATATATCACCATGGCTGGCTAATTTTTGTATTTCTAATGGGGGTTTCTCCACCTTGGCCAGGCTGGTCTCAAAATCCTGACCTCAAGTTATCTGCCCGCTTTGGCCTCCCAAAGTGCTGGGATTCCAAGCATGAGCCACCGTGCCCAGCTGTTTCCTTTCTTTAATCTCTCCAGAGCTATTTCTTTGGCAATCCCACTTCACAACCCTTGAAATTTCTCATTTTCATTCTAATGATTTATCATAGCAAGAACTTTGCCAGAGTCTAGCCATCTAACAGACACATCATTCCAGGAAGCCATAGCAATAATTTAAGTGACTTCTTTTTGTCACTGTGTACCATTAATTATGAGAGTCCCATGTTCTAATAATAACATGATTGCCATTATCTAAGAAGAATCGGAATAGATAACCCATCCGATGTTTCCATCCTTGAGATGTCTGAGAGTCTGTTATCTGTAACCCCTTCTGGAAGGAGGAAACAGAAACCACTCTAGATATTATTGGGAAAGAGAAGCTTAAGAAAAAAATATATTTTATACAGGAAAAATGTGTTTGTAGAATCATTTTAAGGGCTGCAGAAGAAGGAGTCAGAGGTAGGGAATACACCACTGTAGTTGCAAGCCCAAGATCAAGAAGCATCTGCTTCTGCCACAGCTGCTACTGCTAGTCATCTCTACATCCATGAAACTGGGCCCCTGAGGCTGGCTGCAGTAACTGCCCCAACTACCACTAGATATCCATGAGACTGATGTGTATAAACCTCAGGTCTCACAAGAGTGCATCCAATTGGTAGAAGCTTATCTATAACAAGAATCCTGGCTGCTTGGGGTCTGGAAAACATATATTTAAGTTACCAACTTCTAAAGAATACGAAAGCATTCTAAAGTGGGGGTCGAATAAAAGAGGAGCAAACATTCACAAAAGCCACCACAGTCTCAGGAAGTTTTAGTCTGTATTTGGCTATATATGCTGAATCTTTCAAATCTCCTTCTCCTACTCCTGTTTCTCTGCCTAACATATCAACTGATGCATGTGTTAAGGGTTGGGCAGGCACCTTGAACTTGTTCCTAGGTGTTCAGGGGCTGGTATTTGCTGGTTTCTGGAGTGTTGTCCCTTGTCCAGGAAGTTACTGGTGGCCTGCTAGAGTCCCATGCAGAAGTCTTCAGTGCCTCACACCTAATAATCCCAGCACTCGAGGCCAAAGCAGGGTGGATCACGTCACCCCAGAAGTTCAAGACCAGCCTGGGCGACATAGCAAAACCCCATCTCTACAAAAAAAAACAAATTAGGCGTGGTGGTGCACACCTATAATCCCAGCTACTCAGGAGCCTAACGGAGGAGGATCACTTGAGCCCAAGAGGGAGAGGTTGCAGTGAGCTGAGATTGCACCACTGCACTCCTGCATCAGTGACAGAGCAAGATGCTGTCTCAAAAAAAATTTTTAATTTTAAAAATTTTAAAAGAAATCAATGCTAGACTTAATACTAACTTACAGAAATAGGACAAACTTTTATAACTTCACTCTCTGTTCATATGTTTGGGCATCCTTAGGGAGTCCTGGCAGCATTCAGAAAAAAATTTAGAAGGTCTGGAGAAGATCACATACAAAACCCTACCAAGAGAATGAAGGCTTGTACCATGTGCAGAGATCCCCAGAGAAACTGCTTCTTCATCCCTGGTCACTAGTCCACTCTATCACATGCTTGACTGCACTGTCTCTTATCTTTAAAAGTAACTAAAAGATTATTAGGAATTCTGTGAGAAAAATTGTCTTCCTTTTATCCCACAAATAAAATCTTCTATTTTTTAAAAGTGACATAGGGGTTTAAAATATAAATAAGAAAATATAGAAATATATATATATAAGCACTCAGAGAATAATCACTTTAGATACCATGGTGCCTTTCAAAAAAGAAAAAGAGAAAAGAAATGAGATCATGCCAGTCATGTTTTCTTTCTTTCTTAAAAGTTAATCAGAAAGTCACGGTGGCTCACGCCTGTAATCCCAGCACTCTCGGGGGCCGAGGCTGGCGGATCACCTGAGGTCAGGAGTTCCAGACTAGCCTGGCCAACATGGTGAAACCCCGTCTCTACTAGAAATACAAAAATTTGCTAGGCGTGGTGGCGGGTGCCTGGAATCCTAGCTACTCTGGAGGCTGAGGCAGGAGAATCACTTGAACCTGGGACACAGAGGTTGCAGTGAGCCAAGGTAGTGCCATTGCCCTCCAGCCTGGGCTACAAGAGCAAAACTCCGTCTCAAAAATAAATAAATAAAATAACACAAAAAAAGTTAATCATCATGGCTGTCTAGCCATGTTTGTACATCTCCAACATCAGTTTTAGAGATTGAAGAAGATGTAGGGAAACATAATTACTGTAAAATGCTAAGAACAGTGTGCCATATTTGGATATGTCTGAAATACTGCTTCTTAAAATGTGGTCAAAATATTACTTACTTCGGGAACACCTATAGTACTTGTTAAAAACAGAGAATAGTCAGGGCATGGTGGTGCACGCCTATAATCCCAACACTTTGGGGGGCCGAGGTGGGCGGATTTGAGGCCAGGAGTTAGAGACCAGCCTGGCCAACATGGTGAAACCCCATCTCTACTAAAAAAAAAAAAAAAAAAATTAACCAGATGTGGTGTCAGGTTCCTGTAGTCCCAGCTACTCGGGAGGCTGAGGCAGGAGAATCACTTGAACAAGGGAGGTGGAGGTTGCAGTGAGCTGAGATCGTGCCACAGCACTCCACCTGGGTGACCAAGCAAGACTCTGTCTCAAAAAAAAAAAAAAAAAAAAAAATGGAGAATAGCTTTGTCACAATTTACTCCCCCAAAATGTTTTTAATCGAAATAATTAAATTAAATTTAAAATGGTGACTAGGGAGCCCATCTCAGACTATAAAATGAGAATCTCCAGGTGGGGGTCCATAAATTCACATTTATAGCAAGTTTCCAGATAATGTTTATCTCGCTACTTTTGGAGAACCACTGGGCTCTTTTAAAGAGAAAACCTATTTCCCCACAATATACCAGAATATTTCTGTTTCTTGAACTTTTCTGTTCTCTGATTTTTGTTTTAGGAGACAACAATGGATGGTCTCTGCAATTTGACAAATATTTTGCCAGTTACTACAAAATGACTTCCCAATATCCTTTTGAGACAGAAACACCTGAATGTTGTAAGTAATTGAAGCAGTTATTTTCTTTTCCAGTTCATAAGACACTGTTGTTTAAAAGTTTGATTCAACATTTAAAAAAAAGATTGCATCTCAATCTGGAAATCAGTTTTAATTAAAGAAACTTAAAAATTTGTAAGAGGTCAATTATAGTTTTCTAATTGCAAACTCTATTAAATATACAACTTTAGGAAAATTTATTTCAAAAAGACTCAGGGATCTTAAGTGTAGAAGTAACAAATGATGTCAGATCATTTGTTATGAACAAAATCAATGTCAGTCAAGGATGTTATTTTATATGAGTTCTCTTTTCACAGTCACTATAAAATGTGATGTAAAGAAAACAGAGAAAGTAGAGAGGGCAGAAAAGCTGTTTGGATTTTAATGTTTGCCAGAAAAAATTCTTCTGAGCTGCAAAACCCTTATTCATTATAACCCACTATGTTCAGTCATACACTGAAAACTTACAAAAACACTGGAGGGGTATGGAAGGTATAAACCTGAGGATTAACTACAATATTTTAGATCAGACAGATGTATGAAAATAACTCCTCAAATAAATTTTGTCTGTTCTAATAAATTATGCAAATGTAAATCTGTACCTTGGAGCTGTCATTTTGACCCTAGCTTTTCAAAACCTTGGTTTAAAAGCAAGGCACATTTGCTATTCCTCTGACATTCCAGACATGGTTCTATATCAGAGCCTCTATACAGACTGTTCTTTCAGAAACTTTCTCCCATGTATCTGCTTAGTCAGTGACCCTCACCTTATTCAGGGCCCTGTTCAAATCAAAGAAAGCTGCAGTGATAACACTGTATAAAACAGCCGCGTCCTCAACCCTACCCTCATTACTCTGTCAGCTTACTCTGTGTTATTTTCCGGGGTGGCACTATCATAATTGCTGGTGGTAGTGGTGCTGCTTGTGGTGATGTATGAACTATCTCATCAGATCCTAAGTACTATGACAATGACTATGACTATGACAATAGGTACTTTGTTTGACTTTTTTTTTTTTTTTTGCTGCTCTTCTAGTGCCTAAAATAGTGCTTTGCACATAGTGAGCACTCAATACATTATTGTTGAAGTCTATATAGGAGGCTATGGATAGGATGTTTTGTTTTATTTTTTATCTTTGTATCTGCCCAGAAACATACATATTTCATGGATTGATTATGGTTACAGTAAAACCCAGTTGAATTTTTTAAGCCCAGTTGAATTAGTGTACTTTTAAACATGTATTTTTTATAATAATTTTTCTTATAGCTAAAACTTTTAGTTTTTTAGCTAACAATAAAAACATTAACAGAATTCTTTGCTGGGTTTTAAATTCATGGTTTATTTTTATCCTTTTCGATTCTGAAGCATGCCAAATTAACAATATGTCTGAATAATTGAGGTTTTATTTATGTAAATGTTATATAATAATAACTACATTTTAATAACAGATGCTTAGGTAGTTATTTTATAACATTATTTTTCTAAAGTTGCATTATCCTAAGTTAGGTCTTTAGTCGTAGATATAAACACAATGTATTATGTAGGCAATGATTTAACTATTGTAGATTTCAATAATTTAAAAGAGTAAAATTTTACACTGTGAGTTCTAGAAAATACATGTTAATACATAGAGCCACAGTTTATCTTTTGCTAGTCCTAGTAAATGCTAATTATTCAATTCTCTTACTCATCATCACGTTTTCTATTCTCTCCGTTTTGTACAACTTACATCACTCCCACCTTCCCAAAGCATTATCTGGGCAGCTTTGAATGGAAAACAGTCATGAATGAGCAATCACTGGCTACTCACTACAAAATGGTGGAGAGGTGACTAAGAGTTTATTTTAGACAAGTTTTATATCATATATTTAGTTTCTTCATATCACCTGGCAATGCCAGCTCCTCCTCTGTTCTTTTTTTTCGTATATATAGTGCCTTCCCAGTCATATCCTTTTCATAAAACCGTTTAAGATGAATAGGTAATTGCCACATATCAAATACGAGTGTTATGAATGAGTAGATCAACAAAATATGAAATATTAAAATGTGAGGATTGCCTATCTGTTGCAAACATAAAGTTTTTTTCTTGCAAAAATTATTTTTAAAAAAGCAAGGCATAGAGGAAGAAATCCTTTGCTATATTTTTTTCTTTATGTTCTACCATAAATTGTAAAGTCTAGCTTTTTAAATTTTTAATATTTTTTTATCTTCACTACTCAAATGAGGTTAATCAAATACTACTAACAATCCCCAGTTTAAGGGGATAGACATCACTCTTGTGAGATTCACAGGGTACTCAGCAATCTGTCTCAGCATCATGCCATTATTTAGAGGGAGACCAAATAATTTGCCCATTAAAAAGCTAAAAATTGGCTGGGCACAGTGGCTCACACTTATAATCCCAGCACTTTGGGAGGCTGAGGTAGGAAGATCTCACTTGAGACCAGGAGTTCAAGACCAGCCTGGGCAACATAGTGAGACCCCAATCTCTCCAAAAAATAAAAAATAAATAAAACTTAGCTGTGCTACTCAGGTGCCCAGGAGATTGAAGCTGCAGTGAGCTGTGATTGAGCCACTGTGCTCCAGCCTAGGTAACAGAACAAAACCCTCTCTCAGAGGGGGGAAAAAAACAGCTAAAAGTTTTTGGGAAAGGAAAAAGTTAATAGATATAATTTAACTGATAATATAATGTTTAAAATAATGAATTAAGCCATGTTGTCTCAAAACAGTTTTTATTCTTTTATCATATATTGTTTTCTTTTTATTTCTTAATTTTTTTTTTTTTTTTTGAGATTGAGTTTCACTCTTGTTGCCCAAACTGGAGTGCAATGGCGCAATCTTGGCTCCCTGCAACCTCTGCCTCCCAGGTTCAAGTGATTCTTCTGCCTCAGCCTCCCGAGTAGGGATTATGGACATGTGCCACCACGCCTGGCTAATTATGTATTTTTAGTAGAAACGAGATTTCTCCACGTTGGTCGGGCTGGTCTTGAACTCCCAACCTCAGGTGATCCACCCGCCTCAGCTCCCGAAATGCTGGGATTACAGGCATGAGCCACCGCTCCCGGTTTATTTCTTAAATTTTAATTGAATCTTTTAATACCTCACCTTATTCCCAAAAGGATTTTCAGCAACTTGCAATTAAAATACAGCTACTAAAAGCCTTAAACCATTAACATGATATAAAAGACAAAAGTTCAGTGGTGAGTGGAAAGCGAATGACAAAGAAAAATTAAGAAAATCCTTCCTGAGAAAAGTTCAGTGACTTCATCCACAGCCTAGTTATGAATTTCATAGCTGTTAAGTCCAAGAGAGAAAATAATGGGTTACATAACTTTCATAGTTTGTAAAGCAAAACAAACAAATGGGGAAAAACCAGATAAGTCAGCAAGAGAAATATATTTTTGCCTGATCCTGCACCCTGGAAGACATTTGTCACAAGTATAATTACATAAAAGGAATGAGGCTATTTAATAAATGCTGTATAAAAAAAGAAGTAATTTTTTCATCAGTACTTAACAAAAACAAATATATCATTGAGAGTTATTTAAAGACAATTTGTGGGGGGGAGTGCAGCTAATAACTAAATATATTTTTCAAATTTGAAAACAGTGTAAAAATAGAATGGCAAGTGTAGTGTAAAACTTGGTGTTAAAATTTAAGTTAAGGTTCCTAGTGTCCCACCTGATTTAAAGCAGATTATTATAGGGATTTATTGGAAATTAAACTGAGCAAAGCTTATAATCATTTTTGACCAGAATAATGTGAGGAATTCACATTAGTAAAGTCGTCTCTCAAGGGCAATATCATGGAAAATATAATATCTATGATGAGCCAATAAAATTAACAAAATTTAAGTTTAAAGGATTTGAAAAGTACAGAGATTTGGAAAGAATTACTTACTCAACCATAATTTGACCATTCAGAAGCTACCAGCATTAACTTGGTACTGCATTACTCATCTTTTTTTATTTTAACATAGTTGAAATTTCCTATACAAACCATTTTTATCAAATTTTCAATTAGCATTTTGGCATAATCAGGTATCCATATTACTACAACATCTTTTAAAATATTCCATGTAATAGTATATTTTGTAAGTGACATAATTTCCTTAATCATTCCTTGGCTGTTGGACATTAATGTGTTGTTTTTTCATTTTTCCCTATTGCAGATAACCCTGTAATCAACATATATGAATTATCTTAATTTAGTCTCTATATATGAAAAAAACGCACTGGGATTAACGCTAATTTCACTGCCCTCCGTTTCTGCCCTTCCTACTTCATTCTCAGGACCTTCATCTTCCTTCCCAACCTTTTCCATCCCATCCCCACAGCATACACATAGACTCACATACGAGATATGATTTTAACTTAAAGAGACAGCATCAGTTTTCAGACATCCGCAACCAAAGTGGGTACTTGCAACTATAAAACTGTTTTAAAGTTCTTGGCAGATACTCTGTTTATATTAAACACTAAATCTAGGCTATGGTCCTGATCTCTTGTAACCCTGTGAAGAAGTCTCTGGAGATATTTGGGAGGAGAGGAAGAACACATGTCACCCCATATCTGAGCCAAAAGCTCCTCATGAACAGTCATTCACAGAGGTCTCTGGTTAGCCACTGAGACACTTGCCTGCTCTCTGCAAGTTTCACCATAAAGGTCAGAAACTGGAAGCCTACAAGCAGAAAACTCTCATAGACAGTTTTGTTTGTCCAATAGTATTTTTAATGTTTTCAGTTAGCTAATATCAGTTTTTAAATAGATAGTTATATGTAAAACATTGTATTTCTGACTTCTTTGAGGAAGTTGGTAGATGTAGCTACAGAGGTTCCTATTCTAATATGGCAACAGATGGGAGAAGCTGTTGCACTTGGACATCTGGACGCAGTCTGCAGTGACATTGCCTGACCACTGGAGACACTGGAGTCTGTAACCCCTGCTGTATAGGTTAGGGCTCCAGAAGTCAATATGGGGGGAAAAACATTTCTCATTGCTCTCAGGAATTGGCCATTCCCCATCAGAGCGGGAACCAAACTATATTTATTATCCTAAATAATAATCTCATTCTGTTTAGCTATATGAATACATCATTGCAAATCTCCAAGAGACTTTAGATGTATTGACTCACATCCTAACACTATCGCTACAGCTCCACAAGATGGCCAAGGTCATACACCTCATTCTCCCTCTCTTTCCAACACCTAACACCAGTGAAAATAGAATCCTATGCAGGAAAAACGTTCACTCCCATAAATAAACTTTTATTCATCCTTTACCCCTATGTAAGCCAAAAGATTTTTTTTTAAATTATTTGGAGAACTCCTGATTAAAGAAAAAACTATAGACACTATCATTTGCCTTTAGTTCTCCTCGTTCTTGCTAGTTAAAAGTGATTTATTCCTCCTTTAAAGGTTTTGATTATGCTACTTTATTTTTAAGTGGCAGTTGTAATATGAACATTAAGCCTCATCACACATTATCATGTCAATCCTTAGCAGACTGTTCTCCATTCATTGCAAAATGAATGAAATAAGAGCAGATTATTTCATTCATTTTGCAATGAATGGAGAACAGTCTGCTATTTTTTAAAAAATGCATGAGCTGGTAAATGTGTGTTTCCAAATGTTAATGTTCTACCATCATTTTAAGATTAAATTAAAAGCAAACTTTGGAACCTTAATTTAAAGCATTGCCTAAATTGCCTACTTAACACATGATATGCTTTTGTACTAAATGATTTTCTCATTGCTTTTCATTTATTTCTTTTCATTACCCTCCGTTTCCTGGTCCCTCACTGTCATTATGCCTTACCACTTCCCCTTGATTCAGTGGTCGGTTCTGTGCCAGTGCAATGTCTTTGCCGAGGTCTGGAGCTTGACTGTGATGAAACCAATTTACGAGCTGTTCCATCAGTTTCTTCAAATGTGACTGCAATGTAAGTAGAAAAGAATGACTTCATCCTGACAGCCGGGTGGCACCTGTAAAATTGTATTATAATTAAGACCATGTCATTATTAGTAATATATTTTTATTCAAAGATGATGTCATTTTTCCTGGGTCAGGTATAATAATTACTGATATTTATTTTGCATTTATTAAATGCTAGACCCCACCTTAAATCATTCTTTATATTAACTAACCCCTCATAATAATCCTGTGAGGTATGGAGTATCACCATATTTTATCTAAACAAAAAAAGTCATCAATTGCATGTGCTACTAAAGAAAAAATGGCCTCTAATTAAACTATTACATAGAGCTTTCCTATTACATAGAATTTGCGCTTGACATTTATTGAAAGAACTCTTTTAGAATTTATTGGACCCAAATTTTAATATAATCTGATGTGTAAGTTAGAAAATAAGGTAAATTGGATAAGATATTCCCCCCAAAATATCATATTTAAAATCTGTTCTGAATCACATTTTGAGTCATAGATGTTAATGTTGTTGTTTTCTTAAGGAATTCAAACTTATGTATGTAAAAAAAAATTATCACCATAAGTGGTTTGTTGATTTCTAGTACCTGTAGTGTTAGTTTCTAGTACTAATTTGAATTCAACAAACTTCAGCAACACAAACATATACATTTGGCTGAAACTTTTTTAAAATAAATTAGTGGAGGATAGCTATTTTAATCCAATATTTTTGCTGAGTTTCTTTTTTCATCTAGATACCTTAGCGCCTTGTGACTCTCACTTTTGGGTATATGAGGACAAAATAAGAGTAAATCTTGAGTTTATGAATATTGACAAGTGTTACCGTTTTCAAACCAGGCCACATAATACAGCAATTGAAATACTTGATATATGAGGTAAGAGCTACAACTCCGAGTTCCTGTGCATAGTGGTTCCATTGAATTCACAGATCTGAGTTTACCCAATTTGTGATGGCCAAGGAATATGAACTGAGAATATCAGCAGAGTTTTCCAAAAGAGGGAACATTTCTGCTTGAACTAAGGAAAAAAGAGCTCTTCAGCATTCTTTCTTCTTCTTGCCTCACCGTGGCTCTTTCTCAAAGCAATTAGTCCTGCAAGAAAAAAGTAATAATCCCCCAAAAGAACCTGAAGTCTTATGGAGCACTTCTCTGATTTAAATTCTAACTGGAAATTCTGGGTATAAGAATTTATGAATAGTCTGGGCAACACAGAGAGAGCCCATCACTACAAAATAAAAATAAAAATTAGCCAGGTATGATGGCCCACACCTGTAGTCTCAGCTACTTGGAGGCTGAGGCAAGAGGATCACTTGAGCCTGGGCGGTCAAGGCTGCAGTGAGCTGTGATCAAGCCACTGTACTCCAGCCTGGATGACAGAGTGAGACCCTGTCTCAAACAAAAAAAAAGAGTCTATGATGATTTCATTCTATTTTCAGAGAAAAAAATCATAATCCTTCTCCACTGCTTGTATCAAATTACTAGAAAATCCAAATCAAAGGATATTCTGATGCAGCCAATTTCATTTTTCATTTTCCCAGAGTAAGATTTGAATCCATTCTTTAACAATTCAACCAACATTTGTGAAATAAAGAACAGAGAGAGAAAGCTGGGGGAATGGAGGGGAATAAGGCAATGGCTAACTAGAGAGGGCATGCCCCACACAAAGGTTGAATCATTGAATTAATTCCCATTCAATTTTAAAAATTGTCGTGATCTAATATACACATACATACATAAAGACATGCGGGCAGAAAACTGTGACCTACCAGTTTTCAACCCCTGGTATAAACAAAAAAGCTGGGACCAGGTCCTTGTAAATGATTGTCTGCAAGAAGGCAAGAAAGAAGGAGTCAAAGATGACTACAAGGTTTCCGTTCTAAGCAACAGTGTGATCGGAGAATGAAGAGACTTGGTGGCAGTAACTGAGGAAGATGGGGACTCCAAAGTTAGATGTTTTTTCCAGTGTGAGATTAACAGGTCACTCAGTGGAAATCTCCAATAGGCATTTGGAGATATAGGAATAAATCTCAGGAGTTTATGTCTACATTATTTTTATTTTATTTTTTGTTCAAAAAATAGCATTCTCTTGTGCTTTAGGTTGAGCCACTTGGTTGCAGTTGTCTATTTATACTTTTCTCTGCAGAACACTGACTTAGACCCATACCTAGTCCCAGTCTGTTCAGTTCCATACAGAAAAAGAACTCTATGCTTTATAGCAAATACATTAAAAAGTAAATATCAAATTTCATTAGTCAGTTCCTTCCAGACTTTGAGTTGGAGCTATTATAGGGAAATGTCAGAAGAGGACTGAACCATATATAAGTATCAAAGAAGCTAATACTCCAAGTAATGTTTATTGAAGTTGGGATTTTTAAGACATTTCACATAAATGCTAATGAACAAAACAGGCAAACATAGATAGATATGATTATTTTTACTTTTTTCTAGCTTGATAAACACTGATTTTGACTATTTGAGACTTGGCTTTAAGATCCTGGAATTTAATCACTAGAACTATATGATCTAATACTAAGAACTTCCTTTACAAAAACTAGAGCTAGCTTTGACAATAATGATTAAACTAGGCCATTTCTCTCTCACACACACACAAACACACACCCTCTTTGACTCTGTGAACAATCAAGGTTGGAATGTCAAATTTTAAAATATAAGGATTTGTTATAAAGTATTTGGGGTTGTTCTATTCAGGTCCTATTTTCTACCTGAAAAAGGAAAATGCCATGGCCTATATATCCTCCAAAGTTCCTAATAGAGTCTAATAATCCCTAAATAAATGTTATTGAAATGAATTTATAAATAAATACAAAAAAAAAGAAGTTGGTTGCCTCTTTAGCCCTCGGCTGTAAGACTGAACTTATTATTCAAAGAAAATTCTCTATTTATAGATAAAGTATAATTTGTGCAAATAGAGTATAAACTTCTTAAAGGCAGGTATTCAACATGTGCAAATGGCAGGCATTTGACACGTTTTTTGAGATAATGAGTGAATGAATGAACACATTTTTGGGGTTTTTTTTTGAGACAGTCTCACTCTGTCGCCCAGGCTGGAGCGCAGTGGCACGATCTTGGCTCACTGCAACTTCTGCCTCCCAGGTTCAAGTGATTCTGAGAATACATCTTTAAGAACACACTAAACTTTCATCTATGTCCTTAAATCAAACTCAGGTTTTTTTGTTTGTTTGTTTTTTGTAAACAGACAGGGTCTCACTGTGTCCCCCAGGCTGGAGTGCAGTGGTGCAGTCACAGTTCACTGCAGCCTTGACCTCTGAGGCTAGGTGATCCTCCTGCCTTAGCCTCCCAAGTAGTTGAGACTACCAGCTTGCACCACCATGCCCAGCTAATTTTTTTAATTGTTTGTAGAGATGGCTGGGGGGTCTCACTATGTTGCCAAGCTGGTCTTGAACTCCTGGGCTCAAGTGTTCCTCACACCTCCGTCTCCCAAAGTACTGGAATTATAGGTATGATCCACTGCACCCAGCCAAATCCAAATATTTAACAATTTATCTTGACACAATATAAACATTTAAACAGGATGTAAGCAGAATTTAGAATCTAAGTCAAGTCAGAATCATTAGCAGAAAAGAGATCCCCAATTAGTTAATATGTACAAGGAAATAATATTTGGTGACAGCCAGCAACTGAGAGTAGTTTCAAAAGGGAATTACTTGTTAATCAGCCTTTGGCATTATTTATTTAAAAAGCCATTAAGTGTCTGATATGTGTAGTCTAGAAAAGTGATTTTTAACATTTTTTCTTTCATTATTGTGTCCCTTCCCCCAGGGAGCCTTTTTAGACTTTTTTTTTCTATTTGTCTCCTCCTGTGAAATTTTAATACTACAGATATACGGACAGGTGCAGTGGCTCACGCCTGTAATCCCAGCACTTTCGGAGCCCGAGGTGGGTGGATCACAAGGTCAGGAGTTCGAGACCAGCCTGACCAACGTAGTGAAACCCCCATCTGTACTCAAAATTTTAAAATTAGCCGAGTGTGGTGGCGCACACCTGTAATCCCAGCTACTCAAGAGGCTGAGGCAGGAGAATCGCTTGAACCCAGGAGGCAGAGGTTGCAGTGAGCTGAGATCGTGCCACTGCACTCCAGCCTGGGCCACAGAGTAAGATTCCATCTCAATAATAATAATAATAATGATAATACAGATATACTATATATGTTCTTGTGTATATCTGTACATTATACATATAAAAAGTAAGTTTTTTTTTCTTAAGAACCAATTCTCACCTTCATTGAGAGTGCATGGTCTTCTAAACTCTAGAAAAGTGTTTCTCAAATTAGAGTCCAAAAATGTGTTCCAAAGAGTCCAAGAAAGTTTTTTTTAAGAAGGATTCATCACCAAGTTTAAGCAACACCGCTTCAAAACCTAAACATTGTTAGTGCTTATTGTATAAAACTGTCTTAACCTGAGTTAAGGTAACCTCCAGACAAAGCAGTCGGTTGCTCACTTATTAGTATCTGCTCCATGGTACTATAGAATGATAGTACTAATAATATCATATTATTAGATACCATCTAATCCAAATCCCTCCTTTCACAGTGAAAGAGACTGACTTGGAAAGGTTGTGTGTGATTCATGCAAGGAACCCCAGCTACACTGGTTTTGGTTTTTTTATTGTTTCATTTATTTTGCTTTTACTACATTACATTGCTGTTCTAAAACAAAAAATTAAGGGCTTGGGACCTTTCCAGTACAACCACAATTATGTGGATCTGGTCTGTGTCAAACTGCTTATTAAATTGTGATACAAAAGAAAATCTTTCTTTACAACTTCTTAGAAGTTGAAATGGAATCACTTATTGAATAAAGATGATCCAATTATAGGTACCAATTGATGTTTTCCTTCATAACTAATTTTAAGGTGGTGGAATGTGAGCAATGAAATATTGAGAATTTCTTGAGTGTTTTTTAAACAGAAAACACTATTCTTATTGTCACTTAGAAACTGAGATGCCTTCTAATGTTTGTTAAATACAAATAGGAAAGAAAAACATAACTGAAAATCAATTTTTTCAATTTTATTTTTTAACATTTTTTGTCAGAATTACAGTCATAACCAAAATTTTTAAAAAATGAATAGCTTTAATAGTGCAAAACTAACAGCTAGACCTAGTTCAAGTGATATGACAAATATGAGAGAGACATTATGAAGCAAAATGTTTCCTGAAAGCTAGTACTAAAGTTAATAGTTTGTAATTATCCCTATTGTTGTAATTTAGAAGTAAAGAAAAAACAACTTTAAGAATCAAAATTTACATTTATTTCAGGTCACTTCAGTGGAACTTAATAAGAAAGCTTCCTCCTGATTGCTTCAAGAATTATCATGATCTTCAGAAGTTGTAAGAAAATATTTAATTCCTGGTATTAAAATAAACTAGCATTTTTGGGCATATCTTTTTCTTCCCACTTCTGTGAACACCAACACTATTCCACTGCTTGTGTCTAATCCCTATTCAGGGAAGTATTTCGCTGTTAACTGAAGACTTCCAGGTAACACTTATTTTTTCTGAGTAATTTTAGAAACCATTCTAGAAAAACCTCAGACACGTATTTCCAAAGGAACTGGAACATGTATACTGTGAATCCTCCTACCACATTCCCCCAAAATGGAGATTCTTAGAAGCTTTTATCCTCTGCGTTATTCTAGCATGGAATACCTCAATGCTCATCTTAGAGAAAAATGTTACGCTCTTTTGCCAGATCCACCATCAAGAAAGTGAAGAATTTTCTTCCATGTGTTTTCAAATTCATTATCTACCTAAAATAGCAAGTCACTGTGGGTTGAAACCTCTGAGCATGTTGTCTTGGAGACTTGATTCCATTTTCACATCTGCCTTGTGAGTGGGTTTTATTTTGGCCTTGAGTAGTATCTGACATGCTAGCTTCCCTTCAGAACTCTCAAAATCCATACTGGCCCACGTGATGTTTGTTACTTAGGTCAACTTTGTAACTAAATTATGTTGTCATATGGTGAATTGTTGGGTTTAGATACTCTGTACCTAAATCACACTAACCAAGAAATATCTCAGGATTCATTGTTTCATTTTTATACCAATATAGATTGGTTCTTATTTTGGTTTTACAATAGGGAAACCTGATAAATTAATATATATATGCACATTTTTAAAGATAACAGATGGAAATTGAGTGGAATCAGAAAAAAAATTAACCCACTTCTTTCAGTGAAATATTCTAAAAATCCAGATAGTCTGCAGAATATCTATTTCATATTTGAAAACAGAAACTCTAATGAAAATAACTTTTCAAAATTTCATTCTGAACATTTATCAGTCAAAAGAGCAGAATTTTTCACAATTAGGCCTGACAAAACTTCAAGAGTACACTCACTTATTCTATTTTCTGATTTCTGGAGACTAAAGAATTTTTCTGTAGCATCACCTTGTGTCCACTTATTTAAAGGAGCTAGACTACAAATCTAAATATCAAAATTCAGATTTATATAATGCAGTGGCTTAGCATTTTTGTACAATAAATATTGAATTAATTTTCTTTTTTGAACTAACCACCGTACTAATGTGGATGAATTAATTCCTGAATGACCAATTTGTTCCATGTAACAAAATGATCAAAATAGCCTAATTATTTAAAAATTTCTAATTGGTTATTAAAAGTCTATACCTTTAGACCTCCAGGCAATACAGCCTATTCCTTAGTAGATGATTATAACACTAGAAATAAACAAACAAATGCATGATAAATGAGAACCATTCATTACCTACTACATGATTGGGCCCACAGCATGTCAGGTTCAGGTGCATAATCATTTTTTTTTAAGAGACAGGGTCTCACTCTGTCACCCATGCTGGAGTGCAGTAGTATGATCGTAGTTCATTGCACCCTCAAACTTCTGGGCTCAAGTGATCCTCCCACCTCAGACTCCCAGGTAGCTAGGACTACAGGCATGTGCCACCACAGCTGGCTCCTTTTTTTTTTTTAGAGATAGGATCTCACTATGTTGCCCTGCCTGGCTGGTCTGCTTCAAATGATCCTCCTGCCTTGGCCTCCCAAAGCTCTGGGATTATGGGCATAACCCACTTCACCCAGCCTATAATAAATTTTATAATAACATTTCACAGTCAAAGTTAGGTTTTCTTCCATGTTGGAGAAATAGGGTACTTTTCAGTCAAAATTTCTAATTTAACTGAATGTTCACTCATATTGGTTTCTTTCTTATTGCTCCTAAAAATTATAACAAATTACATATAAACTTTCAGGACACTCTAAAGAACAATGGTGACCCGCACTCAGAACATGAAGGCAGCCTTGAAATCCTTCCTTTGTCATTCCCACAATCTGGGGCAAGTACACGTAGAAATGAAAAACTTTGTGTGGGTGCAATGATGCAATAGCGTATACTCTGGTACCCATTTCCTTTGACCTCCAGTTAAGGTCGTATTTTCAGTATTACTTAACTATGTAAGCCTGCATTCTTGTCTTGACATTCCAATCTAATTTATATTCTTCCAGTCCTGATTATTTTTGCTTATGTTTTTCTCTTTTGCCACTTTTACTCCTTATAAATTTTCCCCAAACAGTCTTTGGAACAAGGTTTGGATGTCAAATTAATGAGATCAAAATTGACTTGGTTGACAGATTTGTGATTAACATAGAATATGGTTTGGGACATTAAAAACATCATAAACTTTTAGGTTGGCTAGCACTGTGTTGAGCACTTAACAAGTTTAAAGAATTATAACAAGACCTGTATTAAAAGTCTGACTTCTAGACTTCTGATTTGTGAGGGCTTTACTATGTGTTAACATTTTATTTCTAGAAAATTCCAATAGTAAGCTTAGGCTGTTATTCATTCATCTTTATAGCTAGAATTTCTAAATACAAACCAGCTTAATTGTCCATAAATTTAATAGAAACATGAAGAGATATGATATCCGGCTTCACTAAATTATTTTGTAATGTTTACCTTTTTCAATTTTTAAAATGTTTAATTGTCATCAAATACACATAACATAAAATGTAGCATGTTAACCATTTTTAAGTCTATCTTCAGAGGCATTAAGCACGTTCATATTGCTATGCTACCATCACCATCATCCATCCACAGAATTCTTTTTGTCTTGCAAAAGTGAAACTCTGCTTCATTTTTTTTTCTTTTTAATAATCATTTTCACAGGTACCTGCAAAATAATAAGATTACATCCATCTCCATCTATGCTTTCAGAGGACTGAATAGCCTTACTAAACTGTAAGTACCAGTGCAAATTAATTTGCCCATTCCATGGTAGTCTGACAGCCTAGACTATTCTAATCCAGACCAGCCTCCCTGTCCATGACAGTACCAAGGAGCCATGCAAGTCGTGCTGAAGGAGCAGTAGAGCACCGTGGCTAAGACCATGGGATTGTGAATTAGACAGGTTTCAGTCTGAGCCCTGATTGCCTTACTTACTAGGTGTGTGACCTTGAGCAATTTGTATTCCTTTCTTTTTTTTTTTTTTTTTTTTTTTGAGACAGTCTCTCTCTGTCACCCAGACTGGAGTGCAGTGGTGCAATCTCAGCTCACTGCAGCCTCCACCTTCCGGGTTCAAGCAATTCTCTACCTCAGCCTCCCGAATAGCTGGGATTACAGGTGCCCGCCACCATGCCTGGGTAATTTATTTTGTATTTTTAGTAGAGACGTGGTTTCACCATCTTGTCCAGTCTGGTCTTGAACTCCTGACCTCATGATCCACCTGCCTCAGCCTCCCGAAGTGCTGGGATTGCAGGTGTAAGCCACCACACCCAGCCAATTTATATTCCTTTCTAAGCATAAGTTGCATCTACTATAAAACACAAATAATAGTTCGTACCTCAGGGATGTTGTAAGAGACAAGAAAATGCGTGGGAAGCATTAGGCACACTGTGCCTGACACATACTAAGAATTCAATATACATTTGCCATGGTGACAGGAGTGATGACTGAATGAACTTAGACAAAGTAAAAGCCTGATGCAGCCAAGCGGGGTGGCTCATGCCTACAATCCCAGCACTTTGGGAGGCTAAGGCACAAAGATCCCTTGAGCCCAAGAGTTTGAGGCTGCAGTGAGCTAGGATTGCACTACTGCACTCCAGCATCCAGCATGAGCCATAGACCAAGACCCTGTCTCTGAGAAAAAAAAAAAAAAAAAGCCTGATGATGATATTTGTGATGAAGAAGAAAAAACCCGAAGACTTCCCTAGTTATTCAATTATTCTTTTCTCACTAATCCCACTTTTACAAATGCATGAAATACTGTAAGGTTAAAGAAATAAAGCTTTTTGTGGTATAATATACATAATCTAAAATTCACCATTTAACTGTTTTTAAGTAAACCATTCAGTGGCATTAAGTACATTCACATTGTTGTGGAACCATCATCACCATCCACCTCCAAAACTTTTTCATCTTCCCCAACTGAAACTCCATATTTGTTGAATAATAATTCCTCATATCTGTCTCTCCCCATTTCCCCCTCTCCCCAGCCCCTGGCAACCATCATTCTACTTTCTGTATTTATTAATTGGCTACTTTAAGTACCTCATATAAGGAGAATCATAAAATATGTAGTCTTTGTGTCTGGTTTATTTCACTTAGCACAGTGTCTTTAATGTTCACATGTTATAGCATGTGTCAGAATTTCCTTTTTTAGGGCTGAATAATAGTCCATTGTATTTATATACCACATTTTGTTTAACTGTTTATCTATCAGTGGACATTTGGGTTGTTTCCACCTTTTGGCTGTTGTGAATAATGTTGCCATCAACACAGGAATACAAATATCTGTTTTGGTCCCCACTTTCACTTTCACTTCTTCTGGGTATATACCCAGAAGTGGAATTGCTAAGTCAGATGGTAATTCTTTGATTTTTGAAGGACTGCCATTTGATTTGATTTTGATTTTTTAAGGGACTGCCATACTGTTTCTTACAGCAGTTCTACCATTTTACTTTCCAACTAGTGATGCACAAAAGTTCCGATTTCTCCGCATCCTCACCAACATTTGTGTTCTCGTTTCATTTGTTTGTTTTGACAATAACTATCCTAATGGGTGTGAAGTGGTATCTCATTGTGCTTCTTTTTAAAAAAAACAGGCTTTCTCAATGTTCCATTTTATTCAGTTCTGCCATGCAGCATTCTAGAAGTAACTGGAAAGAAGTATAACCACACGAGTACATAACTCCCTGTATTTCCATTTATGTCCCCTTGTTTTCCACGTATCCTGTTCTCTATCCTAACTCAAGAAACCCATTCCAGTCAGATTTTTAGCTTGTGGTATCAGAGTTTGGGATTGAGTCAAGAACACCTAGTAATTTACTAGCAAAATGGAAGAAGACTGCAGAAGACTCGAAGCCTTAACAGTAACCACTTTACCATGTCCTCTCCCCTTCTACCCCATCCCTGCTCTTTCATGTCTTAGCAAAATACCCAGCGTCAATATTGGACTCACTCCCATCAGGCTCCTGACTCTCTTCTTTCCATATATCTTTGCAAAATTTACTAAACACCATCTGTTTGGTTTAATGTTCAGTGGATGTGGAGGAAGCTCTTGAAAGGCAGTACAGAACTGGAGAGTAAACTTAAAAGTGTCCTCCATCTCTTTTCATAGCTTTTGTATAGTGCCGGAATATTGTTGAGTGTTAAAGATGCCACATATTTCTAGTTAAATAATCGTTAGTCCTAGCACTTTGGGAGGCTGAGGTGAAAGGATCACAAGGTCAGGAGATGGAGACCATCCTGGCTAACACAGTGAAACCCCGTCTCTACTAAAAATACAAAAAATTAGCCGGGCATGGTGGCACACGCCTGTAGTCCCAGCTACTCGGGAGGCTGAGGCAAGAGAATCACTTGAACCTGGGGGGTGGAGGTTGCAGTGAGCCAAGATCGCGCCACTGCACTCCAGCCTTGGCATCAGAGTGAGACTCCATCTCAAAAAATGATAATAATAATCATTAGATACCTGATGATTTATGGATCTAAATAATGATTAGATCCATAAGTATTCATTAACCCTCATAGAGTGCACGTATTTTAGGTAGACACCATGAGGGCATAGAAAGATAACTCAGGCTTGCTCCCTTTAAGTAGTTATATCTTAATGTTTCAGATAGAGCACTGAGCTATCACTGGGGAGGGGCAGGACTCCTGTTCTCTAGAAGTTTATGATCTAAGATGGGAAAACAATGCCAACATATATACAACATTAGAGAACCATTTTTGAAAAGTACTTAAGTTCCAAACCTGTGTTGCCGAAACCAAAATTGCTATTATGGTTCACTGAAAGGAGTGATTATCTCAGGTCCAGAGCAGTAAAGGATGGCTCTGAAAAATGAAGAGGACTGGGCAAAACAGGTGAGCATAGGGAGCAATAGTGGATCAAATGTCTTTTACCTGGAGGGTTTTTGTATAAGAGAACCCCCTGAGGTTGTAAGTCATTTCTTACCCCTTACTGTGCCCACCTGGGCTCCAGGTTTGCAAAGGAGGGAAGGAAGAGGCTCTATCGCGGGGTGCCATTGCTCACTAGCCCTGAGCAAAAGTCAAACCCAGCAAGGGAGAACAGATTCCTGGCAGGCGAAATTCTACAGGATGTTTACTCAAGATATGAAAGACTGAAGAAGAGAGAGAAATCAGTGTGAATCGTGTATTAGTGGAAGTCAAACTTGAACTCTTACTTGCATGTGAATCATAAGCAGAAAGAAAAAGGAAAGAGGGAAGAAACTGGAGTAAGAAGTGTGAGCAGAGACACTGCTATAAAACATAATGTATACTGAATGTTTATGGCATGCATTGCCTCTATTAAACCATAGGAAGTAGATCCTGATATTATCCCCATTTTAGAGTTGGGGAAGCTGAGGCTTACAGGAATTCATTGCTTGCTCAAGGTCACTATTAATAAGTACAGGAGTCAGGAATCAAACTGTTCGATAGCAGATTTAGTGCAGTGAATTGCTACACTAGAGAGATTGAGACATGAGTGAACATGGCAAGAAGAGGAGATCAACACAATAGAACAGAGAGTTATTTCACTTTGCAGAGGAGTGGGATGTAAAGATGGGTAAGGCAGAGTCGAACTCTTTAGCAAGGGATACAATACCCTTTTGTGCAGAACAGGCCCCTGCCTGCCTCCTGGGTTTGTCTCCTGTCTCTCCTCATAGCCCCTTCATGGTGAGGCCCCATTGAATTACCTGGTGATTTCTTAACTTTTCAGACTCTCTTACCTCTTGCGTTTGCATAAGCTATTTCCTCTGCCTAGAATAGCTCCTGCCCATTCTTTGCTTTGTGAATTGCATGTCTTCATCCAAGACTCTTCTCAATTGTGCTTCTGTTTAGTAAAGCCTTCTCCTGTCTCCTCATTCCTCCACACTCTGCAGTCCCTACTCCTAGCAAAGCTGGGTGCTTTCTCCTCTGCAATGGCAGAGCAACCATGCATTATACACTTCCCTCTGTTTCCCTGACATTACAAAGTAATCTGTTCACATGCTGTGGTCTCTTCAGACTCAAAGCCCCTTAAAGAAAGGGATGGCATGCTTAGCACAGTGCCATGGTGTAAGTATTCAAAATAGGTTAATGAATACATGAATAGGTGAATGAATAGATTGATTAATTAATTATGGGGAAATTTAAAACTAGGTATGATAAGGTAAGTGATAGCAATTCTTAGAGATTCAAAGGCAGGGAAGTGTCATGATGAGAATGCTATATGAAAAAATTTAAGATAGATGATTATTGTTTTTACTTTTCTTATTGTAAGACATCAAAAAGCTACAAATTTATTGTAGTCATTTCTCCTTTTCCAGGTATCTTAGTCATAACAGAATAACCTTCCTGAAGCCGGGTGTTTTTGAAGATCTTCACAGACTAGAATGGCTGTATGTTTAATTTATGTGGCATTTTATAGCACTAGTTTTTAGATTCTAGAGATATATAAATAAATTAATTTTTTTCTTCTGGCTGGCAGGATCATTGAAGATAATCACCTCAGTCGAATTTCCCCACCAACATTTTATGGACTAAATTCTCTTATTCTCTTGTAAGTACTAAACTAAAGCAAATATTTCAATCAAAGGCAAAGACATGAATAAAAATTAATGCTTAAATTTAATACCATTAAATCTGGATTTGTTAAAACCCCAAAGAGGCCTTTTCAGTGAAAAACCTTTTCTTAATCATATTCTATAAGGCTATTTATAGTTCCAACAATTTTAAAAGATTTTCTGTCTTCTAGAATATGAGCCCATAAAAACTGAATACATTCCCACTCATATTTTATCACAATATTCTTTTTTTTTTTTTGACATGGAGTCTCACTCTATCGCCCAGGCTGGAGTGCAGTGGCATGACCTTGGCTCACCACAACCCCTGCCTCCTGGGTTCAAGCCATTCTCCTGGCTCAGCCTCCTGAGTAGCTGGGATTACAGGTGTGTGCCATCACGCCCAGCTAATTTTTGTATTTTGAGTAGAGATGGGGTTTCACCATGTTGGCCAGGCTGGTCTTGAACTCCTGACCTCATGATCCTCCCACCTTGGCCTCCCGAAGTGCTGGGATTACAGGCGTGAGCCACCGCGCCCAGCATTTATCACAATATTCTTAAGCACATCATTACTGTCTTTACAGGCAGACCTCAATGATATTGTGGGTGTGGTTCCAGACCACTGTAATAAGGCAAATGTCACAATAAAGCAAGTCACACAAATTTTTTTGGTTTCCCAGTGCACATAATAAAGTTATGTTTACGCTATAGTGTAGTCAACTAAGTGTGCAATAACATTATGTTTAAAAATGTGCATACCTTAATTTTAAAATTCTTTATTGCTAAAAAGTGCTAACAATCATCTGAGTTTTCAGCGAGTCGTAATCTTTTTGCTGGTGAAGGGTCTCATGTCAATGTTGACAGCTGCTGACTAACCACAGTAGTGGTTGCTGAAGGCTGGGGTGGCTGTGGCAATTTCTTAAAATAAGATAACAATGAAGTTTGCTACATTGATTGACTCTTAATTTCATGAAAGATTTCTCTATGGTATGCAATGCTATTTGCTAGCACTTTACCCACAAGAGAAGTTCTTTCAAAATTGAAGTCAGTACTCTCAAATCCTGCCATTGCTTTATCAAATAAGTTTATGTAATATTCTAAATGCTTTTTTGTCATTTCAACAGTGTTTATAGCATCTTTACCAGGAGTAGATTCCATCTCAAGAAGCCACTTTCTTTGTTCATCCATAAGGAGCAACTCCTCATCCGTTCAAGTTTTATCATGAGATTGCAGCAATTCAGTCACATTTTCAGGCTCCACTTCTAATTCTAGTTCTCTTGCTATTTCCACCACATCTACAGTTACTTCTTCCACTGAAGTCTTCCCTTCGAAGTCACCCATGAGGGTTGGAGTCAACTTCTTCCAAACTCCTGTTAATGTGAATATTTTGACCTTGCTTTCATGAATCACAGATGTTCTTAATGGCATCTAGAATGGTGAATGCTTTCTAGGAGGTTTTTAATTGACTTTGCCCAAATCCATCAGAGGAATCACTATCTATGGCATCAATAGCCTTACAAAATGTACATCTTAAATAATAAGACTTGAAAGTTAAAATTAGTTTTTGATCCATGGGCTATAGAATGGATGTCATGTTAGCAGGCATGAAAACAACATGAATCTCCTTGTAGATCTCCATTGGAGCTCTTGGGTGACCAGATGCCTTGTCAATGAGCAGTGTATCTTGAAAGGAAATCTTTTTTTTCTGAGCAGTAGGCCCCAAGAGTGGGCTTAAAATATTTAGTAAACCATGCTGTAAACAGATGTGCTGTCATCCAGGCTTTGTTGTTCCATTGATGGAGCACAGGCAGAGTAGATTTAGCATAATTCTTGAGGGCCCTAGGATTTTTGGAACAGTAAATGAGCATCGACCTCCACTTGAAGTCACCAGCTGCATTCGCCTCCAACAAGACAGTCAGCTTGTCCTTTGAAGCTTTGAAGCCAGGCATTGACTTCTCTCTAGCTATGAAAGTCTTGTATGGAATCTTTTTTTTTTTTTTTTTTTTTTGGAATCTTTTTTCAATAGAAGGTTGTTTCATCTACATTGAAAATCTGTTGTTTAGTGGAACCACCCTTCATGAATGATCTTAGCTAGATCTTCTGGATAACTTGCCACAGCTTCTCCATTAGTACTTCCTGCTTCACTTTGTAATTTTCTGTTACAGAGACAGCTTCTTTCCTTTCCTCATGAATCAACATCTGCTAGCTTTAAACTTTTTTTCTGCAGCTCCTTCACCTCTCTCAGCCTGCATAGAATGAAGTAGAGTTAGGCCTTGCTCTGGATTAGGCTTTGGCTTAAAGGAATGTTGTGGCTGGTTTAATCTTCTATCCAGACCACTAAAGCTTTTTCCATCAGCAATAAGGCTGTCTTACTTTCCTATCATTTGTATGTTCATTGGAGTAGCACTTCTAATTTCCTTCAAGAATTGTCCTTTGCATTCACAATTTGGCTAACTGGTGCATGAGGCCTGGTTTTTTGACTTATCTCAGCTTTCAAAATCCCTTCCTTACTATGTTTAATCATTTCTAGCTTTTGATTTAAGGTGAGGAGGTATGCAAGCAGTATATCTTGAAAGGAAACCTTTTTTTTTCTGAGCAGTAGGTCTCAAGAGTGGGTTTAAAATATTTAGTTAACCATGCTGTAAACAGATGTGCTGTCATTCAGACTTTGTTGTTCCATTGTAGAGCACAGGCAGAGTAGATTTAGCATAATTCTTGAGGGCCCATAATTCTTGTGGGACTCTTCCTTTCATTTGAACACTTAGAAGCCATTGTAAGGTCATTAATTGGCTTAATTTCAATATTGTTGTGTTTCAGGGAATAAAAAGGCCTGAGGAGAGAGATATGGAGGAATGGCTGGTTGGTCAGAACACACACAACATTTATCGATTAAGATTGCTGTCTTGGCTGGGTGGGGTGGCTCACGCCTGTAATCCTAGCACTTTGGGAGGCCGAGGTGGGCAGATTATCTGAGGTCAGGAGTTTGGGACCAGCCTGACTAACATGGTGAAACTCTATCTCTACTAAAAATAGAAAATTAGCTGGGTGTGGTGGCACATGCCTGTATCCCCAGGTACTCTGGAGGCTGAGGCAGGAGAATCGCTTGAACCTGGGAGGTGGAGGTTGCAGTGAGCTGAGATTGCACCATTGCACTCCAGCCTGGGCAACAAGAGTGAAACTTTGTCTCAAAAATAAAAAAGATTGCTGTCTTCTATGGGCATGGTTTGTGACACCACAAAACTACTGCGATAGTAACATCAAAGATCACTGATCACAGGTCACCACAAACAATACAGTAATAAAAAGTTTGATGGCTGGGCAGGGTGGCTCATGTCTGTAATATCATGCTTTGGGAGACTGAGGAGAGAGGATAGCTTGCAGCCAGGAGTTTGAGACCAGCCTGGGCAATATAGCAAGACTCCATCTCTACCAAAAAAAAATTTGTTTTTAGTTAGCAGAGCGTGGTGACACATGCCTGTAGTCCCAGCTACTCAGGGGGCTGAGACAGGAGAATCACCTGAGCCCAGGAGTTTGAGGCTGCAGCGCACCATGGTCACACCACTGCACTTCAGCCTGGACAACAAGGCAAGACCCTGACTCAAAAAAAGGAAAAAGTTTGAAATACTCTGAGAATTACCAAAATGTGACACAGACACACTAAGTGGGCACACACTGTTGGAGAAATGGCATTCATAGACTTGCTCAATGCAAGGTTGCCCTAAACCTTCAATTTTAAAAAATGCAGTATCTGCAAAGTACAATAAAGCAAAACACAATAAAACAAGGTGGGCTGGGTGCAGTGGCTCACACCTGTAATCACAGCACTTTGGGAAGCCGAGGTGGGCAGATCACCTGAGGTCAGGAGTTCAAGACTAGCCTGGCCAACATGGTGAAACCCTGTCTCCACTAAAAATATAAAAAGAAAAAAATAGCCGGGCATGGTGGCGGGCATCTGTAATCCCAGCTACTCAGGAGGCTGAGGCAAGAGAATTGCTTGAACCTGGGAAGTGGAGGTTGCAGTGAGCCAAGATGGCCCCACTGCACTCCAGCCTGGGCCACAGAGCAAGACTCTGTCTCAAACGAAATAAATAATAAATAAATAAATAAATAAATAAATAAATAAATAAATAAAAATAAAACGATGTGCCTACGTTAATCTTGGTAAAGAAAAAAATTCCTTTAAATCATCTCCTTTCCACCATTTGTTGTTGAGGGGTTTGGGCTTTTTTTTTTTTTTTTTTCAGTTGCTAACATTACTGCTTTCCTCCATATAATAACTTATATTTGTTAAAATTTTATTACTATCAAGTATTTAAATATAATTAGATTATAATTAAATATAATTAGATTATATTTAAATTATAATTTAAATAAAATTAGAGGGAAGGCTGGGCATGGTGGCTCACGCCTGTAATCCCAACACTTTGGGAGTCCGAGGTGGGTGGATCATTTGAGGTCGAGAGTTTGAGACCAACCTGGCTAACATGGTGAAACCCCGCCTCTACTAAAAATACAAAAATTAGCCGGGTATGGTGGCGCATGCCTGTAACCCCAGCTGCTCGGAAGGCTGAAGCAGGAGAATCACTTGAACCTGGGAGGCGGAGGTTTCCATGAGCCAAGATCATGCCACACCACTCCAGCCTGGGCGACAGCCAGACTCCATCTCAAAAAAAAAAAAAATTAGAAGGAAAAAACAACTAATTTAGTGGATTTGTGTGGTTTCATAAGAATAATAATAATACCATGTTTGACCCAAGATGAGAAGAGAACCAGAAATATGTGACTTGTTTGTCTTTTCCTTTTTCAGAGTCCTGATGAATAACGTCCTCACCCGTTTACCTGATAAACCTCTCTGTCAACACATGCCAAGACTACATTGGCTGTAAGCGATTGTATCTTTTTTTAAAGAACTCAACTAAATTTTCTGTTTTTACCTAATTCATTCCAGATACAAGATTGTTTTAGTTTTTCTTAAAAATGATAAGGGTTTTAGTATCATATCACATTTCCTCAAACTGCTTTAACATGATTTTTACATTAAACATCTACTTTATCTAAACTAACATCTCTAAACTCTCAGCAAAATAAAACATCTCAAAAAATATATATATGTATATATATGTACTGGAGCCAGGAAGAAGAAACACAGAAGGAATGTCACCGCATCTATATAACATCTCCCCCTTTCCCTGCTGATATACTCACCTACTAATTTGGCACAAAAAGACTAAGTCGTTTTAATTTCACTCTAGAATTCTGAATAATAAGAATATGATATTTAGCATTTATTTTTCAAAAACTAATCATGATAAAATATGTTCCATGGAATATTTTACACAGTAGCTTTGCTTGTAGTAATAAGTATCACTCCACCATTCAGAACTCAACCATCCAGTAAATTTGCCTATTTAGAACACAAGTAAAAAATAAAAGAAAGAAATAACCAAAATAACTATTAACAAGTTCAATCAACAAACTGCCATATGCTGTATCATATGAAAACTCCCTCTGTCTCTTATTTTATAAGAAATTCTCACAAGTTGGTTGTTTGATTTCTAAGCTCATAGCAGATTACAAATGTCAAATTAAAAGGAAGAGGAAAAGTTAGAGTCAAAAGCATTGATTGTAGTCAAAAGTAACAACTATCAACTTGATAAAAAAGCATAAGTGAGAAATGCTATAAAAAGCAATGACAGTAATTCAAACTGTACTAATTTGCAACCTCTCAGAAAAAAACAAACATCCTGAAAAGTTACTAAGTCCAGTAGGCATTTTGGTATGACAGTACAGTACTGTACTATACATTGAAAACAAGCTAAAGCCATAAAGGAAAGGGCAAATTAAGTTCAATATCCTTCATTAAAATTGAATTTTGGTTCAAATGAATGCATTAGCATCTATTACAGCCTCAGTAATCCCAACTTAGTAATTAAGCACAATTGAACAATACTTACATAATTAGCAATTAAAATGTGTGCATTTAGACCAGAAGCAACTGTGTGCAGTATTATGACCAAGCAATAATAAACCTTGCCTTTGTTTATAAAAAGGCAAGAAGATATACAATATACTTCAGATAAACATCAAAATGATTAAGATGTATTACTAAAAAAAATTAAAATTAAAAATTTTGTTACTCAAGTTTTCATAGGTAAATTCTAGCTATCCAAAACAACTTATTCCATATGAATTCCTGATAGTGAATATTATCCTGATTTTAATTCTGGTAATAATAATACTTTACTTTATAATTATTCACTTCTTTATAACTAATCATACTATTCTTACCTTGCATGAACTTTCATTTAGCACAGTATGAACTAGAAAATCTGACAGATTTGTTGGCCAAACATCATTTTAACTCTGATTTGGGGGAAAAATACATACAAAATAAAGAGACAGATGACAGCCCAGGAAATTATGCTTCTAAGGTATTTGCAAGACAATAAACTGAAACCTATATTAGTTCTTGCAAAAAAATGAGAAACTGTAAATGCCACAATAAAAGTTGTAAAGTTCAAAAAGAAAGAAATAGAAGTAATAAGCAAGCATAAGGACAGATATGGCAATAGCCAAAGGTGAACTAAAAGTCAAGAAATAAAGTAAACTTTTCTTTTGAGATGAAATTAAGCAAGTTTATTTATTAGCCAAAGAAGTCAATATGAAAAGCTTGAAAATATAGAAGACGATGGGAATACACAATAGTGCGAAGTAGTAGGAGACATGGAAAAGAATGGAAAAATAAAATGTGATCACACACACACACGCATACACACAGAAGTGAAAATGAATGAACTATCAGTACTTCAACATGACTTAATTTCAAGAACATATGAATTACTCAAGAAAAAGTCACAGAAGACTACATATATTACAATTCCATTCCTATAATACTGATTAAGATATAGAAAGCCACAAGACAGCAGTACTTCCCCTCTACCAATAAGAAAGAGCTTTATAATCTACAAAGTCATAATTTTGTGGAGCCCATAAGTAGGCTACAGTCATAAGGTAGCCAAATAAATGGAATTCTAAGAAGCAACAAGGAGATGTGGGACATAACATACTATTTCACCTTTGACAGAGCACAGGATGAAGAGTTGGCTGGCATGAAAGCAGGTACAAAGAAAACTGCTAAAACTTTAATAAACTTGTAAGCTTAACTGTGGGCTACTATAGCACTTTAGAAGAACTGGGAACCCCATATGCAAGGGGATTTAGCTATCTTTAACAGGCTCTGTTTCACTAATCTCCACCAACCACAAGAAAAACTAGGAGTAGGTAAGGAAACCAGACAGAGCCCTCATTGGTAGCACTACACAAAACTCCACCTTCTTCTCTAAACTCACCCCTCTCAGGGAACAAAAGCTTCAAGCCTTTGGGAGTGGGACAGAAAATCCTCCTCACCCAGGGACCGGGCAAAGATCCATTACTTCCATAGGAGGAATAGAAACTAGAGCATTCTGCCCCAGGGTACCAACAAAAAAAAAACACTCCAGCCAGGATCTTGCACTGGTCAAAGCAGTGGATAGTGCCCATTTGTATCATGGCAGAAAATGCTCTTATGAGAGTTTGGCTTCTGGGGAAGGGGAAACAGCAAAGCTGAGACAGCCCCATCCCCAAAAGGGTAAGGAAAAAGAAGTACATTGTCAAATTATAAAGCAATCAACAGAACCAGAACCAGCAATAACTCAGATTTTACAACTTCCAAACAGAGACATTAAAATGCTTATGATTAGTAAGTTAAGTAATATAATGGAAAGATGGATAATATGCACGAACATAAAGAAAATGTCAGCAAAAAGATGGAAACTACAAAAGAGAAACAAAAAGTTATTTTAATAGCCTTAGCAGCAGAATGAACACAGCTAAGGAAAGAATCAACAACCTTGAAGATAGATCATAGAAAGCTTTCAAATTGAAACGAAAAGAAAAAGGAGACAAAAATAAAGGCAAAACAGAGAATCCAAAAGCTGCAGGATAATATAATTGTCTAACAAATGTGTAAATGGAGTCACAGAAGAAGAATAGAGGAAGAACAGGACAGAAGACATAGCTGGAGAAATAATAGCCAAGAATTTTGTTACATTAATATAATGCAACAAAGCAGAAATCTAAGAACCTCAGAAAAATCCATGCAGAAATCGACAAAAACTAGATAAATCATAGTCAAATGCTGAAAACCAAAGATAAAGAAAAGTATCTTAAGGCAATCAGAGAAAATAGAAACATTATACACTGTAAAACAAAGACAAGAAATGCAACTTTTTTTTAGAAGCCACAAGGACTATGGTAATATTGGGGGAAAAAGATTTCAGAGTAAGGACTATCACCAGGGATAAAAAGGGATATCATATAATAATAAAAAGATCAATTAAGCAAAAATATGTGATAATCCTAAATGAGTAAACGGTTTCAAAATACATAAAGTGAAAACAATAGAACTGTAAAGAGAAATAGCTAAAAGTCAAAAGATGTCATTTAAAGCTGATGAATCTTTGGCCAGGCATGGTGGCTCACACCTATAATCCCAACACTTTGGGAGGCCAAGGCAGGAGGATCCCTTGAGCTCAGGAATTTGAGACCAGCCTGGGCAACATAGTGAGACCCTGTCTCTATTAAAAATTTTTTTAAAAAACTTAGCTAAGCGTTTAGCTGGGCATGGTGGCGAGCACCTGTAATCCCAGCTTCTCAGAAGGCTGAGGCAGGAGAATCACTTGAACCCTGGAGGTGGAGGTTGCAGTGAGCTGAGATCACGCCATTGCACTCCAGCCTGGGCAACAGTGAGACTCTGTCTCAAAAAAAATAAAAAATAAAAATTAGCTGAGCATGGTAGCGTGTACCTGTAGGCAGTCCCAGCTACTCAGGAGGCTAAAGTGGGAGGATAGCGTGAGCCTGAGAGATCAAGACTTAAATGAGCTATGATTGTGCCGCTGCACTCCAGCCTGGGCAACAGAGGGAGACCTGTCTCTGGAAAAAAACAACAACAACTGACAAATCCATAGATTAGATAGACAGTGGTATTCCCAAGGTGAACACTAATAAAAAGCACGTAATTAACCAATATTATATGGTAAAGAGAGGCAGAGGAGCAGAGAGGAAGACAATGTACACAAATTTTATCATAGTATCATCAAAAGAAAGAAGGTATAGTGCATTGGGTAAAGTTACAAAGATTGCCAATAGAATATACAAACCTTTCTAAATATCATAAGAAATAAATTTTTTAAAACACCGTTAGGTTAAGATAAATATTACACACACACAAAAAAAAAACCTGAGGTGAAAGTTTTTTAAACCTATGGAGCTATGTAATAATATTTTTAAAAGACAGACCAACGCCAACTATATTAATCATATCAATAAATATAAGTAAGCTAAACTCACCTATTAAAAGAAAAAAGACTGGGAAAGAAGACCTGGAAAGATATTTCTCAAAAAATACTTATAAATGGCCAAGAGGCATATGCAAAAATGTTCAACATTACTAATCATCAGAGAAATGCAAATCAAAACCACAATGAGGTATCACCTCACGCCTGTTAGAATCTCTATTATCAAAAAGAAGAGATGACGAGTGTTGACAAGGTTGTGGCTAGAAAGGAATTCTTGTGCACTGTGGATGAGAATGTAAATTAGTACAGCTGTTATGGAAAACATACGGAGCTTCCTCTAAAAATTAAAAATAGGACCAGGCGCGGTGGCTTACGCCTGTAATCCCAGCACTGTGGGTGGCAGAGGTGGGAGGATCACTTGAGGTCAGGAGTTTGAGGCCAGCCTGGTCAACATGATGAAACCCCATCTCTACTAAAAATACAAAAATTAGCCGGGCATGGTGGCGGGCACCTGTAATCCCAGCTACACAAGAGGCTGAGGCAGGAGAGTCACTTGAACCTGGGAGGCAGAGGTTGCAGTGAGCCAAGGTCACACCCCTGCACTCCAGCCTGGGCGACAGAGCAAGACTCCATCTCAAAAAAAAAAAAAAAAATTAAAAATAGAACTACCATATGATCCAGCAGTCCCACTTCTGGGTATATATCCAAAGGAAATTCCATTAGTATGTCAAAGAGATATCTTCACTCCCATGTTCATTGCAGCATTAGTCACAATAACCAAGATATTAATCAACCTTAGTGTCCAACAACAGTTGAATGGATAAAGAAAACGTGGTAGATATATACAATGGAATACTAGTCAGCCTTAAAACAGAGATCCTGCCATTTTGACAACATGTGTGAACTTAGAGGACATTATGCTGAGTGAAATAAGCCTGAGACAGAAAGAAAAATACTGCATAATCTCATTTATATGTGGAATTTCTTTTTAAGTTGAACACAGAAACAGAGTAGAATCATGGCTATGGGTCATGGCAGGGGGAATGAGGAGATGTAGGTTCAAGGGTACCAAATGACAGTTATGAGATGAATAAGCATACAGATCTAATGTATGGCATGAGGACTGTAGTTTAATAATACTGTATTGTATAGTGGAAATTTGCTAAGAGGGTAGAGTTTAGGCACTCTTACCATAAAAGAAATTAACCATGTTAGGTGATGGGTATGTTAATTTGCTTGATTGTAGTAATCATTTTACTATGTACTATATATCAAAACAGGCTATATACCTTAAGTATATACAGTTTTTAAAAGTATGTCATGTAATTGCAAACAAAAGAAAGCAGGCATCATATATTTTATCTAAGTAGGTGGAATTCTGGCCAATATGCATTAAACAACACAATGGCATTTTAATGCTATAACTGCAATTTCCAATAAAAGATATCACATTATATATACACACCAAAGAAATTAATATAGCTACCAAAACAAAAGAAAATGTAGACATACATAAGCAGTAAGAGATAATCCACCACTGGGTCAGGCGCGGTGGTGCATGCCTGTAATCCCGGTACTTTGGGAGGCCCAGGCGGGTGGATCACCTGGGGTCAGGAGTTTGAGACTAGCCTAACATGGTGAAACCCTGTGTCTACTAAATAAAAAAAAAAAAAATTAGCCAAGCGTGGTGCCTGTAATCCCAGCGACTCGGGAGGCTGAGGCAGGAGAATCTCTTGAATCCGGGAGGCAGAAGTTGCAGTGAGCCGAGATTGTGCCATTGCACTCCAGCCTGGGCAACAAGAGTGAAACTCCATCTCAAAAAAAAAACAACAAAAAGATAATCTACTACTTCTCACTCCATAAAAGATCAAGTAGAACCAAAATAAATAAATAACATAATTAGTAAGTTAATGCTAATCAGTGTATATCAAACTGCAATGCCCCTTCTCAATAACAGAACTGCTTTCTTTGGGACAGCAACATAACTAGCTAAAATACTACATTCCCACACTTCTCTGCATCCACATATAGGATATGTCTTAAGTTCTGACTAGGGAGGCCAAAGTATTACAGTGTAGAACTTCAGGAAAATCTCCTTAAAGAGAATGATGCAAGTCCTTTCTTTTCCTTCTTTATCCAGAAAAAAAAAAAACTGAATATGATGGCTTGAGCTTTAGCAACAGCTTGTACCATGAAGACAAGGGCATGAGATCAGTGAATATGAAAGATCCTGGGTTTCTAACAACTTTGTAAAACAACCATATCAGCCCTGAACTGCCCAACTCTAGATTTTTTTTCCTGGGGGAAAAAACCCCAACAACTCTGTGTACTTATGCTATTACAGATGCGTCGCTGTTATATGTACGTGCACCTAATCCTAATATGAACTTGAAAGCAAAGAATGCCCAAAGAACATTCACCAAAATTGACCATATATTTTAGGACATACACATACACAAACCAAACTCAAGAAAACAGATGGAGGGATTAGCCTAAAACAGGAGAAGGGTCATCTCTTCCTCTGAGACTAGAAGGAGACCAGGTGCATATACAGGTAAGTTTACAGATGTTGGGCAGCAAGTCAAGGGCTTTTCCCTTCTTCATCACCTCGATTTTCTCTGTGAAGTAGGAGGCAGAAATGTTTAAAAGGTGGAGGAGGAAGCAGATAGAGAGTAACATTTTCATGTTTTGAATGCCACTAAGGGACAAGTTGAGGGAGAATAGACAAGATTATAGTTTTTGTCTTTTGTTATTGTTGTTATTCAGATTGAAGAACCACCAAAGTTTTCATTTTTATCCAATTCTACCAGGTATAAAGGGAAAAATAAAATGGTTAGTCTCAGAGGCTCATTAGATAGGAAGGGTGGTGGTTTAAACACAGTAAAAAATAAGAATAAGAAAACACGCCTTTGTTAACTCCATTAAAGCTTGCAGCTAGGGAGCAAGAAACAGATTTTTTGTTGTTATTTTGATTTTGTTGTTGTTATTTTTGCTTCAGCTAAGAGGTATGCTGCAAACCAGATCCCTGCATATCAAGGACTAAAACCCCTAACTTTAGGAAGAAAATATACATATTCATTCCCATAGAAACACATCATACAAATGTGACCCCAAATGTTTTTATTATTAACACGAGAGGGGGGAAAAAACAGTAAATATACAACCCAAGGTTAAAATAAACCCAAGGTTCAAATAAACTCAAAATTAAACTACCAGTTTAATCAAATGTCCTTAATTTGTGCCCCAATATGTGCCTCTTTTTGATTTTCATAAATTAGTAAATTAGTACTAACAAATATTTTTGTCAGCTTAATATAAAACTTACATAAGTAACTAAATAGGAACATCAACTCACCTCATTAAGTGCATTTCGTGAGACTTAAGAGAGCATCACCACCTGGTGGTAGATTCAGGGTAATGATTAGCAACTAAATAGAAGGAAATGGCCAGTCCCTGTCACGGATAACATACATTATGAGAGGCCAAAAGCCTTGGCCAAAACTAAGACCAAAAAAAGTAGCACTGTGAGTGATTAGCTTCCAATTTAATAGAATAACAGAAATTTGGAAGGGTGATCTAGAATCCACATTTAAGATTCTAATACAATATCCCAGGTAGTACAAAAATACTGTCTACAAAACTATAGAGATGTGATACATTGTGCTAAATACCTGTAGTAAAAAGAAACAACTTCTCTGGATATCATAGATTGCTAGATAGTTTAAATTGGATTTAAATTTGAAACGTTTTATATCCCTCAATCAGTAAATCTAATTTTGCAATCCAATGCAACATAGAAAACCCCTGATATATCCTATAGTCTGACTTCAAATATATCTCTCATTTTGTTTTTGTTTGTTATAAATACACCAAATATTCTTCAATTACGTTGATTTCTAGATACTTTACATCCTGGTCTTCCAGATTTTCCAGATATATTTGATTTGTCAGCATCTATTTTTAATGCAGCACCTAAAATAAAACTGACTCACACGTAGACAGTGGAGTATAGGCACTTGTATTAATACTTTCCATGTTTCCTTTCAGATTTTAATAGCTGTATCATACTTCTGCTCACATGTTTTAGTCACAATTATTCCTGAACAGCTTTATGTTACATGGTGACCAGTAAGCTGAGTGTTAGAAGAGACTGAATAGATTTAAGGGCCAGCATTTACTTTTGAAAGTCTATCCCTAAACCTCAGCTCTCTTCCTCTGCTCTATAAAGTTCCACCATATACTCACAAAAGAAGAGGAACAATAAAAGAGTAACTTCAAGATAACCATGAAGAGACAGTAAACATAAAAATTTTGATACATTTTTATGCTTAGACTGTGAGGAGGTTTATGGTGACATAGGCATCACACAGCACGGAAGCCCCAGAGGATTATATTTAGATAGATAGATAGATATAGATAGATAGATAGATAGATAGATAGATAGATAGATAGATAGATAGATAGATAGATAGATAGATAGATAGATAGATAGAGGTAGATAGATAGATGATAGATGATAGATAGAGGTAGATAGAGAGAGATAGATGATAGATAGATGATTAGATAGATAGATAGATAGATAGATAGATAGATAGATATAGAGGTAGAGATATAGATATATGCAGCTCTCTAAATTGGAAATGCAGAACCTAAGGCAATCTCCTGTTTGCTTTCTGTCTGCACTGCCCTTTATGACAATATAAAAAGCAAATAAGGGTATTCCCAATAGTAAAAGATTATTGAGGATTTTTTCTGGGGAGTGATTAGGCTGGAAAGGTAGGAGCTAAATATTGTTTTGGCAGCAGCAGCTTCTGCAACAATAATAGAATCTGATGCAGACTGTAGCAAAATAAAATCACACCACTTAGGGAAATGTCATTGGTAACTTTGGACAAATGTTTCATATGGTTCATTATGAAATATCGGTTAATAAATTAGGTATTTACCATAACAAATGCTTTCGATTTGACTTCTTGTTCTTTTCAATTTCTCAGAATATACGTGCCCATATGAACTCATGATACAGATGGGACGCAAAACATTTTTACTATTAACATAGAAAAAAGTGTATAATATAGATATTATATATATATAATTTCAGCTGTAATAGAAATGGCTACAAGTGAGAGTCTATATGAAATAAACAGTATGTAAAGAAAAGATATTTTATTAGAAGGCAAATAATTTTAACCAATTTATTTCTCTCCATGATTAAGATTTAGCTGTATCGTTTTATTTTTATGTTCCAGGGACCTTGAAGGCAACCATATCCATAATTTAAGAAATTTGACTTTTATTTCCTGCAGTAATTTAACTGTTTTGTAAGTAATATGCTATGCTTTTGAAGTAATATTATATTTTCTTACAAATAAAATTTAAAAACACCCATTTTATGGAAAAAAATTCCCAAAGAACATCAAGAGTCTGTTGTTGGATCTCAGTTTGAGAAATGCTAAATTGAAGTGTTAGCCTATAAGAATGTTTATCCTTTGCAAATTATTATGGCATAAAGTAAGTTTTTCTTTATAATTGTGAAAAAATAGTTACAATCAAAATGAAAAACAAAATACGCTGAATGCTCACAGCCCTGAGGATGTAATTATGGACATCAAGATAAACCTTAAAGTGTTAATGAGTGTAATTCCTTCTTATGCATCTCTGGCCTATTTTAAATTCACATGGCATTTTCTGTTGAAAGTAAAGGATGTTAGGTCTTCCTTCAGTAAAAAAAAAAAAAAAAAAAAAAAAAAATCCAACTCTCCTATTCACAGCTTATTTTACCAGAATGTTTTTCAAACTATGGATTGCAACTAATAAGTAGGTGTGAAAGTAATGTATAGCACAATTTAGTATACCCTTGTCAGCATTTTTAAGTGAAACAGAATTTAATTGAATAGATTATATCAGACTGCAATGCAGATAATAAATGTATTGTTTCATGAGCCTTGGGGTGTGTGTGTGTGTGTGTGTGTGTGTGTGTGTGTGTGTGTGTGTGTGTTTTATGATTCAATATAAAACACATTTTTTACTGTGTGTTACCACAGGAAATATTTGAAAACCATTATCCTAGACTACACAGGACCCTGTATATAGGCGATACAATAGCTCCCACTGATATTACCATATGTTTTCTCCAATTATACCCCCCATTCCAATGAGTTCCGATGAGTTCCAGTTTGAACTCCTCCTGAGTTCAGCAATCTTCAGGTGCAGGGTGCTTGATGTAAATCATGCAAAATAGTGTATAGTAATTGCCCAAAGGAAACCAAATTGCACCTGAAGGACACAGAACAAATAGATATCTGAAAAACTTAGAATTTCTTTTCTATTGTATTTAATTTTTAAGGAAATCTCTGTATTAAGAGATTATTTGTGGATTTCCTCTTGGCAGGTGTTGTGCTTTAAAGGTCCAAGAATATCGGGAAATGGTGGTAATGGTTTGGAGTGCAGTGAGGAAATAAATGGGAAAGGACAATTTGAAGACATGTCATATAATGTTTAAAAAATTAAAAGCCCTTTAAAACTTAGTTCTGAGGCCGGGCACGGTGGCTCACGCTTGTAATCCCAGCACTTTGGGAGGCCGAGGCGGGCGGATCACGAGGTCAGGAGATCGAGACCATGATGAAACCCCGTCTCTACTAAAAATACAAAAAATTAGCCGGGCGTGGTGGCGGGCGCCTGTAGTCCCAGCTACTCGGAGAGGCTGAGGCAGGAGAATGGCGTGAACCCGGGAGGCGGAGCTTGCAGTGAGCCAAGATTGCGCCACTGCACTCCAGCCTGGGCGACAGAGCGAGACTCCGTCTCAAAAAGAAAAAAAAAAAAACAAAACTTAGTTCTGAGTTGGTCCTCTAGGCTAGCTGGTAACACATGAGATCAATGCAGAAATGTCAAGTTAAACAGTCTGATTCAGCATCCCAAATTAGAGATTCTTCTAAAGGGGTTCAGCCAAGAGTGGACTTCCTTAGGCAGATCCGCCCTAAATCACATCAAGTAACAAATGAGTAGGAGTGCTGTGGTGTGTGGGCTATTTTGTTAGACAGTCATGCTATGGAGACTGAAGAGACAAGTCTAAAACTGCTCCTATGCTCTTGGTTGCAAGATATGCAGTCTGTATTCTCAAAAGCTGGGGTTTTCACCATTTCTCTTGCAAAGCTCTTCCCTCCCTATTTCACTTAAAATTTTGAATTTCTATTATTATCATCATTAAAACATTTGAGAAATTTAGGTTTAAAATTAAATTGGATAATTTATACTACTTCAAAATGTCTTTATGTGAAAAATGTACTGTATATTCATTATCTTTGTTTCTGCAGACCGTTCCTCTCTTTAGTAATTCTTGTCAGTTACCTAAAGAAGTTACAATGTATTTTTCTTTTTACTTTCAGAGTGATGAGGAAAAACAAAATTAATCACTTAAATGAAAATACTTTTGCACCTCTCCAGAAACTGGATGAATTGTAAGTATGACTGAACATATACTGATAAGAATTTTCTTTCTACTGTTTTATTTTTCACACTTGTACTTATATGTGTTTATACATTTAAGAAATATTACTTATCTCCTCTTTCTAAGCATTATTTACATATATACACCTCAAGCTACAAAGGAATTCAGATAGCATACAAAAAAATGTGGAAAATAAAAATATAAATATTTGAGGAAAGTGGGTTAAAGGAAACACAGCTGTAAAGAAATAATAAAGCCAGTATAAAATTAATAAATAAAATACATTCAATACCACTCTGTTCCACTCCTAAAGAAGGACAGTAAATTTGTGGGGGGATTTTGTTTTGCTTTTGTTTTTTGTTCTGTTTGTTTTGAGACAGGGTCTCACTCTGTCGCCCAGGCTGGAGTGCAGTGGCACCACCTCGGCTCACTGTAACCTCCACCTCCCAGGTTCAAGCGAATATCCTGACTCAGCCTCCTAAGTAGACAGGATTACAGGTGCATCCCACTATGCCCAGCTAATTTTTGTATTTGTAGTAAAGATGGGGTTTCACCATGCTGGCCAGGCTAGTAAATTTATTATGTTTCCTAAAGGATTAGGATTCAGGCACCATAAGATTAGAAGATACCACTTTGCTGATCTGAAACCAAAGGATAATCTTGGATCCATAAGGAAATTAGACACTATTGTGGATAATATTCCTACCTATAATAATGGAAGAGATAAATTATTTTTATAATGCCCCTTTTTGATGCCAATGACATAATTCCAAAGGGCACTATAACAATTCTATGATGAACCAAAGCCTGTGGTCTAAGCACATTGTAGTTGATTTTCAGAATAAAATAGATGTAGAACAATGGATGAAGTGCTTATCGTTCAGAACTGTTTTTTATATTTTAGTGTCAATTTGTTTTCTTTTCATTTTTTTGTTTGCTTTTTTTCTAGTACCAGGGTGTCACTCTGCTGCCCAAGCTGAAGTGCAATGGTACAATCATAGCTCACTGTAATCTCGAACTCCTTGGGCTCAAGTGATCCTCCCACCTCAGCCTGCTGTGCGGCTAGGACTATAGCACACCACCATGCCCAGCCAATTTTTTTTTATTTTTTGTAGAGACAAGGTCTGTCTGTGTTGCTGGGGCTGGCCTAGAACTCCTGGCCTTAAGCAATCCTCCCACCTCAGCTTCCCATAGTATTGGTATTACAGACATGAGCCACTGTGCCCAAGTAGTATCCATTTTCTGGAAAGAATCTGAATGTGGACAGAGCTACATGTTTTGACAATTAGCTAGACAGAACATTGATTTATTAAAACTTTTCCATAAAAATTAAAGAATACAATTAGAATGTTATGAAAATAACACCAGGACACCTTACCTGAGCACTCAAGAAGTTACAATGTGTTTTTCCTTATGCTAGGTAGAGGGAATACATGTGCCAGGAGCAGGAACGTTTCTCAGGTAACAATCCTGCATTCTGCCCCAAAACATCGGGGAATGAGCCATTAAAAACCCAACACTTTATCTGTAGCCTGAAACACTTTTTGGTGGTCAGTACCAATCATTCACAAAATGTGCAGGAAAATCTCAAAAACAAATAGAACCAACCATCTGCTGTAGCAACTCCTGGTACGTGACAATTGAACCATATCATCAGCACATAGGAAAGTAGTCTGAATAGTAGGGGGAGATGCAGCTGGATGATCCAAAGTATTATCTAGACAATAGAATACCAGTTACTCAAGGGATACTAACTATATACTTTTTCTTGTTTCATCCACTTGAAATCACACCTGAATATTAAGGGACAGTTCCTTCAAATCCTAGCCTTCAGGGTGGCAGTCAGGTGCAGATTTTATATATCAATAACCAACAGTGAACGTGAACTTAAAGGGCTTAGTGCATAACCAATGCTAATCCAGGTTCAGAAGTAAAGGAAAGAATAATACAAACTGCAGAGGGTAACCAAGGCCAATAATTTGTCTTGCTAATTATTAGGTGGACTATAATGCACCTAATCCCATATTAAACACTTTCCTGAAAAATCAGATTCACCAGGACAAAAATGGCATGTTTTCTAAGAGTCGATAGCTTTCATTGGATGAGTGTATATCTAAACTGTCCTTTTGAGAGAGGGTTGAACTACACTCTGTGCCCCTCCAGGCTCCATCACACCAACAGAGTTAATGACGACAAAAAGGATTCACTTGTCACAGAGGACTTTAGGTGGCTCTAGTAACAGAAAATCTTTGCCATGTGGGTGACTTAATTTGAGCTTTTAAAGTCAACTGCTCTAGTTCACAAGGTGTTTCCTGAGTTCATTCAGAAATGAACCTTGACTCCAATTAAGTTTACCCTAACTTTCCTAAACTTAAGCTGAGAAAATGGCCCTTTCAAATGTCACTTGGGATCTGGGCCAACACTATCCCGTTACATGGTTCATACTGTTAGAACTATATGCCAGGATTTGCTCTGATAACAAAAACCCACACTCCCACCAGTAACTGTTGAACAAGACATTTGGAATTTTAATATCCCAGTGCACCATTTTAAATCCGTGTTGCACATTGCTTTACTAATATGATCAATATTTTACTTGGCTTCCTATACAAGGAACTGAAATTGTGCCCCACTTTTACTAAAGATGAAGCAGATAGACTCAGTCTATTCATAGTCTTCTAACTGGGGATGGAGAAAATAGCTAGTCCAAAACTGAGCTAGGCACTGGGTAGCCCAGATGAATAGATATCATTCTTGTACTCAAAGAACTCACATGTTTCAGAAAGGAAGGACATATGTACAGAAACAGTTGTAGTATGATGTTATATGTGCTATATGTGTTATGTGTGCTATAACAGAAGTGTGCAAGAGGAATACATAGGAGAACAAAGGACAAAACACTTAACCTCCGTAGGCTCAGAGGTTAAACAGAGGAATGAAGTCTAGAAGGATGAATATGAGATCACAAGGAGGGAAAAAAGAGCATGGGGATTAAAATACTGAAGTGCATTCGGGCCATGGTGAAAAGTTACTTTGGGTAGAAAGTGGTAGGCAAGGAGACTGGAAACATAGTCAATGGCAAGACAGTTGAATATTTAAAGGTTCATTATGGCTGGGTGCAGTGGCTCACACCTGTAATCCCAGCACTTTGGGAGGCTGAGACGGGATGGTCACTTGTTCCCAGGAGTTCGAGACCAGCCTGGGAAACATGAAGAAATCCAGTCTCTATCAAAAATATAAAGATTAGCTGGGCATGGTGGCATATGGCTGTAGTCCCAGCTACTCAGGAGGCTGAGGCAGGAGCATGGCTTAAGCCTGGGAGGTGGAGGTTGCAGTGAGCTGTTTGTGCCACTGCACTCACAATGCGGTTTTGATTTCATCTCCTAAGGTACAGTAAGCTATTGAAGGAGGTTCCAACTCTTTATGAAAGAGATGGAATTTTAGAATAATTCCTTCAGTTGTCTAATCAGAACAATCTATCTTTGTTGACAATTCACCGATAAATATGTAAATAACAGCAATAGTCTCCAGGTTCAGTTTACAGCAAAGACATTATAATATTTATCATATTATATTAGCCACTTATTTTTAGTTTTAAAAACTCAGTCTAAAATTGTCCTACCCTTCGAGGTCAAAAAATCTAATGTTTGCCTTATAAGCAAACCAGCATATATAACAAATACATCTATTCATTCTCCTACCTATCCCAGTGTCAACAAATATGATTTGGAGATGAATAGAAGAAAAGGTTAGACTTTCCCTTAGTATCCCTTGATCACCTTACAGAGCTCAAGTCTATTGAAACTTTATCTTGTATAAAAGAATCTGAGGCCTTTCACATGAGAGCTGCCACTGTCAAAGCTACCACGAGAGGTGCTGCTGTCAAACACCTTTTTAGGACTAAGGTACAAGGTCATACCATGTTAAGCAGACCCTCTACACATACATGAGATGACATGCAAAGTATCCTACCCCAGGATAACATGAGATCCTGTGTATATCAGCTGTGAAAGAAACTCGAGCTTGAAATAATACACTTCCATAATAATCATAACAATCCTAAGCAGAAGAAAAAAATTAAGATCGCAAACCATATATCTTTTCTAACACAAAAAAAGAGAACAAAGGAAGAAGGGGCACAACACAAAAATTAAAAGAATTAGAAAATTCGATTGATTAAAACCAGATCAGGCCGGGCGCAGTGGCTCACGCCTGTAATTCCCAGCACTTTGGGAGGCTGAGGCAATTGGATCACGAGGTCAGGAGTTCGAGACCAACCTGGCCAACACAGTGAAACCCCATCTCTACTAAAAATACAAAAATTAGCCGGGTGTGGTAGCATACACCTGTAATCTCACCTACTGGGGAGGCTGAGGCAGGAGAATCGCTTGAACCCGGGAGACGGAGGTTGTGGTGTGCCAAAATTGCACCACTACACTCCAGCCTGGGTGACAGAGCAATACTCGGTCTCAAAAAAAAAAAAAAAAAAGATCAAATACCATCAAGTATTTGTCTTCCAGGGGATGATGAAATGGAATAAAATATTTTTATATTTCCCTACTTTGCTCCTTTTTTAAATTTTTAGACTTCTGGTAATTAATATAACTCAACAATGGCATTGTTGAAAAGTTGTATAGTAGTTTCCTAATGGATTTCAGAACAATGAATAAAGTCTTAAGAAAATAATATCACATATTTGCAATTATTTCTCCAGGGATTTAGGAAGTAATAAGATTGAAAATCTTCCACCGCTTATATTCAAGGACCTGAAGGAGCTGTCACAATTGTAAGACTGATGTTAATTTTGCCACCTCATTTCTTTATTTTATTATTTTTTAAATTGTGGTAAAATATGCATAACAAAATTAGCCATTTTTAAGTGTGTAGTTGAGTAGCATTAGCTACATTCACATTGCTGCACAACCATCACCACCATCTACCTCCAGAAGTTTTTCATGTTGCAAAACTGAAACTCTAGCCACTAAACACTAACTTCCCACTCACCCTTCCCCCATCCCCTGGCTACCACCATTCTACTTTGCGTCTGTGTGAATTTGACTACTCTACATACCTTGTAGAAGTGAAATCATGGAATATTTATCTTTTTGTGACAGGCCTATTCTACTTAGCATACTGTCTTCAAGTTTCATTTCTGTTGTAGCAGAAATGAATTTCCTTCCTTCTTAAGGCTGAACAATATTTCATTGTGTATATGTATTGCAGTGTTTATTCACCCATCAATGGACATTTTAGTTGCTTCCATCTTTTGGCTATTGTGGATAACGTTGTTATGAACCTGGGTGTACAAATATTTGTTGACCCTGCTTTCAATTTTTAGGTACCTACTCTCAAAAGTAGAGTTGCTGTTTCATACATTTCTGTCATTTTATTTTTAATGTATGTTTCATTCTGTTTTCCATAGAAGTTTAACCATTTTACATTTCCACTAGTAGTATACTAGGGTTTCCATTTCTCCACATCCTTCCCAACACTTGGTATTTTCTGTTTTTTTGATAATAGGCATGCTAATGGATGTGAAATGGTATCTCACTGTGGTTTTGTTTTGTGGTTCCCAGTGATTAGTCATGTGGAGCAACTTTTCATGTGCTTATTGGCCATTTGGATACCTTCTTGCAGAAAAATCTGTTCAAGTCATTCACTCATTTTTCAATTGGATTGTTCAGGTTTTCTGTAGTTGTTAGATTGTTGGAGTTCTTATATATTCTGGCTGTTAACTTCTTTTCAGATACATGATTTTCAAATATTTTCTCCCATTGTATGGGCTGCCTTTTCACTCTATTATGGTGTCCTTTGATGCACGAAAGTTTTTAATTTATGTATAGTCTAATTTTTAAATTTCTTTTTTTGTTACTTATGCTTTTGGTGTCATATCCAAAATGACACCAAATGTCATTGGTGTCATGTCATGAAGCTTTTCCTATGTGATTTCTTCTAAGAGTCTTGTAGTTTTTAGCTTTAACATTTAGGTCTTAAATCCATTTTGAGTTTACTTATGTACACGGTGTAAGGTAAGGATCCAACTTCATTCTTTTGCATGTGGATGTCCAGTTTTCTCAACACAATTTATTGAAAAGACTACTCTTTCCCCATTGAATGTCCTTGGCACCCTTGTTGAAAATCATTTGACCATATATCTGTGAGTTTATTCCTGAGCTCTCTATTCTATTCCATTAGTCTACATGTCTGTATTTCAGCCAGTACCACACTGATTGCTGTAGCTTTGTAGTATGTTTTGAAATTAAGTAGTGTAAAATCTCCAATTTTGTTCTGCTTTTTTCAAGATTGTTTGGCTATTTGGGCTCCCTGCGTTTTCCATATGAATTTTAGGATGGATTTTTATATTTCTGCAAAAAAAAAAAGGCAATGGGATTTTGGCAGGTTGCCTTGAATCTGTAGCTCACTGTGAGCAATACTGACATCTTAATATTAAGTCTTCTGATCTGTGAACATAGCCTGTCTTTCCTTTCACTGATATCTTCCTTATTTTCTTTCAGCAATGTTTCACAGTTGCCAGGGTATTTATCTTTCACCGCCTTGGTTAAGTTTATTTAAGTATATTATTCTTTTGATGCTATTGTAAATATAATTCTTTTCCTCATTTTCTTTTGTGATTATTCATTGCATATAGAAACACAGCTGATTTTTGTGTGTTAATTTTATATCCAGCAATGTTGATTAATGTTTTAGTTCAAATGGATGTCTTTTTAGTTAAATCTTTAGGATATTCTACATATAAGATTACATCATCTGTAAACAGAGATAATTTTTTTCTTCTTTTACAATTTGGATGCCTGCCTTTCATTTTTTCTTCTTGCCTAATTGTTCTGATTAGGACTTCCAACATTATGTTGAATGAAAGTGGTAAAAGCAGGAATCCTTGTCTTGTTCCCACTCTTAGGGGAAAGCTTTTGGTCTTTTACCATAGAGTGTGGGTTTTCATATACATCCTTTATTATGCGAGGTAGTTTCCTTTTATTTCTAGTTTGCTGAGTCCACTTCATTTTTTTATACAACCCATTGGTCATTGTCATTCTTTATCTCTTTCCTTCTTTCTGTAACTGTGGCTCCCCCAGCAGTTCCTTCCATCCCCCATGTAACTTACGGTCTAATCTCCAGTAAATATTTTTATTTATTTCCTTTTTTTTTAATTTTGTTTTTGTAGAGATGGGGGTCTCATTATGTTTCCCAGGCTGTTCATATTGGACTTCAAGGCTCATGCCATTCTCTCACCTCGGTCTCCCAAAATGCTGGGATTACAGGCATGAGCCACCACACCCAGTCTAAATATTTTAAAAAGAGAAATTTTCCTGAGAAGTTTCCTTTAATCAATGATTCTTGTTTCAAGGTGTTGTTTTTCAAAGATTCTGAAATTTTCTCCATTTAAATTTAGCTTTCAGTTCTCTTTAAGAAGGCAGGTGCTTGTAGTCCCAGTAAGTTGAGAAGCTGGGGCAGGAGGATCCCTTGAGCCCAGGAGTTCGAGTACGGCCTGAGCAACATAGCAAGTCCCCATCTCTAAAAAATTAAAATATAAAAATAAATTCCCTTTAAAGTCCACTTTTCATTTCATGTTTTATGACTTAAGATTTATTGTAAAAGATATATTATTCCATTAATTCAAATTTTGACTAAATGAGATTATTTTATTTCATTTTATTTAAACCGTATCTGATCTTAGGCAAAATGTGAAGTAGGTGCGGCTCTTTCTGGGTCCCCTACCACTTCTCTGGTGGCAGCCCTTTCTTGACAGCTCCGCCTTCATGCCCATGTTTTATTAGCTCTCACTCTATCACTACCATAATCACAGAGTATTTACCACAAGCTGGGCACTGTTCTAAGTGTTTCATCTTAATTAATTCACTTACATGTACAATCAACCCTGTGAGGCCAGTGCTATTTCTATCTCTTTATTTCATTGACAAACAAAAGTTGTATATATTTATCAGTACAACAGGATGTTTTGAAATATGTATACATTGTGAATTGCCTAAATTGGGCTAATTAATGTATGCATCATCTCACATACTTATTTTTTGTGGTGAGAACATTTAACATCTACTCTCTTAGCAATTTTCAAGAATACAATACATTGTTATTTGCTATAGTCAGCATGTTGCACAATAGATGTCTTGAACTTATTCCTCCTTTCTAACTGAAATTTTTGTATCTTTTGACCAATATATTCCAATCCTTCTCCACTTGCCTCTGGTAACCGCATTCCACTCTCTACTTCCATGAGTTCAACTTTTTTATATTCCACATATAAATGAGATCATGTGGTAATTGTCTTTCTATGCCTGACTTATTTCATGTAGCATATTGTCCTCCAGATTCATTCATGTTGTTGCAAATGACAGGATTTTCTGGGTTTTTTTTAAAGGCTGAATAGTATTCGATTGTGTATGTATACTTTTTTTTTTTATCAAGTCATCCTTTGATGGACACTTGGGTTGAATCCATACCTTGGCTATTATGAATAATGCTGCAATGAATATGGGAGTACAGAAATCTCTTTAATATACTAATTTTATTTCCTTTGGATATATATCCAGTAGTGGAATTTCTGGACCATGTGGTAGTTCAATTTTTGATTTTTGAGGAAGCCCCATACTATTTTCCATAATGGTTGTACTAATATATTCCCACCACCAGTATGCAAGGGCAACCTTTTCTTCATATCATACTCAGCACTCATCTTTCATCTTTTTGATAAAAATTATTCTAAAAGGTGTGAGGTAATCTTTCATTGTGGTTTCAGTTTGCATTTCTCTGATGATTAGTGATGTTGAGCATTTTTTCATATACCTGTTAGTCATTTATATGTCTTCTTTTGAAAAATGTCTATTCAAGCCCTTTCCCTAATTTTTAACCAGCTTATTTGTTTTCTTGCTGAGTTGTTTGAGTTCCTTACACATGTTGGACATTAACCACTTACGAGATATATGCTTTGCAAATATTGTCCCCCATTACACAGGTTGTCTTTTCACTCTATTGATTGTTTCCTTAGCTGTGCAGAGGCTTTTTAGTTTTATGTAATCCCATTCATCTATTTCACTATTGTTGCCTATATTTTGGGGGCAATATCCAAAAAAATCATCACCCAGGTTAATGTCCTGGGGCTTTCCACCTACGTTTTCTTCTACTCATTTTATAGTTTTACAGTTTAGGTCTTTAATCCATTATGAGTTGTAGTATACTTTTGTTCATAAATATTTAAAAGTAACCCAAAATAAACAGATTCACTCCCTTTACTCATGTAGTTTTTAGAAATGACTTATTGCTGCTTTTTTTAAAAAAACAGGAACCTTTCCTATAATCCAATCCAGAAAATTCAAGCAAACCAATTTGATTATCTTGTCAAACTCAAGTCTCTGTAAGTATTCACATATGGGGATAGTTTTATGACAAAATTGTTTTTTAAATACTAACAATGTATATTTTTATATATTTCTTTCAAATCATAAGCTTTATTTCCAGTACGTTAGTTTAGCTCTACAAAAACATATGAGTGCTTGCTGAACTATAAACAGACAACAATTAGTTTTATCTTATATATTTAGAAATTAAAAAATAATGATGAATTATTTTATATTTTTCTATAAGTCACTAGGAGCTTATGTTGATTTGTTTGCTTTGACCCTTCAAAGGCATCTGTGCATATTCACTCTCATAACACTGGGTATTTTATAATTTATTATAACCATTTTTACCTCAAGATGGAATATTCTAGATTATATAAATCCTTACTTGTACCACACACACAAAAATAGACAAAAATTCTGTTAAAGTCGAAGAATTGCCTTAAAAGATAAGCTTCAAGGCTGAGTGCAGAGGCTCACACCTGTAAACTCAGCACTTTGGGAGTCCAAGGCAGAAGGATTGCTTGAGACCAGGAGTTCAAGAATAACCTGGGCAAAATAGGGAGACTCTGCCTCTACAAAAAAATAAAAATAAGCAAATTAGTTGAGTGTGGTGGCATGCACCTGTGGTCCTAGCTACTTGGGAGGCTAAGGTGGGAACACTGCTTGAGCTGGGAGGTTGAAGCTGCAGTAAGCCGTGTTCATACCACGACACTCCAGCCTGGGCACCAGAGGAAGACCCTGTCTCAAAAAAAAAAAAAAAAAAAAAAAAGATAAGCTTCAGTTCATTTAATTTGAGGGTTCCCTCAGTAAAATGACATTTTATTAGAAAAAAATTGATTAATTAAAAATTACTAGGAAATTTTCAAGGATGTAAAACATCTCTGCTATTGTAATATTGTACAAAAGATAATGCTTGTGCATTTATTCCACACATATTTATTGAGTAGTTAAAATGCACAAAGCATTGTGCCATGATCTGTGAGGATCTAAAAAAAATCAAACAAGGAAGATAATATGTGTATAAATAACACAATCAGGAGGAGGAGGATTTGGGGAAGTGGGTGGGCTGAGTATAATTATTTTGTTCAGAGTAAGTGTTAACTAAAAGCATTTTATTAAATTGTCCTTCATGAAAACTCAATTTATTAAACCATGTATAACACATGTTCTTTTGATTGATTATTAATTTGATATTTTTAGCAGCCTAGAAGGGATTGAAATTTCAAATATCCAACGAAGGATGTTTAGACCTCTTATGAATCTCTCTCACATGTAAGTAGATATTTTTATTGTTTTTCACTGTGATTTTAATATTTGTTTCCACGTGTATTATGATAATACATCCAATCTATTAATATTTTCTAGAAATTTGCCAGCTATAAACTGAATGTTTGTGTTCCTCCAAAATTTATATATTGAAATCCTAACCCCAATGCAATGGTACAAGGAGGTGGGGCCTTTGGGAGGTGACTAGGTCATGAGGACAGGGCCTTCGTGAGTGGGATTAGTGCCTTTAGAAAACAGACTCTGGTCCAGGCCAGTGGCTCATGCCTGTAATCCCAGCACTTTGGGAGGCTGAGGCAGGTGGATCACCTGAGGTCAAGAGTTCAAGACCAGCCTGGCCAACATGGTGAAACCTTGTCTCTACTAAAAACACAAAAATTAGCCAGGCGTGGTGGTGATTCCAGCTACTTGGGAGGCTGAGGCAGGAGAATAGCTTGAACCCTGGAGGCAGAGGTTGCAGTGAGCCAAGATTGCACCACTGCACTCCAGCCCAGGCGACAGAGTGAGACTCTGTCTCAAAAAAAAAAAAAAAAAAGAAAAGAGACTCTGGAGACCACCCTTGCCCCTCCACCTTGTGAAGACAGAGAGAGAAGATGGCCATCCATGAAACATGTGGTCCCCTACCAGACACTGAATCTGCTGGCACCTTGATCTTGGTCTTCCCAGCCTCCAGAACTGTGAGAAATAAACATTCGTTGTTTAAGTCACTCAGTCTATGATATTTTTGTTACAGCAGCCAAATGGACTGAGACATGTCTAAACAATAATTAAAACTCTTAAAGCTTTGATATTGGGTGAGATGATTTTAGCTTTCCACAGTCTGGTAGAATCTCATAGGAGATTTTTGAATCTCAGGAAACGTGAGTGTGAGGGGAATCCACTTGGTCTTGTAAGAAGTTCTCCTCAGCTCTAATGACTGTTCACAGATATTGGTGTTTGCCTAATGAGCTAGTAATTTGTGTATAGGGTGTGTTAGTCCATTTTGCATTACTATAAAGGAATATCTGAGGCTGGGTAGTTTATAAGGAAGAGTTTATTTTGGCTCACAGTTCTGTAAGTTGTAAGAGAAGCATGGCACCAACCTCTAATTTTGGTGAGGTCGTCAGGAAAGCTTTTAATCATGGCAGAGGACAAAGAGGGAGTAGATGTGTCAAATGGCAAGAGAGAAAGCCAGAGAGAGAAGAGGAGGTGCCAGCTCTTTTTAACAATGAGATCTCATGTGAAATAATAGAAGGAGAACTCACTTATTACTGCAGGAAGGGCACCACACCATTCATGAGGGATCTACCCCATGACCCAAACACCTCCTACTGGGCCCCACCTCCAACATTGGGAATCAACTTTTGACATGAGATTTCGAGTAGACAAATATCCAAACTATATCACATGGTACAAGTGCTACCAGATGAAGAGGAAGGAATTTATATAGGCAATATAAAATAATTATAAATAAATCAATGCTGCAAATGAAGGTAGTTAGGAAGAAATCTTTCTCAATAAAAATGTCCCCACATGTCAGGGCATGATTCAAGCAAGCATGCATGGATGAAATGGCAAACTTTGAAAAATCTTTTATTCAAAGAGTATGTCTGGTTGTACCTGTGATTACATGCTTTAGAAGCATTTTTTAATTGAATGCAATTTTATAGCAGTTATTAGAATGATCCATGCCATGGAAATTAATTTTCAATAATTTAGAAAATCTCAGCTACCATCAACTCTGTAATTTTGCTTATATTTTAAGTCTAACACAGAACCCTGATTTTGTTTTCCATAATTCCTCAGAAAGATGGCTTATAAAAGATTCCTTGCTTGTATGCAACATAAAGCTATCTGAACTAAATTAAACAGAACAGAATTTATTGGAAGAAAATGGTATAACACAAAATCTGAGGAATAATTTATACCCACTGGAATTATCCATCCAAGTGTCATTCAATCAGATTCAGAGTTCCAGGAGAGAGAATCTAGTGTACCCAGGGCACTTACCTACTCTGGGCTAGGGATTGCCTCCACTGAAGGTCCCACCATAACTTCTCAAAAAGGGAGAAGTGATTCTCTCAAAGGAAATCAGAACACTATTATCAGAAGAGTGGTTGAGTGCTGGGCAGCCAAAGTAGCATACGAAGAGTTACTATAATTCTGTTGATAAAAGCAACACTTCAGCCTAAGACACATAAAGGAAAGTAAAATACCAATCAACACTCCTTCCTTCTTCATGTTCTGCTCTCCTGTCCTTCATGGTTTACAGAATAAATGGATATAACCGAATGGATATATCAGCAATTGACCTTGAACTTGACAGGACAAATTGTAATCATCAAGTTTTTATCTTTTCTTACTATAGCTCTTTATACACTAAAGATCATTTATATTTTTTGGCAGAACACATGGCTTCATAGGCAAATAGATCTAATTTGAAGTTCAATTTGCATATTTAGTAGAAACTTTCCTAGCAAATGACTTGCCTACATTGAAGATCCATCTCTTCCTATAATGATGCTAATACTTACCTCACAGAATTCATTTGAGAACTTATTTCTGATACTTAAGAAATACTCAATAAAAGATATTGTTGTTGGTGGTAACACAGTAGTAATTATAAATTATCTTCATGGTACATTTATCAACAAGGAAAGTCTCTCTATTGATGAAAGAAGTCACTCAACAAATATTTATTGAACCCTTTATTCTGTACTAAAATCTAGTGTGAGAGATAGGCATGTTAGCAAGTAGTTACAGATAACATAACTTCTTTTTTTTTCTTTTACTGTGGCACTTCCATGTTTAATGTCTTTAATATTATTTTGTTATTTTTATTAATTGACAAATAATAATTGCACATCTTCATGGGGTACATAGTGATGTTTTGGTACATACAATATATAGTGATCAGATCAGGATAAAGGATAATTAGCATATCCATCCTCCAAAACATTTATCATTTCTTTGTGTTTAGAACATTCAATATCCTCCTTCTAGCTATTTGAAACCATACGTTATTGTTAACTATAGACATCCTACCATGGTATAGAATATGAGAACTTATTCTCCTTTCTAGCTGTAACTTTGAATTCTTTAATAAATCTCCCATCTCTTGCTTCTCCTTACCCTCCCCCTCAGCCTGTAGTATCCTCTGTTCTACTTTTGCTTCTGTAAGATCAACATTTTTAGCTTCCATATATGAATGAGAACATAAGGTGTTTAACATTATTCCTGGCTTATTCCATTTAATGTAATGTCCTCCATTTCCCTCCTTGTTGCCACAATGACAGAATTTCACTCTTTTTTGATAGCTGAATATTCCATTGTGTATATCTACCACATTTTTTTCTCCGTTCATCTGTTCATCAACACCTAGGTTGACTCCATATCTTGGCTATTGTGAATAGTGCTGAAGTAGCATTGTTTGTATGGGGTAATACGTAAGGTTCATTGCCTCACACCAAGGAAATTAAGGATGTAGACACACAAGGAGTGCGGTTAAGAGCAGAGGTTTAATAGGGAAGAGAAAGAGAAAAGCTCTCTCTCCTGCAGAAAGAGAGGAGTGCCTGAATAGGTCTTCCAGTTCTGTGGTGAAATGCAAGGGTTTCATACAGTAGCTTGAGGAGGCCATGTCTGATTTACATAGGGCCCAAAAGATCGCATGGACCAGGTGTGCCATTTGCATAGCATGCAAAGAAGCTGGCTGCCCCACCCTAATCTTTCATTATGCAGATGGGTTCTCTACCTGGCTGGCACCATGTTGTCTGCTTCTTTACTGTACACGTGGTTGACAAAGAAGAGGAAAGATGGAGCCTCCATGTTGAACATGCTTGGCCCCCAGGTAGCCTTTTCCTATTGGCACAGCTGCCGGCTGTGCAAGCTTCTTCTAGCTTGCTTTTCTATGTCTGCAGCTTGATTTTTCAGGCTGCTCTTTGTTAGAAAAGAAATTATTTGGGGGCTGCTGTTTATTAAAAGAGAAAGCTTACCAAGGACTCTCTTACCCTCACTAACTGCCTAAATACTTTCTTTTTAGCTCCTGTATCAGTGCTGCAATAAACATGGGGATGCAGATATCTCTTTGATATGATTTTCTTTTCTTTGAATAGATTCTCAGGAATGGGATTCCTGGATCATGTGCTAGTCCTTTTTTTTTGAGATAGAGTCTCACTCTGTCACCCAGGCTGGAGTGCAGTGGCGCAATCTCGGCTCACTGCAACCTCTGCCCCCACAGGTTCAAGCGATTCTCCTGCCTCAGCCTCCCAAGTAGCTGGGACTACTGGTGTGCGCCACCATGCCTGGCTAATTTTTTGTATTTTTAGTAGAGACGGGGTTTCACCGTGTTAACCAGGGTGGTCTCAATCTCCTGACTGCATGAACCACCCACCTCGGCCTCCCAAAGTGCTGGGATTACAGGTGTGAGCTACTGCCCCCGGCCCATATGCTAGTTCTATTTGTAGTTTCCTGAGGAACCCCCATTTTGTTCTCTGTTCTCCATAGTGCCTATACTAATTTACATTCCCGCCAGTAGGAGTTCCCTTTTCTCTAGCTTCTCACCAACATTTGTTACTTCTTGGTCTTTTTGATAATAGCTATCTATCCATCGTTGGAGTAACATGATACCTCATTGTGGTTTTAATTCGCATTTCCTTGATCATTCGTGAGGTTGAGCATTTTTTCAAATATGGGTTGGCCATGTGTATGTCTTCTTTTTTTTTTTCTTTTGAGACAGAGTCTTGCTCTGTCTCCCAGGCTGGAGTGCAGTGGCACGATCTCGGCTCACTGCAAGCTCCGCCTCTTGCCTCCCAGGTTCACACCATTCTGCTGCCTCAGCCTCCCGAGTAGTTGGGACTACAGGAGCCCGCCACCACGCCCAGCTAACTTTTTGTATTTTTAGTAGAGACGGAGTTTCAACATATTAGCCAGGATGGTCTCAATCTCCTGACCTCGTGATCCGCCCGCCTTGGCCTCCCAAAGTGCTGGGATTACAGGCGTGAGCCACTGCGCCCGGCCTTGTATGTCTTCTTTTGAGAAATGTCTGTTTAGATCATTTGCCTATTTTTTAATGGGATGTTTCCTTTTTTTCTTTTCTTTTTTTTCCTTTTGTTGGTGTTGAAATAACATCATAACTTCAATAACAAAAAAACGACAGAAACACAGAAGAGAAAATACTTAACTCTTCCCCTAAGGGTTAGAAAGCAATCACTTGCAGCACAATAGGAGCTGTGTAACTGCATTTACATATACTAAACATCGAAAGTACAATAAAGGTTTCTCTGGAGGGATTCATTCTCTTGATCACATGTAACAGTTTGTATTCTAAGACATGTCTAACACTTGTTTTATTTATTATGCCTTTCTGCTACTCTCACCCACACATTCCTTAACAGTGAAATCAAGCTAATGATAATTGGATGTAAGTTTAAAGTTTCAGAATCCCTAATGTTTTAGTCCTCTCAATTTCATCTTAAGACATTTTCTTTCTACTGATAGAATGTAGGAAATAAATATGAATGTATGGTGACACTGAATTAAATGGAAAATCTTATTTTACCTTCTCTTTGTATACCAGATATTTTAAGAAATTCCAGTACTGTGGGTATGCACCACATGTTCGCAGCTGTAAACCAAACACTGATGGAATTTCATCTCTAGAGAATCTCTTGGCAAGCATTATTCAGAGAGTATTTGTCTGGGTTGTATCTGCAGTTACCTGCTTTGGAAACATTTTTGTCATTTGCATGCGACCTTATATCAGGTCTGAAAACAAGCTGTATGCCATGTCAATCATTTCTCTCTGCTGTGAGTATTTCCTGGTTAAAGGGGAATTGTAGTTTTGAAATATACAAAAGCATTATTATTAGAAAATAAGTTGTGTGAGTGGTAGAATTATGGAATTTTACATTTTTCTCCTTTTTGCGTGTATGCTGCTTTCACATTTTCTACAAAGAAAATAGAATTACTTTAGCAATAAGAAAAAACATGTTTTTTTAAACTAGGAAATTTAATCACCTTACACAAATTAAGGAAGCTTTCATTTATTAGTTCTCTCTCATACAGTGGCTCCGAAGGCACAATATTTTGTTGAAGCATCTAAAATCTTTTACTACAAATAAAATTGCAACCTCCTATGGTCACAATTTTACATGCAGACCTATACTTACTTTTTTATGTGTATGTCCAGTTCACAGATATTGACTTAACAGCTACATGTTTTCCTGATCTCTGAGCTACTAGAAGTTTTTTCCACTCTAACTGAAATGTGTAAATAAGAAAATGTTTTTAGGGAGTATTCATTTTTTCAAAAAGTTGTTGCAATGTAATGGCAAGGTATTATGTTAAATGAACACTGCAAAGAAAAATAAGGAAAAAACCAGTCCTCAGGATGTTTGTAATCTAGGTCAAGTGGCCTAGAATTTATCCGTGCTCCCTCAAGCAAGTAAAGCATCAATCTACGTGAGGTTCTACTTTTGTATGTGTGCTGCCTCCATGTACTGTCCCCATCCTTATTCAGAGTCTAATGTCTAAATGTTTTTTTTTTATTACAAGCTATGTAAGAAACAGAACTCAGAAGCCATTTACTATTTTGTATTGCTAGCTACAAAATTTTTAGTAAGTTCAATATCCTTGGTGAAGCCTAGACTGTAACTTCAGAGTTAAAGGCTTAGGGTCAGCCTTATGACTTATACAGTGATGTGATTTTAGGGATTTTGTGTAGAATGCTTGTGCGGTCCAAAAATCTCACCCACTTTCTGATATGTAACATTTGCTTAAAAAGAAATATGCCAAGTAGTGTAAGAGAGCTAATTCCTGGGATTGGAGACCCTAAAAAGAGACAGAAAAAGATGTAAAAATTGAAAGAGAGAGAAAACAGTTTTGCTTAGACCAACTCTGGTAGGTAATTTAAGCCCCTTAAAATGGTATGGACTGCAAAGCAGTTCATAATTATTCATATCTCTTAAATTATAGACTTCAAAATTCAGTCATTATTCTATCATAGGAACTTGTGAATTACTTTCTCTAAGATTTTATATGACATCTTGAGCTTGTTGCGTTGGGAGAATTTCAGCGGAAGAGCTGCACCAAATAATGCCATCCTCATCTAAGTCCCTAACTGAATGCTCTACGTGATTGCATTTTGTTCATTTATTCAACACTTCTACATGATGGGTCTAGAACAGATAATACAATAGACAAGATCTCTGCTCTTAAAGACTTGCACTTTAAAGGAAAATGAAGAAATGATTGCATAGTTAATTGTAGAGAGTACCTTTGAGAGTGGTTACCAAAGAAAGTCTATGAATAGACCCTCATCTGTAAATGAATTCTTAGGAGAATAAAAATTACCTCTTCCTAAGTTGGAAGAGACTTGACTATTTTTTCTAGCATTAAAAATATTATTGCTTATTGATGATTTTATGATACCTATTTACTTCTCTAAATTTGTGAAACTATGACTCCTCTAGGTGCCGACTGCTTAATGGGAGTATATTTATTCGTGATCGGAGGCTTTGACCTAAAGTTTCGTGGAGAATACAATAAGCATGCGCAGCTGTGGATGGAGAGTACTCATTGTCAGCTTGTAGGATCTTTGGCCATTCTGTCCACAGAAGTATCAGTTTTACTGTTAACATTTCTGACACTGGAAAAATACATCTGCATTGTCTATCCTTTTAGATGTGTGAGACCTGGAAAATGCAGAACAGTTACAGTTCTGATTCTCATTTGGATTACTGGGTTTATAGTGGCTTTCATTCCATTGAGCAATAAGGAATTTTTCAAAAACTACTATGGCACCAATGGAGTATGCTTCCCTCTTCATTCAGAAGATACAGAAAGTATTGGAGCCCAGATTTATTCAGTGGCAATTTTTCTTGGTAAGAAACTAAGAAACTCATGTTCACAAGTTTTTATTTCAAATCTTCCAACCAGTTTTTGTTAGTAAGAATGAGGGTGAATTCTATCAGAATCCCCAGCAAGGATTTTCCTCCCCAAATTATACTCTGATATAAATTCCAACCTGACACAGCTTAATAAAAGACACTAAACACCTGTATTTCATGTATTCACCCTAAAGATGCTAAGCAGCATATGTTTTGGCTCTTTGCTTTACAATATGAACATAATGATATTTATTATCTTTTCAAATTCGTGGCAACACACATCTTTGGCTTGTGAGTATACATACAACTGTTCTAAACCAGCAATGTAAAAAATATTCTCAGAGTACAGCAAAAAGTAACCGAATTAGAAAAAAATCACTAGGCCAGGCACAATGGCTTGTGCTATAATCTCAGTACTTTGGGAGGCCAAGGTGGGAGGATCACTTGAGGCCAGGAGTTGAGACCAGCCTGGGCAATATAGCAAGACCCCATCTCTACAAAATTATTTTTAAAAAATTAGCTGTGTGAGGCCAGGTGCAGTGGCTCATACCTGTAATCCCAGCACTTTGGGAGGCCGAGGTGGGCCAATCATGAGGTCAGGAGTTCAAGACCAGCCTGACCAATATGGTAAAACCCCATCTCTACTAAAAATAGAAAAATTAGCCAGGCATGGTGGCACACACCTGTAGTCCCAGCTACTCGGGAGGCTGAGGCAGGAGAATTGCTTGAACGTGGAAGGAAGAGTTGCAGTGAGGCGAGATAGTGCCACTGCACTCCAGACCAAGCAACATAGCAAGACTCCATCTCAAAAAAAAAAAATTAGCTGGTGTGATGGCATGCACCTGTGCTCCCAGCTACTTGGAAGGCTGAGGCAGGAGGATTGCCTGAGCCCAAGAGTTTGAGGCTGCAGTGAGCTATGATTGTACCACTGCACTTCAGTGAGGGGCACAGCAAGAACCCATCTGTAAAAAAATTAAAAATAAAACATCACTAATACTAGAAAGCTTAAAAACCCAAGATATTCATTGAATTACTGTAATTTCAATATCTCATTTTAAAAGTAAACATTTTGTCATTCTTCACTACTTCCACAAAACTTCATTTCAAAAAAAGTCATGATTTTTGTGGACTTTAGTAATTCTTTATGAAGAAAAAAAACCACACATTATAGTCTTTGTATCTTTAGTAATAACATCTTTGTATCTTTAGTAATAAAAATGTTTTATGTTTGTTCTTTTTGAAAGAAATATTTCTATGCATTAATAATACTGTTTGTATTCCAAATAGGTATTAATTTGGCCGCATTTATCATCATAGTTTTTTCCTATGGAAGCATGTTTTATAATGTTCATCAAAGTGCCATAACAGCAACTGAAATACGGAATCAAGTTAAAAAAGAGATGATCCTTGCCAAACGTTTTTTCTTTATAGTATTTACTGATGCATTATGCTGGATACCCATTTTTGTAGTGAAATTTCTTTCACTGCTTCAGGTAGAAATACCAGGTACAATATTTTTTAATCTCCTTAAAGAAATAATAAATATGTTTGTACAGTGTTCTTTTAAGGAAAACAATTAAAATTCTTAATACTAAACAATTTAAAGAATTGTACAACAGATCCGAGCACAGTGGCTCATGCCTGTAATCCCAGCACTCTGGGAGGCCAAGATGGGCAGCTCACTTGAGGTCAGGAGTTTGAGACCAGCCTGGCCAACATGGGGAAACCCCATCTCTATTAAAAATACAAAAACTAGCTGGGCATGGTGGTGCACCGCTGTATTCCCAGCTACTCAGGAGGCTAAGGCATGAGAATTGCTTGAACTCAGGAGGCAGAGGTTGCAGTGAGCCGAAATTGCGCCACTACACTCCAGCCTGGGTGACAGAGCCAAAAAAAAAAAAAATTGTAAGTCAGAGTTGTAGGTACTTTTGGCTCTGCTCATCAGTATAACATTTACTGGGGAAGAACTGTTTATTTTTTTCCATAAATGCCTAATAATACAATTACTTTGGAACAAAGAAGCAATGAGTGACCAAAATAAATTCCACACAGTGTTGAAATTCTAATCATCACATGCTTAAGGTGACCAGAAAGGAAAACAGGCCAAAACAATTCTTAAATAATTACTGCATTTTTTTCAGAATGTAAAAAAATTTTCTTCCTGTAATACATGCAATTTAGAGAAGATCATGCCGGAGCGTGAGAGATAATAGAAACAAACTTTCTTGGCATTTAGAAAGAATGTAGGCTGGCATGGTGGCTCACGCCTGTAATCTGGCACTTTGGGAGGCCCATGTGGGAGGATCACTTGTGCCCAGGAGTTCAAAGCTGCAGTGAGCCATGATTGCACCATTGCACTCCAGTCTGGGTGACAGAGCAATATCCTGTCTCAAAAAAATAAAAATAAGAAATAAAAAATAAGCAATGTGCATTACATCCATTAGAATGACTACTATTTTTTTAAAAAACACACATACCAAAAAAAACAAGCATTGGTAAAGATGTGGAGAAATTAGAATCCTTGTGAATTGCTGGTAGAAAAATAAAATGGTACAGCTGCTATGGAAGATAATATGGCAGTCCCTCAAAAATTTAAACCATCCAATGGTTTAGTTACCATCCAGTGTGGAAATGGTCCAGTTACCATCCAATGTGGAAATTCTCCTTCTAAGAAAAAAATCAAAACAATTGAAAGCAGGGACTCAAACAGATATTTGTACACCCATGTTCATAGCAGCATTATTCACAATGGCCAAAAGTTAGAAGCAATACAAATGTCCATAGATTGGTAAATGGATAAACAAAATATGGTACATATACACAATGGATTAGTATTTAGTCTTGTAAAGGACGGAAATTTTGACAAATGCTGCAATATAGATGAACCTTGAAGATACTGTGCTAAGTGAAATAAGTTAGACTCAAAAGAACAAATATTTTATTTCACTTACATGATGTTTCTGATATAGTCAGATTCATAGAACATAGAACAGTGTTTTCTAGGGGTTGTGGGAAGGGAAATGGAGAGTGATTGTTTAATAGACATAGAGTTTCAGTTTGGGAGATGAAATCACTCTGGAGATGGATGGTGGTTATTGTACAATGATGTGAACGTACTTATTGCCACTGAGCTGTCCACTTAAAAATGGTTACATGGTAAATTTTATGTTATGCATATTTTACCACAATGAAAAGTGCATATATCCTGTTAAATATATATAAATATATATATATATATATATATATATATATATATTTTTTTTTTTTTATATATTATATATATATATATATATATATATATATATATATAATGCAGTTTGTATTCACATTTTAAAATTTTCATGTAGCAGGGCGCAGTGGCTCACACCTGAAATCCCAGCACTTTGGGAGGCTCAGGTGGGCAGATCACTTGAGGTCAGGAGTTGGAGACCAGCCTGGCCAACATGGTGAAACTCCATCTCTACTAAAAATACAAAAATTTAGCTGGGCCTGGTGGCATGCACTTGTAGTCCCAGCTACTTGGGAGGTTGAGGCACGAGAATGCTTGAACCTGGGAGGCAGAGACTGCAGTGAGTGGAGATTGTGCCATTGCACTACAACCTGGGTGATAAAGCGAGACTCTATCTCAGGAAAAAAAACAACTGTATGTATTAATACATAATTTAAATTTGTTCTGTACCATGGATGATGGTGATAGTATCTTACATTTTATGAACAACAAAAAGAAGGCCAAGTGGGGAGGACTGTTTGAACCCAGGAGATTGAAACCAACCTGGACAACATAGGGAGACCCTGAGACCCCAACTCTTCAAAAAATAAAAAATTAACCAGGCATGGTGGCACATGCCTGGGGTCCCTGCTACTCAAGAGGGAGGGTGAGGTACAAGGATCGCTTGGGCCCAGGAGGTCAAGACTGCAGTGAGCCATGTTCACGCCACTGCACTCCAGCCTGAGCGACAGCGTGAGACCCTGTCTCAAAAACAAAAACAGAAAAACAAAGAGTAATGACAGCATCAATTAAATTATAATAAAATCAGAGTATTTTGGTATTTGTATATATATTAGAGTGATTTTTAAGATGGGTTTAGCCTAAGTTATTTTTTATAGAAATAAATATCTGGTCAAAAGCTAAAAAAATGCACACTTCGTTTTAAAATCAAATGGCAAAAAAGAAATCTATTAAATACAAGCTTACATATTCTGACAAATACTATATGCACTTTAAAATATTCAGAAAGTGTTTTAATTATTAGGCACTTAAATTTATGACTTAAATACGAAACAATATGTTTTTTCCTAAAATATAATCATAATATATAATCACTTTGTGAAAAATATTTCTACCTAAAGGAATATTTTTGTTAATGTATTCAAGAAGAGCTACTTAGAAAAAAGGCCTTTCTTTTTCAGCACTAGCATTCCTCTCACACACTGGCACTCTGGAAAGATATCTTGGAAACAAATATAGACTTGGTATTTAATTATGTGACATCAAAGGAAAAAAATTAAAACTCAAAAAGGGGTTGGGATGAAAGAAACAGGGAAATTGGGTTTCTATACCTTGTAAACATCTATAAACACTAAAACTATTTTATTTTTCTTTTCTAGGTACCATAACCTCTTGGGTAGTGATTTTTATTCTGCCCATTAACAGTGCTTTGAACCCAATTCTCTATACTCTGACCACAAGACCATTTAAAGAAATGATTCATCAGTTTTGGTATAACTACAGACAAAGAAGATCTATGGACAGCAAAGGTCAGAAAACATATGCTCCGTCGTTCATCTGGGTAGAAATGTGGCCACTGCAGGAGATGCCACCTGAGTTAATGAAGCCAGACCTTTTCACATACCCCTGTGAAATGTCACTGATTTCTCAATCAACGAGACTCAATTCCTATTCATGACTGACTCTGAAATTCATTTCTTCACAGAGAATACTGTGGGGGTGCTTCGTGAGGGATTTACTGGTATGAAATGAATACCACAAAATTAATTTATAATAATGGCTAAGATAAATAGTTTACAGGGACATGAAGAAAAATAAAAATGACTAATGCTCATACAAAGGGAAGTAATTATATCAATAATATATATGTATATAAGTAGACATTTTGCATAAGAAATTAAGAGAAATTTACTTTAGTAACATTCATTCATTTTTCTAACATGCATTTATTGAGTACCCACTACTATGTGCATAGCATCGCAATATATTCCTGGAAGTAGACAGTGCAGAACCTTTCAATCTGTAGATGGTGTTTAATTACAAAAGACTATACAAAGTCCGTCTGCAGTTCCTAGTTTAAAGTAGAGCTTTGCCTGTCATGTGCATCAGCAAGAATCATAGGCACTTTTAAATAAAGGTTTAAAGTTTTGGAATACTCAGTATAATTGCATCATAGAAAATGTCTGACTGTTTGCAAAATAATATTCTGTTTTAAGAATCCATCTTACCTCTCTTTAAGTTTCCATACACTTGAGAGCCAACACAACATATTTATTACTAAAAAGATGCTTTGCTAGAAACTCAAAAACAGCACTTCTTTCGGCACTTCCTGCCCAGTTTTCTCTTTGCTTTAAATGAACATCATCATATAGGATTGGAATAGGAGAGTACGAGTACTGCAGAGAAGTGGATCAGAAAAGCTAGAATGAGGATAAACATTTAGATCAGTGGAAACTCCTGAAATAAATCCTCGTATTGTCAGTTAACTGATTTTCAACAAGGATGCCAAGACAAACAAAAAGGCTTTTCAACAAACCATGCTGTTTTAAGAACAGACTTAAGTGGTTTAATTCACCCACTGTAGATGGGTGAATGTTATGGTGTGTGAAATATCTCAATAAAGCAGTTAAAAGGAAAAAGAGCTGGAATGCACTGATTCAGGAACTTAATTTCAGGAAGGAAAGGTCTGTATGTACACGTTTCACTTTAAGCAGAAAATCGTTCTTCAAGAAATGACTCTACCTTCTCTTTGCACTGCCAGCACGTGAGATACTAACTTTTTAACTAGTTGTTCTTCTCTAGTCTCTACATTATTAGAATTTTTTGCTTTCATAATTTGAAACCTTTAAGCAGGAGAAGAAAATGTTTTCAGATAGTTTCAAATACACCAAAAATATTTGAAACACAAAAATACTGGAATCAAACCATAATGCACTTATCGAATATATAGTTGTATAGATTTGTTTTGAAAATAAATTATCCGAAATTTAACTCTATTAAAAATGGATTGCTTCGGGTTTTTTTCTCTGCTTACTTGGAATAATCTCAATAAGTTTTCTACATGAAGAGCATGGTATAATTTCAATATAACTCACAGCATAATAGAAAACTATAGTTCTGCTTATAATATTCAATAATATAACTACTGATAGTTCTATAATAAATAAAATAGCCAGGTGCAGTGACATGCAACTGTAGTCCCAGCTACATGAGAGGCTGTGTCCAATCTGGGCAACCTAGTGAGACACTGTCTCTAAAATATAAATAAATAAATAAAATAGGCTACAATTTTTAAATTTCAAAATAGCCTACAAAAAGTAAATTTAAAAAAGCTTATACAAAATGAAAACAGGCCAAGGGCAGTGGCTCACACCTATCATCTCAGTTCTTTGGGAGGCCAAGGCAGGAAGATCATTGAGGCCCGGAATTCAAGACCAGCCTAAACAACAAGACCCGAAATTAAAAAATAAATTAGCTGGGCATGGTGGCACATGCCTATAGTCCTAGTTAATAGGGAGGCTGAGGTGGGAGGACTGCTTGAGCCCAGGAGTTGGAGGCTGCAGTGTTCTGTGATTGTGCCACTGCACTGCAGCTTGGGTGACAGAGCAAGACCTTGTCTCTAAAAAAAATTTTTTTTTAAAATTCTTTGGTTTTTTTTGAGACAGCCTCGCTTTGTTGCCCAGGCTGGAGTGCAGTAGTGCAATCTCGGCTCACTGCAACCTCTGCCTCTGAAGTTCAAGCAATTCTCCTGTCTCAGCCTCCCAGGTAACTGGGACTACAGGCACGCGCCACCACACCTGGCTGATTTTTGTATTCTTAGTGGAGACAGGGTTTCACATGTTGGCCAGGCTGGTCTCGAACTCCTGACCTCGTGATCTGCCCACCTTGGCCTCCCAAAGTGCTGAGATAACAGGCGTGAGCCACTGTGCCCAGCCTAATTCTTTCTTAAGATTATTTTAGGATTAATTCCTTAGAAGTCCTATTACTACTAATTCCAAGTAATAGAATAGGAAATTTTATTTTTATTTATTTTTTTTTATTTTTATTTCTGTTTTTTCCGAGAAGGAGTCTTGCTCTGTCACACAAGCTGGAGTGCAGTGGCACAATTTCAGCTCACTGCAACCTACACCTCCTGGGTTCAAGCAATTCTCCTGCCTCAACCTCCCAAGTAGCTGGGATTACAGGTGCACACTGCCACGCCCAGGTAATTTTTGTATTTTTAGTAGAGATTGGGTTTCACCATGTTGGCCAGGCTGGTTTCGAACTCCTGATCTCATGATCCACCCACCTCAGCCTCCGAAACCAAAGTTCTGGGATTACAGATGTGAGCCACCACGACCAGCCTTTTTTTTTTTTTTTTTTTTTTTTTTACAGATGGAGTCTCTCTTGTCGCCTAGGCTGGAGTGCAGTGGCATGATGTCAGCTCACTGCAGGCTGGAGTGCAGTGGCATGATCTCAGCTCACTGCACCCTCCACCTCCAGGGTTCAAGTGATTCTCCTGCCTCAGCCTACTGAATAGCTAGGATTGCAGGCGCCCACCACTATGCCCAGCTAATTTTTGTATTTTTAGTAGAGATGCAGTTTCACCACGTTAGCCAGGCCGATCTCAAACTCCTGACCTCAGGTGATCCACCCACCTCGGCCTCCCAAAGTGCTGGGATTATAGGCATGAGCCACCACACCCAGCCAAATATTTTTATTAAAAAGAATAACCAAAAAAGAATAAAAGCAATACTCATGGATACAAGAAATTTAATCCAACAAAAATCATGGTCTTAAACTGTTTAAGAGTCTTAGAAATGCATTAAATTTATGAAGTACACATCTGAAACTTCCTTTAGCATTTAACGTATTTTTAAACAACTTTCTAGAGGCCATTTGACTTCCTGTCTGCTCAGCCCACTCACTCTTCCACCCTTCAACCTCCTGAAATAGAGTAACTTCAATTTAATTTAATTTAATTTGATAAGTAATTATTAACATACTACGTAACTATCTCCTTAGAAACTTCCACATATAATGCAACAGAAGCACTCAGTTAACTATGATTTGTATCAAGGTTTGCTTAGAAATGTAGCTTATAACCATGATCTAGGTCAAATCAATCCTCTAAATCAAGCGAGCCTAAGTTTTAAAAATCTAAAGTTTGTATCAGGAAAACCTCAACTTTTATTTTTTACATTTTTTAAGAATTACTAATTCATCATACTAACACATCATCTCTCCTAAATGACTGGGTAAACCTTGGCAATTTAGATGGATAAAGTAGAAGGCACGGAGCAGGGTGGAAGGAAGACACAGCTGGAATTGTAAAGCCATGCATTTCACTCGACAAACTGTCAAGTGAATTGCTCTAGGTAAGAGACCTCAAAAATACAAAAAGTGGTTTAATTTTTATAAAATTGCTCCTCTTTTAGAGAAAATCTTTCAATGGAAGCCTCGTTCACTCTTGTTTTAAGCCTTTTTCTTATCTACAGACTAGGGCAATCTCATCCACTTTAATATGGCCTCAAATACCATGGATATACTAATGATTCCCATATTTTTGCCTTTAGCTTGTTCTCCCCTAAGCTGCTCACTTGTATATACAACTGCCCACTTGATATTTCCACTTGAGTATCTCACTGGCTTTTTAATGTCATTATTATGCATTAAATAATAGACTAGAATCTGACATCTGATTCTTCTCTTATAGACCCTGTCTTGCCGAATTGCACCCGATGGCCCAAGCTCGAAATCTGGGAGTCGTCCTTGACTCTTCCTTCTCCTTTATCCACAATGTCAAATCACCCAGTCCTCCCTTGATTCTACCTCATACACATCTCTTAAATCCATCCACTCTCTTCATCCCAATTCCCAGTATTTGCAATAACCTTTTAACAAGCCTCCATACCTCCAGTTCTAATTTGGTCAGTTGATCTTCATAGGTTTTTAGAGCTTACCAAAAATATTAAAAATAATCTTAGAAAAAAGATTGAGCATTATACAGTTACAAGCACAAATATTCTGCTTTTGGATGTTGTATTATTTGGGGTTTGCCATAGAAACAGAGAGATTCTAAGGAATTGTCTCACATGATTATGGAGACTGGCAACTCTAAACATCTGCAGGGCTGATGTCCCAATTGAAAGACACACAGGCTGTTTAGAACCAGGAAGAGCCAGTGCCAATTCAAAGGCTGTCAGGAAGAGCTGACGTTGGAAGACCAGGCCTTCAGTCAGAATTCTCCCTTGCTGGGGGAGGGTCAGCCCTTTGTTCTATTCAGGCCTTCCAGGGATAGGATGATCACAATGCACACTAGGAAGGGCAATCCACTTTACTCAGTCCACTGATTTACATGTTGGCTTCATCCAAAAACATCCTGACTGAAAAAGTGAGAATATTATCTAAACAGATATCTGGGGATCTGTAGCCCAGTCAGGTTGAAACATAAAATTAACCATCACACATGGGGAGAGTAAATAATATAATAAGCCTGAGTATTAGTAAGTCTAGCTAGGTGGCTAGGTGTGGTGTAGACAAGCGTACCAGTTTTGGTGTCAAGACTCACAGGCATATTTTATCTCAGCCTGTTTCCTTTCGGTAAACGGTAATGACACTTTCCTCAAAAAACTGATATGGTTACATGAAAAAAGCTTTTTTTTTTTTTTTTTTTGAGACAGAATTTCGTTCTTGTTGCCCAGGCTGGAGTACAGTGGCGCAGTCTCAGCTCACTGCAACCTCCGCCTCGTGGGTTCAAGCGATTCTTCTGCCTCAGCCTCCCAAGTAGCTGGGATTACAGGCGCCCACCACCATCCTTGACTAATGTTTTGTATTTTTAGTAGAAATGAGGTTTCATGATGTTGGCCAGGCTGGTCTCAAACTCCTGACCTCAGGTGATCCACTCCCCCACAACCCCCCCGGCCTCCCAAAGTGCAGGTGAGAGGTGACAACATGCTAGCAGCCCTGGCTCCTCTCGGTGCCTCCTCGGCCTCGGTGTCTGCTCCAGCTGCACTGGAGGAGCCCTTCAGCCCACCGCTGCACTGTGGAGGCCCCTCTATGGGGCTGGCCGAGGCCGGAGCTGGCTCCCTCTGCTCACAGGGAGGTGTGGAGGGAGAGGCATGGGCGGGAGCTGGGGCTGCGTGCGGCACTTGCGGGCTGGCGCGGGTTCCGGGTGGGTGCAGGCTCAGTGGGCCCTGCACTAGGCGTGGCCAGCCAGTGCCTGGTGGGCTTGATCTGGGGGACGAGCTCCCTCTGGGCTGCCAGAGTGTCCGAGCTAGGTGCTGCAAAGTCCCGTGACGAGTGCCATTGAGAGGTGAAGCCGGCTGGGCTTCTGGGTTGAGTGGGGACTTGGAGAACTTTTCTGTCTAGCTAAACTATTGTAAAGGCACCAATCAGCACTCTGTGTCTAGCTAAAGGTTTGTAAACACACCAATCAGTGCTCTGTCAAAATGGACCAATCAGCTCTCTGTAAAACGGACCAATCAGCTCTCTGTAAAATGGACCAATCAGTAGGATGTGGGTGGGGCCAGATAAGGGAATAAAAGGCCACCTGAGCCAGCAGTGGCAACCTGCTCAGGTCTCCTTCCACGCTGTGGAAGCTTTGTTCTTTCGCTCTTCACAATAAATCTTGCTGCTGCTCATTCTTTGGGTCCGTGCCGCCTTTATGAGCTGTAACACTCACCACAAAGGTCTGCAGCTTCATTCCTGAAGCCAGCGAGACCACGAACCCACCGGAAGGAACAGAGAACTCCAGATGTGCCGCCTTTAAGAGCTGTAACAGTCACCACGAAGGTCTGCAGTTTCACTCCTGAAGTCAGCGAGACCACAAACCCACCAGAAGGAAGAATCTCCGGACACATCTGAACATGTGAAGGAACATACTCTGGACACACCATCTTTAACAACTGTAACACTCACTGCGAGTGTCCGCGGCTTCATTCTTGAAGTCAGAAAGACCAAGAACCCACCAATTCCAGACACATTTTGGCGACCACGAAGGGACTATCACCTATCATCAAGCAGTGAGACTATTGTCAAGTGGTGAGACTATCATCAAGCAGTGAGACCATCACCTATTGGTGAGACGATCGCCTATTGCCAAGTGGAGAGTCCCATCGAACCCTTTTTGCTTGCTATTCTGTCCTATTTTTCCTTAGAATTTGGGGGCTAAATACCGGGCACCTGTCAGCCAGTTAAAAGCCACTAGTGTGGCCACTGGGCTAAAGACATGGGTGTCAGGCTTTCTGGGAAAGAACTCTCTAACAATCTCCAACTCTTCAGAGTTGGGAGCGTTGGTTTGCCTGGAACCAGCTTCTGCTTTTCCTGTACTTCTGGGCTGAGCCGAGGGTTGACAGAGAGGAAAGCCATTCAGCTCCGGGGTGCCCATAACAAGTTGGTTGACCCTGCAGCCATGAGCAGAACTCTCAAAGGCATGTCGCCCAAGCAAGACTCCCCCATCTATCCTATCTATCCTGACCCTTGTCCCCTGGGTCCTAATGCCTGCCAGACAAACTTCCTCTTGCCCCTTTTCTCTGAGGCTAGCCCCGCTTCTAAAAACCACTCCCTATCTCTGGTGCTTTTCTAGTTTCTCCTATAAGAATGATTTATAGTATAAATTTCAGGACTCTGTTACCTTCTTTAGGCACCCAGGCTCACCAATCAGAAAGACATAATTTTTGCCCAAAGCCCCATCATAGGGGGGACTATCTGGAATTTTAGGATACCTCCTCAGATAAGCAGGCCTAAACAAAAGCTATTCCTGAAGCTAGGATATGGGGAGCCTCAGAAATTGTATCCTTCCTATTCATATAAGTGAGGACAAAGGGCATCACTCTTCCAACCCTGGAGATCCCTTCCCTCCCTCAGGGTATGGCCCTCCACTTCATTTTTGGGGCATAACATCTTTATAGGACACAGGTAAGGTCATAATACTAACAGGAGAATTCTTAGGACTCTAACAGGTTTTCAAGAATGCGTAGTAAGGGCCACTAAATCCAATTTTTCTCGGTCCTCTTTGTGGTCTAGGAGGACAGGCAAGGGTGCAGGTTTTCGAGAATGTGTCAGTAAGGGCCACTAAATCCGACCTTCCTCAGTCCTCTTTGTGGTCTGGGAGGAAAACTAGTGTTTCTGCTGCTACATCAGTGAGCACAACTATTCCAATCAGTAGGGTCCAGGGATGGTTGCGGGTTCTTGGGCAGGGGTTGTTTCTGCTGCTGTGTTGGTGAGTGCAACTATTCCGATCAGCAGGGACCAGGGACCATTGTGGGTTCTTAGGCAGAGGGAGAAACAAAACAAACCAAAACTGCGGGTGGTTTTGTCTTTCAGATGGGAAACACTCACGCATCAACAGGCTCACCCTTGAAATGCATCCTAAGCCATTGGGACCAATTTGACCCGCAAACCCTGAAAAAGAGGTGGCTCATTTTTTTCTGCACTATGGCCTGGCCCCAATATTCTCTCTCTGATGGAGAAAAATGGCCACCTGAGGGAAGTATAAATTACAATACTATCCTGCAACTTGACCTTTTCTGTAAGAGGGAAGGCAAATGAAGTGAAATACCTTATGTCCAAGCTTTCTTTTCATTGAAGGAGAATACACAACTATGCAAAGCTTGCAATTTACATCCCACAGGAGGACCTCTCAGCTTACCCCCATATCCTAGCCTCCCTATAGCTCCCCTTACTATTAATGATAATCCTCCTCTAATCTCCCCTGCCCAGAAGGAAATAAGCAAATAAATCTCCAAAGGACCACAAATCCTCCCAGACTATCAGTTATGTCCCCTTCAAGCTGTAGGGGGAGGGGAATTTGGCCCAACCCAGATACCTGTCCCCTTCTCCCTCTCTGATTTAAAGCAGATCAAGGCAGACCTGGGGAAGTTTTCAGATGATCCTGATAGGCATATAGATGTCCTACAGGGTCTAGTGCAAACCTTTTACCTCACTTGGAGAGATGTCATGCTACCGTTAGATCAAACCCTGGCTTTTAATGAAAAGAATGCGGCTTTAGCTGCAGCCTAATAGTTTGGAGATACTTGGTATCTTAGTCAACTAAATGATAGAATAACAGCCAAAGAAAGGGATAAATTCCCTACTGGTCAGCAAGCCATCCCCAGTATGGATCCCCACTGGGACCCTGACTCAGATCATGGGGACTGGAGTCGTAAACATCTGCTAACCTGTGTTCTAGAAGGACTAAGGAGAATTAGGAAAAAGCCCATGAATTATTCAATGATGTCCACCATAACTCAGGGAAAAGAAGAAAATCCTTCTGCCTCTTTGAGAGGCTATGGGAAGCCTTAAGAAAATATACTTCCCTGTCACCTGAATCACTCGAGGGTCAACTGATTCTAAAAGATAAGTTTATTACCCAATCAGCCACAGATATCAGAAGAAAGCTCCAAAAGCAAGCCCTGGGCCCTGAACAAAATTTGGAGGCATTATTAAACCTGGCAACCTCAGTGTTCTATAATAGGGACCAAGAGGAACAGGCCCAAAAGGAAAAGCGAGATCAGAGAAAGGCTGCCACCTTAGTCATGGTCTTCAGACAAACAAACCTTGGTGGTTCAGAGAGGACAGAAAATGGAGCAGGCCAATCACCCAGTAGGGCTTGTTATCAGTGTGGTTTACAAAGACACTTTAAAAAGGATTGTCCAATGAGAAGCCGCCCCCTCCTCCATGTCCACTATGCCGAGGCAATCACTGGAAGGTGCACTGCCCCAGAGGACAAAGGTTCTTTGGGTCAGAAGCCCCCAACCAGATAATCCAACAACAGGATTAAGGGTTCCCAGGGCCAGCACCAGCTCATGTCATCACCCTCACTGAGCCCCAGGTATGTTTAACCATTGAGGGCCAGGAAATTGACTTCCTCCTGGACACTGGCATGGCCTTCTCAGTGTTAATCTCCTGTCCTGGATGACTGTCCTCAAGGTCCATTACCATCCGAGGAATTCTGGGACACCCTGTAACCAGGTATTTCTCCCACCTCCTCAGTTGTAATTGGGATACTTTGCTCTTTTCACATGCCTTTCTTGTTATGCCTGAAAGCCCCACACCCTTATTATGGAGGGATATATTAGCCAAGGCTGGAGCTATTATCTACATGAATATGGAGAACAAGTTAACCATTTTTTGTCCCCTACTTGAAGAGGGAATCAACCCTGAAGTCTGGGCATTGGAAGGACAATTTGGAAGGGCAAAAAATGCCCACCCAGTCCAAATCAGGCTAAAAGACCCCACCACTTTTCCTTATCAAAGGCAATATCCCTTAAGGCTTGAAGCTCATAAAGGTTTACAGGATATTGTTAAACATTTAAAAGCTCAAGTGTAGTAAGGAAATGCAGCAGTCCCTGCAACACCCCAATTCTAGGAGTACAAAAACCAAATGGTCAGGGGAGGCTAGTGCAAGATCTTAGACTCATCAATGAGGCAGTAATTCCTCTATATCCAGTTGTACTCAACCCCTATACCCTGCTCTCTCAAATACCAGAGGAAGCAGAATGGTTCACTCTTCTGGACCTCAAGGATGCCTTCTTCTGTATCCCCTGCACTCTGACCCCCAGTTTCTCTTTGCCTTTCAGGATCCCACAGACCACACATCCCAACTTACGTGGACAGTCTTGCCCAAAGGGTTTAGGGATCGCCCTCATAGGTTTGGTCAGGCACTGGCCCAAGATCTAGGCCACTTCTCAAGTCCAGGCACTCTGTTCCTTCAGTATGTGGATTATTTACTTTTGGCTACCAGTTCAGAAGCCTCATGCCAGCAGGCTACTCTAGATCTCTTGAACTTTCTAGCTAATCAAGGGTACAAGGTGTCTAGGTCGAAGGCACAGCTTTGCCTATAGCAGGTCAAATATCTAGGCCTAATCTTAGCCAGGGGGACCAGGGCCCTCAACAAGGAACAAATACAGCCTATACTGGCTTATCCTCGCCCTAAGACATTAAAACAGTTGTGGGGGTTCCTTGGAATTACCGGCTTTTGCCGACTATGGATCCCTGGATACAGCGAGATAGCCAGGCCCCTCTATAATAAAATCAAGGAGACCCAGAAGGCAAATACTCATCTAGTAGAATGGGAACCAGGGGCAGAAACAGCCTTCAAAACCTTAAAGCAGGCCGTAGTACAAGCTCCAGCTTTAAGCCTTCCCACAGGACAAAACTTCTCTTTATATGTCACAGAGAGAGCAGGGATAGCTCTTGGAGTCCTTACTCAGACTCGTGGGACAACCCCCCAACCAGCGGCTTACCTAAGTAAGGAATTGATGTAGTAGCAAAAGGCAGGCCTCACTGTTTACGGGTGGTTGCGGCAGTGGCCATCTTAGTGTCAGAGGCTATCAAGATAATACAAGGGAAGGATCTCACTGTCTGGACTACTCATGATGTAAATGGCACACTGGGTGCCAAAGGAAGTTTATGGCTATCAGACAACTGCCTATTTAGATACCAGGCACTACTCCTTGAGGGACCGGTGCTTCAAATACATACGTGTGTGGCCCTCAACCCTGACACTTTTCTCCCAGAGGATGAGGAACCAATTGAGCATGACTGCCAACAAATTATAGTCCAGACTTATGCCACCCGAGATGATCTCTTAGAAGTCCCCTTAGCTAATCCTGACCTTAACCTATATACTGATGGAAGCTTATTTGTGGAGAATGGGATACGAAGGGCAGGTTATGCCATAGTTAGTGATGTAACTGTACTTGAAAGTAAGCCTCTTCCCCCAGGGACCAGTGCCCAGTTAGCAGAAATAGTGGCACTTACCCAAGCCTTAGAACTGGGAAAGGGAAAAAGAATAAATGTTTATACAGATAGCAAGTATGCTTATCTAATCCTACATGCCCACACTGCAATATGGAAAGAAAGGGAGTTCCTAACCTCTGGGGGAACCCCCATTAAATACCACAGGGAAACCATGGAGTTATTGCACACAGTGCAAAAACCCAAAGAGGTGGCAGTCTTACACTGCCGAAGCTATCAAAAAGGGGAAGGCGAGGGGAGAACAGCAGCATAAGCAGCTGGCAGAGGCAGAGAAAGACCAGCAGAGAGAAAGAGAGACACAAAGTCAAACAAGGAAAGAGAGAAAGAGACAGAAAGGCAAGAGAGAGAGATAAAAAGTCAAAGAAAGAAGGAGAGAGGAAGAGACAGACAAAGAAGGAGTCAAAGAGTGAGAGAGGAAGAGAGAGACAAAGAAGTCAAAGAGAAAGATGGAAGTAGTAAAGGAAAAACAGTGTACCCTATTCCTTTAAAAGCCAGGGCAAATTTAAAACCTATAATTGATCATTGAAGGTCTTCTCTGTAACCCTATAACACTCCAATACCATCTTGTTGTCAGTGTAAACAAGGGCATAGCCCGAAAGCACTGAGGCCGCTGACAACCCGTAGCCTTCCTATCAAAAATCCTTAACCCAGCAGGTTTCCTAACAGGAGATGTAAATCTGAAGGTCTGACAGACATAGGAGGAACTCCCTTCAGGACAGGATGATAGATGGTTCCTCCCAGGCGATCAGGAAAAAAGACACAATGGGTATTCAGTAAGTGATAAGGAAACTCTTACAGAAGCAGAGTTAGGAAAATTGCCCAATAATTGGTCTGCTTAAACATGTGAGCTGTTTGCACTCAGCCAAACCTTAAAGTACTTACAGAATCAGGAAGGAGCCATCTATACAAATTTTAATATGGACTGAACGAGGTCTTATTAATAGCAAAGAATAACTGAAATCCCAAACTTACAAGGTTTTCAACTAAAGTAAAGTTTGCTAAAAGTTAGTAGTGTAACATGCATTATCCTACTGCCAGACACTTTCAAGGATTTCTCAGACAGTTTGCAGGAAGTGACAAAATCTATCCTTACTCTACAATCCCAAATAGACTCTTTAGCAGCAGTGACTCGCCAAAACTGCCGAGGCCTAGACCTCCTCACTGCTGAGAAAGGAGGACTCTGCACCTTCTTAGGGGAAGAGTGTTGTTTTTACACTAACCAGTCAGGGATAGTACGAGATGCTGCTCGGTGTTTACAGGAAAAGGCTTCTGAAATCAGACAACGCCTTTCAAACTCTTATACCAACTTCTAGAGTTGGGCAACATGGCTTCTCCCCTTTCTAGGTCCTGTGGCAGCCATCTTGCTGTTACTCGCCTTTGGACCCTGTATTTTTAACCTTCTTGTCAAATTTGTTTCCTCTAGAATCGAGGCCATCAAGCTACAAATGGTCTTACAAATGGAACCCCAAATGAGCTCAACTAACAACTTCTACCAAGGACCCCTGGACTGACCTGCTGGCCCTTCCACTGGCCTAGAGTTCTCCTCTGGAGGACACTACAACTGCAGGGCCCCTTCTTCACCCCTATCCAGCAGGAAGTAACTACAGCAGTCATCAGCCAAATTCCCAACAGCAGTTGAGGTGTCCTGTTTAGAGGGGGGGATTGAGAGGTGACAATGTGCTAGCAGCCCTGGCTCACTCTCAGCGCCTCCTCAGCCTCCGTGTTCACTCTGGCTGCACTGGAGCAGCCCTTCAGCCCGCCGCTGCACTGTGGGGGTCCCTCTCTGGGGCTGGCCAAGGCCAGAGCCAGCTCCCTCTGTTCACGGGGAGGTGTGGAGGGAGAGGTGTGAGTGGGAGCCGGGGCTGCATGTGGCACTCGTGGGCCAGTGTGGGCTCCAGGTGGGCTTGATCGAGGGACGAGCTCCCTTTGGGCTGCTGGAGTGCCCAGGCTAGGTGCCACAAAGTCCTGCGGTGAGTGCCATTGAGAGGTGAAGCTGGCTAGGCTTCTGGGTCGGGTGGGGACTTGGAGAATTTTTCTGTCTAGCTAAAGGATTGTAAAGGCACCAATCAGCACTCTGTCTAGCTAAAGGTTTGTAATCTCACCAATCAGCGCTCCGTCAAAACAGACCAATCAGCTCTCTGTAAAATGGACCAATCAGTTCTCTGTAAAATGGACCAATCAGTAGGATGTGGGTGGGGCCAGATAAGGGAATAAAAGCAGGCCACCTGAGCCAGCAGTGGCAACCCACTAGGGTCCCCTTCCATGCTGTGGAAGCTTTGTTCTTTCGCTCTTCACAATAAATCTTGCTGCTGCTCACTCTTTGGGTCCACACCGCCTTTATGAGCTGTAACACTCACCGCGAAGGTCTGCAGCTTCACTCCTGAAGCCACCGAGACCACAAACCCACTGGAAGGAACGGACAATTCTAGACACGCCTTCTTTAAGAGCTGTAACACTCACCGTGAAGGTCTGCGGTTTCACTCCTGAAGTCAGCAAGACCACGAACCCACCAGAAAGAAGAAACTCCGGACACATCTGAACATCTGAATGAACAAACTCCGGACACACCATCTTTAAGAACTGTAATGCTCACTGCGAGGGTCTGCAGCTTCATTCTTGAAGTCAGTGAGACCAAGAACCCACCAGTTCCGGACACACAGGGATTACAAGCGTGAGCCAACGCGCCCCATCATAAAGCTCTTGACATAGTACCTGGCTCATCTTTCAAACTCAGAATTTTTGAAACGTAACACATTTTTATGTTAACAATTTCATCTTACTGACTTTAGTCTCGAGGCTTTAAAAAATTTACATCAGCTGGGTGCAGTGGCTCATGCCTGCAATCCCAGCACCTTGAGAGGCTGAGGCAGATGGATCACCTGAGGTCAGGGGTTCAAGACCAGCCTGGCCAATATGGTGAAACCCCATCTCTACTAAAAATACAAAAATCAGCCAGATGTGGTGGCGTGCACTTGTAATCCCAGCTAGGGAGGCTGAGGCAGGAGAATCGCTTGAACCAGTAAGTGGAGGTTGCAGTGAGCCAAGATCACACCACTGCACTCCAGCCTGGACATCAAGAGTGAGAATTTGTCTCAAAAAAAATTTACATCATTCCTTTGGGGTTTTTGCAGGGCTGGTAATGGACTGCTTACCAACTTAAAAAAAAAAAAATTCTTAAGTCTTTGAGAAAATATTTATGCTTTCAGCTCTTCCCCAACCTCTCCCATAAAGCAAACAGAAATGTAAAAAGGTCACTTTGTAAACTCTTAAAGTGCCCATAGAAAGCTCACTACCTGAAACCAGCAGTTGTCCTAAGCTGACCATTACTCAAACAGAATTAGAAATCAGTAACATATTTTTCCTTTTCTTACAGGAAAACACAAACTGAATTTAGCATGGAGTTAAGCAAATAAATCTGTAGTGGAGGAAATACAATTTCTCCTCAAGCCTCATAAGTTCATAGCTGGGACAGATCCCTAGAACAAAAGACAGATTAACAAGAGAAAAACAAGTAATTTTATTAATATATGCAGTGTACAACACACAAGAGAAAACTCAATGAAAAGATAAACACAAGTAGTGGCTTACAACTCTAAATTATATAGCATCTTCCACAAAGAATACATTTCAGAGAAGTGTGACAAGACGAAAGAAAGCAGTCTTAGGCTTCCAGAGGCAGAAACTGCGGGAAGGTAAATATATGGCAAGAAACTAACGGTAAGGTTTTTTTGTAGATTCCTCTGGTGCTGTCTCAGCTGATTAGAGCCATCTTCTCATCTTGGTATCAGGAAAGCATCTTTCTCAAAGAAGTTTGTATGGCTTGCTACAGGTAGAAAAGGACAGTTAAGATAACCATTTCTGCAACTACTGTTTCTCAAGTACCTTTAGCTTGAAATAATCAGTATACCAAATCAGCATATTTGGGGGTGGCATGTTCAAATTTCCTTCAGATAAAAAGAACAGAAAGGTCAGAATCTGGCCCTTATATAGTAACTGCATGACAGATGTTGCACTTGAAAAACTGATACTTGGAGGAACAGCTATAAATATGCAAAAATAATTAAAACAAGATTCTAAAATGCCATAAAAGAGAACAAATTTCAGTTGGACTAAACATCTAAATGTTAAAAACAAAAATTTTGTAACTTTTGGAAGGCTGAATAAGACTATTTTTATGACATTTCCTATACAAAAGCCAGAAAAAGCAAATCATTATGAAAGATTGGTAAGATTACATTAAAATTTAAAAATTCAAGATTTCATAACCATAATATGAAGACAAACCAGACTAAAAAAGATAATTGAAACATACACAACAGATCATTAGTATTCAAAATATGTAATATCTAAAAACTGACAAGTAAGAAAACAACATAGAAAAATGAGCAAAAATGCCTGTAATCCCAGTGCTTTAGGAGGAGGAGAGATGGGAGGCTCGTTTGAGTCCAAGTTTAAGGTTACAGTAAGCTATGATCCTGCCACCACTCCAGCCTGAGCAATAGAGTGAGATCTTGTCTCTTAAAAAATAATAATAATAATAAAATAAAAGATATGGCCTCAGAAATCACATACTGCATTTGCTCAATATCCTGGTAGTTACAAAAGTCAGCACTGTAAAATGCAGAAGGCTATACTGGGGCATGAACACCAGGAGGCCAGCGATCACTGGGGCCATCTGGAGGCTGGCTACCACATACATAAAACAGTATTTTGTAGCGGTTTTAAAAAATATATTTGTATTAAAAATATAAAAACACACGCTAGAATATATGCCCCCTCTAGAGGTTACCTCTGGGGACTCTGGGGAGGGAGGAACAGGACAGGATCAAAGAGGTAACAAAGCAAACTTCAAATGTATCTAACATTTGCAATTACATATATATGTGTGTCTGAAGAAAATACAGCCAAATGCTAACATTTATTACATCTGCATGGTAGAAATACATGGATTTTCTTGAAATCATTTACCTTTCCTGTATCTTTGAAATATGTCAATAAAAAGTTTTAAGGTAATGAATCCAAATAAATGGAAATAAAATGCGCTTTTAATAAGAATTTATTTTTACACATTTTAAAAACTGCAATTTTCAGGACATATAAGAATATTTTTCTAATATTGAAATAAGCATATCTTTGGTATAGAAATCACACCCTATGTGTGATCTTTAACTAAAAAAACTAATCAAGAACTATGACCTAATATGTTAAAAAAGACTATTATTTGCCCATCCATCTGTCCCCTCTCATAGCCCCATTGTGGGGCATTAGAATATAGTTCTGTACCTATCTCCATATCTACAAAGAATTAAGATGTCGTATCAAAAATGTCCAGAAGTTATATATGGTAGAGAATTAGGTGGCTTAATCATTGACACACAATACAAAACACCAAAAGCAACATAAGATACAGGATGCAAAATAGAACACTGTCACTAAGGTCAAATAATACCAAAAAATCACATCATTTAAATTTGATGCATTGCAAACAAAGTAACTTCTTTAGACTTATTATGTACACAACTTGCAAAGCTCAAAAAGTAACAGCACAGAGCCATAAATCTGATAAGGCACTTTAAAGATAGCTATCAAACATATACAAATATCAAATACAAACACTGTTAAACTGCAAAAGCAGTAACCACAGAAATAAATAGGGAAAAAATATGCATACTTTCTAGACAGTCTTTCCTTTTCTGAAGTAAAGTCTTTAAAAAAAAATCAAAGAAGTACAAAAAATATTTATCATATATTTTTAAAACCTATCATCAAAGTCCAAATCTCTAAAAAAAGAATGTTTTTCTTCAAGTCAAAAAAGTTCAGATTCATACATTTCCTAGAAAAACAATGACAGTCTTCATGCTAAATATAGGAAGAAAAAAAGCTTTTAATTATGTTTGTTAACTCTTTTATTCAACAAACATTTAGTGAGTGTTGTGTGACCCTGTTTTAGGTGCTGGGGATATAGAATAAAGACACAATCATTGGCTGTAGACAACTTAGCCTAATGGAGCTGGATCCACCACTGGCAAGTTTAAAGTTACCTCCCTTGGTCCTTAAGATGAAACGCAACTTCAAACTCTGCCATGCTTAGCATCTTGTTGCAAAACAAATAATGGTCTACCTAGTTTGCTACTGGTCTATTGATGAAGTTAACTTTCATAAACGATTCTGTGAAAGTTCAGAGGCGTAAAGTATTTAAGGACAAACAAGTACTGGTCCGCAACAAAAATAGCATCGGTATTCTGCTTTCACAAAAACCAAGAAAAATTTCATTCTGAGTATCTGCAGAACTGCTGGACAGAGGTCATCTTATACGTGTGGTACATGTACAAATATGACATAAGAAGAAGTATGAATTATTGCAGTCATTATTAAACAACGAAGTATGCCAAATTAGTCATCAGGTTTCAAAGAATCATAGCCTTCTTTCAAGAGGTCCCGCCACGTTTTAAGGAAACGTGCATTTTCTGTACATTTGAAGGCAAGTTCTTCCACTTGAGCTGATACTGCAGATGTGGCTTCAAGAAGTTTGGTTAATGAAAAGGCTGCCTTAAAAAAAAAAAAAGTCAAACGTAATTTTATTTTTAAAATTCTCATCTCATTTTATAAGCAGTCTAAAAATAGCTTAAGGCTTTGAATCCAATGCCCATGTTATTTTCTTTAAAAATAATCAATTTTCAAACTAAAGCACTGGCTCTTTCAGGGAACCTAAGAAATTCTTTAATATTGAGTAGACTTTGAAGAAACAGGTCTGCTTGAAAAATATCCATTATGTCTGAGACATGACAAATCAGTATTGTTGTTTTCTTTTTTTTCTTTCTTTCTTTTTTTTTTTTTTTTTTTTTTGAGAAGGAGTTTAGCTCTTGTTTCCCAGGCTGGAGTGCAGTGGCACGATCTCGGTTCACTACAACCTCTGCCTCCCGGGTTCAAGCGATTCTCCTGCCTCAGCCTCCTTAGTAGCTGGGATTACAGTCATGCGCTACCACGCACGGCTAATTTTGTATTTTTAGTAGAAACAGGGTTTCTCTATGTGAGTCAGGCTGGTCTCGAACTCCTGACCTCAAGTGATCCACCCGCCTCAGCCTCCCAAAGTGCTGGGATTACAGGCATGAGCCACCGTGCTTGGCCCACTGTTGTTGTTTTCTATGAAAATACACTAGAGTCTCAGCTCAACAAGATGACTTGGACCCCTTGACACTAAGTGCCAGAAGTATCTGAGGGATTTCATCATAAATAATTCTTACTGCTATTTAGGTAACATGGACATTGACCTGTGAACAATTTAAACAATGAAAATGTATAGATCAAAGAACAGAAACTCTGAGCTCTGACAAATAACATCAAAAAATCACACACAAATGCAGAAAACACTCAGCTCCTGGTGGAAAATTCACTTTTCAGCCAAACGTTTTCTTCCCCAATGATATAAAATAAAACAGTGTTCCTCAATAACACATTAGCACTTCATTCTAAATATTTACTTGCAATCAGTTTGTTCTGCAAAAATAAAAGCTGGATAAGTACTCTAGTCATCCTTAAAAAAAATACTTGCGGAGCAATGAGATAATCTAGTTCATCCCCTAGTTTCCAATCTGCAGGAAAGGTCAGGCCACAGAACTCTCCCAGAAGGTTACACCCTACATACCTCATTCCACTTGACTCACTCAAGAGAACATAAAATTCCCCTTCCCTGTCTTCTGCCCTCCAGTGGTGTGTGAGTTAGGGTTGGGAGGTAGGGTGCTAGTTTCTGGGGATTCGAGATTTAACAGAAACTATCCTAAGTATGCATTCTAGCAATCATACAAAGGGAGGAGTCCTGAACTAAACCGTCAATGAAGCCAATCCACATGACCTAAGCCCTTCAAGCTGGGTCCAGCGCTAAGCAGGCCTGGGGCAGACAATGGCATTATCAGCTGTCCCTGGGCAGGTGGCCAACTAGAACAGCAGGCTCTAAGTCCCATGGAAAGAAACCACAGCCTGATCCTAAGCACCCACAGCCAGCCAGCAAAGAGAGCCAGCAACAGGCAGCGCAGAGCTGCGTGGCTTCGGGTTACTGAGGATGATTGAAACCAGAAGGCGAGACAAAAAGAAACCAGTGAGGGGTGGGGCGGGTGGAGGGATAACCCCTTAAGACTCCTCACCACTAAATCTAAAGGGGGAACCCTCAGAGAGGGGTGGCACTTTAGCTGCTGGCATCCCCCCCGCTTCCCGCCCGCACGCTCTGGGGCGCAGAAGGGCCGGTCGTCCCGGGTCGTGGGGGTTGGGGGACCGATTCCCTAGCCTCGCGAGCCCCGCCGCCGCCCGTCTTCCCAGAGGTGCCGAGGGGGGACGCGGTCCCGACACCACACTCACGTCTCCGATCTGCAGCTCCACTTCCTCCAGCGGGTCCACCGTTCGGCCGCTGCGCCTGCTCGGAACTGGCCAGCCCAAACTCACTGGGCCGCCCGGGGAAGATGCTGCAGAGGCGTCTGAACAGGAGGGAGAAGAAGGAGGCGGCGGGGGCGGCGAAGAAACCTGCAACTCCTCAGGGTCGGCCATGGGGAAGGGTTGGGACTGCGGAATCCGAACCGAGAAGCCGAACCGACACCCACTGTCTTTTAACCACTCGCGCCCAAAGCCGAGAGGCCCCGCCTCCTAACGCCACAAATCCCGCCCCGTCTCCTCGTGAGTCTCAGCCCTGGACCACAAAGACGTTTCATTTTTCGGGACAGCCAATCATATGAGTCAATTCACCTTAGGCAGCTCACAGCTCCTGCGCGAGCCTCCAGTCGTTCTCGAAGGGCGCTCGTAGAGAAAACTACACCTCCCAGGAAACCGTGTGCGTCGCCCCGCCTTCTACTGCCTTTCACTGCGCGTGCGTTGTGCTGTGGGATTCGCGGACCCCTCTGGCCGCGCTCTGGCTGTTTCACCGCGCCCCGGCTGGGACTTGGAGTCTCTTATCTTTCCCTGGTGTGGTACATGACCCGGAAGCCTCGGCTGGCCGCCGCGTCATCCATGGCGCCGGCGCAGAGCGAGAAGGAGGTGGGAACGCCGTGAAGCAAGAGCGGTAGGCAGAGCGGGGAGGCGAACTGCAACAGAGTTCTTGCTTTCCGGCAGGTGATGGCGCCCCTCGCGGCCTAGAGGTCCAGCGCCCGCCGCGAGCAGCGGACAGTCCTCCTGTTGTGTCCGACCGAGAGTCCTGGTGACTTTGAACATGCTGGTGCCGCTAGCCAAGCTGTCCTGCCCGGGTGAGAGGGAACGGGCGGTGGGGTAAGTGGAGGAGTTAGGGCAAAAGGGACAAGGCCGGTCCTGGGGGCAGTAGGCACCTCTCGCCCCTTCTCTCATCAGCTTTCTCAGGCTATCTAGGGCAAAGGTCACGCTCTGTCAGCCTGGTGGGGGACCCTGGCTTCCTCCCTCTGGGGTTGCCCCAGTTGGTGGAATTAATATCTAGGCCAAAGGTCAAGGGCGGGGAAAACTTGTCAACATGCCCTCGGTATCACCACCACCTGTCAACACACACACACACCTCGGTGGACTCCTGAGCTGAGGCTTCCCAAATCCTGGTTCTAATCCTCAAACCTTTGTTGGAAATGGAAAAAAAAACCGTATTTGCCCAGTTTTTCTCCCTGGTCCTGACCTGACTTTCGTCTTCGCAGCCATCCTAGTTCAGTCTAAAGAAATTGAAGTCTGATCTGTCACATCATGGTTAACATTCATATGTTGACCAAGTCACCCAAGTGTATCTGGAGCCAGTTTTTCTGCGTTGTCTAAAATTAACTCTTAAGGGCTGGGCGTGGTGGCTGACGCCTGTAATCCCAGCACTCTGGGAGGCCGAGGCGGATGGATCATCTGAGGTCAGGAGTTCGAGACCAGCCTGGCCAACATTGTGAAACCCCATCTCTACTAAAAATACAAAAATTAGCTGGGCGTGGTGGCCCACTCCTGTAATCCCAGCTACTCAGGAGGCTTAGGTAGGAGAATCACTTGAACCCGGAGGTGGAGGTTGCAGTGAGCTGAGATCGCATCACTGTACTCCAGCCTAGGTAAAAGAGCCAGACTCCGTCTCAAAAAAAATAAAATTAAATTAACTCTAAGGGCTTTATCGTGTTATGGGTATTCTTTGAACCACCGTGACAGATGAAGTTGGATGGTCTTTTTAACGTTTTGCTTAAATTTTTGTTGTTGTCGTTAATTCAAACAGAAAAGTTCCCTAAAGGATCTCATATTCTGTCGTAACTGGCTTAATTTTTTTCTATCTTTAGCTTACTTAAGTTTTGGTGATAGAATCATTAAGTATAAATATTGCAAATTCAAGGATATTCTTATGAAATTTCATGAAAGTAGAATTTTGTTAAATTTGGCTTCCATATATTAAGAAATTAGAACTTTGTTTAAATTTCATGTCACCCATGCATTTTTTGCTGCACTTAATGTATGGATAAGATGGTGTTTGGAACGTTAAAGTAGTCAGATGCTATCTGCCTTAGAGCCTAATTTAGATGCAATCAGCCTTGGGCCCCGTGCTAACCAAATTCCACTACCATTTCTGTTTTCTTTGGATGGCAGTTCATTGCCATTTTCATAGCCTGCTGGCATGAAAGATGTAGACACCAATGTGCCATCAGTGTGACTTTGATATGGTGATGCTATGAGTTCAGTGGACTTTGTGACCTCTCTTCTCAACCACGGAGACTGAATATTCAAATGTCTAAAGTGAGATATCAGATGTGTTTTCAGAAAAGGGGTAAAGGTTGTGACTTTTTTTTTCCAATCCTTTGGAGAAATTCAGATTACACAGTTCCAAATATTTTCAAGAAAATCAGTAGCTATACAAGCAGTAGAAATAGTTTGTCATATGTCAGTCTTCAGTTTTTAGAAGTAAATAACTTCTATACACTAAACTACAATGCATTGAAAACTAAATATTTTAAATATTCATTATAGTGTATTTGAACTCTTGAACTGAGTTCTAGAATATCTTTATGTATTTAATGTACTTTTTTTTTTTCAAAATTTAGGATAGGTGAATAGTTATCTAAGGCTTAAAAAGTGTTCCCAATATTACAGTTTTTTTGTTTTTGGGGTTTTTTTTTGACACAGTCCTTCTCTGTCGACCAGGCTGGAGTGCAGTGATGTAATCTCAGCTCACTGCAACCTCTGCCTCCCGGGTTCAAGTGATTCTCCTGCCTGAGCCTCCGTAGTACCTGGGATCACAGGCACCCACCACCATGCCTGGCTAATTTTTGTATTTTTAGTAGAGACGGGGTTTTGCCATGTTGGCCAGGATGGTCTCAAACTCCTGGCCTCAAGTGATCCTCCTACCTCAGCCTCCCAAAATGCTGGGATTATAGGCATGAGCCACCATGCCTGGCCCCAGTGCCATAGTTTTTAGTATGCGTAAGTAAGTTCATTTCTATGCCACTTTAAAAAAAAAAATGACCAAACACAGATTTTTGTTGCCTAAAAGATTTGCCTTTTCACAGAAAATGACTCTGAAAAGCATTAATCTTTTATAGTACCATGTGTCAAGGACTATCTAATATTTAGTCAACAAATATGTATACCTAACATTAGGTTTTCACATACAACAAGGTCAGTGCTTTTGGAGCATGCTATCTGCTGCAGAATACAGACAACTAAGGACATTTATATTTTTGCCCTTTTTTGGTCATATAAATGGTGTAAATTTTTAGTCTAGTGATATTGTAACTTTTTAGATTTTTATCATTCTTAGAAAATAACTTTGAAAATCCTAGATTCTAAAAAAAAATTACCTGTTTTCTTCATAATATTTTTGTGTGTGGCTATAAATGCTCTTTTTTATAACAGCTTTAATAAACTTTAATAAGATATGTCACAAATCATACAATATATACTATTTAAAATGTACAATTCAGTGGTTTTTAGTATAGTCAGAGTTGTGAAACCATCACTGCAGTCTATTTTAGAACATTTTCGTCACCCCAAAAAGAAACTATTCACTCCCAAGCCCCTTCCAGCCTCAGACAACAGTTAATCTACTTTCTGTCTCTGTAGACTAGCCTATTCTGAATATTTCCTCTACGTGGAGGCATATGCTATGTTGTCTTTTTGTGACTGGCTTCTTTCACATAGCGCATTGTTTTCAAAGTTCTATGGGGTAACATATATCAATATTCAATTTCTTCTTATTGCTAAATATTTCATTATTTGGATATATCACTTCTTACCATTTATTGATCAACATTTGGGTTGTTTCTACTTTTTGGCTGTTATAAATAATTCAGCTGTTGGCCAGGTGTGGGGGCTCACACCTGGAATCCCAGCACTTTGAGAGGCTGAGACAGGCAGATTGCTCAAGCCCAGGATTTCAAGACCAGCTTACACAACCCAGTGAGACTGCTTGTCTACAAAAAAAATAGAAACAATTATCCGGGCATGGTGGCATGCACCTGTAGCCCTAGCTACTCAGGAGGCTGAGGTGGGAGGATCACTTAAGCCTGGAAAGTCAAGGCTTCAGTGAGCCATGATCACATCACTGCATTCCACCCTTGGTGACAGCGTGAGACCCTGTCTCAAAAAAAAAAAAAAAAAAATGTCAGCTAGGAACATTCATGTGCAAGTTTTTGTGTAGAAGTATGTTTTCATTATCTTAGGGATAGACTTAGGAATGGGTCATGAAAACTCTATGTTTAACCTTTTGAGGAACTGCCAGACTGTTTTTCAAAGAGACTGCATCATTTTTACATTCCCCCAGGAGTGTATGAGGGTTCCAATTTTTCCACATCCTTGCTAACTCTTGTTATTGAAACCGCCAACGGGTTCTCCTTGCCCACTACCCAGACAGAGCCAATTTATCAAAACAGGAGAATTAGAATAGAGAAAGAGTTTAATTCACACAGAGGCAGCTGTACAGGAGACCATAGTTTTATTATTACTCAAATCAGTCTCCCCAAAAACTTGGAGACTGGGGATTTTAAGGATAATTTGATGAGTAGGGGGGTCAGAAAGTGGGGAGTGCCAATTGGTCAGGTCAGAGGTGAAATCATAGGGAGATGAGTTTGTCCTCTTGCACTGAGTCAGTTCTGGGGTGGGAGCCAAACGACCAGATGAGCCAGTTCATTGATCTGGGTGGTGCCAGCTGATCCATCAAGTGCAGGATCTGCAAAATACCTCAAGTAGTGATCCTAGATTTTACAATAGTGATGTTATCCCCAGGAGCAATTTGGGAAGGTTCAGAATCTTGCCACCTCCAGCTGTATGACTCTTAAACCATAATTTCTAATCTTGTAGCTAATTTGTTAGTCCTGCAAAGACAGTCTGGTCCCCAGGAAGGAAGGGGGTTTATTCTGGGAAAGGGCTGTGATTGTCTTTGTTTCAAAAAACTAACTATAAACTCCCAAAGGTAGTTCAGCCTACTCCCAGGAATGAACAAGGCCTACTTGGAGGTTAGAAGCAAGATGGAGTCAGTTAGGTCAGATCTCTTTCACTGTAATAATTTTCTCAGTTATAATTTTTGCAAAGGTGCTTTTATTATTGCTTGACTTCTTGACTATAGCCATGCTAGTGGATGTAAAGTAGTATCTCATGTGGCTTTGGTTTGCATTTCCCTGATGGCTAATGCTGCTGAGCATCTTTTCATGTACTTATTGGTCGTTTGTATATCATCTTTGAACAAGTGTCTATCCATATCCTTTGCCCACTTTTTAATTGGGTTATTTGTCTTTTTATTACTAGATATAAGAGTTCTTTATATATTCTAAATATAAGTCCATTATCGGATATATGATTTGAAAATATTTTTTCCCATTCCACGGGCTGTCTTTTCACTTTCTTAATGGTATCCTTTGATGCACAAAAGGTTTTAATTTTGATGAAGTGCAATTTAACTGTATTTTTTGTTGTTGCTTATGTTTTTGGTTGTTCTATCAAAGAAACCATTGCCTAATCCAAGTGTTGATGAAAAAGCCAAACTCCGTAAACTATTTGAAGAGATTAATTCTGAGCCAAATGTGAGGACCATGACCCATGATACAGCCTCAGGAGGTCCTGAGAACATGTACCCAAGGTGGTTGGGTTACAGCTTGATTTTATACATTTTAGGGAGAGAAGTTACAGGCAGAGACATTAATCAATACATATAAGGTTTACATTGGCTTGGCCTGGAAAAGCAGGACATCTCAGAGTTCATGAATTTGTGTTGGGCCACATTTAAAAGCATCTTGGGCAACATGCGGCCCATAGGCTGCAGGTTGGACAAGCTTGCCTTGAAAGGTATCAGACTCTTAGTTAAATCTCTCCTAGATCAGGAAAAGGCCTAGAAAGGAAAGCAAATTCTCCACAGAATGTAAATTTTCCTCACAAGAGACAGCTTTGCAGGGCCAATCCAAAAATTATGTCCATGAAATATATTTTGGGGTACAATACTTTGATTTCCTCTAGGGCCTGTTGTCATGTGATGTTATACCAGAGTCAGGTTGGAGTTGTTATCTTATTGCTACAAAGAGTCTGTTCTGTCAGTCTTAGGATTTCAATATTAATGTTAATGCTGGTCAGTTATGTCTAAACTCCAAAAGGGAGAGGGTATAATGAGGCATGTCTGACCCCCCACTTACCATCATGGCATGAACTACTTTTTTGGGTTTCTTTGGAATCCCCTTGGCCAAGAAGAGAGTCCATTCAGTTGGTTGGGGGCCTTAGAATTTTATTTTTGGTTTACACAAGGTCACAAAGATTTACACTCATGTCTTCAAAGAGTTTTATGGTTTTAGCTCTTATATTTGGGTTTGATCTTTCCTGAGTTAACTTTTTTATCACCATAATCTTTTTTTTAACTTTTTATCTTGAAGTAGTTTTAGATTTACAGATGAGTTGCAAAGATAGTACTGAGAGTTCTCATATGCCGTTTGCTGAGCTTCATGTCTTATGTAACCATAGTGTAATTATCAAAACTAAGAAATTAACATTGATGAAATAAAGTTAATTAAACTACAGATTTTATTCAGATCTTCTTTTTCTGTTCCAGGATCCAGTCCAGGGCACAAGGTTGCCTTTAGTTGGCAGGTCTCCATAGTCTACTTCAATTTGACAGTTCCTGTGTCTTTTCTTGTGTCCCAAGACCTTTACACTTTTGATATGTACTGGTCGAGCATTTTGTAGAATGTCCCTCGATCTGAGTTTGTCTGATCATTTCTCATGATTAGACTGAGGTTAAAGATTTTTGGGGATAAATACCACAGAGGTAAAGAACCCTTTTCACCACATCCTATCAGGGATACATGGTATCAATATGTCTTATTGCTGGTAACATTAAACTTGATCACTTGCTTAAAGTGTTATCTGCCATATTTCTCTACTGTAAAGTTAACATTTTTCACTTTCCATTCTCTACTTGTTAGAAGCTACTCAGTAAGTTCATCCCACTTCACTCAAAGGGAGGAGAGAATTGAAGAATTTATGGATATATCACCATCTTTTTTTTTTTTTTTTTGAGACAAGGTGCTTGTCGCCCAGGTTGGAGTACAGTGACGTGGTCCTAGCTCACTAGCCTCGAATTACTGGGCTCTAGTGATCATCGTACCTCAGCCTCCTGAGTAGGTGGGATTGCAGGTGCATACCACCACATCTAGCTAATTTTTTTACTTTTTATTTTTTATTTCTGTAGAGAAGAGGTCTTGCTATATTGCCTAGGCTGATCTTGAACTCCTGGCCTCATGCAGTCCTCCCACCTTAGCTGAGATTTACGGTCATGAGCCACTGTGCCCAGCCCACCATAGTCTTCTATACTTTGAACTTTCCCTAATAAAATCTTCGATCAAATATAATTCATTTTGACCTAGGGAGCAGAGTATACTTTTTTTCTGAATGGCTTTCTAGCTATCTCTGCACCATTTAATGAGTAACCATTTCTTCTCCCTAATTTGAAATGGTTTCTTTATTATATACCATATACCTATGTGTATTCTATTTCTGAACTCTTTATTCTTTTTTTAATTATTCTATCCCTTCTCCTATAACAGACTTCTAATGAATATAGCTCCAAATATAAGTTTTTATATCCGTCAAGAGTGGTTTCATGGGAGGATTCTTTGTCTTTTTTTAATGATAGGGACATTATCAAGATGAACAGAGGCTGAGAAGGGAGTCAAAATTGAAGATCAGAAGGGATGGTATCAGATGAAGGAATGTCTCTAGACAACGGGAGAGATAAGCCTTGTCATCCAGCTAGAAAGATTTACCCCAGTGGAGAAGAATATAGTCTGTTTCACTATATTCATTGAGTACAATCAATGGGAGAAAAGACATCTCTTCTGCTATAAACTGAGATAATGAACAAAGTATGGGCACAAATACAGATTATATTAGAAGTTACTGCCAAGGAGTTGAGAAAATTCCCGTCTAATTGCTTCTGCCTTTACGAGGTTTGATGCTAGGGTACCTGCCCTGGATAAGGGAAAGAAGAGGTGGAGTTGAAGGTTTGAGGACAACAGAGAAGGTTCACTGAACATTTTTGCAGATAAATCTTTGCACATTTCTGTTCATTTCCATAAAATACTTTTTGCTGACTCAAAAATGTATACATTTTTAAGGATATCAGAAGATACTGTGGCCAGGCGCAGTGGCTCACGCCTATGATCCCAGCAATTTTAGAGGCTGAGGCAGGCAGATCACTTGAGGCCAGGAGTTCGAGGCCAGCCTGGCCAACATGGCAAATCCCATCTATACTAAAAAAAAAAAAAAATCCAAAAATTAGCTGGGTGTGGTGGTGCACACCCGTAGTCCCAGATACTCTGGAGGCTGAGGCGTGAGAATCGCTTGAAACCAGGAGGCAGAGGTTGTGGTGAGCCAAGATTGCACCACTGCACTGCAGCCTGGGTGACAGAGTGAGACTCTGTCTCAAAAAAAAGAAGAAAAAGAAGAAGATACTGCCTTAAGAACCTGACCATAAAACCAAGTTTGTGCTTAAAGCCATTGACCTAACACAGTTATTATACTCCATATTACTCACAAAGTGTTCAGCTTTCATGACTAATCCATAGTTAAGCCTGACATGAGCTAAATTGAATAAATTTGCTTATTAGTTTTAAAATATTTAAGATTTGAAAACATTGCTTTATGAGAAAAAGCTATTCAAATTGTTCACCTAGGAAAAATTATAGTCTATTTCACTGTACTCATTGAGTATAGTCATTCATTTATATTTTTTCAGTCTACTGAAGAAAACTAAAGGAAGATAATAATTTTCATAATTTTTGTGCAGCATATCAGTGCTTTCATGCCTTAAAAATTAAGAAAAATTATCTACCTCTATGTGCTACAAGATGGTCTTCAACTTCTACTGTGCCTCGAATTACTACCCATTATACTATTTATCCCCGCGATAAGGACAAGAGATGGGAAGGTAAGTAATAATTTGTGTATAATTCCTGAGACTTTTCTGGATACTTTGTTTCATTTTGTGGAGGAGAGTATTATATTTTTCATAACTTAAAAACATCTGATAATATTTTATGGCTTTACCAAGTCACATGCTGCATAATGACCCTTCAGTCAACAACATGACAACATTTATGATGGTAATCCCTTGACATTATAATGGAGCTGAAAAATTCCTATCACCTAGTGACATCTTTTAGAACATAGCTTCGAGACCATCGTAGCTCAACACATTACTCAATTATTTGTGGTGACTCTGATGTAAACAAACATACTCTACTGCCAGTTCTTTAAAAGTCTACCATATACAATTATGTACAGTACATAATACTTGATAATAAACGACTGTTACTGGTTTATGTTTTACTGTATTATACTTTTATCATTATTTTAGAATGTACTCTTTTTTTTTTTTTTTTTTGAGACAGAGTCCCGCTCTTTCACCCAGGCTGGAGTGCGGTGGCACGATCTCGGCTCACTGCAGGCTCCGCCCCCCGGGGTTCACGCCATTCTCCTGCCTCAGCCTCCCGCGTAGCTGGGACTACAGGAGCCTGCCACCTCGCCCGGCTAATTTTTTGTATTTTTAGTAGAGACGGGGTTTCACCGTGTTAGCCAGGATGGTCTCGATCTCCTGACCTCGTGATCCACCCGCCTCGGCCTCCCAAAGTGCTGGGATTACAGGCGTGAGCCACCGCGCCCGGCCGGTTAGAATGTACTCTTAATTTTTTTAAAAAGTTAACTGTGAAACAGACACAGGCAGGTCCTTCAGGAGGTATTCTGGAAGAAGCTACCATTTGCATAGGAGATGACAGCTCCATGCGTGTTGTTGTCTTTGATGACCTTGCAGTGGAAGAAGATGTGGAGGTGGAAGATATTGATGATCCTGACCCTGTGTAGGCCTAACTAATGTGTGTGTTTGTGTCTTAATTTTTAATAAAAGAGTTTAAAAGGTAAAAGGAAAAAAATTTTTAAATAGAAAAAAACTTACAGAAAAATGATATAAAAACCATTTTTTGTACAGCTGTACAATGTGTTTGTGTTGTAGCTAAGTGTTACTACAAGAGAGTCAAAAAGTTTAAAACATTTAAAAGCTTATAAAATAAAAACATTAAGCTAAGTTTAATTTACTGATGAAAAAATTTTTTTATAAATTGAGTGTAACCTAAGTGTATAGTGTTTATGAAGTCTGTAGTAGTATAATGTCCTTGTCCTTCACATTCTCACGGCTCAGTCACTCACCAAGAACAGCTTCCAGTCCTGTAAGTTCTATTCATGGTAAGTACCCTGTACAGATATACCATTTTTAAATATTTTATACTGTATTTTTGCTGTACTTTTTCTGTGTTTAGTTACATACATACTATTATGTTACAGTTGCCTACAGTGTTCAGTATAGTCACATGCTATATAACTTTGTAGCCTAGGAGCAATAGTCTATACCGTGTTGCCTAGGTGTATCATAGTACAATCTAATTTGCGTAAGTATGCTCTATGATGTTTGCAAAAGGGCAAAATTGCCTAATGATGCATTTCTCAGAAAGCATTTCTGTCATTAAGCGACTTGTGACTGTATTTTACACAAGTAAATATTTGCTAAATGTATAATAATAAATCTCAAAGCCGAGAATTAGTTTATGGAAACTGAAATAAAGTATGTACTGGAACAGAACCTAAGAATATAATCATACTAATACAGTAATATGCTTAATATAATTATTGTGCAAAACACAGGGAGAATTTCCATAAATAATGCTCTAAAGCACAGTGGATATTTTTTAACTGTCATGTGATTTATCATGTGATTATTGGGTCATATTAATCCCAGAATTTTTATTTCTCCCAGGAGTGAACATGGAAAGGTTTGCAGAAGAAGCAGATGTTGTAATAGTTGGTGCAGGCCCTGCAGGGCTCTCTGCAGCTGTTCGTCTAAAACAGTTGGCTGCGGCACATGAAAAGGACATCCGTGTGTGTCTAGTGGAGAAAGCTGCCCAGATAGGAGCTCATACTCTCTCAGGGGCTTGCCTTGATCCAGGTGCTTTTAAAGAACTCTTCCCAGACTGGAAAGAGAAGGGGGTATGACAAATTGTTTTTTATACAAAGCCTAATCTTTTGTAATTGTATTTCAGTAGTTGTTCCCAAATTACTGGAATATAGGAAACCCTCTTCATGTAACTCTGTCTTTTTTTTTTTTTCCTTTTTTGAGACGGAGTTTCACTCTTGTTGCCCAGGCTGGAGTGCAATGGCACGATCTTGGCTCACTGCAACCTCCACCTACAAGGTTCAAGTGATTCTCCTGCCTCAGTCTCCCTAGTAGCTGGGATTACAGGCACCTGCCACCACACCCAGCTAATTTTTGGTATTTTTAGCAGAGACAGGGTTTCACTGTATTGGCCAGGCTGGTCTTGAACTCCTGACCTCAGGCGATCCACCTGCCTTGGCTTCCCAAAGCGCTGGGATTACAGGCATGAGCCACCACGCCCAGCCCATGTAACTCTAAGGGAATAATTATATACTTTTTAAATTAAAAAAAAAATTTATATCAGAATTGTAATTTATGATATTAACAAATATTTTTGTGTAATGCTTTCCACATGTATTTATGTAATGGGTGTATGAGAAGATAATTTGAGAAGACCTTTGAATATTTCTTGGGAGGCATTTTGTATTTTGAGGGTATTTTTAAACTTGTTCTTTAAGTCTTTGTATGATTGTTCTTAATAAAGTAATAATTTTGGGGACAATGCAATATCTAAAGCCAAAGAGGATAACCTGATTTTCTGAAGAAACATATTAATATGGCTTCCCATAACCTAAGCAGAAAAACCACAGGTGTGATATAGACCAAGAGGACCAAGTCCAAGTTTTATTTTCTTAAATAAAATTTGTATGAATTTGGCTAAAATCTTAGACTGTTAATTTTTTCTTCTCTAAGATGGGTTATATTATACCTGTCCTACCTCCTAGATTAGATTATTCAGTGGTTGTGAATATACTTGCAAAGATCAAAAATTATATAAATATCATCTGTATTCTTTCCATATGGAATAAATTGAATTCCAAAAATTTCATCTGTGCTCTCCTTTCTGAAATATCAAGCTCCCTTAAACTAGAAATACTTTAATTGGGCCCAGTTGAATTTATCCTTTTCATATTATATCAGAAATGGATATTTGAATTAACATTGACATAATATCAATTCTAATAGAAAATGTTTTTCATGTTGAAGCCCTTTATTGCTTTGGCACCTTTTTTTTGAGACGGGGTCTCACTCTGTCACCCAGGCTGGAGTACAGTGGCACAATCATAGCTCTCTGTAGCCTCAACCTCCGAGGCTCAAGTAGTCCTCCCACCTCACCCAATCTCAGTAGCTGGGATTACAGGCATGCACCACCACACCCAGCTAATTTTTGTATTTTTTTAGTACAGACGAGATTTTTGCCATGTGGGCTCAAATCCACTGGCTTCATCCTCCCAAAATGCTGGGACTACAGGCCTGTGAGCCACCACACAGCCTTTGGTGCCTTTTAGTGTGTATACCCAGCAGGTACAATGTCAAAACATGTTAATTTTCTTTATCCAAAAGGAAAATAAAACTTCTCTTACCTTTCACCAACCAGGAAGTTTCAACTTAGAGCCAAGCACCTTGGCTAACCTCTCTACAGAGACAAAAAGACATGATGGTCACATTTCAAAGATGTTTCCAAGACTCCCAAGAAATATATTCCTGGGATGCAAAATTGGCAAGAGGTTTGTTTAGATTTTTAAAAGATTCCCAGCTGGCTGGGCGTGGTGGCTCATGCCTGTAATCCCAACAGTTTGGGAGGCCAAGGCGGGGGTGGATGACTTGAGGTCAGGAGTTCGAGACCAGCCTGGCCAACATGGTGAAACCCCCTCTCTACTAAAAATACCTGGCCAAAGTGGTGAAACCCCCTCTCTACTAAAAATACAAAAATTAGCCCAGCATAGTGGCAGGTGCCTGTAAGCCCAGCTACTTGGGAGGCTGAGGCAGGAGAAACACTTGAACCCACGAGGCAGAGGCTGCAGTGAGCCAAGATTGCACCACTGCACTCCAGTCTGGGTGACAGAAAGAGACACTGTCTCAAAAAAAATAAAAATGAAAAAAGATTCCCATACATTTCAGACAGAGAAAGGATTTATAGTGACAAGTTTTATAAAAGAAATGCCAAAAAAAAATTAGGGGAGAGTTCTTTTTTTGTCATCAGAGTACATTTTACAGTTTTTTTGTATTTATATTTACACTTGCAAATATAAACTAAAAACATTTCTTTTTCTTCTTTTATTTCTAGGCTCCACTTAACACTCCTGTGACAGAAGACAGATTTGGAATTTTAACAGAGAAATACAGAATTCCTGTGCCAATTCTTCCAGGTAAGGTATAGTGAATATTCATAGAACTATGGAATTCCACAGCTGGAAAGAGCTGCATTTCATCTGGCGAAATTTCCTCATTTTGCAGATGAGAACTGAGGCCCAGATATTTGAAGGACTTATCCAAAGCTATACAGCTAGCTGGTGGGAAAGCAAGACTAGAACTCAGTTCTTTTGTCTTCCAGTCTAGAAGAATTGAGACAGCCTTGTAAGCCAAGCAGGAATTTCTAACTTAGTGCTTTAATGTTGTTTGTAATGTAATAAATTAGAACTCTAGACCAAAATTGTAGAAAATAAGTTGAAAGTGTGACCATCAATATAGCACTTACGTAGAAATACATATTGATTCGAAATTTTAAAGTATTTATGTTTTTGTAATGTCTTATCAATAAAAAGTCAGATTTATAAATTCAGCATATATTTATAGGGCTTCCAATGAATAATCATGGCAATTACATTGTACGCTTGGGACATTTAGTGAGCTGGATGGGCGAACAAGCAGAAGCCCTTGGTGTTGAAGTATACCCTGGTTATGCAGCTGCTGAGGTTTGTATAGTTTTGTTTTGTTTTTAATATTTATAGGAACTCTCTTTTTTTAATAAGTGGTGAATTTTATAAAGTTGAAGAAATAAATATTTTTTAAAAGCCATGGGATTTTAGAATTATAAGATTAGAAGGAATCTTTAAAGTATCTAATCCAAAGAGTACTTGAATTCCTGATGCTGTACCCCCATCAAGTGATTGTCCAACTTATGATTGTTCACCATAAGGGATGAAAAATTGTGGATTGTTGGTAACCTCTTCCTTATTTTGAACAGAACTTACCTACAGTTTTATACTATCCAGAACAAATCTATGCCCTCTTCCAAGGACAACTTTCTAATTATAATTATTCCCTGCTCCCTCTTCCTCCCTATCTTTACTGTGGAATTTTTTTCTTTCCCAGTGTAGGGGTGGTATAGGAGTTAAGGGAAAGGTTTGTCTCTGCCCTCTGAAGGTTCACCAGAAATGAACTGACAATAGACAGAGTAATAGGAGAAGAAGCATACAGATTTATTTAACATGCGTAAGCACAAGAGAATGATGACCCAATAACCCAGTGAGGTCCAAATGCTTATCTACCCTTCATCAGAAGGGAAGGGGAAATTGGGTGTTTAGCAATCTTGAAAGGAAGTGAATGATTTTTAGGGAGAATGAATGCACCCAAGACACAGAAATTAACTTGTAAATGATTCTCTTTGGAATTTGAATAAGCCTGAGAGGCAGGCATGATCTTATGAAAAAGTGTTTGTTTAGGTGTAGCTGCTTATTTCTGTTTTCTTTTCTGAAATACATATTAATAATAAGATTTCAGGAATGGGATAGAAGACCATTGTGTTCTCTTTGGCAGGTCCAGTCTTAAGGTAGAGAATGAAATTATCAGAGAAGAGCCGCATCCAGTGCTTTAGAAGAGATAGGATTGAAAGACAGGAGGAGGGGAAGGTCAGAGAGACCTTGAAGCTGCTGCTTTAGTTTAGCATGCCAGAGTGCCATATTTGAGCCTATCATTTTCTGAGCCCCAGTAGCAGAAAGGTGTGATACCCTTCCTTACCCATCACAAGGGTCACAGCTGACACTCCTGTAACAAAAGACAGGGTAACAAGAATAACATAACACATTTATTTAACAAAGTTTTACATGATATGAAATCCTTCAGAAATAAAGGCCCCAAAGACCCAGGGGAAACCATTTTTATGCTTAGGTACAATAAGAATGGACAGCCATGTTGAAATGTGATTAGACAGAAGGGTATGATCTAATGGTAGTAGACTGAGAGAGGAAGCCAAGCAAGGCCTGTCTGTTCACGTTCTCTTTGGCCTTTTTGTGTAGCATTTCTTCCTCTGAGGTATGGCTGGAGCAGAACTCCTCTGGAATGAGAGTTTTCAAGGGGAAAGGGAGAAGTAAGAAAATAACCTTTCTAGATTTTATGGCCTGTATTAAGGGAGAGGAGTTCTGGTTTCTATGACTCACCTTGAGGAAGAGGAATCCTGGTTTCTGTGACTTGCTTTAGGAGAGAAAGAGGGATGGGAGAAGGTTAGAAAGACCTTGTTTCTGAGGCCTTCCAGTCTTTCTTTGGTTCTAGGTACTCAGCATAGGGGCTGAGTGCCAAGGGAAGACTTCCCCTCACCCTCTGAAGGTTCATAGAAAACTCACAAGAGGCAGGTTAGTAGGAGGAAAAGCATACAGGTTTATCAGCGTGCATGAAGGGAATATTACAGAGTGATTACCCTACCACACAATGGGGTACAGTTATATGCCTTTCTTGGTAGGGAAAATGGAGATGGGGAAGTATGGATGACTTTAGGGGGATAGTAAGTGATTTTTAGGGGAATTCAATGGGCTTGAAGAACATACAGTGACCTGGGACAAAGTCTCTTGAGCCTGCAGAGAAGACAGTGGTTTCTGACAGAAGGCTGTCCAAGTTTATAGACAGACTTCAGTCATTCTTCCTGCAATATGAGTTCCGTTCATGAAAACTCAGGAAAGGGACCAGAAGTAATTGTTTGCTTCTTTGGTAGGCCCATATTTTAGGAAGATAAGGGAACTTCAGAGAACAACTTCATCCTGTGCTTTGGGAGAGACAGACGATTAAGAGACAGGGACAGTTGGCCTGGGAAGGTCAGAGAGACATTGAAGCTTCTTCAGTTCAGCATGTCAAAGCACCATATTTTGGGATATCGGTTTCTGAGCCTCAACATCAGCATGCCAGGAACATACTTTTCAGGGTATTATCTTCTGAGCCCCAGCACTAGCTTAAATATTCTCAGTTCTTTCAGCCATGATGGTACATAATTTGAGTTTTGAGTTCTTTCAGTATTCTTGCTGCCAACTTCTGAATGGATCCTCTTTTTATCCCCTTTACAAAGCGGCACCCAGAATGAATAAACCACTTCATGTCTAGTGTAGAATTGTTATCTTCTCCATTCTAGAAACTGGTCTTCCATTAATTCCCTCAAAGTAATTACTTTTTTGGCAACCACATCACACTATTGATTCTTATTATGCATTACTGGGGAAATTATTAAAAATAAAATCTTGGCCGGGTACGGTGGCTCACACCTGTAATCCCAGCACTTTGGGAGGCCAAGGCGGGCAGGTCACGAGGTCAGGAGATCAAGACCATCCTGGCTAACATGGTGAAACCCCGTCTCTACTAAACATACAAAAAATTAGCCAGGCATGGCGGCACATGCCTGTAATCCTAGCTACTTGGGAGGCTGAGGCAGGAGAATCGCTTGAACCCAGAAGGCAGAGGTTGCAGTGGGCCGAGATCATGCCACTGCACTCCAGCCTGGGCGACAGAGCGAGATTCCATCTCAAAAAATAAAAAATAAAATCGCCTGAGGACCCAGAAAAATTCTCCTCATAAATTATAAAAAAGAATGAAATAGGCCAGGCGCAGAGGCTCATGCCTGTTATCCCAGCACTTTGGGAGGCTGAGGTGGGCAGATCACGAGGTCAAGAGATTGAGACCCTCCTGGCCAACATGGTGAAACACCGTCTCTACTAAAAATACAAAAATCAGCTGGGCGTGGTGGCAGGTGCCTGTAGTCCCATCTACTCAGGAGGCTGAGGCAGGAGAATCACTTGAACCCGGGAGGCAGAGGTTGCAGCGAGCCGAGATGGTGCAACTGCACTCCAGCCTGGCAACAGAGACTCTGTCGAAAAAAAAAAAAAAAAAAAAAAAAGACTGGGCACAGTGGCTCACGCCTGTAATCCCAGCACTTTGGAAGGCTGAGGCAGGCGGATCACAAGGTCAGAAGTCAAGACCACGGGGAAACCCCGTCTCTACTAAAAAAAGATTAGCTGGGCACAGTGGTGGGCGCCTGTAGTCCCAGCTACTTGGGAGGCTGAGGCAGAATAATGTCGTGAACCCGGGAGGTGGAGCTTGTAGTAAGCCGAGATCGCGCCACTGCACTCCAGCCTGGGTGACAGAGCAAGACTCCGTCTCAAAAAAAAAAAAAAAAGAACAAAACAGTTTTATTCTTGAATTAGCCTTAAACCAAGACTATGATGCATATCACAGGCCAAGACAGAAATCTCACCCTTTTAAATAGCCAGGCAGATACAATCCATTCATTACATACATGTTAACTGTTTTTACAGATACAATCTATCCATTACATACATGTTAACTGTTTTTACTCTAAGGAAAAATTAAATGTTTTTTTGTTGTTGGGTTTTTGTTTGTTTGTTTTGTTTTTTGACAAGCAGGAAGTTACAACTTAGAGCCAAACACCTACCCAAATTCCCACAGACACAGGAAGACAAGAGGCATCCTTCTTGGTGTTCCATTTCAAAGCGATGGCTCCAAAGCCCTAAAAAAGACATTCCTGGAATGCAGTTTAAAAAGACGGCCATGTCACATGGATACATATGTAACAAACCTGCACATTGTGCACATGTACCCTAAAACCTAAAGTATAATAAAATAAAAAAATAAAAAAATAAAAAAAAAAGACTGCCATGTATCTCAGAGAGACAAATAAAGGATTTGCAGTTGGAAGTTTGCTAAAGGAAATGCTGAAAGAAAAGTTATTGGCAAGAAAAATTCAGTTTTTTTCTATTTGTTTTTACCCTTACAGTTTGTAAGTCAAATAAAACACATAGGTCCCTGTATTATACTGCTATAAATTTCTGTTTTCCTAATCCGTATACATGCATTTGGGTTTTTGGAACCAAGTGTGGGATTTTGCATTTCTCCTTGTTAAACATTGTTGACTGGAATCAGTGTCAAAGTCACAGGTAGGTGGTTTGTAGAATCCATGATTTTCACTTTTGGAATACATACATGAACACTTATAGTCACTTGTGTCACTCTTCTTTTTCTCAGATCCTTAATGATTATAATCAACAGATTATTTTTGAGGGTACTCTGAGCCAAACTTCAGTTTAGTCTGTAGCCATATTCTGCTGTTGATTTGTTCGTTTTCAGGATATCAAATAAAACCTTTATATTTATATATATATATATATATTTTTCTTTTTTTGCAGGGATTGGGTTCATATCCATTGCTGCTAATCTTTTCTTGTAAACATGCTTTCTTATAATCTGCTGTGTAATTGCATTGTACATTTTGTACTTTACTATCCAACGAGCATTTTCCTCCACAGAGAAAACAGAAACCAAGGGTTACAGACTATTACTATTTCTCCTCATCAGAATTACACTTTTGACCTATTTTCCCCCTTTTTCTTGCTCCAAAAATAAACTTTTATCATCCTTGGTATGTCTTCAGCTTCTTCCTGTTTTGTTTTATTTTTCGTTTATTGAAGTCTTCATTCATTTGAGACGTAAGCTTTTCTGACAGTTTCTTTCTCTCCATCTTCATGTTCTTCATGTGTTACAGGCCTCCATTTCAGATTCTTTACACATGATTTGACATCTGAAGGGCACTTCTTGTTTAGTCTTACTGGTTTCCCTAGTAATCTCTCTAGTAGTTTCCCCCTTTTCTTTCTCATCAAGGTTGTGGCATTGTTTTCATTTCCCATTGTGCGAGCTCTGTTCTTTAATACTCTAGAAGGGAGTACCTTAATACATGTCTCTTTATTACCTGAACATTTTAAACTGTATTTCTATCATCTAGAGAAGATGTTCACCTTCTAAGAAACCTAAGGCTGTTTACTGTTTTTTCAAGATTATTATGAATTCCAAGGTATTAATAAATTTGTTTTTATCGTTTTTAGGTCCTTTTTCATGATGATGGTAGTGTAAAAGGAATTGCCACTAACGATGTAGGGATACAAAAGGACGGTGCACCAAAGGTAAACCTTTTTAATAGTTACGTGCTTAAGAAAGTGACAAACAACAGAAAGAACTGTGTGGGCATCAAAGTGAAACCCCATCTCTCCAAAAAAAGAAAACAAAATTAGCTGGGCTTCGTGGTATACACCTGTAGTCCTAGCTACTGTGGAGGCTGAAACAGGAGGATCACTTGAGCCCAGCAGTTCGAGGCTGCAGTGAGTCATAATCATGCCACTTCATTTCAGCTTGGGTGAGTGACAGAGCAAAACCCTGTCTTAAAAAAAAAGAAGAAGAAGAAGAAAGAACCAACTTAGACTCAATGAAGTCTTGCTACAAACTATACATTAATTATATAGGTGTTGGGAGGCCAAGGCAGGTGAATCACTTGAACCCAGGAGTTTGAGAACTTCCTGAGCTACATGGTGAGTCCCTGTCTCTACCAAAAATACAAAATTAGCCAGTCTTACAACCTGGTCTCAAAATAAATAAATAAATAAATAAAAATTTTAAGAATGTCAAAAAATGTGGGTGTTAGAATACAGTAATTAATATGGAATTTTTCTCTCATTAAAAAGTATAGAAGCAACTTTGAGCTAACAATGATTTAGGCAAGTAGTTATAATATGTTTAAAAATTTTTTTAAAGATAATGACATACAAACATAAGTCAAACACATGTCAAAGATTTTATTTCATTTAGTTAAGGAGAGAATCAGTATGATGTTACAACCAGTGCAAGGAGAATTCAAACATATACATATTTATAGGCCATCAATCCACTGCATTAACCAAATACATCAAATGAAAATAGTTTCCACAGTTTTTATTTCTCCACAATTTTCATTTCTTTGGACAAGAATCATTTTGCATTACTATCAGTAGGTAAATAGTGATATACTTTGACATGTTTGTTTTTTTGTTTGTTTGTTTGTTTGTTTTGAGACGGAGTCTCATTCTGTTGCCCAGGCTGGAGTGCAGTGGCGCGATCTTGGCTCACTGAAACCTCTGCCTTCCAGGTTCAAGTAGTTCTCCTGCCTCAGCCTCCTGAGTAGCTGGGATTACAGGCACACGCCACCATGCCTGGCTACTTTTTGTATTTTTAGTAGAGACGGGGTTTTGCCATGTTGGCCAGGCTGGTCTTGAACTCCTGACCTAGTAATCCACCCACCTCGGCCTCCCAAAGTGCTGGGATTACAGGCATGAGCCACCACGCCCGGCCTTTATCACAATATTCTTAAGCACATTGACATGATTTAACATCTTTTGGTAGATATAAAACTGATTCTCCACCTCCCATTTCAAAATATAAACCTGGATAATTTTCAGGTTTTCACATCTTGTATTTTTGAATCTGAAAGCAAAACCATTAGAACATAGAATTCTCACTCTTTGGAAAAGATAAGGAAAAAAATAGCTTGCTGTCCTATAATATGAACAAAACACAAATTAACATCTCAATCAACTAACCTGTCTATTCAGGTTTATTTATTTTCTGATTTCCCAACTAGATTATAAGCTCCCTAAGGATGGAGATCCTGGAGTTATTCCAATGCCTGGCATAATGCCAGGTACATATTAGGTCTTAGTAAATATTTGTCAACTGATAGTTTATCCTCCTCTCTGCCACTCTTGGAATAGAATTAGGAATCTACAGTCTCTTACAGCAGACTTTCTCCTTCTCATATTTCCTGCTTTAAAAGCAAATAGCGGCCTGTCGCATTGGCTCACGCCTGTAATCCCAGCACTTTGGGAGGCTGAGGCAGGCAGATCACGAGGTCAGGAGATAGAGACCATCCTGGCTAACACGGTGAAACCCCGTCCCTACTAAAAAAAAAAAAAACAAAAAAATTAGCTGGGCATAGTGGCGCACGCCTGTAATCCCAGCTATTCGGGAGGCTGAGGCAGGAGAATGGCGTGAACCCAGGAGGCGGAGCTTGCAGTGAGCCGAGATCACTCCACTGCACTCCAGCCTGGGCTACAGAGCGAGACTCCCTCTCAAAAAAAAAAAAGCAAATGGCAAATCCTGTTTGGGACTCCTAGTGGTTTAACTGGCCACATCAGAATCATGTGACATCTTGGGGCTCAGCCTGTCCTGCAGGAAGGCCTAAGAAGCTGTTTCTTAACAAGCCTCCAGGGATTCCGATGCATAGCCAGGTTTGTAAAGAACTGTTATCTCATACTGCTTCTCAGTAAAAGAATATGGTTTTTCATATATTATGGTTATTTTCTATATTATGACTAATTATAAATTATATTTTAGTCTAAATATTTTTGTATTTTATAACAAAATTGAAGCACACAAATTCTACCATTCTGATATTTCATTTTTGTGTGTTCTCATTTGTTCAAATATGGGCTTATTTCAGGTGGCAGAGGTTGCAGTGAGCCGCAATCGCGCCACTGCACTCCAGCCTGGGCGACAGAGTGAGACTCCGTCTGAAAAAAAAAAATATATATATATATGGTTTTTAACTTTATGCTTTGCATTTGTAAAAACGTTTATATTTTGTATATTGTATTTATACAGATCTAATAGCATAGAAGAGTACAATGGAGTCTTAGTAATTTGAGCCCCAAAATCTAAGTTTTTAAAAACAGTACTACCACAAGATTAGAGTGGGGAAAATCAAAGATTCTGTTTAATGTGTTGTTCCACTCTCTATTTAACCCACTGTAGCTAGGCTTTCTCCCTGCCATTTCACTGAAACAGCTCTTGTTAGAGTCACAAATACCCCCATTTTGCCAATCTGGTGGACAGGTCTCTGTTTTCCCTTACTTGACCTTCTAGTGGGTAGCACTTGACACAGTTGGATTATGTTTTCCTTCTTGAAACACTTTTTTGACTTGGCTCTCTTACAGCCTTCTCTTGGTTCCTATCTCCAATATGCATCTTATTATAAGAATTCTGATTTGGACATTTTTAAGTTACAGAGGTTAAGTAACTTGGCTGGGGTCAGACAGCTGGTAAGTAGTGGGGCTGGGATTTGAATACAGGCAGTGTGGCTCCACGGCCTGTCCCTTGAACACTAAAGGGCATGTTACCTCTAAGAAGAAACAGAAATATGTTAATTAATATTCTAGTTCATACAGATTGAATTGTTTTATAAGTAGTGCTGGGGAAACTGTCCATCTGGAAGCAAATAGAGTTGGACCCCGGTTTGCTGGTTGTTTCTTTCTGGTGATTTAAAGATCTAAAACAATACAAATCAGAAATCTAAGAGATGACAGTTAACAATCTAGGGGTAGGGTAAGCCACCCTATGGCAACAAGATACTAAAAACCTGTAAAAAACAGACAAACCTTTTTTAACTTAATATATAAAAGTTAAACACTTCTTTATACCAAAATATACTATAAAGTCTGTAAATGTTTGACTATCTGTAATATCAAGGAACACTTAAACGTCGACAAGAAAAAAGACAACACATTGGAAAAATGGGTAGAATCTAAAAAATTAACAATTCATAGAAGAACAACTCCAGTGACCACTAATCATAAGTAAAGATACTTAAATATGTTTTTTTCAGAGTCCAGAGGTTAAATGTCATTTCTTCAAAGAGGACTTTCCTGTTCACTCAATCTAGAATAGCTGGCTTCTATTATTCTCCCTTGTAATACCCTCTGCTCTCTTTCATAGCACTTAAACAATTTGTAATTATATACTCATGTATTCATTTAATGTCTGTCTCTATGGCTAGTCCAAAGAAAAGGAACATATCTTTTTTTAATTCATCCATGTATTCCCAATGCCTAGCACAGAACCTGGCACATTGTAGGTATTCATTCACTATTTCTTGAATCAAAAAGAAAAGATGCTCAAAATAGTAATCAGGGAAATGCAAATTAAAATAGTATTGAGGGCCAGGCACCGTGGCTCACGCCTGTAATCCCAGCACCTTGGGAGGCCAAGGTGGGTGGATCATCTGAGGTCAGGAGTTCGACACCAGCCTGGCCAACATGGTGAAACTCCGTCTCTACTAAAAATACAAAAAATTAGCTGGGCTTGGTGGCAGGTACCTGTAATCCCAGCTACTCAGCAGGCTGAGGCAGGAGCATTGCTTGAACCCTGGAGGCAGAGGTTGCAGTGAGCCGAGATCGTGCCATTGCACTCCAGCCTGGGCAACAAGAGCACAACTCTGTCTCAAAAAAAAAAAAAAAAAATTAAAAAATTAAAATAAAATAGTAGTGAGTTATCACACTTGATACACTAGCAAAAATGTAAAAGGAACAGTTACATCTGTCACTAACTGTACTATAGGGAAAGGGTCTTATATACTACTGATGGAAATATATTCATTGCTTCAGGCTTTTTAGAAAGTAATATGATAATATCAATTTAAAAAAATAGATGTACCCTTCGATCTAAGAGGGCCACTCCTAGGAATCTATCTTACAGGAATAAAAGCACCAATATTGTACATGTATATGGGTGTCCCTTGGTGTGCATGGTAGAGTGGCTCCAGGACCCCCCAAGTATACCAAAATTCATGCATACTCAAGTCCCAAGGTTAGCCCTGCAGAACTCGCATATATGAAAAATCGGTCTTCCAAATACTCGGGTTTCACATCTGATGAATATTGTATTTTCAATCCTTAGTTGGTTAAAAATAAATCCTTGTATATGTGAACCCACACAGTTCAAACCCATCTTGTTCAAGGGTCAGCTCTATATTAAATATATATTCAAGAGTGTTTATATCTTATAACATTGTTTATGTTCATGCATAAGCTGGAAACAGTGAATGGCTATTATCCATTGGCAGAGGAGCTGGATACTCTATCCTGTCTCTCTACATGGACTACTACCTAGCCATTAAAGAGAAGGATTTGAGCTCTACAGTGACTTGAAAAGATTTCCATGAGGTATTTTAAGTGAGAAGAGTAAGATTATATGATTCTATATATTATATATTTACTATGTGATTCTTTATAATATTATACATTTGCACTGTCTCTTCTACATCTGAATCATAGTTCAATTTGAATCTGACCAGAATGTGAATGTATTTTAAATTGTCAAATGTTGCCATTTAACATGTTTTTGCTTTTCAGGCAACATTTGAGAGAGGACTGGAACTACATGCTAAAGTCACAATTTTTGCAGAAGGTTGCCATGGACATCTAGCCAAGCAACTATATAAGAAGTTTGATTTGAGAGCAAATTGTGAACCTCAAACCTACGGGATTGGACTGAAGGAGGTATCCTGGTTTATTTCTGTAATTTTAATTTTGGGAAAGATGGAATTTAAATTTATTTGTATTATCAGGTAGTTTATAATACTGATTTAATTTTAGTTATATTTTTTCATTGTCTTGAAATGTTCATTATGACTAAAACTATTTGGGATATTTTTCAAGGGGCTAGAAGATATTACTGATCAAATTCTCTTACTGGTTAAGTTAGTTTTACATGTTGGAATTGTTGTATCAAGTATTGCTTGAAGTGAATCTTGAACTTGTGAATATTTGAATCTTTTTTTCTTTTTCATTGTAATGCCATCTGCCCTGTTAGGATTGTTCTTGTTATCCATATGCTGTTTGTAGGATGACCACATCCTACAAAGAATTATTTTTTCAAAATTGTAATATGAAGATAATTTTCTTTATGAAAGACACACTCAGCCATAGTATATTAATCTGCAACCTAAAATTTAATTAGGTTATGTATTGTACATTTTCTCAATTTACCCATTCTCTAGTCTTATTTTCCCAAATCCTAGGCTTATTAGAATGTAAATGTAAAATTTTCATTATAACCCTTTTGTTTAAATATTTTTGTGGAGTTAGCAGTGGTGGCCCACACCCATAACGCCAGCATTTTGAGAGGCCAAGGCAAGATGATTGCTTGGGTCCAGGAGTTCAAGACCTGCCTGGGCAACGTAGTGTCATCTATACTAAAAATTTAAAAATTAGCCAGGTGTGGTGGTGCACACCTGTAGTCCCAGCTACTCTGGAGGCTGAAGCAGGAGAACCACTTCACTCCAAGAGATCAAGACTGCAGTGACCTGTGATCATACCACTGCACCCTAGCCTGGGTGACAGAGTGAGATCCTATCTCTAAAAAAATTAAAAATATAGTAATTAACAACAAAAAATTTATTTTAGGTTAAATCTCAGAAAGGTTCAAAGTCTATATAAAACTAGATTCATTGTGAATAAGGGTTTGTTTTGATAGATTGCATATGTCTGATTACATGTAATATTATCTGACTTAGATAATATTTCAGATAGAAATTGTTCAGAATTTAAAATTTACCAGTCTGAAAAGAGGGTGAACAATTTATTTCAATTGTGGGGGGCAGGGTAGAGGGAATACATTTCTTTGTTGGAGAATACATGTCTATTATGAAGAGACCTTAAGTGTACAGCTACATTAATTTTTACATGGTGAACATACCCATGTGGCTGTCACCCAGATGAAGATAGAGAACACTACCAGCACCACAGAACTTTCCCTCAGCCTTTCAGTAGGATTTCCTAATTTGCTATAATTGTATAAAAGTCTTTACCAATTTGAGAATCTATTTAATGTCTTAAAGAGTTCATAAGTTTTCTGACCTGTCTCTTTACTCTGACTGATGCTGCACTTTGATATAATTTTCTTTGATATTCAAGGTGATCCACCTGTATTCTTTAGTATTATTATTTTTTTTTTTTTTTGAGACTGAGTCATGCTCCATCACCCAGGCTGGAGTGCAGTGGCATGATCTCAGCTCACCGCAACCTCTGCCTCCCGGGTTCAAGCAATTCTCATGCCTCAGCCTCCTGAGTAGCTGGGATTACAGGCGTCCGCCACCATGCCCAGCTAATTTTTGTAGTTTTAGTAGAGACAGGGTTTTACCATGTTGGCCAGGATAGTCTCAAACTCCTGACCTCAAGTGATTTGCCCACCTCAGCCTCCCAAAGTGCTAGGATTGCAGGCGTGAGCCACTGTGCCCAGCCTTCTTTGATATTTGAGGTAATTTTGTTGTATTCTTATATTACAGTTTTTCACTTGTAATTTTCATAAATAAGACATTAAACCTGGCAAGTTTTATGCATTGTGGTGACATAAAAACATTTTTAAAATACTGCAGGACTTTTTTGTTTGTTTGTTTTTGTTTTTTTTTTAGTTATGGGTTATTGATGAAAAGAACTGGAAACCTGGGAGAGTAGATCACACTGTTGGTTGGCCCTTGGACAGACATACCTATGGAGGATCTTTCCTCTATCATTTGAATGAAGGTGAACCCCTAGTAGCTCTTGGTCTTGTGGTAAGTTATATTCCCATTAGGGAAAATTCTACTGCTAGAGTTATATTTCCATCAGTGTTATAAAATAAGGGTTTTGAATCTGAAGACTGTAAAATGCTTTTTATTTAAAGCTTACTTTCTAATTTTATCAATATATAAAGTGCTTATGGCTGCTGTGTCATTAAGTCTACTAAACACAGGTAGCAGTAGTAATAGTAGCTGCTACACTCCAGGCACTGTGCTGGATGCTTTTCTGAGATTTCTAAGTAAGTTTCATAATAACTGTGAAATAGGTATATCTTCATTTTACAGATGAGAAAACTAAGTCCAAATACGTTAAAACAACTTACCCATATACACCCATTAAATAACAGGCAGAAATGCCTGACCTTGTCTGACCTCAAATCCCATTTCCACTGTGGCATGCTACCACTGAAAATGAAATCAGCACTAGGTTTGAACTTAGAACTTTTTAAAAATACCAGCAGTTTCTCCTTTTTTGGCCTCCTACACATCTTTGCAGTAAATTACATGTTGAACATTACAAAGAATGGAAAAATTAGTTTCTGTACCTTGCAATTGGTGGCAGCTTTATAGTTTAGTGCCATGATTAGACCTCCATATGATACATTGTTAAATTTATGTGTTACTGGTGTTTTTTGACCCCCCAGTCAAATGTTCATCCCATCACCTTTGGATATTTATTCCTGTGACTTAATTGTATCAAAGGAAAAAGATGTGGTTAATTTTAACACTTTGGTAATGCATTATAAAATGTAACCTTCTATATTTCTTTTCCTCTTTTTTTCTAAGTGTAGTTTCCATCCTTTTTCTTTATTTTTTCCCCAGTCATACTGTAGTATAGATTATTAGTTTCTTTCAAATTGGTATTGATTAATGTATAATAAATCATTACAGCTCCTTTCATAGAAACATAATCTGAGATGCTTACCTACAGATATTGTTCTAATTTGTTTTTTTGTTGTTCATTTTTATTTTCTAATCTCATGATAGATTATGTTTTTCTAATTTGGACTTTGAGTTCCAGAGCACAAGGATTTGTTAGTATGTTCTAAATTTTCATAATTTTGATGATAATAAACACATGCTATCCTTTTCTTTACCTTTTCTTTTCCAAACAGATTTTATACAATTTTTAATTTACATTTGGATTACTGCACATAGTGCTCCAAATACTTTTGAGTACAAGAAATTTAACGTACATGTTTTCTGATAAACATGGCTCACATTTTAGCTGATTTAATTTGAAATAAAAATGTCTAATTTAATATAAATGTAAATTTTTAAGGTTGGTCTAGACTATCAGAATCCATACCTGAGTCCATTTAGAGAGTTCCAGAGGTGGAAACACCATCCTAGCATTCGGCCAACCTTGGAAGGTGGAAAAAGGATTGCATACGGAGCCAGAGCTCTCAATGAAGGTGGCTTTCAGGTAACTCTTCCAACTTTTATTTTCCTTGTTTCTGTATTATAAATTCAGAATTGAACATATAACAAATTTAGATAAAGAATAAAAACAATATTGGAACAAGAAAAGTATGTAGCATTTCTAAAACTGTGTCACACAGTACTTCAATTACACCATGAATTTAGTTTTAAGAATATATTAGGCTGGGCACAGTGGCTCATACCTGTAATCCCAGCACTTTGGAAGGCCGAGTTGGGCAGTCTGCCTGGGCAACATGGCGAAACCCCATTTCTACAAAAAATAGAAAGATTAGCCAGGCGTGGTGACGAGCGCCTGTGGTCCCAGCTACTCAGGAGGCTGAGACAGGAGAATCACTTGAGCCTAGGAGGTGGAGGTTGCAGTGAGCCAAGATTGTGCCACTACACTCCAGCCTGAGCAGCAGAGTAAGACTCCATCTCAAAAACAAAAACAAAAAATAATATATTGATCTCTGGAGATAAATTCATGGACATTTTGTTTGTTGTTTTAACCAGAAAATAAAAACTGTAATCTACAATATCTCTCTTTATTCCTTAACTGCCAGAAAACTCAAAGACAAATTTAGTTTTCAGCAAACATAATTCATTCATTCCAACTACCTAGTAACATTCATGCCTTTTAGGTTACCTCTGTTAAGCTTTTACCTTAATTGTCCTATTTTTATATACATTCAAAATCTTCTCAAATATAATGTATTCAGTCTGTATTAAACAATGAAATAAGACCTAGTAGCTAATTGTCATAAAAGCTGTTAATACTGTTGGAGAAATGTTATCATACAGGTAAGATGATCTAAAAATCTGCTCTAAAGCTTGTAGCAAATTATTTGGAGCAAGTTCTTTAACTTTGGCCTTAAGAGATCATCTG